>NC_139223.1:61635097-62235097 GCF_055691185.1 Crinia signifera | reverse complement strand
CAAGGAATGAAGGAGACAAAGCACCCCAAAATCTGTGCCCCAATTTCTCCCGAGTACGGCAATGCCTCACATGTGACCAAAAAATACCATTTGGGTGCATGGCAGGACTCAGAAGGGAAGGAGTGATTTTTGGATTTTGCAGCTCAGATTCTGGTGGAATGTTGGTGGGTGCTATGTCGCATTAGCAAGACCCCCGAAGCACCAATACAGTGGAACCCCCCCACAAGTCACCCCATTTTGCAAACTACACCCCTCAGGGAATTCATCTAGGGGTATAGTGTACATTTCAAACCCCCAGGGGTTTCACCAATTGTGGTACAACTGGGCAGTGAAAATGAAAAATTAATTTTTTTTACACAAAAATGCAGTTCTGGCTCAAAATTTTTCATTTTCACAAGGAATGAAGGAGACAAAGCACCCCAAAATCTGTGCCCCAATTTCTCCCGAGTACGGCAATGCCTCATGTGTGACCAAAAAATGGCAGGACTTAGAAGGGAAGGAGTGATATTTGGATTTTGCAGCACAGATTCTGGTGGAATGTTGGTGGGTGCTATGTCGCATTAGCAAGACCCCCAAAGCACCAATACAGTGGAACCCCCCCACAAGTGACCCCATTTTGCAAACTACACCCCTCAGGGAATTCATCTAGGGGTATAGTGTACATTTCAAACCCCCAGGGGTTTCACCAATTTTGATACAACTGGGCTGTGCAAATGAAAAATTACATTTTTTACACAAAAATGCAGTTCTGGCTCAAAATTTTTCATTTTCACAAGGAATGAAGGAGACAAAGCACCCCAAAATCTGTGCCCCAATTTCTCCCGAGTACGGCAATGCCTCATATGTGACCAAAAAATACCAGTTGGGTGCATGGCAGGACTCAGAAGGGAAGGAGTGATTTTTGGATTTTGCAGCTCAGATTCTGGTGGAATGAATGGTGGGTGCTATGTGGCATTAGCAAGACCCCCGAAGCACGGTGAAATGATGAACCTAATAATCCATAGAGATGTGGTATATTTTAAAACACTCCTTTATACATAGGCCGGGTTTGTCGGGGCAAGTTTCACAGTGGAAAATAGTATCCTTTCTTATTCCCTTTTTATAGCAAACTTTGCACCTTTTTTGTGTCCTGCCCTTTCTTGCAGTGGAGGGGATTTCGTTAGGAAAATGCTGCCCTGGTACAATACGGGGGCCAGTACTAGAAGTACTGGGGCCCTCTGCCTGCTGGTTCCCAAATATTAGGCCCTTTATGACTTCCTCTTGAAAGTGCATAAATGTCCCCCTCTGGCTGGTAGAACGGAATAGCACGTAAGCGTTATACAGTGCCATCTGGATGATATACACGGCCAGCTTCTTGTACCAGATTTTTGTTTTCCGCAGGGGACTGTACGGCTTCAGTACCTGATCTGAAAGATCCACTCCGCCCATGTACTTATTGTAATCTAGGATACAATTAGGTTTTGAGGTGTGGGTACTGGTACCTCGTACAGGGATTGAGGTGGTACTGTCTCCATGAATTGTTGTCAGTATAAGGACATCCCTCTTGTCCTTATATTTGACCAACAACATATTTTCGGTGGATTGTGCCCTGCTTTCACCCCTTCTCAGTACTTGGGCAATGTGCGTTTTGGGGAGGCCTCTTAATTCTTGCGCACAGTACCGCAAGCTGCTGTACCTCTTGAACCAAGGGCCTTAAACAGGGGGATGCTAGTGTAAAAGTTATCCACATAGAGATGATAACCTTTATCCAGGAAGGGGTGCACTAAATCCCAGACAATTTTTCCATTAACACCTACTAGGGAGGGGGGGCATTCTGGCGGTTCAATTCTTGAATCCTTCCCTTCATATACCCTAAACCTGTGGGTGTACCCTGAGGTGCTTTCACACAGTACTGGCGGAATTTAACCCTTCCTTTAAAATGTATAAGGGACTCGTCGATACAAATAAATTTTTCAGGGATGTACATCTCTGCAAATTTGGCACTGAAATGATCAATGACCGGCCTGACTTTGAATAGCCGGTCAAAGGTGGGATCATCTCTGGGTGGGCACTGTGCATTATCGGTGTAATGTAAAAATTTAAGGATTGTCTCAAAACGAGTCCGAGTCATGGCCATACGGTAAAATGGGGTGCTGTACAGAACATCTGTACTCCAATATTGCCTAATTTCTGGCTTTTTTACTATGCCCATATGTAACACCAGACCCCAAAACGTCATCATCTCTACTGCATCTACAGGGGTCCACCCAGGGGTGCCGAGAGAGGGGGGGAGCAGGTACAATTTACCCGGGCCCAGGCCTGTCTGGGGGGCCCTGGTCTGGACACACAGGTTTTTTTTTTTATTTGGTGGCAAGTACCCCCAACATGACCCATTCCATTAGGTACAAAATGCTCTGTTCCTGGACTTCCCTGCCAGTGGTAGTTACAGAGGTTGGACTCCAGCACAGTCCAAAATTCAAAGAGGGGTGTCACATCAACTGCCAGTGTGTCCAGGACAGTGATGCATGGGGTGGCAGTATATGTGACCCCCCATTTTGAATATTGGACTGTGCTGCAGGCTCACGTCTGTAATTGCCACTAGCAGGGAAGTCCAGGAACAGAGCATTTTGTACCTAATGGAATGGGCCATGTTGGAGGGTATGTGTAAATCCTTTGCAAAGAGCATGTAACCCCTGGCAGAGCATGTAAATCAGGGCAGACAGGTTAATCCCTGGCACAGAATGTTAACCCCTGGCAGAGCATGTTAACTCCTGGTAGAGCATGTTAACTTCTTAATATGCAATGAGCATTACGGTGTGTGGCATAACGTGTAATGAGCATTATGGCATGTGATATAATATGTAATGGGTGTGTGACATGTGTAATATACATTACAGTGTACATTTTTGCACGTGTATCCACCTTGGAAGCAGTGGTGTAACACCGGGTCCGCAGAGTGTGTGGGGATCTCCATCCATGGGGGCCCCAAGAAGTTGTTGTACCGGGGCCCAGGATTTCTCTTGGCGGCCCTGGGTCCACCTAGCAAATGATGACGTGGGGTTTTGAGCAATAAACTGCTGGGCATATAAATTACTTTGGTCCACCATTAAATTTATAAAATCATCAGAGAAAAATAATTTGAAAAAGTCAATTTCTCTGAGACCTGTTGAATCAAATTGGATTCCTGGGATGGCCAAAAACTCAGGAACCTGGGGCTCAAAATTGTCTGGTGGTGGGGTCCATACGGGATCAATCATTTGGGGGGGGGTCTCAGCTGCTCTACGGGGGCGTCTTTGAGGGGGTTCCTCATCACTAGAGGAGGAAGAGGAGCTTAAGACGAATCCTTCAAATTCCCCGCTTGCATCACTGGCTGTGTCAGAGTCAGAGGCAAGCATGGCATATGCCTCCTCCGCTGAATACATTCTTCTGGATGACTGGGATGACATTTGGGATGACATTTGGGATGCCATTTTTATTTTTGTGTTTCTGTAAGTGTAATGTTTCAACACGTGTATAGTGTACAAACTTTATTTCAACACGGGGGGTATGTAGTGTGTAGTGTGTATGTAGTGCAGAAAAAAAAATACTTTATACAGGAATTTGATCCCAATAAAAAAAAAAAAAAATTGAAGGGGTTAAAAAAAAAAAAAAAAGGTCCTGCGCCAAAAATTGAGCACAGATGTTGGTCAGTAACGTCCGTCACTGAACAGCGCTCAAAGGCAACAGGACACCCACAAAAGCAACGTGGGTGTAAAAACAATAAAAAAAAATACCACAGCACTCTCCAAAAAAAAAACAATTTAAAAAAACTGCAGAAAAAAAATTATATCAACCCTGTGCCAAAAATGCTGTTCAGTGATGTACGTCACTGATCAGCGGCCACAGGACACCCACAAAAGCACCCACAAAAGCAACGTGGGTGTAAAAACAAAACCCCACTGTAATCCCCCCCCAAAAAAAAAAAAAAAACTGTAGATCAGTGATGCAGTGATGCAACACTGATTAGCAGTGAGGGGCAGCAGGCAGACAACTGTGGGTGCAACCTGACAGGGTATATATAAAAAAAAAAACCTGGACCCCCAAAAAGTTGCTGATCAGTTAATTAATTTAAACTGATCAGCACAAAAGGGGGGGCAGCAGTCAGTTGCACAGGCAGCACAACCTTTGGTGCAACTGACAGATATATATATAAAAAAAAAAAAAGTTGCTGATCAGCACAGATATACTGATCAGCACAAAAGGGGTGCAGCAGACACAAAATATAGCACTCTCTATCATTTTCTGTCACTATCTCTCACTATCTCTCACGATCTGTGACTCTATGACACTGCAGCAGCAACACACAGGAAGTCACAAGATCCAGGAAGCATCCAGCTGCTGGCAGCACGCTACCAGCGGTGATCAGCGGTGATCAGGTAAGTATCAGGCAAGGTTCAGGTATGTATAGCACTACAGAGTGGCCGGTGACCGCTCTGCACGCAATTCCAGACCGGAATGGCGTCTGCAGCGCAATCACCGTTAGTTTTAAATGACGCGCCTTGGCTGTGATTGGTCCGTCGGTCCGACGGACCAATCACAGCCTTGGGGGCAGGTGGGGTGAGGTGGGGTGAGGTGTGGTCATCACCGGTGACCCCCTCATGCCCCCTCACACCCGGCGGTGATTGACACTTGTGTTACCGAGCGTCATATTCGCCGGTAACACAGGAAAACGTTGCGATTGGCTGTTCACATTGAACAGCCAATCACAGCGATCGCCGACGGGGGGGGAGGCATCGCCGCCCCCCCTGGACATGCTGGGACATGTCTGCTGTCAGGGACAGCAGACATGTTTAAACTGTCACCGCGTCTATAGACGCGGGGACAGTTTAAAGTCATGACTTATATATACTTCATGTGTCGGGAAGTACATCCCGGCCATGACGTATATATACGTCAAATGTCGGGAAGGGGTTAAGGAATCTGATATTTCTACCAAGCTACATAGGTATACAGAAGCAGGTCGACAGTGTTTGTCGAAATTTGCACAGGCCAAGGGGAAGAGTTGGGTTTAATAAATGATTTATCTGCAAAGTACAGAAGAGAACAAATGTATGGGTGCCCTTCATACATTGCAATACAAAGAAGTAAAACATGTTATAAAATGTCCCCTCACACTAATGTCCCCTCACAATACAAGCTGTATTTTAAGGGAACCATGGAAATGTTTAATTCATAAAGAGGTGCTGGACATTGATGTATATATTTTTGCAGTGTTCCTTTTCAGAGTTTCCCACGTTATCACACACCCAGGCACAGGTTAGGTTACAGGTGCATGTCCTGAGAGCAGCGTGTGTGCACCTTACTGCAGGGCACTATGGGAATTGTGCTTTGCAAATGAGTTCCACTGTGACGCAGAAGAGTTGTGTGAGAAAGTTCTATAACATATGGCTTCATGATTACAACAGTTCTTTATCCTTGATGTTCTAGGTGACTGTGGAGAAATGGAACCAGTTCCATGCATCCCGCGTGCACATTCACCGATCGTCCTGTGTCGCAGTGGAAGTCCAAAGACTTAATGACCTTGAGATTGAAAAGAAAATTGGGAAATCCATTCTCGGGAAGGTAAAAGATACACGGAGTAGCCTTTAGTGTATCAGCACTACTGAAGTGACGCAAAGTGCAACAACTGTGTGTAGTAAGTTACATGCACACAACGATATACTATTTTGCAGGTTCACTTGGCAATGGTGCGCTATCATGAAGCGGGGCGTTTCTGTGAAAAAGATCAGGACTGGGATCAGGTATCTGCCATATTCCACCTGGAACATGCTGCTCGCTGTGGGGAACTGGAAGCCATTATAGGCCTTGGTCTCATGTATTCTCAGCTGCCGCATCATATCCTGACTGAAATCTCTGTGCAGGTAAGGCTTTTATAACTAGGCCCTTTGCTATTTCTTCTACAAAAAAAAATTGCTTATATTTCCTGATCCAGAGATGGTGACACATTGTATGCCATGGAGAGACTTCTTACCGCTGCACCTGTGTCTAAGGGCCAGATGTACTAAGCTTCAAAAAGTGATAAAGTGGAGAGTGATAAACAAACAGCCAATCAACTCCTACTTGTCATTTTTCAAACCCAGCCTGTCACATGACAGGTAGGAGCTGATTGGCTGACTGTTTTTCACTGTCCATTTTATCACTTTTTAAAGCTTAAAACATCTGGCCCCATTTTCGGGGGTTTACCACATTTCCTAATGTATAAATCCCCAGCTGCCGCATCACCGCATAGCAGGATATCGTGACCTTTGGGTTGCGACACCCTATAGAAGCCTATGGGCTTCTTTTCGCAGTCCGCCGCCTCTGCCGATCACCCCCTCTCCCCCTCCCTCCAGCTTACCTTGCTGCAGGTCCTCCTGGACCCGGAAGGTAAACCCCTCCTCCCCCTAGCAAGGCAGCCGGACATCCTTCCGGCTGCAGAGGGAGGAGGAGGCGCCGGGGACAGCCACGCTGAGCTGTCCCGGCATGAGTGGAGGAGGCGCCAGGGAGGTGACGGGGACCCCCACACACCACATTACAGGTATTGTGGGGGCCTCCGTCACCGCACTGTGATGCCAGCCGCATATGTTAGTACATATGCACTGGCATTGTGGCGAGGGGCGGCAATGTATATTAATACATCCCGCCCTAAGTCACAATGCACATGCACTGCAATAATCTTGTGCCATTGGTTGTAACAGAGATTTATTGGCAAATTGATTCACAGTCAGGAACCATTGGTGGGTGGTAATGGGGGAGACTGATATGCAGACATGTTGCATTCATCTCAGAGGCCTGTTATGCCTGTTACAGTTTGCATTTGCATCTTAATTCCAGCGGCCATGCTGCCCAACAATAGGGTGTTCCATGTTTAACCATTAAATTATTCTTTTTTTAAAGTATGTTTTTCATGAAAATAGAACATCCTGTAGATATTGGATGTATTTGTAGGGTAGATGACATCTCTTGGCAACCAGAGAAAACTAGGTATGGTACAGGAAGCAGTGGCAATACAAAGATATCCTATATCTTCAAAATCATGGATGGAATAGGAAAATAGATTAACACAAGTTACATTGGTGCATACCAGTAGCAAGTGTTATTAAAACTAGATGCAAAGGGGGCAATCATTTCAGTACTCATACAGTACTGTATTGTATGGTGAAGGCATGGCAACCAGTAACATCAGGGGCGTAGCCAAAAATTTGCAGGCCCCATAGTAACATGTTTGAAAAAAAGGTCCCTGTCCCAATGCTTCTAGAGACACACCCCCATAATGCCCCCTACCCAAATGCCCCATACTAGTGCTCTAGTTTATGTTATGAATCCCAGTAGTGCCCTAGTTTACATTATGTCACATTGTAATACTGCCAGTACACATTATGAATAATGATAACCTAAATTCACATTATGACATAAAATACAGTTCATGTTATGTCACAATAAAATGCCCCCAGTTCATAATAGGCCACGCTATAGTGCCTCCACTTCATATTGTACCACATTACAGTGCTCCAGTTCACATTATATAACGTTATAATGCTCTCTAGTTAATTTTATACCACATTACAATGAGCAGGTCGAGGAGCATGGCAAAAGTCTATAAGGCCCCCTCTGTACCACCCAATGGTGTCACATGTATGGGACACATGTAACTTGACAGGGAAGGTGAACCCTTCTCAGCTCTGGGTCCTATAGCAGCTGCACTCCCTGCACATTTGGCAGCTATGCCGTTATCTATAACACATGTAACTGACAGGAAAGGTGGCCCCTCTCAGCTTTGGGCCCCATAGCAGCTGCACAACCTGTACCTATGGTAGCTACACCCTTGTGCATAAAGCCTCATACAAACGACCATATTTTCTAAAATATATTGTTCAGAAGGGCCCCTCTGAGCGATACCGTAAAAAAACCGGGTAGTGTGTATGCTCAGTATCGTTGATGCACACTCCGGCACATCATTAACGTATCCCCGCATCCCCTTCGGTGGAACATGCAGGTAAATGTTGGCTACATACAACCTACATGTTGTCCCGGTGATGTCATTGAACAGTATTATTAACGATATGGCTCTGTGTGTATCGTTAACGATATCGGTATGGCTGTGGGTAGTCAAATGTGTATTATTAATGATATCGGTGGTGCAGCGAGTTGTCTAATGTGTACCGGGCTTTACACCTGTAACTATGACAGGGAAGGTGGCCCCTCTCAGCTCTGGGCCTCATAGTAGCTGCACTCCTTGCATCTATAGTAGCTACAACCTTGTATATAACACATGTAGCTGCGGTTGTTTAAAAATATTGCCTATTATAATAGGTAGATATAATAGGTTATATGTGTAGCCAGTGTAAGTGCCAGATGGCACCGAATTAATGTTTTACTAGAATTCTCTTTTATTAGATGCTTTTAACAAAAACTTAAATTGTATTCAGTGAACAACAAGCTTAGCAACTTTATGCTGGAGATACTCTTTTGTATTTTGGCAGGATCACAATGAGTGATTAGGGAGATCTGAAGTGCAGGGAAGTCAAAGATAGTTGAATGCTGTTTGGAGCATTTATTGCTCTGTTATTGATCTTTGCTTACAAAGAAAAATGTGAGACTTTGAACTCATACATACAGTGTAATTATGTTGGGTGGTGCTAATTAATTACTAGAGTTCCAGAATGCTTTTCTCTCCCACACATGAATGCTCCGTTGCTAAAACGTTTTTGGAAAACATTAAAGGAAATCACTCTGCAATCGGCTTTTTTCTGTCTAGAGCATATTACATGGGAAGATAGGTGTCTTTTTGGTGGCTGTGGTTCAGTGGAAGTTTGGCACTTAAACTGCTCCCAGGGGTGTAACTAGAACTCTGTAGGCCCCATGGCAATTTTTTGGAAAGAGCCCTCCCACACACACAAACATACGCACACACAATTGCCACAAGAGAGAGAGAGAGACCGAGAGATAGAGAGGGTGTGAAATAGAGGCAGGGAGTGAGAGAGGGTGTGAGGAAGGGTGTGTGTGTGTGTGTGTGTGTGTGTGTGTGTGTGTGTGAAAGACAGAGACAGTGGGGGCTATTTACTAAGATGGGAGTACTTTTTCACATGGGATGTTGCTATAGGCAATCATTCAGATACTATCTATTATCTTCTAGAGTGTGCTAAATAAATAAGTAGATTCTGATTGGTTGCCCATAGCAACATCTCGAGTGAAATAGAACTCACATCTTTGTAAATTTCCCCCAGTGGGTGAAAGAGGGTGTGAGGGAGAGGCAGGGAGTGAGAGAAGGTTAGAGGGAGAGGCAGGGAGCAAGAGGGTGTGAGGGAGAAACAGAGTGAGGGAGGGGCAGGGAGCGATAGAGGGTGTGAGAGAGAGGGGGAAAGTAGGGAAAGGGGAGGGCAAGAGAGAAATACAGTAGAGGTGAAAAATAGTCTAGGGGCAGAGCAATAAAGGGAGGTAAGATGGAGAGGTAGTTAAAAAGTGCTAAGAGAATGAGCAGGGGAAGAGGGAAGGGACAGGGAAGAGAGAAAGGGAATAGAGCAGGGTAAAGACCTGGGGTGTGGCATAGAAAAAGGGGATCAAGAGAGAGCGAAAAAGTAGAAAGATGGGGGATATGAAAGAGACGGAGGGAGAGCAAAATATTAAAGAGATGGGGTAAGAGAAAAAGATGAAAGAGACGGGGCGAGAGAAAAAGATGAAAGAGATGGGGCGAGAGAAAAAGATGAAAGATACAGGGTGAGAGAAAAAGTTGAAAGCGACGGAGGAAGAGAAAAAATATGAAAGAGACAGAGCGATAGGAAAAGATGAAAAAGGTAGGGCGAGAGAATAAATAAAAGACAGGGGGTGACATTCTATGGGATGCGGGGGGTTTTTTTTGCGATTTTTTTTTTTGCAAAAACGGCCGAAATCGCATGTTTTTCCATTTTCGCATATTTAATGAGCTGCGAAAATGTGAAAAAAGTGCGATTTTGGCCAACAAATTGGACACACTGGAAATGCGATGGCTGCTTTTCGCAGCACATCGCATCCAGATGTTTTCACATTTAAAAGATTACAAATCGCATATTTAATGGTATGCGATTTGTATAAATGTGTCTATAATTCGCCCAAAAATTAGACCAGGTTCTGATGGGCGAATTAGCCAGAACCCTGCACAGATCATTGCGATCTGTGCAGGGTTCTGGTGCAAAAAAAAAGTTAAACAGTGAAAATAAAAATAAAAAAACAGCGGGGGGTCCCCCGCCAGAGCATAACCAGCCCCGGGCTCATTGAGCCGGTGCTGGCGACATAAAATCACGGTCCCCGACAAATAGGGGTCCCCTTGATTTAATGAAACCAGCACCAGGCTCAAGGTCCGGCGCTGGTTCCCGAAATACGGGGGACAAAAGGGGCCAATCAGGAGCCGACTTTCTCGGCTCCTGATTGGCCACTAGGCGGCCAATAGAATCATTCTGAGGAAAGGCGCGGAAGATGAAACATCTCTGCGCCTCTCCAGTCCGTGAGCAGGTACCAGCCGGGAGCAGCGCGTCTGCCGGAGAGGATGCCGAGGTCGTCGCCGGGGACCAGGTGAGTAGGATTTCCTTCCTTAGGTATCCCTTTTGGACTACTTCGGATCCTGGACCCCAGAAACATCAGCCCTGGAGCCCAGGACCCCGGACCAGCCCCGGAACCAGGACCAAGGCCCCGGAACCGGACTCTTCTGTCCTGGAGCCCCGGACCCAGGATCCAGGGACCAACCTACGGGCTCAAGGTAGGTAAGTATCAGTATGTGTGTGTTATGTATGTATTAAACTTTTATTTTTCAGGGTGTCAGTGTGTTTTATTTAACTATTTTTTGTACTGTAGAACTACAAGTGCCAGCGGGCCCTTTAATGCCCCGCATGCTGGGACTTGTGGTTCTCCAAGTCCCAACATGCGGGGTAGGCTTGCTGGGACTCATAATTCTACAGTAGAAGACAATAGTTTTTTTTCTTTTTTTTACACTTTTCATCAGCCCGATGCCCACCGCCCAGGGGCATCGGGGACAGCCCCGGACTTTCAGCTTGGGCTGGTATGTCCTGGAGGGGGGGGACCCCTTCATTGGGGGGTCCCCACTTCCCCAGGACCCCTGCCCATGCTGACCAGCCACGGGGATAATGCTTTGGCCGCGGGACCTTATATAATAAGTGTCCCCCGGCTGTGGCATTACCCTGCTGGCTGGTTGGGTCTGGTGCTGGTTCTTAAAATACGGGGGACCCCTAGTCATTTTGTCCCCCGTATTTCGGGAACCAGCGCCGGACCTTGAGCCTGGTGCTGGTTTCATTAAATCAAGGGGACCCCTATTTGTCGGGGACCGTGATTTTATGTCACCAGCACTGGCTCAATGAGCCCGGGGCTGGTTATGCTCTGGCGGGGGACCCCGCGCTGTTTTTTCTTTATTTTAAATTGCGATTTCCTGCAAACGTGCGATTTTCAGACCTGAAAATCGCACATTTTCAGGACTAAAGAAATCGCATCAAATCGCACCTAATCGCACTATTTGGCCCGTTTTTCGCATCTCATTAAATATGCGAAAAACGGACCAATCTTGCGATTTTCAAAAGTGCGATTAGGTGCGATAAAAAACATGCGGATTTTACCGCATATCATAGAATGTCACCCAGGGTGAGAGAAAAGAACGAAAGAGATGAGGGAGGGGGATGAGAAATGGTCGTGGGGAGAAAAAGTAAAAGAGGTGAGACAGAGGGGTGTGAGAGGCAGGTGGAGAGAAAGATGGAGGGGAGGCGAGGAGGGGTTTAGTTAGGGGAGAGGATGGAGAGCAGGTGTTTAAAAGTGACTACTTTTTCTCTCATAATCCCCCCCTCCAGTATAAGTGGCCTGGGTACATCTGGCAGTGCTGGGATTTACACTCACCAGCAGCGGCCCTGGGCCTCTTGGGCAGCTTCGACACTGGCCGGGTCTCCCACACTCCAGTAGCAGCTGCGGATCACCTGGGCAGCGGTGCAAGCAGTGGAGTGTCTTTTGCAGTGCCTGGTGCCCTGCTCCTACTCCCACTGAAGGCGGATACAAGACACCAACACAGCCACTGCCTGCTGCAACCCACACTATACTATTTAAAAAAAAAAACCTCTAAAACGAAATTAAAAGGGTGCAGGTATAGCCTGCTGGGCACTCGTCCCCAAAAGCCCCCTGGCCCCATAGCAGTTGCATCCCCTGCACCTTCTGTAGTTACACCACTGTGCCTGCTCTGCCTGTTGTCTGCTGAGTTTGTCATTTAAAGATCATGTTGAAATGCTGGTCAACTCTCTTTTTTTCCCCAAAAGGACACAGAAGAAAACAGAATTAAAGGATTCAACTACTTATTGATGGCAGCAGAAGCTGCTGATCGGCCATCCATGATCCACATTGCTCGGGCATATGACACTGGAATAAATCTTGGAAAAGACAGGTCATTAACAACACTGCACTTACACCACATTCAGTAGTATATGGTGTGACAAATGCATTACTGCAATCCAAAATATGCGGCCTAAAGGGCTATTTCACGGCCAAGAAGCCGTGCCACACTCAGAAGTTTTCAATGGTGGGGATGGGCACAGCCCGGCAGCTGCCCCTTCCAGTGGTGGAATCCGGCTGCGGCCGGGCCATGGCCGCCCCGTGTGAATGGACACAATCGTGTCCATTATTAACTACTGTGTGCGGCACGGCATTTGGCTGTGCAGGGTTTTGCTGCCCGGCAGGAGCCAGAGCGTTGCCCAAACTCTAAATTCAGTGTAATAATAATGCTGTTCATGGCTACATGCAAATGCAGCCAGTATTTACCCAGCATTCAAAAATAATAATTTTTGCACCTCTTGCATGGTTTCATGCTTTGTCAAGATGCAAAAATCACTTCCTTTGTGCTATACAAACTATCTGAGACTTGCAACAATGTTGAAATAATGGACTCCCACAATAACAGTAGGAGCACATATAGGGCCTGATTCAGACCGCTTCGCTAGCCTAGCGAACAGGTACGTGCCGCCCTGCCAAATGCCCCATAATTCCCTCACTACCATGCAAGGGGATGTGTACTCGAACACAGCCCCTCACATGCGACCAAAGGGGAGAGAAATCATTCTAAGAATAGCTCATGAGGAGGAAGGTCCTGCTCGCAAGAGCTTACAATCTAAAGGGGAGCGAGAAATGTTTGAAAGTAGTTTAGTTTAGAGGATGTTCTACTGGTCTACTAAAACTATTATATGGAGTAGCAGAGAGGCAGAGTATTAATACATTTTGCCTGTACATTAATCTGTATACGTAATCCTGACTGTCTACCATCAGGTTACAAAACTGGCAGGAGGCCCTTTTCTGGTACAATTCCGCTCTAAACATGACTGATTATGACGAAGGCGGAGAATTTGATGGAACCCAAGATGAACCAAAGTACCTGTTGCTCGCTAGGGAAGCTGAGATGTTGCTCACTGGAGGATTTGAACTGGAGAAAGATCCACAAAGATCAGGTAAAATATTAATTTTGTATAATTTTGGGGGTTAGAAACAGCCCCTGAAATGTGCTTATTGCAACTTGCCAAACATTTCTAGTTGCCCCCTTACCTTTCTCAGTTGCCCATTCTAATCATCCACTTTCTATTGACTTACACTGCTATATTTTTAGCATGTTCCTAATAGTCCAGTATGAATTGTGACTTAAATACTGTAATGTACTTTACTGCAATAGAGGTAATGACCTACAGTAAGAACATAGGGCCTTATTCTCGTTCACTCTTTCTGACAAAATACTTCTTAGATGGTCAAAACCATGTGCACTGCAGGGGGGCAGATGTGAAATGTGCAGAGATAATTAGATTTGGGTGAGTTATTTTGTTTCTGTGCAGGGTAAATACTGGCTGCTTAATTTTTACACTGCAATATAGATCTTACTTTGAAGTAAAACCCCACCCAAATCTAATTCTCTCTGCACAAGTTACATCTGCCCCAATTGCAGTGCACATGGTTTTGTCTATCTAAGAAGGATTTTGTCAGAAAGAGTGAACTAGAATAAGGCCCATAGTGTCAAGCATCAGATGTATATCAGGAGTGTGGTTGACTTGGATCTCCATATCCCTCCTCTACAGAACCCTTCTGCATGGCAGGAAATAACACACCGTGTTGCTATTCAATTGTTCACAATATCCTATGTTCCGTCTAGGTGACCTTTACACAGAAGCCGCTGAAGCTGCAATGGAGGCTATGAAAGGAAGGCTTGCCAACCAGTACTACCAGAAGGCTGAGGAAGCTTGGGCCC
The DNA here is from genome assembly GCF_055691185.1 of Crinia signifera. Lineage (NCBI taxonomy): Eukaryota > Metazoa > Chordata > Amphibia > Anura > Myobatrachidae > Crinia > Crinia signifera. The sequence continues at coordinate 62,220,852 of NC_139223.1, read as the reverse complement.
TCATGGAGGAATAATATGCCACCTTAAAACCCCACAAAGGGCATATTAAGATACTCTTTAAACAAGAATGATATCTTGTATTTGTTACAGAAGGAGTTATGGGTCGCTGGACCCAATACGTTTACACTGAGACACAGAAAGAGTTTTGTTAGCTGTTGTTTGGTGGGTGAGAATGCCCACAGATCTAGCAGTAGCCCCCGTGTGTGCTGGCTGATACTGTGTGCGCTTTATATGGCCATGGGTGAGCTACTCGTTCTCTCCGCTGCAGATTACATAAAGCCGAACTGCTAACCCAGGTCCTGTGCACTCCCGGTTGTTGGAGCGTCTCTCAGGAATGAAGTCCTAGCTGCCATATTGCTTTATTTTTGCTGTGTTTGGATTAAGCAAAATTTGTCTGTAAAGCAACTTGGATTCTACCCATCCACACTTTTATCCCAGGGCGGTTTTGAAATGCTGAAACCCTAAAATAAGTTATTTCATGGCTGTGTTTAGAGGGAGGACAGATAGATATAGGACCAATCACAAGCTGCAAGAGAGCTGTGAGAGAAATGGGGCTTTGGCTAGCAAGTGGGGTCTCCTTAGCTAAATATTTTGCTAGAAGGTCTCGTAGCTTTAAGATACGAGACTGTTAAATTGTCATTACTCGCAAACTATACAGTACAGTATAGTTCTGCATCCAACATGTATAGACTTTTATTTGGTTCAGAAGGGAAGGTTTATACAAAAGCTTAATTTTACCATGGACAAACCTCCATTCTTTTTGTCCTCATAAACATCTATTCAAGGGATAAGCCAATAACAGAAATAAATAATAAACTCACGAATAGGGCATGTCTGTGTTAAGGGGCGTACACACGGGGCAATTTCAGACCCATTTCTAAGTGATCTGACTAGATTGCTTATAAATGGGGTACTGATTGCTCCATGTGTATGCCCGGCAGCGATGGTGATGCACGGTCCCACACGTCGCTTTAGCTAGCAGTGCTTGCACTGGCTTTCCTACTAGACCGCGGAGCTTTGCCTAAAAAAATTAGGCAAAGCCCCGCACAGCGCAATCGCTCAGAAATACAGCATTGTGGGTGCACCTCGATGTGTGCTGAGCAACTGTGCTTAAGCCTGTCGCTCAGCACAAAGCATGGGTCCCAATGTCTGTATGCCTCCTAATCATTTACATATTATTTGTAAACAACTACACTTACATAACTTAGCAGCTAATAAAAAAAAAAAGGACAACAGTGCCGACATTTAAATTCTATGATAAATTTTTTTTAAATTTTTTTTTCTTTTAAATGGTTGCGGCATTAAAGAACAGACAAGAAGAAACACACACACACACAGACCAAACCCACTAAGGCTAAAACTTAACAAACAAACCTACCGTTCTTTACCACAACTTGCAAACCATACACATAACTGGAACAGAGTCAGTTACTATGCCTCACGCTCGTCATAATTCTAAATGCTCCTCCTCATGCTCCTCCTCATGCTCCTCCTCAACCCTATTGGTTGATACCTAAGTTGACTGCTTAAGATAGAGACACAGTCACAATAATTAAAGTGGAAACACACAAAGGGAGATATTCTGGTAGGTTCGCTCCCCCGTGCGTTCGCACAGTGAAGCAATGTTTTGTTTCTGCACATGTACATAATCAGCTATGCGCATGTGCAGACTTTTTTGATGAATGGACTTGGCGACTTTCATAGTCGCCGGCCCATTCACACGGAGCAGTGCGGGCGGGAGGCGCGGGTCTGCTGGCCTGGGTGTCGCCCATGGGATCGCCCAGCATTTGATGGGCGTCCCCATGACAGCACCGAGCGTTCTCATGGGAATGTGGGCAGGAGGAGGTGTGCCGGGGGCGGGCGGCTGACTGCCCTGTTTTCTATGGAACCATCGAATGATTTCGCTTTGCGGCTTATCGAGTCAACCAGAATGAGGGCCCAAACCCATAGTGGTTTAATAGCTGACAGTATAAAGACTGTGGGTCATCTGTCAAACCAAACATCCTATGACACATAATGCAAACGTGCTTTATATATCCTCAGATGGTGGCATGTTGGCCAATGCCAGCAATGTCAACAAAAAATTATACTTCTTTTTTCCTTTGCAAACAGGTCAACAACATTTCCAGTCAATCATGTTCCACAGACAGTGAATACATAGGAGCTTTGTTTCTGACTTTCACTGTCTTGCTCTTCTAGACCTAGCAGATCTCTGAATATTTCTATATGTATATCCATACTTCTCATACACACACTATTGCACACGACTTACTCACAGATGCATACTTTTCCTAGGGTGCCGTACAGTTTCCCGACAGTCGGGATCCCGACAGTCATTACCCCGACGTCGGGATCCTGACAGTCAAAACCCCGACACTCGGGGTCCCGATGGCCACCGGCTATTCTCCCTCGTGGGAGTCCACGACCCCCATAGAGGGAGAACAGAATAGGTGGCGAGCTACCGTGCCCGCAGCGTGGTGAGCACAGCCAGCCCGCAAGGGGCTTTGTTGCGCTCGCCCCGCTGTCTGAGCCGGTCAGTCGGGATAATGACGTCGGGCTAATGACTGTCGGGATCCCAACTGTCGGGACCATATACCACACCCCTTTTGCTACAGGATAAATATATTTAGCTCTTTCTACCATGTTTATAACTTCTTTATCTGAGATAAAAACCTGAGTTTTCTATTGAAGTTTTGCAGAGCATTCGAATATTAGCAATAACCCTACGTAAGTTCTTTCCATATTGTTTCTGAACAGTAAAGGTTGCCATACATCAGAAAGATATTGTACCCAATCATACAATCTCAATTGATTGTAAGATGGATTGTATATAGATTGTGTGCGCACATCGTGTGTACACAATCATACAATCACGCAATCTCCCGGCCCCGGGAGATTGGAGGATTGGTCCACTGATCTGACGTGCTGCACGTCAGATAAATTGGGATTGGGAGCAGATTGCATGTGCTTTTAAGTACATGCAATTTGTCTTTTAGATGGCTTATACAACCAGAGTCATGTGACACTCCCTCCCCGACTAGCAGAGAAGAGAGGTGCAGCTTCCGGGCGGCCCGTGGCAGTGAAGATGCTGGGAGCCGCAGAGGTATCCAAGCGGCAGACGGGCGGGCGGCTGAAGAGAGCGGTGGATGTCCTTTTGCACAATTCTGTCACTACAGGATTGCTGCATTCGGGCTATTTAATAATGGCATAACACAGCAGATGTGAGCAGATCGGTAGTTGCTGGCAACCTGGTAAATAAAAAAAATGGATTTTCGGTACTCATATACTTTTGATCCTAGTAGGCCAGCCCCCTATTTAAATGAAGCTTCAATCATACAATCACGCAGTAGATTGTATGACAGATTGTGAGTGCATTGTGTGTCCAAAAACCACCAAGGACTGCAGGGGAGTTGAAGGGAAATTGGACACAATCATGATTGTAAGACCGTTCTTTCTGATGTATGGCCACCTTAAGGTAGTCCACATGCCGCATGCAGATATACATAGATGGGGAAGACCAGTATTGTTTTTGCTTTGACGGGAACAAAAATTTACGTCATGATGTTGCCATGATGTTGCATGTTTAAATTAACCTCCTCTGTGTTTGAAAATCTACAAGCGGATTGTAATGACAGGACTGTCATTAATCTTTTATTCACTTCTGTCCCTTTGTTCATTAGCTAATTGCATTTTTACATTTTTCATTATTGTTTTGAGGTGCTTAGAGAATGAAATGTTTTAGGTCCCCCCTAATGAGGAATATCCAAGATTTGTAGATAAAATTCTTATATTACTTTCCAGTTTTATGTGTACAGTAGTTTCATTGAAATTACCCAAATAGGTCAAAGGGCTGTGTTCTGTGTCCTTCTGGAGGGATTGCCAATTTAGCACAATGGCTGCATCTGATACATATCCCATATGGAAAGCAGAATGTAGTTATCTGTGTATAGGCAAGGCTGAGATATTACAGGGCATGTATAACTTGCCAATCACCGGCCAAAAGTTTTTTTGCTTACAAATGGGGGATGAATAGAATATTCCACCTGCTAGACATATACTTATACTGTGTTGTACTGATTAAGCCCAATGTAGAACTTTAAAAAAAAAAAAAAACACTGTTTAAATATCTTAAAACATTTTTGGGCTGTAATTTTGTCTTGGAGAAACCTTATAGCTTTGACCGCTGAGTTGTAGAAAGTGTATTATGAGAATAGCACAATGGCTCTTCTAAAAAGTGGTGAGGTTTGCTGCCCCCTATTGTGGACATTTATTACAAACTAGTTAAAAGCCATTTAAAATTACGGCTTAGTCCCTATCTGCTTCTACTTGCAATCTCTGTCTCCATATCCAGGAAGTTTGAAACATCATTTTGGTTTCATTTTCTGTTAAGGAGTAATATGGTCCATCGATTGGCCTCTAGTGGAAGCTGGCGGTACTTCACCTAAAAAAAATGTGAGGAGGATTTTATAAATTGATGATGGCAGCTTTCAGTGATAGTTTTAGTATGCCAAGAGGAATAAATAGTAAACTCTACAAACCCATTGATGATTGGCAGCTTCAAGAAATTAATGTTAATTAAATCTACAGCATAGTCTAAGAATGGTAAATAGTATTTTCATGGATTGTAAGCATCCCAACCATAAGATGTTTTTGTTTATTGCCATCAAAAAGACGCTTTATATGCATTAACCCCTTCAGTGGTGTTTTATTTAAAGGTAGTGCTCCCCACTGGGTGAGTTTTTTAGGGGGAGTGCTACCTAAGAAAAAAACACCACGCTGTGTCCAAGGTCTGGGCAGTGCCGCTGAACACTGTCAGTCGCTACCCAGCCCTGCTCCCGGCAAACGGTGTGACGTGACCACACAGGCGCAGACTCTCACACAGCCGGAGGGGGGAAGGGGGGGGGGGAGAGAGAGAAAGGGGGCGCTGTGCTGAGTTCAGCCATCGGCTCTAACCAGCGGCAATCCCCAGAAATTTCCGGTATTGCCAGTCTGGGCACTGAGACATAGCCCGGAAAATTCTCAGGATTACCACCAATCATGGACATTAAGGTTAAAAGATCGCTTTTCGCTCTCAAATTATGTGAATTAAATTGAATGAGAGTTTTTAGTCTGTAGATTTCGGCTTTTATTAAGATGATGAGAGTAGTATGAATTGTATTTCATTGTCAATTTGTTTTGTACAATGACAGCGTTTTCATTAATACATTCAGTGGTCGAAGTGGGGCGGTATACGGGGGTATGGCATACCCCCACTTTAATCTGAAGATAAAAAAAAAAGTTTTTTTTCCCCCTCAGGATGCTCTCTGATCACTCAGCAGCACATATTGTGCTTTTGTAATACCCCTGTACAACGGGGCAGTCTGGCAGGGGACGTTGATGGACAGGGGGGTGTCCGAAGGTGCGCACTATATTCACTCTTTACTTTTCCATACCCCCACTTCAAAATTTCCACTTCGACCACTGAATACATTCATATATACACCAATTTTAACCCTATATGTAATGGGTAGTGCGACATGCAATGTTTACAAAAGAAATAAAAATATGCAATGTTTTTTTGTAATCCCATAGGGATTGTACTAGTAATGCCTGTGTAAAATATACATTCATTATAATAACTTGTATAAACCAAAAAAAAAAAAAAAAGCAAAATTATGTTTTAATAATTACAGAAAAGCTTGGTAAAGCGAATGTGCTAATGACTTAATGTGCAAAAGCATGTTTTATGGGTTTTTAATTAATTGTTTCCATGTTCTGTTTTATTTGATCAAATAAACAGTAATTCTGTTTCATACATTATCGTGCCAGTCAATTTTGTTATCAATAATGTATCTGTTCAATATTTTACAGTCAATAATCAGAAAACACTCAAAGAACTAGTACGAGGGTTGATCAATAAGTACGAAAGGATGAAGATGAAAATTTCACGCATTTTTTTTGTTGTTTTTCAATACACTTTTCCCAACGTCCCTGCCATTTCATTAAACCCTCAAAATACGATTTGTTAAGCTCACATAGGCTTCTGTAGCAATGATAACCTCCTCGTTTGAGCTGAATTTTTTTCCTGCGAGCCATGTTATTAGGTTAGGGAACAGAAAGAAGTTGCAGGGAGCCAAGTCGGGCGAGTACGGTGGATGCGGCAACAATTCATAGTGCAATTCATGCAATTTGGCAGCAACAATTCCGGGTGAGGGAGCTGGTGCATTGTCATTTTGGAAAAAAAACTAACCTATGAATCAATCTGAAATTTGGTATGGCGTAGTTTGAAAGATGGTAGTACAGGATAGTAATATCAACTTTCCTCAGCAACGCCACCTGTCTTCAAACGGGATGCAGTTTAAATCCCGGCGTTCAGAATCCCGACGCTGGAATCCCGACCGCCGAAATCCCGACACTTTCTCCCTCCGTGGGTGTCCACGACACCCCTGGAGGGAGAATAAATTAGCGTGCCGAGCGTAGCGAGGCACCGGGCCCGCTGCGTGGCGAGCTCAGCGAGCCCACAAGGGGGGGCAATCCATGTCCCCCCTTGTCGGGATTCCGGCGTCGGGATTTTGAACGCCGGGATCCCGACCGCCAGGATTTCATACTGAATCCCTTCAAACATGGGTACTTATTGATCCACCCTCGTATATACCCATGATAGCGTGTTTCTAGCGAAAAACATACAGGATGCCCAAAATATTCTAAATAAGCTCCGCAAAAATGCAGGAAAGCTTGGCTTACAAATAAAAGAGAAGAAATAAGTAAATTTTTACTGAAACTATGCCTAGATGGAAATAACAATACAAAATGTATTTATTTATTTACAGTTTCTTATATAGCGCAGCATATTCCATTGCACTTTACAATTAAAAGCGTTCAACTATCACTACTCAACAGATAGTTGTTACAAGTGACATCACAAGTCATATAGGTTGTGCCACAGCTGCCTTTGCATCTCCTAACAAAGGCCTTTGGAACCAACAGGACCTTTTTGATTGTCACAAAAATTAAGGTATTGAACACATCAGTTTTTACAACAATATTATTTGATGGTCCTAAATCATGGACAATGGAGAACCATAAGTACCATCATCTGGGACATTAATGGGCCCGCTAGTACCGTAGCCCCACCAGTAAAATAAATATAACAACAATGACCGGACACACATGCACCATAACAGTATAGCTTTCATTAAATGCTGCACTCACATATTCTAGTTCACTCTTAGAGGCAAATTCCTTCTTAGCTGGACAAAACCATGTGCACTGCAGGGGGGCAGATGTAACAGGTGCAGATAGAATTAGATTTGGTGAGTTATTTTGTTTCTGTGCAGGGAAAATACTGACTGCTTTATTTTTACACTGCAATATAGATCTCACTTTGAAGAAAAACTCCACCCAAATCTAATTCTCTCTGCACATGTTACATCTGCCCCACATGCAGTGCACATGGTTTTGTCCAGCTAAGAAGGAATTTGCCTCTAAGAGTGAACTAGAATAAGGCCCATAGTGACACACCCACACATGCTTACCTACAGTCCCCATAGTTCTTTGGCCCATTGTCCAGTAAAATTCATTGGTCACCAATAAATTACACATACCTAATCCAGTGTAGATCGATCCATGTAGGCATCCAGGGGTTAAAAAAAGAAAAGTGAACCAAACAAACTAAAGAAAATCCATGTTTGTACATGGATTCTCTTTGCTGAATGGTGGGTGAAATGTAATAGGATGAGAGATTCAGAAAGCATACCTCCCAACTTATGTTCTTCTGAAGTAGGGACACTTGCGCTGCTGAAAAGGGGGCGTGGTCTATGCTAATGAGCATGCTGCATACACAAATTAGCCACGATTAGGCCACGCCCAGTTTTTCTGTCTGTCATTAGGCTGGGTGGGCTCTCAACTGCCCCCCCCCCCTTGCCGCGGGACACTGCCGGCCCCGGGAGGGATGCGGGACCATCCCAAAAAAGCGGGACAGTCCCGCAAAAAAACGGGACAGTTGGGAGGTATGAGAAAGTGAGAGATTTGTTAAGAAATCTCCATTTTTTTAAAGCTGCAGTCATTTACATAGCAGTTTGATTTTGAAGTGTAAATGATTGCAGCTTTCAAAAAACCTGCAGATTTCTTACCAAATTTCTCACTTTCTGAATCTCTCATCCTATTACATTTCACTACATGTGTCACTTTGAGACCCGCCAGCCTATCGGGAAGCACCACGAAGTAGGACTCTCCAGATTGGCTGATCTCTGCTGATCTTTCACTTAACCAGAGCCCATATGCTTCTTTAGGTATTATTATTATTATTTTATTTATAAGGCGCTACAAGTGTTTCGCAGCGCCGTACAAAGGAACAATACAGGGAGACAAAACTTGGCATAACATTGAATAAGTAACAAAAATAGAGTACAAATAAAGAGCGCCACAGTTCAATACACATTACAGCTTAAATATAAGTAGTGGGGACTCAATAAACATACAACTAGAGGCTTGAGGCCAATGATGGACATGAGTATGCAGACGAAGATGGTCACTGAGTGTTGGAGTATAGGAGAGCTGTGAGAGTGAAATGTGAAGAGAAGTGGGCTTTGACAACAGGAGGGAAGAGGGCCCTCCTGTTGTCAAAGGGCCCTTAGGTGGGAATTTTTATCCATAGAACTCTATGGGTGGGAATCAGCAGTTTGCAATAAATCACAAATGTTATACCCCTTTTCCACTAGAAGAAATAACCCGGTAATCTCCGCGGGGACGCGCTTCTACCTGGGTTTTTCTGCTAGTGGAAATGCTCCCTTTCAAATAACCCGGTTTGGATTCCCCGGCAATCCTACCCAGGTCATGATCAGGGTAGCACCCGGTTCGCACCCGGCTTCAAGGGTAGTGGAAACGCTCCCTAACCGGGTTATTTGACTGAGCATGTAAAAATCTTCACTGATTGGTGCTGCTGGGGCGCTGGTGAGTGATGTCATCACTCAGAGCCCCGCAGACTGCGCACATAGCACGGAGGACAGCGTTGTGTGCACATGTGCTGCATGTCTGTCCTGCTGACTTTCCCCTGCTGTATCAGAGGCTGCTCCAGCAGCCACCTTCCTCTCTGCCGCCAGCACCACAGGCTTCCCCAGCGGACACTGCTAATCCCGCAGCACAACTTCATTATGGCTGCCAGCAATTGGTCTGATGCTGAAGTGAAGGAGGAAATCAAGCGCCAGGTGACTGGTACCGTAAAAGACGCAATCTTGTACAGAAATATTGCCCAGATGCTGGAGTCTAGGGGGATACACCGCTCTCACCAGCAAGTGCTTAACAAATTGAAAGCACTAAAGAGGCAGTTCACCAAGGTCTGTGACCAGAACAGGAAAAAAAGCAGTGCCGCACGTGTCGAGTGGGTCCATTACGATCTATGCTGCAGGGCATTTGGCAACACAGCTCTGATTAATCCTGTGGCACTGTCATCCTCGTTGGCCAGCCAGATGGAGAGTAGCCAGGAGCCACCAATGGAGAGTAGCCAGGAGCCACCTGACACACAGTCCACCATGGCAATGTCACCGTGCTGCCCAACTTCTCCGCTCCTGATTTCGGAAGATGGCGATGAAGAGTGCAGTCTACTTGATAGGTCTGCTTTTTCTGACACCGCACAGTCCATGGTGGAGGAGGGGTCCGAAACAGCAACGGAGCAAGCGACTGAACATCAAACAGCAAAACTGCGTTCAAATAGTAAGTAAAAAAAACATTTATCCCAGTAATCAACGGTATATGTTGCAGAGTGCCGCAAGTGTGCAGGTGGGATAGGGCCGCAAGCACAGGGCTGCAAACACCTCTGCTATTTAATGTTTATAGTGTATTTTTGTTTGTCCCACTTGCAGTTTACAAGGTGCCTCCAAAGAAGAAAAAAGCAAACCGTTCCGATCAAGCAGCGAGAGCTTTCTCTTCAGTAGTAATAGATCAACTGCGTGAAATGGACTCCGACATGCAGGCCAATGAGGATGCTCGTATGGAGAAGTTTTTAGAAAATGAAAGACAGATGCAGCACTCTTTCTTGGATCAATTAAAGGACATGCAGGACAGACAATTGTCCTTCTTGGAACGGATACTTAATCGTGGGTATATGCCACCTCCTCATTATCCAATGTATCCGCCACATGCTTCACAGGCCCCAGCATACCCAGCACACCATGAGTATGCATATGGCCAATACAGTAGAGGGCCAACTCCCTCCGCCCCTAGCACTTCGTGTGAGCAACAGCCACACCGAGAGCCTCAACCATATAGAGGCCCCAGTAGCCACGCCCCCAGCACAGCAATTAGCTACCACCCCACCACTGGTGCTAGCCACGCACCCAACACTTCCACTAGCTATGCCTCCAGCACTGCTACCAGTGCCCCACTAAACCCAGAGTATAGTGAGGCAAACACCACTAGCCTTGACAACACGCTGCTGCCAAACCTAGACTCCCCTGAATTTACGGTATATCGTAATTTGTCCTAAGAAATACTTGGTTTTTTTTCTTCGAAGTTCTTTATTGCATTATTGCAATAACAATGTTGAATACATTTATAGCATTCAGTCGCCTTGTGGGCACAGTTTGGTTAAAGCCTACATCTTGCACTTTTAAAAATTCTTATGGGCACTTGTTTTTTAACATGTTTACGTGCACTTTTTTCATTGTTATGTATGCCAAAGGCTCAGGTGTACGGCAAACATTTTACCTGACTCTGTTTGTTACCCTTTTTTGGCATTTCTTTTCTTGTCAATAGTTTTTTTGGTAAGGAATAAGGCGCTACATCAGATTCCTTACCAAAATACCTATTTGCATTGCTTCTATTGGGGCGAAGAAGGAATAGCCCTCAGGTTTAGGGCAAGGCAGCATAACACCAGAAAGAAGCACCCAGGACTCTGTTTGTTACCCTTTTTTGGCATGTCTTTTCTTGTATTGTGTGAAGAAACTTTTAAAAGTTCCAAATATTTAATATTTTACAGTAAAATATTTAAAATGTTATTTAAAAAGAAATTAGTGTGGTAATATTTGCCAGTAAAAAAAAAAAAGTTATTTTAAAAGAAATGAGTGTGGTAATATTTGCCAGTAAAAAAAAAAGTTATTTTAAAAGAAATGAGTGTGGTCTTTTCTTTTAATATGGTAATATTTTTAATGGTGGCCCTTTTGGTGTAATGGTGGCCCTATTTTGTGACCTCCCATGGTAAAGCCCTTTAAAAAGGCTTTTTCTTATGTTTATCTATAGGGAAAAAAAGGCCTTACCCGGGTTAAGTGTAAAAGGGGATGATCAGGCAATTTACCGGGTAGCACTGTAGTGGAAATGTGTCTCCTACCCATGTCCCACCCGGGTTCGAACCGGGTACAAATTACCGGGTCCGACCCAGGTTGCTAGTGGAAAAGGGGTATTAATTATGTCAAACCACAAGCTTCCCACTCCCCCAGATAACCCCAGCCAGAGCTGACTAGTTGCAGTGGTAATGCTATGTCCGCAGGAACCAGTATAAACTGCAAGCTTACTTGCGATACCCACTTGGTGCTTAAAGGTCCATACACACTGGGCGATTATGTCCAGCGTGTATGGACAGTGGTGACCTCTGTCATCGCTGGGGGAAGCCGCTCAGTGCATACACACTGAGCCGCTTTCCCCCTACCCGGCACTGTCAGCGGGGGTGTGGGTGTGTGTATGTATGTGTGTGTGGGGCTTTGCATAGCGCAGCGCTATGCAAAGCTGTCCACAAAGCCGCAGCAGATGAGCAGCTTTCCCTGCGATGATGCGGGAGCGTGCATCACTGCTCATCGCCAGGCCGTACACACTGGGTGGCTTTGAGCTGACAGCCGCTCAAACTTGGTGTTTTGAGCGGCTGTTAGCTCAAAATCGCCCAGTGTGCATGGGCCTTTAGTTCAGGTCCTATTATCCTGACGGATGTGGATCAGTTGGTCCCAAGCAAGTTGTTAGACAGTCATTAGGTCGACACCATTAGGTCGACATGCATTTAGATCGACATGAGTTAAAGTCGACATGCAGGAGGGTAAACATGACTTTAGGTCGACGGGGTCATTAGGTCGACATGGGTCACGGTGCCTCGCTACCCTCGGCACACTATTTTATTCTGCCACCACGCCCTAGTGGAGTCAACATGGACACCAAAACGTACCACCGCATCCCGTGCATGGCTCGCTGCACTCGCCATGTTTTGGGCGCATTAACTCGATATGCTCGGCACACTATTTTATTCTCCCACCACGCCCTAGTAGATGGTAGGGCAGGAAATACTGCCTGTCAGCACATGTTGTGTCGACATGGACACCGAAACGTACCACGGCGTCCACCTCGCATGGCTCGCTGCATTTGTCTCTGACTCAGTGTGCAGCTCTCCAACCCACTTCCAGAAAATAGCAAGTTATCACCCCATAATGCGATTTCCCCCCTCCACACCCACTCCCCCCTAGTCCTACCCCTCCTCTCTCTCCCGTTATTCTCTCTTTCTAATCTAACTTTCCCCTACTATTGTTGATGTTTCTTGTATTAGTAAGTTGGGTACTCTTTACCTAGAAGGGCGCCCGCGATTGAAATCGCGGGCGTCGGGGGTAAAAATCGCGGGCATCGCGGGTAAATCGCGGGTACATAAAAATCTGCTACCCGCGATGACCGCGATTTTCCCATAGGGAACAATGTTAAAAAGGCTGATTGAGCGCGATTTTGATGTAAAATGCCTCAATGCCCGCGATTTGGCCATAGGAATCAATGTTAAATGGGCCACAGAGCCCAAATAGCCACAATTAACCCTTAAATGTTCCCCCAAATTTTTAACGCCACCCCACGATCCACGCCAACCCGAAGCGTGGCGAGCGCAGGCGGTACGCGTCCTCCGACCTTTTCATGCCCTACTATCCACTAGGGCGTGGTGTGAGAATATAATAGTGTGGCGAGCGCAGCGAGCCACCGAGCCCGAAGCGTGGCGAGCGCAGCGAGCCCCGCGAGGGGACGCGGATAACTTCACAGGTAGACGCGTCCCCTCGCGGGCTTCACAGGTCTCCGCGTCGCCACGGACACCTGTGAAGCCCGCGAGGGGACGCGTATAACTGTGAAGGTATCCGCGTCCCCTCGCGGGGCTCGCTGCGCTTGCCACGCTTCGGGCTCGGAGGCTCGCTGCGCTCGCCACACTATTCTATTCTCACTCCACGCCCTAGTGGATAGTAGGGCATGAAAAGGTCGGAGGACGCGTACCGCCGCCCCTCGCGGGCTCGCTGCGCTCGCCACGCTTCGGGTTGGCGTGGATCGTGGGGTGGCGTTAAAAATTTGGGGGGACATTTAAGGGTTAATTGTGCTTATTTGGGCTCTGTGGCCCATTTAACATTGATTCCTATGGCCAAATCGGGTCCATTGAGGCATTTAACACTAAAATCGTGTCCATCGGGCCTTTTAACATTGATTCCTATGGCAAATCGGGAGCATCGCGTCGCGGGCATCGCGGGTACATTTATGGCCGGCCGCGACGCGACCGACACGATTTCCATGTTTAACATGGGTTTCAATGGGAAATCGCGGGCATCGCGTCGGTCGCGTCGCGGCCAGACATAAATGTACCCGCGATCACCACGACGGGCGCCCATCTAAGTAAAGAGTACCGTAAGTTGTTATCACAACGATCTCCTGTTTATTTTTGAGGCGTTCTCCCAAGTATAATCTCCCTCTGAGATACAAATCTGTATTTTGATGTTTATTCTTAATAAAAACAGAATATACACAAAAAAGAAAATGACGCTGGCCATCTCCCAAACTACAGAAGTGTGTCAACCATGCCGCTGCTTTTGGGGCACTGCGACCAACACCTCAAAAACAGCTGTACATACAAAGTGCTGCTCCAGCGCAGATCAAACACCATCAAAGATTTACTTAGGAGGGGGGACGGCTTTGCATAGCGCACCCGCTCCATCCCCAGCCCGTCTGCTACCGGCCAGCCGACTACTACCGGCCTCCCACTCCATCCCCCACCTGTCTGCCTGAGGTTAGTAAAGTTGCAGAAAGAGGTGCAGAGGAGATATGGGGATAGAGGTGAAAGGGGTACAGGGGGATGGAGAGGTACAGGGGAGATTCACAGGGAGGATTAATGGAGAGGTGAAAGGGGGATGGGGAAGTGTATGGGGGACAGAGGTGCAGGGGGAATAGAGAGTTGCAGGGGGGATGGAGAGGTGCAGGGGGGAAGGAGAGGGACAGGGTGATGGAGAAGTGCGGGGGGGGGGGGGGGGCAGGGTGATGGAGCGGTGCAGGGGGGACAAAGATGTGCAGGGAAGGAGTAAGGGGGTTATTCTAGTTCATTCTTTCTGACAAAATCCTTCTTAGATGGACAAAACCATGTGCACTGCGGGTGGGGCAGATGTAACTTGTGCAGAGAGAATTAGATTTGGGTGGGGTTTTTCTTCAAAGTGAGATCTATATTGCAGTGTAAAATAAAGCAGTCAGTATTTTCCCTGCACAGAAACAAAATAACTCACCCAAATCTAATTCTCTCTGCACATGTTACATCTGCCCCCCTGCAGTGCACATGGTTTTGTCCATCTAAGAAGGATTTTGTCAGAAAGAATGAACTAGAATAAACCCCTAACTGAGAGGTGCAGTATGCAATATATATTATACTAGCCCCCATACAGCAACAGAAGGGAGGCACTCATGAGGCAGTGTCAGCAGTGGGGAAAAAAACCCGCTATATAGCTTTATTCCAACATGTTTCGGGCTTAATAGTCAATCGTCAGGGCCTTGTGAGTGCCACCCTTTTGTTGCTGTATGGGGGCTGGTTACTAGCCTTTGGAGAGCACCAGAGCAGGTGACCCATTCATTTCCATGAATGGGTCACTGTCTCATTCATTGCAGCCTGCGCACCAGCCACTCCTGCGCAGGCTGCAGCTTCAGTCACTAGGGAAGCAGTGCCGGCGCCGCGCTTGCTAGCGCAGACTTTACCTCCCTCATTCCAATCTGTGGCGGCTGCCAGGGGCCTGGACAGCCAAGTGCAACATCACAGCCAGGAGCGATGCACCCCCACGGATCGGCGATCAGTTAGTACTGTCTATGTAGCTGCTGTGGAGGAGCTTTCTTCTGACGGGGGTGGAAGGCTTGGGCCCCTAAGATTGTGGGGCCCATGGGCAACTGACGAATAACCCTATGCGTTAAGACGGCCCTGCCCCCAAACCCCTGCAGGCATGCAAATGGATGATTTGCATAATCATTATTTCACAGCCTTGGGTGCGGGGGAGAAATCATTCGATGGTCAGTGATCATCGAATGATTTCTCCAGCGCTCGCAGATCAGAAACATGTCTATGGTGTCTCAGACCTGCAAGCGGGCAGCTGACATACGCTGACGTCAGCTGCCCGTCCCCGGCACCCGCGTCAGGGAATTACCATGGGTACACCCATGAAATGCTGGGCTTTCCCATAGGCAAATTCCCCGGCCCGCCACCCCACACACTAATATTGTGCTCAGATTGTAATGCAAATACAATGACTGATATACTGTATGGGCACCATCATGATGAACTGTTCCAAGAACCTATGTTGACATAGACACCAAAAACCTTGAATTTTTTTTTAGGTGTAGAACTAGACACTGTCAATCTGCTATACTATAACCGATATCCCAGAGGAGGAGGGGGGGGGGGGGGGGAGTGGCCATCGACCATCGATGATTCAAAATCATCGATGGTTCATGGCCGATGTCGAATACTTTTGACATCGATGGGGGAGAACCAGATGGTTTCCCTCCATCGATGGTACAGCAAAACGATGTTTGCTTTTTTTTTTTTTCAAAGTGCTGGGACACGGAGCATAGCTCCGCCCCCTGACAACAGCAAAGCCCCGCCCACAGGCCAATCAATCAAACACAATGGATGACCATCGATATTTAAAAATATCGATGGTCATCCATTGCATAGTTTAGCACCATCGATGGCCTGTTGCAGAATTGCCATCGATGGCAACCATCGATGGCAATGGCAAGGGGGGGGGGAGCAAGCATACAGCATTAATGCACATATACTATAGCACAAGCAATGAGACTGATATTAGTTGTGGTGACAAACAAGTTCTCTCACAGACAAAGTATTTTCTCCATACGTGACAAAGATTAAATATATACATAACATACACTATCTGTTGCTTTATTTATACATTGCCATGTTATGCTATCAGGGTAGCGTGGCCGAGCGGTCTAAGGCGCTGGATTAAGGCTCCAGTCTCTTCGGGGGCGTGGGTTCGAATCCCACCGCTGCCAGATACTTTTTATTCTTTATCATTGCATTTGGTGTTCGGTGAGGCAGCGCCACCTGCCGGCGCTCTCACTACCCAGCGGAATGCTGCATTGTGGGTAAGGACAGCCGCTCCCCACGTGTCAGCAGCAGCAGCAGCAGCAGCGTTATTACAAGCAGTATGGCCGCTGCCTGAGCCGGGACTGCCAGCAGTCACTCACACACGCCGTTGATAGCGCCAAGCTTAGCAGGTAGGCCCGGTGCGGTGCGGGGACTGAAACAGCTCCGGTGTGCGGAGGGTGAGCTGTGTACCGGAGCCCGGTGTTGTCAGCATGTGCCACACTACCTGCCCCGGGCCTGATGGGGATATTATTGCTCCTGTCTGTCACAGCCGCCTGCAGTAGTGATGCTAGTATCCGGGTGCTGCAAAGTTCCCCGGTGTCCCATGCAGCAGCCGTGCCCCTTAGTGACATGTACAGTATATAATATCATCAGTTAATATGTAGCGATAGCATGTATAGCAGGCACACTAGCATGCATTGCATCATGTCACTTATGTGTCAGTGACACATAAGTCTAATGTCACCCTATATGCTGTACCTGTTGTGTATCTGTGTGTTGGCAACACGCTGCAATGTGGGTAATGGGCATGGAGTGGGGAGTAATGGTGTCAGGTAGTTGGGGATAATGGACAGGGACTCGGGGAGTAATAGTGCCAGGTAGTTGGAGTTAATGGGTGAGGAGTAATGGTGCCAGGTATTAGGGGATAGTGGGCATGGAATGGGGAGTAATGGTGCCAGGTAGTTGAGGATAGTGGGGAGTAATGGTGCCAGGTAGTTGGGGATAATGGACAGGGAGTGGGGAGTAATGGTGCCAGGTCTTAGGGGATAATGGGCATGTAATGGTGTCGGGTATATGGGGATAGTGGGGAGTAATGGTGCCAGATAATTGGGGATATTGGGCAGGGAGTGGGAGTAATGGTGCCAAGTGGTTTCTGTGTGTTTTTTCACATCGCTATGATGGGTTGCCCTTTATATACCTGGTGGAACTGCCAGTTTGGTTGACCTGGATTATTAGGTATTGTGCTTTCACACTGCACCTCAACCTGGGTTCACACAACAGCAACCCGGCAATTACCTGGGTTATTTTGGCGACGTGAAAGCATGTGTTTCTTCTGTTGATGAGCATGTCATGTGTTCTGGAAGCAGCGACAATATTTCAGTATACCAATTTCAGAATGTTGAGGCGCATACACACCTAGCAATCGGCGGCAGTGCGGACCCGGTGAAGTACCGGCACCGACATGTGCATACACACTTGCCGATGCGAGAGGGGGGAGCATTCTGCAGCATGGCCCTCGTTAACGATCCGTCCCCTTTTCTGTACATACACAGGCAATGGAGGGGGTTGTTAATGACCCGCGGGAGGATGCATTGGCCGTTGATTGGTACATACACAATGGGCGATCTCTTTTATCGAGCAATGTGTACGGGGCTTTAGTCTCAAAAATGTTGGTATTGTAATGTTAACCCTACAGTACTGTTGTGATTGTAAAATACTGCCTGCTTCATTCATGTATTTATTTATTAAGTTTCTCATATAGGGCATACATATTCTGCCGCACTGTATAGAGAATATTTGAACATTCACATCAGTTCCTGCCCCAGTGGAGCTTACAATCTATATTCCCTACCATATATATACACACATTCTAGGGTTAATTTTGTTAGCAGCCAATTAACTTACCAGTATATTTTTGGATTGTGGGAGGAAACCCAGGCAAGTACAGGGAGAATATACAAACTCCACACAGTTAGGGCCATGGTGGGAATCGATCCCATGACCTCAGTGCTGTGAGGCAGTAATGCTAACCATTACACCATCCGTACTGCCCAATAACTAATATGGTTATTTATTACCTGTTCTTTATATAGCACACACAGTTTGCGCTGCTTTTACAGAGGATATGCAGGCAATTACATTTAGCCCTAGTACAGCTTCCAATTTGTAATTCCCCTGCCACATGTTCATAGACATCTAGTGTTCATTCTAGCACCCGCCAACTTTGAAAACCCATGCACCCTGCTTGGGGTGTCGCTGTCTGTTGTGTTGTTGCTAGCACAGGTCTGTTTGGCTATTAGTGCTGATATAAAGACCACACTGTGCTAGAAGCACTACAGCAGACAGCGACACCCAAGGCAGGGAAGAGGAACTGCATGGGTTTTTAAAGATGGTGAGTGCTAGAATGAACACTAACATCCTATGGGGAAAAGTGGAGTGTTCAGAAGAAGCCTATGCAAGTATGAGGAGAACATATAAACTCTAAACAGAGGTGGGGATATAAGTCAAGACCTCGGTGCTGTGAGCCAATAGCCTTTACCCTAGTTACATTTTGTTTTCCTGATTTTCCTGTGTTCTAATTGACTTATTTTAAATGTAGTCAGCTGATAAATATATATCTAATAAATAGATTTTCTCCTGTAAGGCAATGCACAGTTAACAGAGAATGCAGCCATTGTAAATATAATCTGACGTAACATTGCAACAATACCCAGCAAGAAACTGACAAACATGGATGTCTGTATCCAGGCAGGTGTGAGACTGTGAGTCATGGGGAGTGGAAGGCATTCAGCACAGACTGGGCCTGTACTCAGTGAAGGAGCATAGTCAGATATGGGGAAAGGGACTAGGAGACCAGGAACACTGAACGCTGGGGTACTTCTGGGAATAGATTTCAGAAGACGATGGTTAGCAACTATCACTATTACCACTTCCATTGAGTTGCAGGTATCTCATAATTCCCAACCATTGGATGCGGCTTTCTGATGTCCATCTTATGACTGGCTGTTTCAGTGCAGCTACGGACATCTAGAAGTGGTGTCTGCAGCTCAGCTAATTGTCACATGCACGGCTGCTCTGAGAGCTTCTGGACATGTGCACACTAAAACCCTCAATAACCTTGAATGGTTGAGATGACTAGTAGCCATTAAATCTCTGGATTTGATGTTGAAGCCTATTATTATTATTATTACTACATTTTATAAGATGCCACAAGTGGCTCACAGTGCCGTACACATGGCATACATTAGAACAATAGAGGATGCACTGAACTGAACATTACAGTAACTAAGAAGCTACAACAGAGCACATGCCATAACCAGCCCCAGGCTCAAAGAGCCGGTTCTGGTTTTTAGAAATCACAGGGCAAACCGAGTAGGGGATCCCCTGATTTTTTTTAAAAGCAGCACCAGGCTCAAGGGCCAGTCCTGGTTCCCAAGCTACAGAGGACAAAATTAGTAGGGGTCCCCATGTATTTTGTGAACCAGCACCAGACCCAGGGAGGCAGTGGTGGTTTTTTTTTTTTTTGTTAAGGGAGAGTTCCCCATAAAAAACTCGCCCAGTGGGGAGCGCTCCCCCCCCCCCCCCCCCCCAAAAAAAAAAAAACACCACTGAAGAGGTTAAAGGGCCCTCTGGAACTTGTAGTACTTCAACAGTACAAATATATATAAAACACACACACCAGAAAAGTATAACTTTATTACATACATCCCATACATTCTGATACTTACCTACTTTGACACTTAGATGTCCGTCCGTCCGCTGGTCCTGAAGATAATCCATATGAGTACCTGTTGAAGGAACTTATACTTGCATCTTGCGTGGGTCACATCCTATTCTGTCCATGTGGGCACCCAGGTACTTGGCAAAATAATAAACCGAGTACACGATGCCATGCCGAACTGAGAGAAACGCTGAATGTACAGTTAGCACTTCTTACTCCGAATAGCGCTATTGGCCACTTAGCGGCCAATCAGGAGCCGGCTTTCCAAAATATGTAATATCCAATTTTAATTAACAATATGCAGGATAATGATATCATAGTGCATATCGTTCAGTGTGTACCCACTATATTCTGAATGATGTGTGCACCCACGGATCGTTACCTGTATGCCCGCTCGTCTGAACATGCAGTTCAATCTGGCGATATTGCTTGCCAGGGTCCTGGTGATGGCACTGTAAGATATTGTTAACGTTTTTGTTTAGTGTTTAACCCGTGGATCATCGGTTTTTGCAGCACCACCAATACCTGTATGAGAATACGGATCTGTAGTACATCTGCCACAAAAGCTGAAAAAGTGCCCATGTACCCAGTCATGTTTATACCCTTTATTTTCCTACAGAGCCTCAGACTGTACTTCATGTTGGGTCTGTCCTGCGTACAGTCATTCTCTTGTATACTGTGTTAAGGAATTCGGTACTTGTGTATTTTGGCGGCGCCCATCGCATCGCATACCATAAGGCATACAATGGTATGCAATGTGATATCGCGCGATATTGTACAATGCCATACAATTTTAAAATTGTATGACATTGTATATGGCATACAATGCCATACAATGCGATGCGATTAAACATTGTATAAGCACCCTAATGGGTGCTTACAATGTTAAATGCACCCCCCCCCCCACTATAAACGTGAACCCGAAGCGTGGCGAGCGTCAGCGGTACGCGTCCTCCGACCTTTTCATACCCCCACTATCCACGTCGGCGTGGAGTTGAGAATAGAAAGTGTGGCGAGCGCACGCGGATACCTGTGAAGGCCGCTTTGGGCTTGGTGGCTCGCTGTGCTCGCCACACTTTCTATTCTCAACTCCACGCTGACGTGGATAGTGGGGGTATGAAAAGGTCGGAGGACACGTACCGCCGCCCCTCGCGGGCTCGCTGCGCTCGCCACGCTTCGGGTTCACGTTTATAGTGGGGGGGTGGCGTGGGGGTGCATTTAACATTGTAAGCACCCATTACGGTGCTTAAAAGCACCCTTTAGGGTGCTTATACAATCTTTCATCGTATAGGGGGCAAAAATCGCGTCGCATCGCATGCCATCGGGTGCATGCGATACGATTAAAACATCGCGCGATGGAAATCGGGGGCGCCGCTATAATACACAAGTACCAGGAATTTTATTAAATTAAGAAAAATAATAAGTTAATTCCCTGTATAATCACTAGTATTGGGATGCAGTTACAATCCCGACGCCGGAATCCCGACCGCCGAAATGCCGACACATTCTCCCTCCTGGGGTGTCCACGACACCCCTGGAGGGAGAATAAATTAGTGTGCCGAGCGTAGCGAGGCACCGGGCCCGCTGCGTGGCGAGCGCAGCGAGCCCGCAAGGGGGGGGGCGATCCACGTCCCCCCCTTGTCGGCATTTCGGCTGCCGGAATTACGGCGTCGGGATTCTGAACGCCGGGATCCCGACCGCCGGGATTCAATACTGAATCCCTAGTATTACCCCCTTAAATAATGTCATTATTTTGACACCCCATGTATTGTTGCCTTATTAAACCCAGCTGTTGGTATCGGTACAAACTTGTGGGGTAAATTGCAATTAAATATAACAAGATATAATTGTCAAATTCACAACTAGTGTAAAATGAGTTACCAGGCCCAGATTAGGAGGCAGGGAACCCTCTGATGTGACTGCAGTCTACCACATTGTCATGCACTTAGTTTTAATCACTGGGCATGTCCATACAGCATATGTACTTCTTGTTATGTGTAACAGTCTCTATTGTTCCCTCCCTCTTTTCTAGGGATATTACTCAGTCCAGAGTTGAGAGAAAAACGGATTCTTGTGGTTCACGGTAGTATGGAAAATGAAGATGACGATCCAATTATACATGAGGTAAAACAATTATCACTCTGGCGTTATGTTTCATGTTTCTTATCCATTTGCTGACTGCGTTGTACGTGAGGAACGTTGCTGTCCCACCATGTTTTGTTTTAGTTTGATTATCTTTAGGAATGATTTGGACAAATTCAGTATTTGCAAACTTGATGACTAAATGAAAAAGGATTACAATGGTAGAGGACCAACTAATTGTAACATTTTATGGAGATCTGGTTGTTTCATTTGGTGATCTAGTCACATATTGCCCCTCATGGAGCTACAGCTGCTCCAAGCAGTCAGATCGCAGGAGTGTCCATACAAAGCGGATGCTTTCATAAGCTTTCTGCTCTGACAAGGTCATCTTTCACCTTCTGCCATCTCCTCATTGCACTCGTACATTGCACTATACCTGTACACCACTGATGATCCGGTATCGTTGTGCCAGATTATCCATTTTTTTTTTGAGTAATATTTATTGATACAAATGAAAATAGATGCACAACTGTACATTTTAACATTAATAGTGGTATTATGCATTGTATGATACAACGGTTAACAATAAACAATCGTAAGCATTTCAAAGAAGTCCGTGTTTGAGTGTTTACTGTGTCAGGTGACACTGCTTACATGGAGAGGTTTAACGACACTACAGAAAGTGCACATGGAGCAATTAGGTGTTACATTTTCCCCTAATAAACTTATCCCGGTACCTGTAAGATAGAGTACCATCACCCCGCCCCCCTAACAAATAAAAGATAAAAGAAAAAAAGAGGAAGAAGATGTGCAACAAGGCAACACAACAATTCGTTGACATCACAATAAGATGCAATGTAATCGGAGCTCCCAACATCCCAGGGGACAACGTTCTTATTGTCTGAGAGGATACGGGGATGTCTTAATTTAGACAGTGGCAGAGAGAGGGTGGGTCGGCGGTGAGGCCTCGAATATTGGGGATCAATGAGTAGGTAAATCTTGCTGGGGGTCAGCAGACAGGGCCAGCCTAGAAGGGGTCCATCTACTCCATTTGGTTATATAGGGAGCAAGTGTGCCCCGTGATCTGTAGGTGAATCTCTCGTGTCCTACAACCTCATTAACAAGGGCCCTCCAGTTATAGATGTTTGGGTGTGCAACGTCGAACCACCTCCTGGCAATAAGGACCTTAGCTAGGGCGGTAAGGCATAGGACATATTTGTAGACTGGGGGCGAGTGGGACTCCTGAAGGCCCAGAGCAAACCTACAATATCTGGGATCGAAGGGGGGGAGAGATGGTTCAGTGGTGATTATGTCGGCCCATATCGTCTCCCAGAAAGCTAAGATCGGTGGACAGGACCACAGCATGTGCCAGAAGTCCGCGCCGGGTGAGGCGCATCTGGGGCAAGTGTCATCGGGTCTTAGACCCGCTCGCAACATGGAGACTGGAGAGCGATAGGGCCTATGTAGTACATAGAATGAGACTTGCTGATATTTCAAGCAGGGGGTGGCATGTCTAACCGAGTCGAGAATCTCGGCACACTGTTCCCAGATTATCCATTTTGACGGATTATCGTTGGTATCATAGTGACATCCTGACCATTTACCGCCACCCCCTCACCGCCTAAACCTCCCACCAACCTAACTCCCTCTGGCAGCTTATGTGTCTGGCAGGTTTAAAGTGCTGTATAATCGAGATTGTAGCTGTATTTATTTATTTATTAACAGTTTCTTATATAGCGCAGCATATTCCGTTGCGCTTAACATAGGGGACAGTGATACAACAAAACAGGGTATTTACAGTCAAAATGTAGGAGGGCCCTGCTCGCAAGCTTACAATCTATAGGATTGTTGTTCCCCTACACTGCTTAGATTGTAAGATCATTTCAATAAAAAGGTCCATCTTTACCCTTTGTTTCTTGTACAGTGCTGCATTATATGTTAGTGCTTTATAAGTAAAGACTGACCAGAATCATGGTGAAACTGTCAGCAGCTGTGAAAAATCTAGCACAACTGAGCAGTTATCTTGCTTTCAATGTCAATAAGTTTAATTTTTTGCCTTATTAGAGCAGACATCTTTACAGTTACATTGTTTTTCTTGTTTTGCTCTGACTGTTACAATTGTATTTCAGATGGATGTTTTCCTGGCCAAAAGCCTGGCAGATAAGCTGTACTTATTCCAGGTGCGTATAAAGCATGCTTGAAATTGATCTATAAATTAGTTACATATAATAAATGTCGTTAGATGTTCTAAATGTTTATTCTTTATTCATTCGTGTAATTGAGATGCTGTGTGGCCTGTTGGAGATTGGGTGGTGGTCAGTATGGACAGGGCTGGTTAGCCGGTGTGGCGCTATGTTGTACTGTAACCTATGTGAGCACTGCCTGATTATAAGCCATCTACATGCACAATGACTTCACAACTGGGATTCTGAATGTTGGTTCTGTTATTGGTGATGTGCTGTGCATGTATCAGGCAGATACGCAACCCCTGATATGACTAATTTTCATGTGCAGCTCTTTGTGGTACTAGACTAATAGTTGTGATCTGAATGGGCGCAGTGTGGCATTCCTAAATGCAACATCACAGCCATTGCATTGAATTGCATCCCTTCCAGTTTGTTCAGTGATCCCCATTGGTATCTGTGCCAATGGTGTTTTGAGCCCAGTGCTAAATGGCACTGTGCAATTTTGTATTATCTACAATCAGGCCATGTAGACTGGTGTACTCCCATGTTATTGCTGTAATACCAACACAGTAATAGATGTAATATGTCAGTTTTTCCCAGTACTCAAGATACCGTAACAGTCCATGATTTAAGTATTTCCATGTTTGAGTGCAGGTGACTATTTTGTTACCTCATTCATTTTGATTAAACCATGTGATCTCATCGATGGAAATACTTAAAGCCTAAACTGTTAGGGTGCCTCGAGGACTGAATTTGGAAACCACTAGGGATGCCAATCCCAGGGCAAATTTTCAATCCCAGAAATCGGGATTGAAAAATGCCTAATGCCTGGATTCCCGGTATACCCGGGATTGAGTTTGTCAATATAATGGCAAACTTTAATCACCCTCTGTACACCCCAAACCAGTGTCACTTAAGTACCCTGGGTGGAGGTGATGAGGTCAGGTGCCGAGTTGGTAGGCGTGGATCGGCAGGCGTGTGACCTCTGCCATCAGGTACCTCTGCGCAGTGCGCTGGGATCAGGAGAAGCCAAGCAGTGTCTGAGCTGGTCTCTCAGCGCTGCCCTGCATTAGATTTGTGGATTAAAATCCCAGGGTATTTAAGGTCAAATCCCTAGAAAAAAAAAAAAAAAATTATATATATATTTTTGCTAAATATTTTATTGACAGATATAACAAAAAGAAAAAGTAACAATGCATGTTCAAGACACGCCTACATAAATAACGTATAGTGGTTACAAATACATGTGTAAAGTGACCCCAAGCTGTGGGCACCACTGTATTATGTATTGCAACATATATATATGTATTTTTTTGTTTCCTTCTTTCCAAGTATCCAGTCCGACCAGCATCGATGACTTATGATGGAGTCCCGCATCTGTCAGCAAGAATTAAACCAAAGCTCCAGAAGGTGGGACAGACATTGCCAATATTCTTCTGCTAGCTCATTCTATCTCCCCCCTAATTTATTTGCTGTTTTTTCCAGTTCCCCAAACTTGGTTCTCAAGGAACCCTAACCGCTCCGTTTCTAAGGATATCCATGGCTGAGTACAGATGGTTAATTCAAGTTGATTGCCGTACTAATGGAGTTACCTGTGCCCAAACATGGTTATCCTTTAACTCTGGACCGCTAGGGCGACTTGAGGACCTCGTTTGGTAACCGCTGGTATATTAATTCTCATTCTGAACGCAGTGTATTTTCCAGTAAATCCAAATATTCTGTTACTTATTCCTTCAGGTGGAGATTGATATGGCCATCAACACAGTGAGTCCCAATTACTGCCGCAGTAAAGGAGAGCAGATTGCCTTGAATGTCGATGGCACTTGCAGTGATGAGACAAGCACTTACTCTACGTAAGTACACAGCTTGCTAAGCCTCGCCTCTAAGCCTTATCTAGCAATGCCAAAAAATGATAGTCCTCATCTATCTATACAACTTCCCGATTGATTGTCCGGAGTTGTGGGCAGGGCTTTGTGGAAAGGTGTCCCCTGCACTGTCCGCCACGATGCCAGCGCATATGTACTAACATATGCGGCTGGAATCGCGGTGTGGTAACGGAGACCCCCCGCGATACCTGTACTGTGGTCTGCGGGGGGTCTCCGTATCCTCCCTGCTGCCTACACGCCGGGGACAGCTAAGCAGGCTGTCTCCGGCGCCTCCTCCTCCCCCTGCAGCCAGAAGGATGTCCGGCTGCGCTGCTAGGGGGAGGAAGGGCTTACCTTCCGGGGTCCAGGAGGACCTGCAAGAAGGTAAGCCCAAGGGAGGGGGAAAGGGGGGGTCGGCGAGGCGGTGGGCGGTGAAAAGAAGCCCATAGGTCTCTATAGGGTATCGCCACCTTTGTGTGGCGATAACCTGCCCAGCGAAATAAGTGCGGCTGGGTAATAGTACATAGGAAAATGCGGTAAAAGGGGCGTTTTACCGCATTTTCCCTTTAGTACATCCCGTCCTAAGAGGAAAAAGCACATGAGGATAGAGGGCCCTGCTTGCAATGGAGAGGCAGACAGTCAGGAGTGACACAGAAGGGGTATAACTGAGCATATATATATGTCTGGCCTTTGTAAAGTTTGTTTGTCTTTATTAACATAGTTGATCTTACCCTTATCTGCACATTTTGTAATTCTGAAAATACATACATAAAATAGGGGTTTCATGCATTAAAAAGGCCTTAGTTTCTTCTCATAGCTGCTGCCATGAATGTATTCAGAGCTGTGTTTGCCTAGTATATTATAACTTCATGGTCACATCTCTCTATCTCTGCAATTTCCTTTATTCCAGCAAGCTCATGGACAAGCAGACCTTCTCTTCCATACAAGCTGCATGCAACACTTCTCGCTACGCTGCTGCCATCTATCGGAAAGGTATGTCATCATTATGTATGGAGGCTTCCTAGGTCCTATCCTTGTAACCTACTGTAGGTACAGATGTTATCACATCCAAGCATTTTACTGTAAGCTTGGGAGCAGGGCCCTCCTACCATTTGACTTTTTGTAACTACCCAATTTGTTTTATCCCTATTTCCATTTGTTTAAATTCAATGATTTTTTATTGAAATTTTCGAGATACAACAAACAGACTCCCCCCCCCCCCCCTGCATAGACAGTAAGTGTAACACACACATGCATCAGATCCCGCATAGTTGGTAAAAAGACATCCATAGGGCACACATATAGTAAAACACAAAATGGATATATGGAAAAAAAGTTTTGCATTACAGGATATACGGACTACCAACGTCCAAAGGCGCCATTTGGACTGGTGGCAGTAGGATATAAATAACGCACAGATATATATGATAAAATGTCTCACTAAAATACAACATATGCTAATGGCATGTTAAAGACATTCTAGAACAGATTGTTGCAAGATCGGATGTCTGAGCAATCAGGGAATATAAGGAATTAAAAATAGGGAAAGAAAATAAAACTTAATTACCACTAACTAAAGTAAAGTACTACCTACACTACCCAAAGCAAAACCCCCCATAATAACCCAAAACAAATCTCCCCAAAATCCCCCCACCCTGTATGACCTAACCCCAACCTAGGTATACTTGGATCCCTAACAGCCCACCATTCCCCCCAACTAACTATACTACCCACCACTAAAAAGAGATAAATTAGTGGCCATCAGCTATATTAGACAACCTAGCCTAAAAAACCTAATTCACCCCTTCCTCCCACCCCCTACACTACCGTACCTATCTAAACCTCCTCCCCCCCCCCCCCCCATATAGTGATCGGATGAAAAGCGGATGGGTTAACTGGGGCCATGGCTTGGTAATATTCAAGGATTTTAATCGTCTGTGGAGAACCCGTCTCTCCCTCCGACAACAGGATATCTTATTAACTAGCATAGGAATAACTGCACCTTTATGAATAGCGAAACAATTTCAATTTGGTCTTGCCAACATGGAAATATATGTTCAACAGGCAAACATAAACAGGAACTGTAAGGGCCCCGGGATTGGTACACTGAGGCAGAACTAAAAAAATGTATAGTTTTCATAAGAAAAACTGACCGGGCACTAATAAGGAAAACTACTAAGCAAATCAGGACTGACACATCTATACATGACAATCACAAGAGTCATTATGCCAACAGGCATTGAAGGGCGCAAGAGGTAAAAATATTAATCCGGCCAATCTTCCGCCAGCAAAGGAGATGTATATAGAGCAAGTTTCTCTCCAACTGGATATATTCCACCATAAGCAGGGCAGCAAGCCCAGAGTGGTACATGGACCATTAACATGAGGCAGGGCAGTCCAGGGCAAGGTTCAGCAAGTGGAGAGCCTCGGAGCAGAGTATTCAGAGGAGCCTTTACAGTAGATACAACACCCTGGGAGCACATATTTTGGGTATTCAGAGACACAGGAGCTATTGGGGTTGCCACATCTCCGTGCTCAGGAAAAGTAACAGGCAGCATTTCAGCACTTGGATCACTTATGCAGGAGAGATAATTGTCGTCTCTCTGGACATCTGTAGCTTGAGACATGGAATCCTCGCCTATATTGCACTCCTCCACGAGAAGGGAAGTCCCAGATTCAATTGTAGAGGTATCAAGTACAAGGATTTGGAGTGTAGAGATATTAGACATAAGAGCAGGATCAGCACTTATAGTTGGAGTAGAAGAAGCACCGGTATTTATTGCAGTGAGCTCACGACAGAGCCTGTCGGCAGAGGCGTTTATAGCCCGCAGGATAAAGTTCAGAGAGACCTCCATTTTAGTATAGGAATTAAGTATGGCCGGAGTCTAAGTTAGACACACGAGTCGCCAGCCCAGGAGAGGAGATCTTAAGACTGAATTGGTGGTGGCTAGCACACCACCTGTTTAAGTATAATATGTGGTACGGATAGTCAAGAAGCTAGGCACAGAATAAGGCAAGGGCTGTTAACATGGAGATCCCGTATCAGCACACCTGCAGATATGCAGAGGATAGTGGCGGCAGGGGCACAATTGTCAGTGAGCACAGTTACCTGTAGCCAGCAGGGAACATGTGAGTCTGAGATGGCCACCGGAGCAGTCACAGCCAGCAGGCAGAAGATCACAGGGGAGAAACAGCTGCCGCTCCTGTGCAGGATAGTGCCGGCGTCCCCAGCGTGATGAGCTGTATGTGCGGCTGTAGCAGGCACAGTACGTCCGCGCCACCCCACAATCCGGCAGTCTCTCCCACCTCCAGAGCCCGGAGCAGGACGCAGCAGGGGGAGGATGTCAGCGGTGCCTGTGAAGCATGGCCCGCCGGCGCAATAGCAGGGGGGATCAGGCCGGAGCTGCAGAGCGGGTCCAAAATGGCGCCCGTGTCCAGAGCGCAGGAGGCACAATCTGCCGTTGAGTCCCACACCGGTCGTCCCGGAGGCCGGTGGAAGCCGCAGGAGGTGCAGGAGAGGTTCCGGGGAACGATGGGGTTAAAGTAGTTTGCCAGCGGTCCCTTAGGCAGGATAATATAACAGGATTTTTACCGGAGCTCTCCCCACCAGCGTCCGCTCACCTCGCCGGCCAAGCCACGCCCCCCCCTATTTCCATTTGTAAAGTGCCATGGAACCTGCTGAGCTGTGTAAGAAACTTCATAAATAAATATTGTGGTCAAACTTATAAATGTTTTATAAGTAGAAATCGTCTTACTTTGACCATAATACGATAATGTGTGTAGTCACTACATTAAACTGCATTATGCCTTATACTGTATGTTATGTTCATAGCCCATGTAAGTCTTTCCATATTGTCTGCATGGTAATGATTTGATCTGTAGACCTAAATAGCTCTTGTGTGTTCAATACACTAACAAGCTGTATTCAATCCCATTATATTATCTTAGTACATTGTGATTGAGACCTTCAGAAATGGGATGTGGGTATGAATCATTATTGTGTGGAGAACTAGTTTTAATGTGGGCCTGTCACCTAGACACCGGGGGAGGGGGGGGGTTTGTGGATTTTGTTAGCTAAATTAAAGATCCTTAGAATGGAGCAAACAAAGTCGCTGGGAAACAGAGCCTCATACTGGTCAGGAAGGAAGGTCTCTGGCAGGTCCAGTTTGCAGTCTGATTGGCTAACTCCACTATATACTAACGCAAACGAGTAGATTTGTCTGATGGGCCCTTTAGCTTTCGCAGTGTAAGAAGATTACGACTGAATTCAAACATATTTCTTATGTGTGTTTGTGCAGGTGAAATTCATGTAACTCCTTTGCAAGGGATTCTGCAATTGCGTCCGAACTTTGCATATTTGGACAAAGCAGACTCCAAATATCGCGAACGAGAAGCCGCCAATGATGGTAAGTTATTGTACAGATAGAGTCTCCTGTATCCGGAGATCTCTTATCCGAAATATTCCCAAAAATGGTTGTGTTTTTTTTTTTTTTTTTTTTAAGAATATTTCGGATTTTATTTTTTATTCCCCCCACCCCCCCCACCCCTTTTTTCATATGTCCACGGTGGCCTTCAGGATTTTCAGCGGTCCCAGGAGTGCATTGTGTGGTGCGCAGGGGCGCTGGTGACACCGACGTGCCTGCAAACTCGGGCAATGCACTCCTGGGACCACTGAAGAAGATCCTGAAGGCTCCCGTGGGACCATCGTAAAAATCCCTTATCTAAAATGCTTGTGGTCCCGAGCATTTCGGATAAGGGATACTCAACCTGTAGTAGTAGTTTTTTTTCCTATTTACGATTATAGGACTACAGCAATTTCTGTTTTTTTTTGCTTTCATCTCATTTTCTCTATGTAGAACGTTATCTACTTGTATTGGATGGGAGCAACTGTACTATTAGCAGTGATTTAATACACCCTGACTTGTCTTGTTTATATAGCTGGTGACGACTCGCAGGATGAAGTTGAGGATGATGTCAAACAAGTAACTGTAAGTCCCACATGGCAAGGCCTGTCTTGGCTGTATTGAGTGCTTTTTCTTTTGTTAAGTAATGGGCCCCATACATCAGCAATCACAATTAATGGTTTTCCAGATCC
This sequence comes from Crinia signifera, assembly GCF_055691185.1. NCBI lineage: Eukaryota > Metazoa > Chordata > Amphibia > Anura > Myobatrachidae > Crinia > Crinia signifera. Next base: position 62,189,852 of record NC_139223.1, on the reverse strand, counting down.
AGTGATTTTTTTTTTTTTTGGCCAGATAAATGGTTTCTACAATCTATTTGACTTGCCCACACATTACAGATTTGTTTCAGTGATCGGCAGATTTTTCCCATCAAAAAATTGCACCTTCATATCCCATACATCACCTCAATCGATTGTCATTTCAGATGTTGCTTCTTTTCATAATTTAAATAGAAGAAGATGACGAAACAGGAATGTCCACACATAAAAAAACAACCTTATTAAACATGTTTAAAAATCTGATTCAGCAATCGGGGAGCCCACACATTAAAGACTAATTGTGACAATCATCTACAGATCTGAAGATTGTCACAATTAATTGCTGATGTATGGGGCCCATAACTCTATTCCCATAAAGCAGACATAATTATCTTTTCCCCTAAAGATTACTGCAGGCACCTACCAAAGATGTATGCCAGTCTCCTTGTAATGAGATAGATTCTTTGTCATCCACTATTGCTTCAATTTAATTTTTGTTTAGATGCTTCACTCATTTAATTCCATGTGTTCCCTCAGTGTAGTGCTATTTCTATAGTAGTCTGGTAATAGCCCTTTCATTTACGGTTTACGTAGAGGTAGCATTGGTATTGCAACATATGATTTCCTACATAACTGTAAAACATAATCCCTTTGTCCAAGCAATGTGATTAATGCTCCTTGTATGTGCAGTGTATAGAACTTGTCCAGGCTGACCGTTTTCTTCCCCACGTAGGTACGTTTCTCCCGCCCGGAATCTGAGCAAGCTAAACAGAGGAGGGTGCAGTCCTACGAGTTCCTGCAGAAAAAACAGGCTGAGGAGTCCTGGGTGCATCTACAATACTGCGCGGCCAAGGTGGGTGAAATCGCATACACCTGCAGAACACATATGCGCAACTTTCTGTTTATTTTTATTTTCTGCTTCAAACATAATGTTGGGACAAGTGATTCACTAATATTATAAACCAAAATTGGAACTACTGTAATATAGAAAGACCTGGTGTTTCCAAACTTTATTGTATCATGGTGCCCTAGCAAATAAGCATTTATTTTTTATTTTTTACAACTTTGTATTAAAGCATCACATCCATGAAGTACATTGCATAAGAGTGTATCAGCATTTTTATTCATGGCACCCCTAGTCCTGGTTTGCAGCCTCTAACACTGGCTTTACCTATCTCTTTGACCATAAATTTTGGTCCTGGACCACCAACCTGAAGCATCCCTGCAAGACCCTCGTGGAAACCCAGGGTGCCCAGACACACAGTTTAGGAACCACTGGTAAAATCTATTTCCTTCAGATTTCGAACTGTCCTTATCTGTTATATCAATTTGTTGTTTAAAGCATACAGAAGTGGTCAGACACTGTCTGCCTACTGTTCCGTGAAATCACAGGTTGGACAGAAGTTGGCTTGTCTATTAAGAAAGTTGGTTAGGTGAGTGGGTCACACCTAGCCAACAAGTTTGACAATTGGAGGAAACTTGATCTGACGTATTTCCAGCATTATGAAATGCCCTTCCGTGCACATTAAGACTCTCCTCTAGCCTCCAAACTTTCAAGCGTTCCCTGAAAACTCACCTCTTCAGGCAACCCTATCATATTTGGGAACCCCCACTCAACCTCCAGTAGCATTCATATCTAATTGCATCTCATCAGGATTGTCTTGTAGTCTGGTGGAACTGCCATGCTATGGAATTCTATCCTTATGTATCCCTCCTATTATCCCTATAGATTGTAAGCTTGCGAGCAGGGCCCTCTGTAGGTTTGTTTCTACCCAGTTTGTTTAATCACTGTTGTTTCCAATTGTAAAGCACAATGGAATATGCTGTGCTATATAAGAACCTGTAAATATATCATTACATTCTCTGATTTGCGACCCACCAGGCTTTAATATTGACCCTTTTAAAGGTTAGTAGGTCATATGGTACTTGTGTAGTTTCACGGCGGCACTGCCCGCGGATCGCATCGTATGCAAATGGCATGTGATGCGATTTAGCACACCCCCACTATCTTCGTCAGTCCGAAGCGTGGCGAGCGCAGCGTGCCCCGCGGTACGCATACTCTCGACCTGTTCATACCCCCATTATCCACGTCGGCGTGGAGTTGATATTCTAAAGTGTGGCGAGCCACCAAGCCCAAAGCGTGGCGAGGGGACACGGATTACTTGACGTGTATTCCGCGTCCGCTCGCCGCGCTTCGGGCTTGTTTTGCGCGTGCACTCGCTGCGCTCGCCACACTTCAGGCTTGGTGGCTCGCTGCGCTTGCCACACTTTATAAAGTCAGCTCCACGCCGATGTGGATAGTGGGGGTAGGAACAGGTCCAGAGGACACGTACCGCGTGCGCTCGCCACGTTTCGGGCTGACTTGGATAGTGGGGGTGTGCTAAATCGCATCGTATGCAAATCACATGCGATTTTGCATACGATGCAATACATGCGCAGTGCCGCCGTGAAACTACACAATTACCAGTCATACATGATGCACTTTAAGTTTAGGGTTGTATTTGACAAAGTATGTTTCTTATTCATAAATGTTATACCAGTTTATTAAAATTATTATTATTTTTTTATAGTAGCTCAAATCTAACAGACAAATATCCATTTGGATACGTACAAGCCTAGCTCTTAATTATGTTCTCCATCTTATGTATATTATATTAGGCTTTTCTCTTCTAGGACAGCCGCTCAGAACATGAAAGACAATATTTGCTTTGCCAAAATCCTGGCATGACTGAAAATACAGAACTAATAAAATCCCCCAGGTAAGTGTTTCATTAAATACTTATGTTGGAAAAATACCTGGCTTGTGGGTCAGATCACATTTCTCATGCACAATGCAACACCTGCGTGTGGTTGTTTTGTATTTGAGAGGACTGGGCACCATACCTCTTCAGAGTGAGGACATTGGTTATACTCCGTAACCTTCTATTCTTATCCATGTATATGTTTTCTCGGTACTCGTGTAGTTTCACGGCTCCAGCATGGCGCTACTTCCGGGTGTACGCTCGCCACTAAATATATCAAATAAAGTAACTTAACTCCATGCCAACATGGATAGTTCATGCCTCCACTATCCATGTTGGCATGGAGTTGATCTTAAATAGCGTGGCGAGCGCAAGGGGACTCAGACGCACGGCGCCATGCTGGCGCTGTGAAACTATACAAGTACCGTTTTCTCCATCAACGGAGGGACCCAGAAGTAGGTTACATTACCCCTATGAAGCTGGAAATCTATTGAAGCTTCCTTGTCCCTATATCTCCACTGTTCCTTCCCTTCCTCTGTTCTGGGGGACACTGGCAACCTTGGGGAGTAGAGGGTGCTGTGCGCATCTGGTATACTAAACTTGACAGAAGCAAAGCCCTCCTCCTCTACATACCATCAGCCCCCTTATCCACTTGGATTTCAGTTTCGGCTGTGTGCCCTTGGAGCAGGTACCATCTCCGTTTAGGTGGAGGCGCGGCTAAGTGAGTCTTTTCTTTTTTTCAAGCCATGCCAGTATTGGGCAAAAAGTGTTGAATATATCTTTTGCTGAGCTATCCCCTATTAGGGGATGCTTTTGAACGTACAAAAGTTGACAACGTCCCCTACATTTTAGGACAGTGGAAAGCGAATTTGATACTTGTTCTTAAATCAATTCCATTTAATCCATCTGGGTATATATACTTCACGCCTTCCCTCTTCTAATCTCTTTTTGATCACTCAGGTTTGAGTGTGGTTCTGAGTGTTGTGTTATGTTTGAATTTAAATCGTTGGGTTGTATAGGGGGAGGGCTTGGCTTCAAATCTCCACAAAATCACCACAATGGAGTTTGCCCCAGATTTAACTCTGCATGCCAAAAATAGACGGTGGGCACAGAACTCATGTCGTAATTTTTTTTTAGCTAAACTTTATTCCTAGTGGATGGGTGCTGCAGTAATAGAATACTGCACATGTCAAGTGGCCAACCAATAGCAGCAGCTTCTCAGCAGGCACTATGACTTGAGTGTACATGATCCAGACACCTGTGATTCTAATACTTCCAGCCTTCAGTTTGCTTCAACCTACCAATGTAGGCTAGATATCCACTCATTATTCCGTCTTTCGGAAGGGACAGCGGTACCTGGCCAACAAGTGCGGTCTCTAGCACCCCAAGGGCTTTTTCTTAGGAAAGTGTGTTGTTTTTTTCCTTGTAGTTTGCCTTCTAGTTATCTAGGGTCTTGCTGACCTTAGCATTTCTACCCTTTCTCTTTCATGGAGCGAGCAATTTACTTTGCCAGGAATGCTTGACCAAAAGGATAGTTGTTAGGAACACAAACTTTGTAGACTACAGTTATGGCTGTGTCAAATGGGAGACTAAATTGGCTATGACACAATTTGTCTCACTCCATAAGGGAAGAAATAATTATATCAACGTTGTTTAATGCTGACAGGAAAAATGGTCCGCCTTGTGAAATGTTTGCACTGCCAGAATGTTCGGTGGCAAGCAGGGTTACCCACTAGAGCAGTGATAGCCAACTCCAGTCCTTGAGAGATACCAACAATTCACATTTTCCAGACAACCTAGCTGCTGCACAGGTGCACTCATTACTGACTAACACATTTTAAAAGATCCACAGGTGGAGCTAATTACTTCACTTGTGATTCTGGGAGGAGACATGGAAAACGTTAACTGTTGATGGCTCTCGAGGACTGGAGGTGGCTACTCCTGCACTAGAGGAACTAGTTGGGATAGAGGAATACTCACCTGATTGCCGAAGGTCTGACCTGGAGACAACAGTCACATGGCTACCAGGCTTACCCTGTTATTACAGATGGTGTAATGTAGGGGTGGCCAAACTCCTGCATGTCATGTTTTCCAGGCAACCTAGACAGTGCACAGCTGTAGTCCATTACTGTAATATTTTTAAAGGTGCTGCATTAATTACTAACCAAAAAAAAAAAAAAATGCACTAATCTCGTCCTAACATAGTCCTTCTTCCAAGGTAGTGTCTTCTCACATTCAGATATCAATGGAATGTAAAGATATAAGGGTATAGATAATATCCAAATGGTAATGTAATGTGTTCCCGTCCACTGACCAGAACAACCACAAACGTATAGATCTGGGGTAGCCAACCCTAGTCCTCGAGAGCTACCAGCAGTGCATGTTTTGCAGGTCTCCTCACAGAATCACAAGTGAGCTAATTAGCTCCATCTGTGGATCTTTTAAAATGTTTCAGTGATTAATGAGTGCAGCTGTGCAGCAGCTAGGTTGTCTGGAAAATGTGAACTGTTGGTAGCTCTCGAGGGCTAGGGTTGGCTACCACTGGTATAGATGAAAGCATGTTGCTCACACTACTAAACAGAGCGTATAAAGGTTTCTTTAATCCATATACCAGATGATTATATCATAGCGATGGAACAGAATCTCTTCATTATAAAATAGAAACCGAAGAGTGTAACATTCATACCAGAATGATGTAAATAAATGACAGCAGTCATAACCAGGAAAAGATGGAGCCCCAGAGTATCTATTCCTGGAATGCCAAGGAGCAGTGGAGATGGTGGCGGGAGCCCCACTCTTTTATGCATTTCGACATTTGAACATTTTTCTTTTCTGAGCTTCAAAACTTGGGCAGCGATCATCAATAGATTATGTTGTGCCCTAATGAAATCACCAAGGCATTTATTTGAGAAAGTAGTGAGATTTTGTGGCTGGTACTTTGAAATCTCAAGAATTTTTTAATTAATTTATTTTTATATTTTTTTTTTTAGATGGTTTTGGAAAATAAGCTTTTACTTACGCAATGTAAATTTGTGTTCTTTGCAATAAGGATTATTTGGACCAGAAAAAGTATGAAACATTACAGGCATCGTTGTCTATATTTGGTGCATAAGCGCATTGTTTATTTGTATTTCGTTTTTGTTTTAGTGAATATCTACAGATGCTGATGCCTCCTGCCGTTGAGGAAGAGACGTAAGTGCTAATGTTCTATGTGCAAATGAATTGTGATATTTGCAGACAAAACACATTGCCTGTAAACTTTTAAGGTTTCATTTTATTTGTGTATTGAGTTCTGCAATCATTCATTGTAATGGACACAAATCTTACAGCAGAACTGATCGTGTCACTTCCACAAACAGGGAGAAGCCAGTTGGTCCGAGCAATGTGTTGTCAATGGCTCAACTGAGGACTCTGCCGCTTGCTGATCAGATCAAGATCTTGATGAAAAACGGTACACACTGCTTACTAGCCTGAATAGAAGGGGAGGGAATGGTAGCGGCTGAATGTTCCACCATTATCACGTCACAGTCTGACTGTAAAAGCTGTATTACCACTTTAAATGATCTAGTTGTGAGTGTAGGACCAATCACAAGCGGTAGTCATGAGATTGCCTCCTGTGATTGGTCCTCCCACTTGCATTCTCACTCCACTATTATTTGAAGATGACTATAAGTAACATTTAGTATATTGCATCTTGGTTCTAATAGCACTTTAAGTTATAGCTTGGGGCAGCCATGCTCAATTGCTTTTCTCTATAATCCTTTATATCTTTCCCTGCTCTCTTAAGGTGCATGCACATGGTGCGATTTTGACTATACTATACTATACATTGTACACTTTCTAGTCAAAACGGTCCATTTTTTTTCTTTTTTGTTACCAATTTCACACAACTTCATTGCAAGGTGTATGCACGCTGTGCACGATGTACTATGTTTTATACTGATATAGACTATATAGTCCATATCGGTGGTTCATATAACTCAGTGTGGCAGAAGCAGTGTATGAAGCAGTGATAAGGGAGAAGTGGCCCATGGCAACCAATCCGCACTGAAGTAACAGCTATCATTTGCATCATATAAAATTATACAGAGCATCTGATTGGTTGCCATGGCTCACTTCCCCTCCCTTATCACTGCTTCATACACCTGCCCCAGTGTGTATTATCCGTGAGAGCTTATGGTCTACGTTCTCTACCATGCACACACACTTTTCATGGTTTAAGGTTCGTATTAGCAAGCAGTGCTCATAATGAGCTTTATCTTTTCCTCTGTCTTTGCAGTGAAGGTTATACCTTTTGCTAATCTTATGGGTTTGATGGCAGCAGGAACAGAATCCATTACAGTTCTGCGATGCATTCAGCAGGTGGCAATGTTGGTACAGGGGAACTGGGTGGTTAAGAGGTGAGTAAAGAATGTTGATCATTTTGATTAAACCTGACTTCACGTGTATGACAAGGGTGGAAAAGGAAGTTCATGGAAAAACGTAATAACTGTAAAAAATCTACCTGGTTTTGCCTTTTATGGAATTACTGCTTGAAATCAGGGAGATACTTTCCCCTGGTCTTCACCATCCAATTTGTTTCTACAAAACAGATGTTTTATGGAATAGGAATTTATGTACCGGGGACACTGCTAAAGGGGATGGCAAGAATCTGACCCTAAAACAAGTGCCCGTGTGAAAGGAGCGGACCTGGGCATATTATGGGGCAGCACAGCAGTGTAAACGTGTGTCACCCAGATTGGAACAGTGGGTACCCTGCTTTGGATTTAGGATTTTGATGTAAAAGCTGTATTACCCAGGAAGGGAGCTTGTGATAGACATATTGGAACCAAGGGTGTCACTGACCCACTTTATTATGGTGTTTTACACCCCTGTAAAGATCCCTTGAAACACCGTTTCTGCTCTGTCTTTTTCAGCTGTCCCCATAAATTTCACACTAGAATATTTTTGTGTTTATTGTACAATAAATACAAAAATCCGGTTTTATTAACCATTTTTCAGGTAAATATTGTTTATACTCTTGACTTTATTTTGTTATAAAGGAACTGCTTCTAAATTGCAGAATCATGTAACACTGGAGTGTTTCAATGAATGGTGTTTGAAGGAGCATACAGCGATGTGTGGACCAGAGTTCCGTGCATGCAGTCAAGATCTAGTCAGGCGATGGTGACTCGCAGGACCACGCATCACTGTCGCTGGGGGGCATACACAAGGAGCGATTAATTCTTAAGCGATCTAGTCAGATTGCTTAGAAGTAGCCCTCACATAGCCCTGTGTGTATGACCCTTGACTGTAACCTTGATTCTTCCAGCTGGAAAGTGTTACCTGTTTATATTCTTGTGTATCTGTGGGTAAAGCTAATTTGTTTGTATGACAAACTGATGGAATCTGAATATTGGAGAAATGTATCCAACCTTCTAAATAGTGGAGCAGTTTTTGATGCTCCGCTTCTAGATAGCATTTACCCAGTACATTTTATAACATCACAGCTAGAAGCTGATTTGGTTGCTTTGGGCAACGTCTCCACATTCTAGAGGGTATGCCAGCTTCTTATATAATATTACAGGAATATATGAATGTTTATCTCATCTGTATGATGGGAGGTGTAGTCCCCTGGAGGACAGAGCTTACTCACTGGGAAGGGGGAATCTGCTTTTGGAAGCAGTCCTGAAACTAAAGCCAATGCTGTGCCCTCTTTCTTGTGCAGTGACGTGGTGTATCCGAAGGAGTCATCCAGTCCTCACAGCGGTGTCTCGGCGGAGGTTTTGTGTCGCGGAAGAGATTTTGTAGTAAGTGTACAGAGCTTGGAAATGCCTATAAAGTAAAAAGACCAGTAGACTATATCTAGCCCCAATAAGTGTGGTCTTGTTGATGGATTTATATGCTAACCAGCCAACATATTTCACTGTATTCAGAATAGGATTATTGGAACACAATTTCTCCATCTAGTGAGTTAAATATTGGGTTATCTTTGGGCTCTTGGAAATAATATAAGAATTTCTCCTTCATCCACTAGGTGGCACTGGAGATCTACAGTGGGGAATAGAGGGCGACCACTAGGAGCTTGGGCACTATAATAATTATAACACTGTGGCTAGCTCCTCCCCTCTACTTCCCCCTGCCTGGCAGTCTTAGAATGTGCCCGGGGAGCTGGGTGCAACGTTTTGCCCTCTAAGGGCAAATAGAAATTTTTATTATATTTTATTGATTTATTAAATATTTACATATGAGGACAGACAGGCAGCTTCTGCCGACTGCCTGTCTGCGTCGCGGGAGCTGCCGGAGGGGACCCCTGCGCCACTGCTTGCGGTCTGCGCGGGGTCCCCGCCTCCTGGGACCGCTGTCCCAGAGTGACTGGACGCCGCTGCGTGCGGCCGCGCCTCGGTCCGCACAGCCTCACCGCCGCCGGCCAGCAGGCAGGGTGAGTATATCCCGGCTCCCCGCTAGCAGGGGAGTCGGGTTTACGGGCGGTATTGATAGCGCGTCTTTTTCTAAAAAGCGCGCCATAGACGGTGGACGCAGCCTAGCGCGCGGGACGAGTTCCCAGGGTCCCCTGCGTTCCTCCTCACTGTCGGCGCCATTAACAGCTCCGGAGCTCTCCTCTGCCGCGTCCTGCCTCAGGGAGGTCTCATTAACCACCGCTGACCTCTGATCATCCCTGGGTCTGTGAGTAACACAGTGGGGTGGTAGAGGTCTTTGCTAGAGAGCAGAGGCTGTGCTCAAATTATAGTCAGAGCCCTGCAGCGTTTTAACGCTGAGGGAAGTGCTGACTTGTGGGTGCTCCCTCTCTCTCTCCACTTGCACTTGCTTTTTTCTAACTCTTTGAACTTTAACTGTAGTGTGTGTGATGGCTGGGGGTTCTTCAAAGAAGCTGACATGTAGAAGATGTCAGGCAAGATTCACCCCACAGGTGGAGGGAGCTGTACTGTGTGCAGAATGCACAGACACTCCAGTAACACCCCAGCAAGAGGTCCCTGTTTTGGCTTCTCAATTAACACAAGTGATTTCACATTTATCTGCTGAATTGTCAGCTTCTCATAGAGATAGAGAGACTGCTAGGTCTCAACAGGCCGAATTAAATTCGGCGGTGGAATCATTAACCAGGGCCCTTATCCCTAGGGATGCGGATCCTATAGCTCCGCCCATTTTGTCTAATGAGAGCCGTCTGCTCACGGATAGATTGGATGCATATGGGTCGGATGATGACATGCCTCCTCTGGAGGAGGGACAGTATCCTGACACTGACCCTATTGATATGTTACAAGTACCAGCCCCTGAGCCGGTTTCACAGGGATTAGAAGACCTTATTGCTAAGGTTAAGTCTACCTTAAAAGTAGACAAGGAGGCTGCTCTTTCAGATCGCCCTCAAATATTTGGTAAGCGTCGCAGACAGGCGGCTGCCTTCCCAGTGTCTGAGGAATTAGACCAACATTTGAAGGATGCATGGCTTCATCCAGATAGACGTTTTCAGGCCTCCAACAAATTCTTAACTGCATACCCTTTTCCTGCAGACAGTAGAAAATTATGCGAGACTCCACCTTCAGTGGACCCATCGGTTTCCCGTCTCTCTAAGAAAACAGTCCTGCCTATCCCGGGAACAACCTCGTTGAAGGAGACTTCTGACAAGAAGCTGGAAGCCACCCTTAAGAACATCTACACGGCTGCGGGTTTGGTACAACGTCCTGCACAAGTGGGATGCTGGGTGAACAAAGCGATGGAGGCCCGGGCAACCCAGATTTATGAGAATCTCGGTAACGATCCAGCGGCAGGTGAGTTAGTGGCTTTAGCGGACCACATAAAAGAAGCTGCTGCTTACCTTGTAGAGGCTTCTTCAGATGTGTGTATATTGGCATCCCGCATCTCCGCTCTGTCCATTTCGGCTCGCAGAGCCCTCTGGCTGCGCCAATGGCAGGCAGATGCGGAATCCAAAAGAGCAGTGGAGGCTCTGCCCTTTCAGGGGGAGTGTTTGTTTGGGCCGGAGCTGGACAAGATGATTTCCCAGGCCACGGGGGGGGGGGGGGGGGGAGGAGGAGAAGAGTCATCTTTCTTACCTTCTGCAGCCCCTCCTCCTCCTCCTAGGAGGCCCTTTCAGGGACCGTCCTTTCGATCCTTTCGCCCTACGGCAAGATTCCGGGGGCGTGCGAGAGTTGGCCTTTCTAGTGGCAGAGGATACAGAGGTCGGGGAAGAGGTGTCGCTTCCACAGCACACCAGGATCTTCTTCGGAGCAAAGCAGTCAGAGTACAATCCGACAATGCTACAGCAGTAGCATATGTAAACAAACAGGGAGGAACACGCAGTCACGCCGCAATGAAGGAGGTCAGCCGAATATTACTCTGGGCGCAGGATCACCTCCAAGCAATCTCCGCAGTATTCATCCCGGGAGTAGAGAACTCGGAAGCCGACTATCTCAGTCGACACGACATTCACCAGGGAGAATGGAAGCTTCATCAACAGGTCTTCCAGAGACTCATACATCGGTGGGGATGCCCTCAGATAGACCTGATGGCCTCCCGCAACAACCATCAGCTTCCGAGATATTGTGCACGGACGCGGGATCCAGCAGCGGAAGGGATAGATGCGCTGACGATGCCCTGGCGTTACCAGTTTGTTTACATCTTCCCGCCATTTCCAATGTTACCACGAATTCTGCACGCGTTCGCAGAGAATCAGTCACAGTGCTTCTAATAGCACCGGACTGGCCTCGCAGGTCGTGGTACACCACGCTCACAGCTCTACTAGTAGACGAACCATGGCCTCTACCGCTGCAGCACGACCTGCTGTCACAAGGTCCCTTCGTCCATCCGGACTTACAGCAGCTTCATTTGACGGCCTGGCTACTGAGAGGACAATCCTAAGAAGAGCTGGGATTCCTTCAGCAGTGATTCCTACTATGTTACGAGCTAGGAAGGAAGTCACCTCCATTCATTACCATCGCATATGGAGGGCGTACATTTCATGGTGTGAGAGTCGTAGCGTATCACCAAGATTTTTCAAATTGGCGCGTCTTCTACTCTTCCTCCAGGCGGGCCTTACTGCAGGTTTACGCCTGGGATCCCTGAAAGTCCAAGTCTCTGCTCTTTCCATTTATTTCCAGAGAAAATTAGCCCTGCTGCCACAGGTGCAAACTTTCTTTCAGGGAGTGTTGAGAATTCAACCTCCCTTCCGGACACCCACATCACCATGGGATCTCGATCTAGTCCTCTCGTTTCTACAGTCTCCACTGTTTGAACCGTTAGAAGTAGTGGAGTTAAAATACCTAACATGGAAGACAGTCCTTCTTCTGGCCTTAGCCTCAGCTAGGCGGGTTTCAGATTTGAGCGCATTATCATGTCGCCCACCATTTCTTATTTTTTCACGAAGACAGAGCAGAGTTACGGACAAAGGCGTCTTTCCTACCAAAAGTGGTGTCCTCTTTCCACATAAACCAGCCCATTGTGGTTCCTGCGTTTACAGAGGATTCCAGTGATTATAAATACCTGGACGTGGTACGGGCCCTCAGAATCTACATTTCCAGAACAGCTTCTGTGAGAAAGACCGATTCTCTATTTGTACTTTATGACATCTCAAAAAGAGGTTGGCCTGCCTCCAAACAGGCTTTGGCCAGATGGATTCACCTTACAATCAGACAGGCATATGTGACGGCATCACAGGTGCCTCCTTCGCCTATTACGGCACACTCCACACGCTCAGTAGGTCCTTCGTGGGCGGCTGCCCGAGGGGTCTCGGTTCTTCAATTGTGTAGGGCCGCCACTTGGTCCGGACAAAGAACCTTTATCAAATTTTATCGATTTGATACTTTTGCGGCCCAAGCTTCACAGTTTGGCCGCGCAGTATTGGAAGGATCTCAGCACCGTCACGCCCGTAATGGGAGCTCTGGGACGTCCCCACTGTAGATCTCCAGTGCCACCTAGTGGATGAAGGAGAAAAAGGGATTTGTGTACTTACTGTTAAATCCTTTTCTCCAATTCCACAGGTGGCACTGGACGCCCTCCCGGCGCTGCTCTTCCTTCAGTTCAGATATACAGGACAGTTATTACAGGGTAATTCAGGTTGTTAGTGAAAACCCCTGGTCACTTCAGTTGTTTGGTTGACTCTGTTTGAAAGTAATTTCTATTTCTTCTGTCCTACAGTTTCTAGTGTGCATGTTTTATGTGTAATGGTTACCCTCCTCTCGGAAGTATGTTGCATCTTCCAGCCTCCTCCGGGCACAATTCTTTAGACTGCCAGACAGGGGGAAGTAGAGGGGAGGAGCTAGCCACAGTGTTATAATTATTATAGTGCCCAAGCTCCTAGTGGTCGCCCTCTATTCCCCACTGTAGATCTCCAGTGTGCCACCTGTGGAATCGGAGAAAAGGATTTAACAGTAAGTACACAAATCCCTTTTTTGCTTACAGCTGTTGCTCAGTAACTGGTGACCATGTTAAAAGTCCAGTAGTGTTGACCCCTAGTGGCTACAGCTCCGTATATACAGTATAAGCAAAATATACCAACGTTTTACTTTTCAGCAAAGTATTGGCCTGAGTACTTTAAAATATTTGAGATCAGACCCCTTTAAAGGTGCCCATACACGGTGTTACAGGGCAGTGCGATGAGATGCACATCCCATAAAGTCTGTGCAGCCCATGCTGTTAGTACTAGATTGCAACGTGTCCAGTACAAAAAGCACGCTGCTGTAGCACATTGTATGCTTTTGTACTGTAACTAGAGGCTATACAATCTAGTACTAAAAGCACAGAGTTCATCTCACCATGTATGGTCACCTTAAGGATTTTAGGAATGTTACTGTTAAATTAAAGAAACTTGTTTGGAGCATAACATTGGTCAGCATTGCTGCCTTAATACTCTGGGGTCACAGGGCACCATCTGTGTGGAGGTTCAATGTACTCCCTTTGTCTGGGTTAATCTCTGGGTGCTTTTGTTGCTTCCCACACTCAAAAGCTAGATTTAAAAGGAACATTTAATTATTTCCATAAATAATCAGGACAGTGACTGTAATAGTGTGTACACACGGACCGATTCGGCAGGGTGCTGGGATTGGCTGGATAGGATGTGGGGGGTGGGGACCATGCTGCATTGGGCAGCATGGCCCTTGTTCCAAGGAAATAGAAATAGACTGTGCTGCACAGTCTATTTCTAATTTCGATTCCGGTGCTGCAAAACACTGTGTGATTTGGGTACTTATGTATTATCTGGGCTCCCATGTTAAATGCACCCCATTTTTTCATACCCCTACTATCCAACTACGCATGGAGTTGATTTTATATAGTGTGGCGAGCGCAGCGAGCCACCGTGCCCGAAGCGTGGCGAGCGCAGCGAGCCCCGCGAGGGGACACAGTCTCATAAGAAAAACGGGAGCCCAGATATTACATAAGTACCGTGATTTGCACTAACCTGCTATCGAGTTTGACTATATAGCCTTTAATTTTAAATCCAGCCTCGTAGCTTATCCAGTAGGGGTGCCTTACCCTATGTTAATATTACCTGTAGAAAGAAGAAAAGACTTGGAGGTATATTTGCTAACCATCAGTTGAGAACATGCAATAATAATAATAAATACACACACAGGCATTTATGCTAGTTCACTCGCAAAGGCAAATTTCTTCTCAAATGGACAAAACCATGTGCACTGCAGGTGGGGCAGATGTTTCTTGCGCAGAGAGAATTAGATTTGGGTGGGGTTTTACTTCAAAGTAAGATCTATATTGCAGTGAAAAAATAAAGCAGCCAGTATTTACCCTGCACAGAAACAAAATAACTTGCCCAAATCTAAATCTCTCTGCACATGTTACATAGTAGGTAAGGCTGAAAAAAGACTTGCGTCCATCTAGTTCAACCTGGTATAGATATCCATTGCTGTTACATCTGCGCCATCCTGCAGTGCACATGGTTTTGTCCATTTGAGAAGAAATTTCCCTTTGCGAGTGAACCAGAATAATCACCATAGTCAGGCTTGTTTTGCATGCATTACTATTGCCTTTTTTAAATCCAACACTCCTAAGCAACAATAGTCTACCCCCTTCTGGGGTTCATAATCCGTGTCTTAAGTAAACAGAAGCCCAACTATACTGTAATGCTTATTGGGGAAATCCGCAGCACTTTGAAACAATTGCAGAAAGTGTCCTTTTTCTAGTACAGTTTAGAAAATGTGAGGGGACAACTGATTTGCTGCTATATATATATAGTATATCATTCGACTAGTTGCGCACTACTTTCTCTGCATTTCGTCTTGTGTTCTTAGCAAATGATGTCCTGCAGTGGCCTCTATCTCTTCACAATGTACTTTAATGCCATAGCTCCAATAGTCAGAATTCTAGGCTTCTGCATCAGATCCTGAAGCTGGGTAAAGTGTTGTAACTGATTTCATGTTCAAACTTAGATGTGGAAGTTCACACAAGACCGCTGGGTGGTGAGGAAAGAGGTGGCTGCTGTGACTAAGGTAAGAAACTTGGAACTGTCTTGTATAGGGCCTGATGGACTGTAAAGCCCCATACACACAAGAGGATATAGCTTAGAACTAGTCACTAGTGTGTACACACTTAATATTGTTAACCGCGCACGCTCCTGTGCATTGTTGTCATTGTCTGCTGAACATTAAGGTCAATTTGGCTATTTAACCAGTTATGTGCATGTTTAGCGGGTCCCAGAGACTTCATTGAATGATATTCGTTTATATATTTTGAGTTTTATTGATGTCCGATGTTTGTATTTACCACCTAAAAAGATCGGTTATTCATCGTATTTTTATTTAATCTACTACTAGGCGGAACAGGTACAATGGGTATATCTTGGAGAGGTTAGAGTCTGGGCACCAATTAGTTAAAGGTTTCCTAGCAGCCCCATTCTTCCTCTTCACTATACCTGCCCCCAGTTTCTGTATTGTGCCAGAAGGAGTAGACACCATCATTATTATTTATTTTTTCTATTTTTACTATTGAGCGGTCGGTTTCGGGACTCCATTTGGATGCCTTCGCTCCCAGTGCCGGTGGTGGCAGCACCGGTTACTGGGTCAGTATATTTTTCTGCGGGCTGCCTGGGGAAGCCTACACATGAGGCTCCCTGGATTACCCACAGTTGAACACTGTGGTAAGTTAAGAGCACATGCTTGCAGGGAGCCGCATCAATGTGGCTTGTCACCATTGGTGTGAAGTGCACCGGCGGTGCTGGCAGTGGCTCTCAAATGAGGCTTTGTCCTCTAGAGCAGCGGTTCTCAACCTCAGTCCTCAAGTAACCCCAACAGTGCATGTTTTCCAGGTCACCTGGCATGTGCACAGGTGCACTCATTACTCACTGACACATTTTTAAAAGATCACAGGTGGAGTTAATTATTCCACCTGTGATTCTGTGTGGAGACCTGGGAAACATGCACTGTTGGGGTCCTTGAGGACAGAGGTTGAGAACCACTGCTCTAGAGCATCAGGGAAAATTTCTTATTGGAGGCAATGATTGCAGTGTTCTCATTCTACCTTGTGATCAACTATTAACATAGTAATTAGCCTGTTGCTGCAGGGGGGCTGCAGTTTGAATCCAGACGCCGGAATCCCGACACTTTCTCCCTCCGTGGATGTCCACGACACCCATAGAGGGAGAATAAATGAGTGTGACAAGCGTATCGAGGCACTGGGCCCACTGCGTGGCGAGTGCAGCAAGTCCGCAAGGGGGCGATTGCCCCCCCCCCCCCCCCCCCCCTGTCGGGATTTCGGCGGTCGGAATCCCGGCGTTCAAAATCCCAACTCCGGAATCCCGACCGGGATTTCATGTCAATCCCCTGCATGGACCTTTGTCACTGGTGATGCACTGTAACTTTATAGAGCTGTTCCATTTGAAAAAATACTATGTGGCGGCCCAGCAGTACTGATTTAGATAGGGTTCATAAAAAGGCAAAAAATATTGACCCTTGAGGGCTTCTTTGACCCTTGGACTAGCACATGTGGTTATAATTACTGTGAAAACCATTCTGAACATCAGATCTTTCATTTTCTCTCTCCCCGTCCCCAGCTCTGCCAAGAAGATGTGAAGGACTTCCTGGACCAAATGGCCACCCCGAGAATCAACAAAGGCTGGGAGTTCATGTTGCCGTACAATGAAGACTTTATGAAGAAGCACCCGGATGTTGTTCAGAGACAGAATATGCTGTGGAAAGGCATACAATCCAAGTAGGTGCATGGACAGTAGTAGATGTTTACTGCATTCTGATTGCATAGTTCATAATGCACGTTGGCTTAAGTTTTGTTCCTGTTCCACTAATCTGAGTCTCTGAAAATTATAATATCAAGAATGAACTAAAGAACACTAGAAATATTTAAATTGTCCTCTTCCTTATATCGTGCTGCTTGCAGTAAACTACAGGAAGAGGCACTGTGATCATATCTGTGTATGACACACTCATTACTTTGTGTAAGTGTGCTCCCTGTAATGATTACCGAAAGAGGCATTCAGTGACCGTGTCACTGCTTTGTGTGGTTGTGCTTCTCACAGTAATTACAAGAAGAGGTCCTCAGTGACTGTATCACTGCGTTGCGTAGATGTGCTTCTCACAGTAATAACAGGAAGAGGTCCTCAGTGACAGTATTACTGCTTTGCGTAGATGTGCTTCTCACAGTAATTACGGGAAGAGGTCCTCAGTGACAGTATTACTGCTTTGCGTAGATGTGCTTCTCACAGTAATAACAGGAAGAGGTCCTCAGTGACAGTATTACTGCGTTGCGTAGATGTGCTTCTCACAGTAATTACAGGAAGAGGTCCTCAGTGACTATCACTGCATTACGTAGATGTGCTTCTCACAGTAATTACAAGAAGAGGTCCTCAGTGACCTGTTGTTGGGATCGCCATTGGCCACCTGGTCACCTGCTTATATGGGACTACATCCTAAGATGTCTATGTGGTAATATGCAAATTATATGCTTTATTCCTGCTACTATTGTGCTGTGAATTGAATGTCCACATGTGTATATTTATACATTTTATATTATTGTAACCCCCTTTTTTTATGAAGTATAAAAACTTCTATATGCTATTACAGCTTTTTAAATTCTATTATAATAAATTGTATTTTGTACAGGATACCGTTCCACAATTTTTGTTTTAACTTATATTCAGCCAGCGCTGGTACATATTCCTTTTATTTCTCAGTGACAGTATTACTGCTTTGCGTAGATGTGCTTCTCACAGTAATTACAGGAAGAGGTCCTCAGTGACAGTATTACTGCTTTGCGTAGATGTGCTTCTCACAGTAATAACAGTAAGAGGTCCTCAGTGACAGTATTACTGCTTTGTGTAGATGTGCTTCTCACAGTAATTACAGGAAGATGCGCTCAGTTATTCATATCTGTGTGACATTCTCATCACTTGGCTTATATGCAGCCACAGTGCACATAATGTACGGAGACACACTTGGGGATCTAATGTATGAAATTCTCCTTCCCTTTATGTGGCTTAGCGCCTTACAATTCTAAAAACTAAAAGTTAGCACACTGGAAGTACAAATATAAAAAGGAAATTGGTGCTTATTGATGAGTTGTTTAAAGTATATAAACTGGAAAAAATAATTAATTTTGACTCACTTAATAATCAAGTGGAAACAAACATGAAGATGGAGAGAGCTAATCTGTGACTTGTTTTCCTTGGCCGCCCCCAAGAATGTAAAGTTACCAGGATAGATTTTGTAATGAAATCTAACTCGGCAGACGCTGGATGAGATACAGTATAGAGTGATGGAACAGATCATCCCTGTGCTAATTGGACCGTACAGAAACTGATATAGTACAATGCTACCCATGAAATGACGAGCTTGCCTTTTTTCATACACACATTATCCAAGGGATGTAGTTCCGGAATACAAGAAGCGTTGGGCCCAGGTTCGTGTGGTTTTCTTTTGGTTTGTTCAATTCTCTACAAGCGACACATTCTGCCACACTGCTATGAATGATTGTAGACATCTTATTATGGTAGTACCACACTAGTGTACATGACGCCTGCATGCTAATTAAGGGCTGTCTGCTTCTCTTGCAGGTTAGAAAAAGTGTTCAATTTGGCAAAAGACGACCTGATGCTGAAAAAGACGGATCTGTCTGCAGGTAAGGTTCAACCTATTTTGCTGTCATGGGGTGATTTTATTTTTAATGGGTTTTGTCTGCGTTGCAATTACTGCAACCACTGGTGACCCAGTTATTGCTCATTCCCCCAACTAACTGAAGACGACTCCTAGTCCTCGTCAGTGATGGTAAATCCAGCAGCCAATAAAATATGATTATAGTCTGTATATGCGCGTAGGCTTGGGCACGCAGAGCATTACTGGGGAGTTGCTGATCCTGCTACTTGTGATTACATTGTTTTCCTGTCTTAGCATTTTTCCCTGTTCTCAGGCAGCTAAGAGGATATGCTCAGGCTTATTTGGGGATTTGATTTTCAGACAGTAATCCTGCTTTATTAACTATTATTTTGGCTTGGCAGGAAAGCAGAGAATATGCAGGAACACACTCTGGCCTTATTCTGATTGCTTCGCTCGGACCCGTGCACGGGTACCAAACCCAACCTAGCGAATGGATCGCCGGCGCCGCCTTTAGCACGCTGAATTCGGCCAGTCTGCATGCGGTTATTTTATGTGACCAGCCATTCGAATGCCTGTGGGAACCTTCCCCATCATCCGATGGTCAGCAACCATCGAATGATGTCTAAAGCGCTCGCCCATGCACGAGTAGTCTAGACCACTCGTACATATGAGCGAAGAAAAGCAGGGATATGGGCGGGCAGCTGGCATCCGGTTAAGTCAGCTGTCCGCCCCCCCACACGTCACGACCGCATTTCCATACGCACATCCTGCGTTTTCATGGGAACGCCCAAGAAACGGTGGGCGTGCGCATATGTTAATGACCCTGATCAGGCCGCAATGCCCCTCTCCACCCCCTTCTCGGAAGGCCAGCAGCGAGCACTCAGCAACTGCACAACATCGGAAAACACTGGCCGAATTCGGGTACGAGCGAAGCGATCAGAACAAGGGCCTCTAAGCGCAAAAAATACAAGTAGTCAAAACAGTTAAGGGGTGTACACACGCTTCGATTTTGACAAGTTTTTGATTCGGTTTTGCTAACAGAAGCAAAGTTTAATCGAAATCAAACGGTTTTTACAGATGCTTTTGATCCGCATTTGATTCGATGCACATATTCTCTGTATCGAAAAGAAAAATAGACTGCTGGCAAGGAAATATCGAATTCATTCCAGTAAATCGAATGTGTACACTGTGCCTTGAATGCACAGTGTACACATTTGATATTGATTGCAAAAGTGCAGATCGAATGTGAAATCAAATTGAAAGCAAAGTCCAAATCAAAAGGGGTGGAATTGGGGAAAGTAAATCGATGCATGTGTACAAACCTATTGGGTAAACTCTACAATTATCATAGTGAGTGATAGCAAATATTTGTCCAAACGTGTGAGCCCATCCATCACAACAAGGTGTAACTCTATCAGATGAACCTCACAGGGCGATATCAGGGCATTTTCTAAGGGATCTTACTAGATCACTTAAAAAATTCACCTACATTGCTCCGTGTGTGTGGGGGCCATAGCGATGTGTTGCCCGGTGCATCGTTACCGCCATGCGATTAAGAATCCTACTTGCTGGATAAATCTAGTTAATCGCTGGTCAGGGCCAGTGTTCTGACCAGAGAGCACTGGCCCTGACAGATCTCTCAGGAGAACATTGCTGTGTGCTGAGCGTTCTGAGCGATCTAGCATTGATCATGGCAAATCTCCCCATGTGTAGGCCCCTTAACTCAATCGGATGGATCTCTACTACTAACTATTTATAACAATTTAACAAGGACTGACCATAATAGTGCCCCTTACCTGTAGACTGCACTGCAGGACCTGTTCTAATTTAAAGAACCTAAAAGCAGACTGGAGGGGATCTAGTACCCTGCAGAGGTGGGTCTCTGCCTACAACTGTACTGTACACACACAAATATAGAGACTGTACAAGCTTTAATTCTAAACTAAGTAAAAGGCACTAGCATGCTGAGGCTTGTAACAATGTTGGGGACCCATCTGATGGGGTTCATGCAGCCAGATGCGATACCTCAGCATACATCGTATGTGGTCCTTTTATATTTTTGGGAAAATAAAACCGTCCCACAAGGCTCTGCTTTTAAATACCCCTTCATTATTACATTGTGTCCTCCTAGTCTTTACTCTACCTTCGGGCATGGCCAAACTTGTTCCTCAGGGCACACTAGCAGGCCATGTTTAGTGATATCCATACTTGAGCACAGGTGACTTATCACTAAAACCTGGACTGTTAGTGAACGCAGTCTTATGATTCACACTTTTGAGTACTCCATGTATTCTATGAAAAGCATTGCAATCATTAAAGGTCTGTACACACTGATCGGCTTTTGAGCTTTAAGTAGCTGAAACTGCAAAACTGAGCTGCTTTCAACTCAAAATCGCTCAGTGTGTATGGACCTTCAGCCCACGTATGGAAATGTGTGGATATCCACTTTAGTGTAAGTACGGTCATTATAACATTTTTCTTTTTATCCTTCAGCTGCTACATCTATGGTCATCACTGGGGACCAAGTGCTGAACATTGCCAGAACCAAAGCCAAGGAGAACCAGGCACGGCTGGAGAAGGACATGCAGAGGAAGAAAGAGCTGAGCAAGCAGGCTGCCAGCACAACCATCGTGTCTGACGTCCACATTAAAGAGGAGCCGATGAGCGATGACGAAAGCATGGACACATCTACTTATGACAGTCTGAACAATGGGCTGGTTAATGGCTTACACCTAGACGAGAACTCTGGGGAGCCCATAAACGGACCCAGTAGTAATGGAGATCTGGAACCTGTTGCAAAAGAACTTAAAGAGTTTGTGGTTTCAACATTTAAGAAACAGTATGTGTTGACCATGAGAGAACTCAAACGCTTATTTAATCTTCATTTAGCCGGCCTCCCGCCTGGACATATTCTATTTAGTGGCATCTCTGACAAAATGCTGCAGGAAACGGTTTTAAACTCTGACTGTAAGCAGATCATGGTGCCTGTAAGTATGTGCATATACTAACGTTTTACCTATACCGCGTGGGTCATTGTGAATACCTGGTTTAGTCAGTAGGGGTATGCTTTTCTTAGGCCTGTGGTGTGTTGTCCTATGGATAGTAGAACTTGCTCCACCTTCCATTCAATGCTCGTGTACTGTTGTTGTTCCCGTGTTATGTGTCGCTGGTATGTTGTAGAGTTCTAAAGATTACACAGTATGGAAACATTGCAGCGCTGAAGTATGTTTGTTGTCCGCTGGGATATAAAAGAATGATACGCTAATACCAAAGTACAAAATCCTCATAATGTCATGCAGTATTGTCTCATTACTTTTGTATATCCATAACCGCGTGGTATATCCTTTTACCTGATGTATCAATTGTCTCATATCCACAAATAAACCAAAACGTCTCCTTTTTAAAGATCTAAAAAATAGAACTTTTTTATTCTTATTGTAAACAATAAAAAAAAGGACAAAAATTCCAGAGAAGGGGGGGAGAGACAAATAAACAAATTCAAATGCCGTAAGTCGGTGTTCACCGGACCTTCAGGGGTCATACGACAAAATGATATCATGGTGCCTTGACAAAGACCTGTAATAGGTAGACACATATTGGCAGTCAGGTGAATTGTGGGGCTCGTCCTGTGAAGAGAGTGTGCAGTGAATTGGGGAGGTTTTTTTGTTCTTTTTATATTGTTTAAATAAACAGAAAAAGTTCCTGTTTTTGGATCTTTAAATGAAAGGTTTTGGTTTATTTGTGGATATGAGACAATTGGTACATCAGGTAAAAGGATATACCACCCTGTTATGGATGTACACAAGTAATGAGACAATACTGCATGACATTTGTGAGGAGTTTTTACTTTGGACACTTTGATATTAGCGTATCATTCTTTTACTTCCCAACAGATAACAGAACCATATTTCAGTGCTGCAATGTTCCCATTCGGTGTACTCTTTATATGGTGTTTTTTTTTTTTTTTAAATAGTGTGTGGTTGCCCATGTTCTGTGGCAGCTACGGAGTTAAGAGGTGCTTGGTTTGTGATCTTCCACCTGCATACAATGTTGTAAAGTGCTGACTGAGGGCATATATATATATATATATATATATAAGAAAACGGTGTGACCGCTAGGGCACAAATATGGCAGCACTCCGTTGTAAAGATGAAAAATCACTCTTAATTTATTAGGCTTCAAGCCATCAGCATAGCAGATCAAACAGTATTAAAGAATAGTGGGACACTCAGTATTCACCCATCCAAATTCCGACTGTATGTAGCTGTATGGCAGTTGTGGCAGTCAACGAATCCGTTTCGGCAACCTGTGCCTTCCTCCGGACTGACTCGAGTCAGTCCGGAGGAAGGCACAGGTTGCCGAAACGGATTCGTTGACTGCCACAACTGCCATACAGCTACATACAGTCGGAATTTGGATGGGTGAATACTGAGTGTCCCACTATTCTTTAATACTGTTTGATCTGCTATGCTGATGGCTTGAAGCCTAATAAATTAAGAGTGATTTTTCATCTTTACAACGGAGTGCTGCCATATTTGTGCCCTAGCGGTCACACAGTTTTCTTGTTTATGCCACTTTGGACCGGCACCCACATCTACAACAGTATAGTGTGCGACTTCCAGATGTTCATATATATATATATATATATATATATATATATATATATATATCTATCTATCTATCTATCTATCTAATCTATCTAATCTATCTAATCTATCTAATCTATCTAATCTATCTAATCTATCTAATCTATCTAATCTATCTAATCTATCTAATCTATCTATCTGTAGCTGTAAAGTATTTAGTTCAAGATCACTTGTGTACAGAGTGAAGTTATACCCCTTTTGCTGGGTCTTCCCCAGTCGTGGCTCACTTCAAAAGAATTCCCTGAAAAATAGCCCTGATCCAGTTACTCAGGAATCTGACCCAGGTAGTGGACATGGTCGGACCCAAGAATGACCTGGTTCAGGGTGCAGTGTAAATGAGAGCCAGCTCACAGCACATGGAGATGCCCTCTCCCTGTGCCAGCAGAGCGTAAACCTGCCACTAATCTGGGTCCAGCCATGGTGTGAATGGGATTTGAAGCTGTTGCGACACTGCTGGAATCTTTTGTTCCATTACCCGGGTCAGACACTGGTTTTCTGGGGAAAAGGGTATTCGTGATGTCACCCTGAGTGTCCTGGCTTGTGTGAGTGCAACCCTTGTTTCTTCAATTTTATATAGGATGACTGCAGATTTATAGTTGAAGGATAAAGGGTCTACACCGCATTTGGGAACCTCTGAACTATGATGTGAAAGTGTAGTTGATATGACTCTTGTGCTGCTTAAATTTCATTCCTGTCCAGCAAACCACAGCTTAGTTTTTGCTAATTGTGTGCCACCTATGACTGTCCATAAACCCATACCAGCTGTAGATTGGTCTCTACGGTATTATATTGTTGTTCTGAAATGTATATAAACAGAGAGACCACATCATTTGGTACTTGTGGAGTATCACGGCTCCCATCGTATGCCATATGTAGTAGCATACGATGGCATACGATGC
Organism: Crinia signifera; assembly: GCF_055691185.1. Lineage (NCBI taxonomy): Eukaryota > Metazoa > Chordata > Amphibia > Anura > Myobatrachidae > Crinia > Crinia signifera. Next base: position 62,165,529 of record NC_139223.1, on the reverse strand, counting down.
GATGCGATGTTTTACCGATTTTTGAGCATTTTTGCTCAAAAATCGTATACCATCGCATGGCATCGTATGCCATATGTAGTGGCATACGATGTCATACGATGCGATACGATGTTTTACCGATTTTTGAGCATGTTTGCTCAAAAATCGTATGCCATCGCATGGCATCGTATGCCATATGTAGTGGCATACGATGTCATACGATGCGATACGATGTTTTACCGATTTTTGAGCAAAAATGGTCAAAAATCGGTAAAACATCGGATAACATCGTATGCCATATGTAGTGGCATACGATGTCATACGATGCGATACGATGTTTTACCGATTTTTGAGCAAAAATGGTGAAAAATCGGTAAAACATCGGATAACATCGTATGCCATATGTAGTGGCATACGATGTCATATGATGCGATACGATGTTTTACCGATTTTTGAGCAAAAATCGTGAAAAATCGGTAAAACATCGCATGGCATCGTATGCCATCGATGCGATACGATGTTTTACCGATTTTTGAGCCATTTTAGCTCAAAAATCGTATGCGATCGCATCGGATGCGATGCGATGGCACCCGATTTTGCACTGAAATGCATCAGAATGCATTGAAATGTGTATTAAAGTAGTGAAATGCCCCCAAATGCCATTTTTCATAGTGCACCACCCCCACTAACAACGTCAACCCGAAGCGTGGCGAGCGGCGGCGGTACGCGTCCTACGACCTTTTCATACCCCCACTATCCACGTCGGCGTGGAGTTGAGAATAGAATAGTGTGGCGAGCGCAGCGAGCCCCGCGAGGGGACGCGGATACCTGTAAAGCCCGCGAGGAGACGCGTAAAGCTGTGAAGGTATCCGCGTCCCCTCGCGGGGCTCGCCACGCTTCGGGCTCGGTGGCTCGCTGCGCTCGCCACACTATTCTATTCTCAACTCCACGCCGACGTGGATAGTGGGGGTATGAAAAGGTCGTAGGACGCGTACCGCCGCCCCACGCGGGCTCGCTGCGCTCGCCACGCTTCGGGTTGAAGTTGATAGTTGGGGTGGTGCACTATGAAAAATGGCATTTGGGGGCATTTCACTACTTTAATACACATTTCAATGCATTCTGATGCATTTCAGTGCAAAATCGGGTGCCATCGCATCCGATGCGATCGCATACGATTTTTTAGCTAAAATGGCTCAAAAATCGGTAAAACATCGTATCGCATCAATGGCATACGATGCCATGCGATGTTTTACCGATTTTTCACGATTTTTGCGCAAAAATCGGTAAAACATCGTATCGCATCATATGACATCGTATGCCACTACATATGGCATACGATGTTATCCGATGTTTTACCGATTTTTCACCATTTTTGCTAAAAAATCGGTAAAACATCGTATCGCATCGTATGCCACTACATATGGCATACGATGTTATCCGATGTTTTACCGATTTTTGACCATTTTTGCTCAAAAATCGGTAAAACATCGTATCGCATCGTATGACATCGTATGCCACTACATATGGCATACGATGTTATGCGATGGCATACGATTTTTGAGCTAAAATAGTCAAAAATCTGTAAAACATCGCATCGCATCGTATGCCACATGCGATGCAATGCGATGTGATTTTTAGCATACGATCTGCATACGATGCAGGTCGTGGGAGCCGTGATACTCCACAAGTACCCATCATTTGCTCATTAAAAACTGGTGGTCTTTTCTCCAGAAGTAGAACTATGATGTAAAATGGTTAAAAGCCAGTTTCAAAGACAAACCAGTTCACTGCAGTTGCGGAATGTTTGGATTTCTTTGTATGAATTCAATTCCTCCTCTGCTAACAATGTACCTTTTCACATGTGTGTATAAATCCAGGCCACTTTCAGCGCTCAGTTAGAAGAATTAGCGCAGATTACGGTTACCGCTCATTGATGTATTACTGTAGTGGGGGCCTTTTTTGATGATTCTGTTAATCCTTTTACTTTTGTAAAAGAAGTTCTTGGGCACTAATCCACGTGATGAAAGGTTAGTAACCCTAACAAAGACAGGATTTTAATTCAAATGAAACTCTGATTTCTACCTGTCTGAAGATGCAACAAAGCACTACACACAGCTTATAAACTGGGTTATATGAGAAGTGAAATGGTGGCAAATGATCATGAGGTAAATAAAGACTCCTTAACTATCTCTAAAGAACATGTAAAGTCAGTATTTGACATTTAATTTAATGGCCAGATGTATCAAGCTTCAAAAAGTGATAAAGTGCACAGCCAGCCAGCTCCTACCTATCATTTTTTAAACCCAGCCTATAACATGGCAGGTAGGAGCTGGCTGTTTATCACTCTCCACAATCACTTTTTGAAGCTTGATTCATCTGGCCCAGTGTGACTGAGGATTTGTCAGACTCGCTCTGAAGAAACAATCGCTGTGGATCGGTGTGCCCATACACTGGGTGGTATCACAGGAACTACAATTACTGCACTCCGCTTTTTTGTACTTTTTTTATTAGATCCCATGAGGAGTGACCTAGAAATGTCTGTAATAGAATGGGCGGGTGGGAGTGAAAATGGGCAATATTGGTACAGAATGTTTGGCACGTTTGGACTTTAGTGCTAAAAACAGCCAGTCTGGTGTCATTGTTGTCCATCTTCAGATTGACTCTGGGTGTTTTTAGTGTTTGTGTCATGCTGTGGAGGTTATGCAAGGCTATTCCTGAAGTGGTCAACATTGAAATACTGACTGGTTTCCTGTTCTAGTTCCCTCCCCAGAGCACTGCGACAGCCGAGGAACAGAAAGTATTTGCATTATGGACCTGTGGGGATACTTATGACAAGGTAATATTCCAGCCACATGGTGTATCGGTCTTATCACAAGATAATAAGCCATATTTGCCCCCTGCTGGTTAAAGTGGATCATCACTCAGTCTGCATCTCTGTACCATAGGAAAGGCAGGCGCTACTGGAACTCTTCTCCAAGGGCCACAGACTGCGCAGGAACATGATCCAGACACGGCTGAGCCAGGAGTTTGGAGACGGTCTCAGCAAACAGCAGCTGGATAAGGTGTTAAAGGTATGAAGTGTGAAAGGAATTAAACCGCTTTGTTCTGGCAAACTGTTTTAATTGGCTTAACAGCTCAGTCATGTGTTTACCAGCACTGGGGTTTTTTCTTTTTAAACACTTCTGATGCTTTTTTAACACCTTCAGTGCTTTTCATAGTGAATATCACATACCATTAATTGTTTAGAGGAGCATATACTGTATAATAAAGGATATACATCACATAGCTAGAGAAAGAAAGTCTAGTCCTATTTTCTGTTCTCATTCATGGGGGATACAGTTATAACCATGGGTGTAAATGGGGAACTGGAGCTGGGCCCCGACCAGTTACACTTCTCTTCCGAAAGGCCTAGGCTCAATGGGGCAGATGTATTAAAACGGATCTTATGTTTTGTAATGATCAGGTCCTGCTTCAGCTGCATAACGTTCATAAGCGGGCACCTGTATCTCCTTAATGCAGAGGTTCCCAAATGCGGTCCTCAAGGCACTCCAACGGTCCAGGTATTAAGTATATCTATGCTTGGCCACAGGTGACTTAATTAGTAACTCAGTCAGTCATCTGTGCTGAGCCATCGATATACCTAAAACCTGGACCGTTGGGGTGCCTTGACGGACCGCGTTTGGGAACTTCTGCCTTAATGTATTATTAGCCTCCTTGCCGATAAAGCTGGTATGTTCAGTCCACGGCTCTCCTTATCAGTGCCTCTATTAGGACCGTGCATGCGCCATGAAAAAAAAAACTGGGCATGCGCAAGATCTATTGATCTATTTGAGATCTCAAACGCAGCCCATAAGCAGGGCTAGCGTTGTCCCTGCTGTGAGAATAGAACAATGCTATTCTGGGGCTGGTGGAGCTGTTTAATGGGAGATGTATGCCTATAAGGCTGTTCATACATCGTTAAGTGCACTCTTAATACATTTAAAAAAAACTAGCATTAAGTGCAGCATGGGCTATTTGCGCTGTCACAAAATGTACAGACTTTTCTACAGGGTGTCCTCCATGTACAGCCTCCGGTGGCTCTATGGAGGCTCTATGGATCTAGGCTCTCCAGTGATCTCCCTTTTGAACCTTTGGACACTGAACATTCATTGGGTTTCCGGGAAGACGTTCTTCCTCATTGCCATCGCATCCGCCTGGCGGTTGTCGGACTTGAGTATCTTGTTGCTCACTTTTCTCTCGGTCTGGGCTGTCTATATATTTGTTTTGCCATCCACTGAGGGACACTGGATTTACACTGGGGCATAGAAGATAAAAATCTAACATTGTTTGAAGTTGACACATACCTTTTAAATGACTGTATTGAATAAAGTAAATTAATGTTTATTCATTTATTTTTAGTTTGCATCCAACTGGTGCCTACACACCTAGCGATGTAGGGGTAATTTTTTTTAGCTATCTCACTAGATATAGAAGATGCCCCTACCTAGCTACGTGTGTAGGGACTTAGCGATGTGAGGCCCCGCTCATCGCAATCGCCGGTTGATAAATATCCAGCACGCTGGATGAATCTAGTTAATCGCTGGGGTCAGGGCCAGTGTTCTCAGCAGAGAACACTGGCCCTGACGGATCTCACAGTGCTATGTGGTGAGCGATCGTTCTGAACTCTCAGCATTGCCGCTGTGTGTAGGCCCCTTACCTGTTGTGTCACTCCTAACATTGTGCAACTCATAAATAAAAATATGTGGATTTAATTTTGCAGGACTGCTGTGTGTGTTACGGAGCTATGTGGTATCTTAAAGGAACGGTGCAAACCTGATGACATCTGGAACCTGGTAGTAGATGAAGAACCTAGAGGCCTGAGCACAGACTGTACCTGCCCTGGATTGTACCATGTCAGGCTCTTGCACCATCATACAACCGTTACCAAAAGGATGAGATGCAGTCGACTCGATGGTCTATAGAGGACAGAGCAGTCCGAGGAAGGAAGCTGCTCTGTTGAGATGTTTACTTTTTGCTTTTAATTCTTTTTCGTTCTCTAACCTCCGTAAATGCACAGGAGTATGCACACCCAAAGGAAGAGAAGATGGTGGTGCATTTAGTGGCAACAATTTGAATCATGTACAGGAACAAAATGGTGTCTGCAGTAATAACAGGTGGAATTATCTGTCATAAAGATTAACTCTCATAAAGAAACGTGTGCGCGCTTTTCTCCACCTCATTCAGTATGTCAAGCACTGGCTGGCTGCTCTGCTTTCACTGGCTTAAATACAGTGGGAGCTGCCATTTTGTACATTCAGCAACCATGAATATGGAACCTATGGGTCACTAACAACTGATGACATCATGGAGGCATCTTATGATGTCATTAGTTCATCCTATTAATATGGTCTCTTCCACTGTGTGTAGGCCCGCAATAGCTCTTGCACTTCCGGTCACTGATCAGGTATGAATTCTTCAAACTTTTTCCCCTTTTCTGTATTTAAAAGGTTTCGGATAACGGTAATGATATTATTTAAAATATTAGAAAAACCATTGATAAACGACCTAATTCTTACGTTTGGTTTAATTTAATACTACCATTTAGCTGTTGGCAATGTGTTCTGGATTGACCCTGGGAGTGCCATAGATTGCCTGTTCTGTCTGTATGTAAAAAGCCTTTTGGACTGTAACCAGCACATGGTCTGAGTACCGAAAACCAGAAATGTACTGAGAAAAGGACGATCATTGATTTGTTAGTCAATTTAATAATGACCTTTTTATGTAAAATACTTCCTAATGTAAAATAAAATAGATTGAATTATATGTTCACTATATGTAGGTGTCATCCTATAGTTAAAATATGCTCTACAAGACTGGTAAGGGGGAGGGGTATCTTTAAACTACTTGTTACCTAGACAAGGTGGGGGGAGCTGTTTTGCAGCCTGAACCATATTTTATTAGGGGTATGGGTCATAGAGTCGACAAGAGGAAGGTTGACCTGCATTAGGTTGACCACTGGAGGATCGACATGCATCATGGAAGACACCTCTGACGGGCGACATGGGGTTAGATGGACACAAGCACCAGGTCGACAGTCAAAAGTCGACATGGGGTTCACTTTTTTTTTTTTTTGTCACAAATGTTGACACGGACACCGTAATATTGTGCCGGGTCCCCTCGCATGGCTCTCTGCACTCGCCATGCTTCGGGCACGGTGCCACGCTACGCTCAGCACACTATTTTATTCTCCCACAATGCCCTAGTGGATGGTAGGGCATGAAATACCACCTGTTGGCACTTGTCGGCTCCTATGTTGACCTTTTGACTGTTGACCTTCCCCATGTCAACCTATGCATGTGTCTACCTAATGGCCCTGTCACCGTAAGCCTGTGTTGACCTTCATGCATGCCGACTTAGTGACTGATACCTTTTTATTCGATTGGAGCCGGGGACTTGACTGAGGAACCACAGTGATAACTGGTGGCTCTAAACTGTGGACTTGAGACCAGTGACTAAAGCATATGGTGGGGGGTATGCAATCTGGGATCACGGCTGTTGATCTGTAGATTGTAGATCTGCGGCCTAGATAACGACAATCCACGGCCGTTATCGGTAGAACGGGCCCAACAGCTTCTGAAGATCCCGCATCAATGCTGTCGTTAATGACCGCATTGAATAGGGAGCTGCCGCTATTTCACAGCTCACCTGTGTTAAACAGGTTTCTCATCAATGACCTATGCCCTTTGCACATCGCAACTAATTACTGGGTACAAGCCGATTTGACCCGGTAATTAGTGCGATGTGAAAGGGGTTTCAGTGTCCCTAAACAGGTAGCAACATGGCAATTTGAACCGGTAAGAAAAGGTTAAATGGGTGGAGCAACATGTTTCCCGTTCACTTTATGGAGGAGGCAGCGCTTGGAGCAGCGCCAGCTCTAAACGCTTCCTTCTCCTCCGCCCCCAATGATGTCAGTGAACCGACATTACTGAAAAAATAAACTGAAAACTGACCCATTTCAAGGTCCCGGTGCGAACCTTCATTTTGCGATGTGAAAGCAGCATTAAGTGAATGGGGACCAATCCTATCTTCCGTGCTATTTTTTTTTATTGGGCTATCCTATTATAACTAATTTTTCGGCTGAAAAATTACTTGTTTTTGGGTGAAACCACATGGGGTTTGCGATGTGTTCCTGCACCCATGTAGGTTACCTAAGGACCAGTACTCTAAAGCACTGGTTCCCCACCTTGGTCCTTAAATACCCCGCAACAGTGCACGTTTTCCAGGTCACCTGGCAGGTGCACTCATTATTCACGGACACCTTTTAATAGATCCACAGGTGGAGATAATTATTTCACTTGCGATTCTGTGTGGAGACCTATAAAACCAGAACTGTTAAGGGTACTTAAAGATCAAGGTTGAGAACCAGTTCTCTAAGGCCTGGCTAATAGGGATTTTGTTCAGAAAAACATAATCCCTGATAAGTACTAGATAACGGAGCTAATTGAGAAGTCCCCGGGGGCCCTGCGACTGTATACCATACTATGTTGGATATAACTTGTTAGGCCTCTGCCAGCCCACTCCAATACTAGGTTGTTTGTACAAATGGTGCTCTTCTGTTATATTAGCTTGATGAAATGATTTGGGTCTACCAAACTATTTTCCCAAGCCCCCCCCCCTTACCATCCAGGTTCTAAAGATTTACATACTTGTGCAAAGATTGTATAATCAAACTGACTTGGGTGCTAATGAAATCACCTATGCTTATGCATGGTGTTCCTTAAAACCTGCACGGTTGGGGTGTAGTTTGGTAACTACTGATCTAATTGGTTATACAGTAGTAATGCAATCCCCTTATAATTGCATTGTAAAGGAATTTATTTTCATACACTTTCCTCCTTAATTACCCTACTGCCATTTATGTTGACAATCCTTTTCATTAGTAGCACTTTTCTACAATCATGATGACACCTGCATGGAAGCCATTTAAATAACATTTCCTCCCATCTATCCTTATTAATGATTGCTGACAACGGTCCTTTTGTTCCTGAGGATCTCTCTAACCAAAGCTGCTCCGCTACAAACTGACAACTTTCTATCAGCCTAGGAACAATGGGACGTGTCTAGTAACAAAGTATATCTGTTTCCATACACTATTAACCCAGCGTTTCCCAGTACAATGAGTTGACAGGCTCTGAATATACGTATGAATGGAGAGAGTAGGAAAGCCAGCCTGGCTTGTGAAAATAAAATAATTATAAAAATAAAATTGTTTTTTTTTACAATTTCCTGTGTTTTTTTTTATTACGGAGAAACACAAGTACCCTGTAATGCTCAGAGCGGCTGGGGCATGGATTGGAAATAAAAGAACCATGATAAATGCAAACAATGTTGTATAACTTGCATTGTTCTGAGGAAATAAAATAACTGAGCAAGTGCTTTTGGGTTTTATTTTTGCATTAAAGGTACTATATAAAGTAGTCCACACATTTACATAAGAATAAAGGCTTTGTATAACTAGAATACAGCTATCTCCGGCCCATTACACGTGTGTGTGTCCCAGTATTGTTTGCTGCTTACTCCCATTATTCCTTTGTCCTTTGCACAGAAACTGTCCATATTTTAGTCATTTTCATACTTTAACACCGCTGGATAAATAAAAATTACTGGCACTAATTTAGTTTATCTTGAGAATCGTGGTTGGTTGTTGAGTATTTCTAGGGCATCCAGGTCCCTATTATAGCCGAGTTTCAATGTCTTGTCATTTTAATAAACTTTCTATTCCACTAGATAAGTCATTTTCATTCATATGCAATTTGTTTTGCGTTAAGGAATAAACCCGTTTTAATAATAATCCCAATCCTTCCCGTGGACTACATTTCCCAGAATGCAAAGTAGATATTGGGTAATGCAAATGCATTCTTGATACATTCTGTACTTGGCTACCAGAAATGTTTTCTAGTCAAACTTTACAAGACAAAATATAGGAAAGTTGGTACTTATGTATTATCTGGGCTCCCATGTTAAATGCACCCCATTTTTTCATACCCCTACTATCCAACTACGCATGGAGTTGATTTTATATAGTGTGGCGAGCGCAGCGAGGGGACGTGGTCTCATAAGAAAAACGGGAGCCCAGATATTACATAAGTACCGGAAAGTTCACATTTTCTGTGAGTGTTTAACCCATTGAATGCCAACTAAACTAAAATAAAAAATGGTGTAGAAAAAAAAATTAGATTTCCTATATAATGTAAACATAGGTCATTATGATGCTTTACATAGTTTGCTTGTCAATTTTCACATAAATTCACTTGACACTCAAAGGGTTAAGCAAGTGGTTCCCAAACACCCTAGAGCAGGGGTGTCCAAAATTTTTGCAAAGAGGGCCAGATATGGTGACGTGAAAATGTGTGTGGGCCGACCATTCAGCCTGACATTCTTTGAACCATTAATCACATCAGAATTGTCCCCTAGCGTGCCTCTTCACTGTATATTCCCCGCCTGCCCCCATTCACTGTATGTGCCCCTCCTTCACTGTATGTCCCCCAGCGTGCCTCTCCTTCACTGTATGTCCCCCAGCGTGCCCCTCCTTCACTGTATGTCCCCCAGCGTGCCCCTCCTTCACTGTATGTCCCCCAGCGTGCCCCTCCTTCACTGTATGTCCCCCAGCGTGCCCCTCCTTCACTGTATGTCCCCCAGCGTGCCCCTCCTTCACTGTATGTCCCCCAACGTGCCTCTCCTTCACTGTATGTCCCCCAGCGTGCCCATTCTTCACTGTATGTCCCCCAGCGTGCCCATCCTTCACTGTATGCTGTCACTGTGGAGGGTGGTATATAATTGCAGCAGCAGGAGTTGGACACATACTCATCTGAAAGACTGCAAACACGTCTCACAGTGGCAGCCGGCACCCCTTCACCCATGCAGACAGCAAGTCAGCAAGGTAAAGGCGCGCTCACCGGGGTCCCACCTCTAGAGTCCTGTGCGTCCCACGTCAGCCCGCTTCTGGCTGGAGGCTGCGGGGCCGCTTTAAGCGACATTCATGGGCCGCAATTGGCCCCTGGGCCAGACTTTGGACATGCCTGCCCTAGAGTAACACAATTTTTTTTTTAAGGCATCCCAACGCCAAAAGTTTTGTAAGAAATTTAGAAAGAAAATATTAAATGAAGTAAACTGTGTTTATATGTCACACTCAGGGTTAGTTATGTGGTGAGGGACAGGATTCACGTGTGCTTGAGCACGTTTATGATGGAAAGCTACATGCTAGTTTCACCTATTATACTGACCAATTTGAGGCCCCGCTGCAAGTGTCCCAAGGACCCCAGCATATCATTAGGTAGCCTGCCCATGTTCTGTAAACTTTAAGATGAGTAATATGTACACTTTAATACTGTATCCTGTTCCACATATGGAGACAGATTTAATTTATATTCTTTTAATCCAGGGGTCAGGAAACTTTTTTTTACCTTTACCCCCAAAATATACTTAGATGCGCCAACGTTACTCACTTAATTTGAAAGGAAGGAAATCCTATAATTGTAATACACTCTGTACCCCCAGAGATTGATGGTATATCCTGCTAGTATGGTACACAGCCTGACAGCAACTGATGATGATTGCCATGTATGGCTATGTGTGGTACAAAATTTGTACCACACACAGCCATATATGGTAATCATACTCATCATTATCATCGATGGCTGCCAGGCTGTGTGGTATAGCCATTGATAATGTGACGTCCAGGCAACTATTAGTGTCAGTATTCCAAGATAATATAGTGACAGTTTGTGCAAATGTTTCCCTCTAGACTAGAGATGGTATACCATGACAGGAGCCTATAACCAGGCAAAGAAGCTGAGCACTGCACTGGCAGTACAGACTGCTCGCTGCCACAATGGCAGAGCAACTAGTCAACTATACTGAAGAAGTGGGCGGACATGGAGGCGGGGCCTCGGCATCAGGCAGGAAAGCGTGTTATAGACAAGGGCCTGATGCACTGTGTTAGGTCTTTATACACTACAGTACTGTAACACACAGCCAGGTATGCATATAGAATCTATATATACATTCTATATGCAATGAAATGAAATTCCTGGGGGTAACATTCCTTAAGAATGTAAGCTCTAACGAGCAGGGCCCTCTCTCCTCATGTGCTTTTCTTAGAATATATCTCGGCCACTGTTATAATTGCATCAGTGTCCACTGTTGCAACTGTCTTTCTTATTTACCATGTACTTGTCCTAATTTGCATTAGTACTGAATCACAATCTTTCTTGTATTGTTCTTGCTCATCTATGTATTTTCAGGCGCTGCGGAACCCTTGTGGCGGCCATATAAATAAACAATAAAAATAGTAATGGACAGTCGTGCTGCCAAGACACAGCCAGGCATGCATATTGATTCATATGGATGCCTAGCTGTGTCTCGGCAGCACGACCCTCCATTACCCCCAGGAATTTCATTTTTACCCCCATTTGGGGTGAATTTACCCCTTTTCCCTGACCACTGGTGTAATCGCTCGTTATGAATGATAAAGGGTACTCCAGGCAATCTGCTCCTGTCATTTGTCAAACATAGGACAGGATTGAAAAAAACACCTAAAACTGTGCTGGGCAAAATCAATCAATATAGTTTAGTACATGAATGTATTATTCACTGCCCAGTGATCGCATAACATATGAAATAAGACACCATATAAACACTATACACAGACAATTCGTTAATGTCTCCACTATTGTAGAAAGTCACTTATGTTTTTTTTAAGGAGCCAACTCGGTCTTGTATGACACTGATATTAATACATTGTGTCCTTTAGTGATTAGTAGAAATTATAGGGGTAGTCCTCCTTAGTAGTTAATATGGGTTAGTACAAACAGCCCTCCCACGAGTTGTTAGGTATTTTAAGATTAGTTAAGTGTCTGGCCAGACAGTACCGTACCTCAACTTATTTCTTGCTGGCTAGCCAGCCGCGCCCCCCAGGTGCTGGTGCTAATCCTTAACAGGGTGCAGCTCTCTCTGCAGTTGCTCCAAAGTCAGCTTTTCAATGTAATTGAGTCAAAAGGTTGATATAAAAAAAAAAAGGTCAACATGCCTTAGATCGACACAATCAAAAGGTCTACATGAGATTTTCACGGTTTTTGTGTAGACATGGACACTGGTATAAGCGCACCAGCTGGTTGCACTAGGCACACATTTATTCTCCCTCTATGCCCACTAGGACGGTAAAGTGTGAACAAATCATAAAATACGTTGATATTTTCATGTGGAGCTTTTGACCATGTCAACCAATAGGTCGATCTGTTGACTGTCAACCTAGACACTGTTGACCTAATGACGCATCCTTGTCAAGAAGCTCTCCAGAGAATCAGACAGACAGAGACTCTGTACAAACTGATCCTCATACAGTGTCTAGAAGTGTAAACATGACACCCTTAAAAGTAAAGCTGGGCAAACACTGATTTCTCGCAGCAGTGTGCGCCCAGCCGTGACTTGTGATGGATCGCACGCGACCCCTGTTGCCAGGAGGGAGGTCCAAGGTTGCATGCTGGTCCAACCTTCGACTCCGGTCCGATGCACATGGGTCCACACATCGGACCTCTGGGGACATCACACTGACCCGATTTGGTCCGATTTCTTGGCCCTTCCAATCGGGAATGGGTGAAATTGTCCCAAATCGAGTCAGTGTATGGGGCCTTACGTCATGCAGAATGGTAGAACATAAACAGAGCCCGATTATATTGGTTACTACCAGGTCTTGTTTTATGATGGTGTTAGTTGCAGTTGGTGAAGTTCTGCAGTCTACTGACACTATAATGAATAATAATAATGCTTTGTATCTCGCACTGGCTTTCTATGCAGACACATCAAAACTTAGACACGTGATTGATACAAGAAGAGAGCACTTTATTTTGCCCATCAGTAAACTATAGGATTACAAATATTACTCTGACACCAAATCATACAATATGCAGGAAACCCTTCTCACGTTTGTGATAATGCCATTTCTTCTCTGTCAAGGAAAAAACCTCCAACAACAAACATACATATCCTTTCTGAAGCCGTCCATTGTTCCCCACAGGTTCGATGCAAACCTCTGATGTCATTGCTAGATCTCATTGCTATGGCTGTATGCACCGGTGATGTTTTAGCCACCAATATCCCTTTTCCACTAGCAAAAATAACCTGAGATTTTGTGCAGGTACACACATATCGACACAGTTTTTTTGTAGTGGAAATGCAAACTCCCGGATTGACTGACTCAGGAATCCAGCCCAAGTAATTACCTGGGTTGAACCTGGGATGCTCCCAGGTCCTTGGTAACTGGGGTTGATACAACCCGGATCCTATTCACTGCAATACAGAAGCCGCTGCTGGGAGATGCTCTCATCTCCCAGCGCTGCTGCAGGCCCACCTCCAGATGAGGTCACGCGCCTGGCTTGCATAGTGGAAAAGGGGTATAATGCACTCCTACAAACTGCAGTCTCATGAATGGTTTTCTTATGGGCATGTTGCCACTATTGTGTTTAAAAATGTCCAACACTGAATATCTAACTGCACAATATGGCAGGGGATAGTTCTCATGCATTTACATAAGCTATCAGTACTATAGTATGTTTTGGTAATAGCACGATGTAACATTTCTGCGTTTCTAAATTAAACACATGTTAAATGAGCTCTAAAGCTGTGGACAAACTGCGATCTGCCCTGTAGAACATAATGCAAATAGAACCGTGCTATGCATTTGATCCTGATGCGCGGCCCCACGTCATCGGAATTCAATGTACAAACAAACTGTGCTACAGTCTATTTCTACTATCTCAGAAAAAGGGCCATGCTGCATCCACTGCGCCGTCTCTCCCTCCTAGTCAGCCGACGTCGGCACCCCACCGGATCTGCCCGTATGTCCGCAGCCTAATACTCTAGAGGCTGAGATAACATACACTTGCTTTCTAGAATTCCTAATACTTACTGCCACCAACCTCAAACCTTATATCCCAGAACTTCACATCAGTACACACCAACAATTATTAGACTTTTTTAGTTTTCTCCATAGAACCAGCAATATAATTCCGCTTTCACATCGCCTACCCGGCTCTGACCTGTTCACAGTAAACCTGGGTCGCCCATTATACACAGGGCAACCCATGTTTAACCCTTCCTATAACCCGGGTTGGGGTACCTGGGTTATTAAGTTTGGTGCTTTCACACCGCACATCGAACCGGGTTATTGCTGCGATGTGAAAAGGGTATAAAAAGGTGGCTCATTTCCCATGATGCTTGATTGGGAATCATAATTGCAGGCAGCAATGTGCAGTCATGTGCTTTAAACTAAAGGGACCAATCAAATGCTAGCTTTCATTTTCTAAATTGTTAGCAAAACTGCAGCTGCATCCCAGTGCTTAAAAATTGTGTGCACCTGTCATAAAATAATCCTCATTTCCAAACCTATTGCAGTTACTTTTCTATATACAATAAAAAAATGTTTTCTCTGCTTTCCTTACATATTGACTGACTTGGTCTTTCAGACATCAGTCCTGAAGCCATACTACAGCTCAGGAATAATGGTCTTATAGTTACTGAACTAGTTAGTCCAATTAAATAGTTACATTTTTAGTAATCAAAATAAATTAGAATTACAAAATAGAAAAAAAAAGGCTGCAAAACTCCCTATTTTGTTTGCTTGTTCTCATTACAGAATTCAGACAAAGTTAAACGGGGGAGTATTCAATCTGAGATTCCAACTGCCAGAAATTCCCGACAGTCGGAATCACAACTGTTTTTGTCGGACAGGCCAAGTGTTCTGTGTGTTGAGCACATTCGGAAAGGTGAAGTAATAGATAACTACTGTACAAATTCTGTAAGGACAACAAATAAGAGAGGTTTTGTATCTCATAATAAGTGCAATATATATTAGTCTTCTCTAACACTACTTCACAGTATTATCTTGAGTCTATCTCGGAATGGGACTAAATGAGAATCGTCCCAATCCTACCTTTAGTTTCTTTATAAAGGACGGTAAGAGATACTAGATCTATAACGTTAAGCAAACAATCTACAATACGGATAATAATGTTTGGTCCCTACACTGTGGTCATGCATGTACATTGTTATCCTCACACAGTAGAAGACTGCACATACTTTCATTTCAAAAATACATTTTGTCACACCGAAACAGTGATTGTTGTATGGCTTAGTCCCAAGAAGGTCTTATCAAAGTAGATAACTACTCACCCTATAAGTCAGATATTATTTTTTTCGGACATGCTTTAACTATAACAATTAAAAAATACATGAAATAAGCGTAGTAAATGCATCACCTATCTGGGTCTTGGCTGTAGGTAATTGGCTTGTGAGGAAGCCAAGAAAAAAAAGTCAGAAGTAGTCTTGGAGGCCAAGCATTACAAAAATAATTTAGGTGAAAAACATATGAACATACATAGTTTCTTTTGTGTTAAGTAGTGAGTACATTTAATAATATATAAAGTTCAGGAACGCTGGATATTCTAGCTGCTCAGGGAGTTAGAAACATTTTTGTATTTTGTTCTGTGCTCACTAATCTCTCGTTTGGTTTTGTTGATGCAGCTAAATATTTCCTGAAAGAGAACTTTATACTCTGGCTGAGTGACAGGAGAACCAACGTTGTGCTTTGCAGAACCTGTTAGGGGCAAGTGGTCTACAGATGAGACACTGGACGGGCTTCTGGATGGTTTGGAGGTCTGGAAAGCTTTATGGCTTGAGGAATCATCTTCCAGCTGACACCGCTGAAGAAGTTCCTCATATTTGACCTTCAGAGCACTGTATTGAGAGTCAACCTCATTAAGCAATGAAATTCCTCTTTGCTTCACCGCCTCGGTCCTCCTGATACAGGTCTCCTCATGTCCATTACGGATAGCTTCTGCAGTAACAGTCGGCAGAATCATCTCACTGGTACTTCTTTTTAAAGGCTTTTTGTCCACTTCTGTGACCTGTACACGTGTCTCTTGTTCAAAATCCTTATCTGCCATCTCTTTGAAGGAGATAAATATGGCCTCTGGTATCAGCTTTTCAACACTGCTTGCAAACACGCTGTCTGACCGACATATCTGTCGCATTTCGGCCACCTCTGCCTCCAGCTCTTCAGCACGGGCATGGCAGGAGTCTCTGTCACTGAGGATCTGCTCCAGTTCTGAATTTTCTCTCAGCACCTGATTGTAATCTTCTTCCAAGTCCTCTCTTTTCTTGCGTTCCAGGCTGAACTGTGTTTCCAAAATAGCCAAGGTCTTTTTGAGGTTCTCGTTTTCCTCCTCGAGGGGACCAGGCTCCATATTTAGGGACGTGATCTTCTCCGCAAACACATGATCATAAACAAAATACCTGCAGAGAAGGGAAAACACTTAGTGCAACTGGTAAACTCAGATCTTTACCTGTTCTCATTAAAACTTCTAAAGTACAAGAATTTGAAGTCCTTGACGGACATAACCCGGTTACTCTGGAGAACCCACATCTAAACAGTGCTATAAATTGGGCCGTGCTTGAGGCACAGTAGTTCAAGGCCAGTTCTCAACACAAGAAAGGCTTGCGTGTCTCCCAACACCTTTCTCCTCAGTAAGGACAATGATCATGGACCAAAGGAATCAAACTGTAAGTAGGCCTATAGACTGGATCCTAAGGTTCTTCTAGTTACAGAGTGTTGAAGTATCATGTTAGTTATGGGATACATAGCAATTTTAAGCTCTTGAAGAAACAGAACAATGTGTAAGACTAGACTTACTTGCGGAGGTCATACAGTTCCTTCAGACAGGAGAAGCTGTGCGTTGACCTAGATTGCTCAAACCTCTCACGACTGTGACAAACACGGCCCGGCTTCCTTAAGTCTTCCACCTGTCTCTGAAGGTCCTCAATGTGACCCTGCAGCCCTTCAATAGTCTCTGTCAAACTGATGAGAGAGTGAGGTGATATGGACTTGCATTGATGTCTTTCACAAATAAGCAATGTTCTAAGAACTTGGATCTTACCAAGCCATACAATGAAAACAAACAACTTTTTGGTAGACTTACATACCGTCTTTTAAAACTGCTGATTGTCAGTGGTTCTGCCCACAGAATTCATATTCAGTGCAAAACTTGACCGGTTTCTCATTTAATATTAATTCTAGGGACAAAGCCACTGACGATCTGCAGTTTTGCAAGCAGGAGGTTTGTATTATTGTTGCCATCTTAAAGGTAAACCACCAACAAATGAAAGCAGACATTTAGTAAATACACCCCTGGTATATGCAACAGACTTTCAAAGATGAATTCAAACGGTTTGCACCCAAAAAAAATCATTGGGCGAGATTCAGTAAAGCAAAATAAAGCAAGTAATTCTGTATCTGGAACACGCCACGTTGCTATGCAAGCAGAGTACATGGTGTAGATTTATATTGTTTCTGTGCAGTGTAAATACTGGCTACTTTATTTGACCTGGTGGGGTGTGAGCATCGGCAGGGGCATACACACTTGCTGAAGCGGGCATTCTGCAGCATGCCCTCATAAGTAATCCGCTCCCTAGTAAAAATAAACTGTGCCTGCATAGTCTATTTTAACTTGCAATACCGACCTCGCAGGTCCTCACATCCTTACTGCAAGCCTCTTAACACTGTGTGACTTTGGCTAACTGTCTTTGCCAGTGACGGACTGGGCCACTAAATTGGCTCTGGCATATGTACGCTGCTGATCCTGGCTGGCAGGAGAGAGGGGAATAGCTGTCCCATAAGGTCCCATAGGTGGGCAATGAGCACAGCACCGAGCTTGTGGAACCACATATTTCTCCACCGCCATAGCTCTGTGTTCTTGCACAGACATTTAGGATAGCCATGCGGTTCTCTAAATCATTTCCACACCCACAATGGGGCAAATCAGCTGCAATAGCGGTCACACAGTAAGTAATTGTGAATATTCCGTGTGAGGAGTTACATTTTTGGGGGCGGGTTCATAATGTCATCACAGTACACACTTGCACCAATGAAACAGAGGAGTCTGACAACTGCTGTAATAACATGTACAACTGCAATTCCAGCTACACTCACTCACTCACCTTTGCCTATGAGTTGCGCACATTTAGCGCCGGAGCATATGCACAACTGACTAGCGTGAAACTCTGTATCAGTGCCAGTATATTGTAAGTGTAAATAACATATGTACTATTGCTTTATATAGCGGATCTGTTATGAACTCTACGCCAATATACGATGATAAAACAGGATCTAACATATTAGATTATTGCAATTTTAAATGCTGCAGACAAAAAAAATACAGTGAGAGCCTTATGCAGGCAAAAATGATAAAGGAAAAGGGTTTGTAGTGAGCCTTCCTACCTAGACATCTTTTGTTGTGATGTCCGGCTCTCCAGCACCAGTTTCTGATTGGCATCCTCTAGCTCTCTAGCTGTGACATCCAGCTGTTCATAAACCTTTGCATGTTGCTCGTTCATCCGCCTTAGTAGATCCACCTGCTTTGTGAGGTACTGCAATAAAAACAAAATGGAACAAAAACAAAATACTTAATACGTACTTGTAAAACAGAATATTTTCCAGTGCACTATTTCAGTGACATGGCACAGAGTGCCGCGAGGTCCCACACCCTTATGACTCAGAATTTGTTATTTCTAGAGAAGAAGGACCAAAATGAAGAACTTCCATAATATAGTGGTGGGAGACGGCACACAAACATGCAGAGTTTGGCCAAGGGGCGTCCTATGGAAGGATTTAAGCTGCCTCGATAGATCACCCATCGCAACCCAGCAAATAGATGGAATGCAATGATGTCAATAAGCAAATTCAAAGTCACACAGCATAAATAGATAAATAACATCTGAATTCCCACTATAGCAAACTTTTCACAGATTTGGTCTCCCTATAGATTGTAAGCTAGCGAGCAGGGCCCTCCTACCGTTTGACTGTATGTAACTACCCAGTTTGTTTTATTCCCATCTCTAATTGTAAAGCACAATGGAACCTGCTGCACTGTATAAGAAGCTGTTAATAAAATAAATAAATTACATAATCAATAAACAAGTGCAACTCCAGTTGTTATCATTATGCGACCAGTTAGCAGCCCGCCACCATGACAGAACACTAGAACAATAATGTCAGGGCTAGCAGCTGTGCGTGCCTGAACAGAGCAACACTTGAATTATTCCATGGCTGCCACCTAGTGGCTGCTGGAAAACACTTGAGGCAATAGTAGCCCGATTTCTGTAGGCCCCCCCAGCGATGGAGATGCACAGTCCCATGAATCGCCATCGCCAGGCTCGATATATACTGCATGCATTCATCGAGTGTTCTCTCACCAGAGAACACTGGCCGTGCCAGATCGCTCAGCACACATCGCTGGTGCATCACATGTGTGCTGAGTGATCTGCTCAGCATGCAGGTTCCATTACTGCGTGTGTATGGGGCATTAGATCAGTGGCGTGCGGTGAGGACAGTGGCTGGTGAGGCACCCAACCAGGCTCCCGTAACCCCACTCTCGCACCCCAGCAAATCAGCGGGCTGAGCTCATCGAATCATGTGGGCGGTCCACTGTGGGCTGCGAATGGATGTTTGTGCAAAACATCTTTTCACAGCCAGTGCGAAGGAACGTGCCCTGCGAATGGTGGGCCGGCATGCCGCCATTGCAAGGCGGGGTTAGGTCGACTCGCAAGGATCAATCAGTATAACCCCCAATAAGTGAGTGATCATGTCACATAAATAAACACCTCAAATTTAGAGATTAGCTTCTTCCATAAATCTGACTTTATTAATAAAATATACTTTGATATATTCCTTATGTGCTGAACAGCACTAGGCTGATAAGGGCCTATCTGTGCGCAAGGAAGTACAGTCAGTGCATAAACCGGACATAGGGTCTTGGGAACAATAGCTTTTACATGGAGTTTCTTTTGCACAGGAAATAAGCCTAGTGTGAGGCAGGCAATGCTCTACATCTGCTGCTACATCTCCCATGATGCTCTGCTAGCAGGGCATAGACCTGGCTGTCCGACAGGCTTGTTGCCTTATACCCATGACAACATTGGAAAGACCTGACCGTGGGACCACAAGCACATCCTGTAATCACACGGACAGCACTTACCTGCACTGGTCGTCCAGCAATCATAGCGGATTCCTAGAACTGACATGATACAAGCAGGATTTGCTGTAAAGTATGGATTAACCTGAAGTGGTTTACTATGACCTACAGTATTTCAGATTAACACCTCCTTATGGGGCAGACTGGTAGAACATGGGATTGGCAGGGTCCTATTATTAGACTATTCCCAAACAGCACAAAAATATTCACAGCAGGAATAATACAGAAGCTTCAGATACACTTTAAGGGAATTGATTGTTATTACAATATATACTGTGATCATGCACAGTGTTCCAACAGATACCTGGCAGAGAGTGAGACTACATCTCTTTCTCACACATGCACAAACACAGAAGGTAGCAGACTAGCTTCCAAAGCTTTTGCTTCGAGCGGGCTTACTAGTGTACTAGTCGACAGGGTCATTAGGTCGACAGTCAAATGGTCACTTTTATTCCCCCGATTGTCAACACAGTCGACATGGACACTGAAACGTAGCACCGCATCCTCTCACATGGCTTGCTGCGCTCGGCACACTATTTTATCCCCCCCCCCCCCGCCCTAGTGGATGACATGAAATACCACCTGCACAAAAAAACAATAAAAAAAAACCCATGTTGACATTTTGACTGTCGACCTAACCCATGTCGACCGAATGACCCTGTTGAACTTCCTGTATGTCGACCTAGCCTCACGTCGACCTAAATGCATGTCGACCTAATGACCGTTGACCAACATGTTGGTGACCCAATTACCGTATCCCACAATGCCTGCATACTTTAGCAACCTACTGGCCTCTATGTGTGTGATAACTATAGTTTCAATTTGCCGATACTTTAAATATATGTAAATGGGCATCTCCCGCAGGAACCGGCTGATCAGTCGCCAGCTGCCTGTTCTGTCTTCATCTCGGAATACTAAACGTAGTCTGAAGACAACCAACTGAGTGATCTTTATGGCCACATAAAGGAAGATTGTACAGTGGTGAATAGCTAGAGACAGGAAAGTGTTCATACTTCAATTTCCTGGATCTGCTCCTGGTTGGTGCTGTACATCTGCTGCAACGACTCCTCCAGTTCAGTGTTGCGGTCCAGCAAGGTCTTGCCCAGTTCAGCAGCAAGCTGCAGATCTGGAGATGTAAAATAACAGATAAGTTACTAGCTATACACAAATAGATCCTTTTTATTTATATTTTTACACAATTTTTATTTGAATTTATATAACAAATGTGACCGGCACTGGCGTTTCTAGCTGATATTTTGCACCTCTCTCATAGCGAGGTTGTTAAAGCTGCCACTTAGTAATGTAAGTAGACAGCTAGCATGTGTTCCCTTTTACTTAGCACAGTAATCTGCCTTTGGCAACCCATGGATCCCAAGCCGCTGTGGAGCTACAAATCCCAGCATGCCCCATCAGACCTTTGTAGAATTTTCCATTTCTCAGCAGCTGACAAGAAGGTGTACACAGGTCCTAGACTACTGCGTAGTACTGGCAGGGCATGCTGAGACTTGTAGTTGCAATGATTGCCTACTACTGGCCGAGATGTTTCATCGTTCTAACTGTTCTCTGGATGAACCCAACTAAAACAGATCATGGAAATATTTCATATTGTGCAATACACACACACACACACACACACACACACAACAAAGGGAAATTAATTCTTCAATAAGTGAACAATCCAATGTATTCATTGAAAGGCAAATGGAGCATACTGTAAAGGCGATGAGAACGTGGATTTAACATCATGGTGCAATGAGATATGGTAAGTGGATAGCTGGTTTCAGAAGAGTTCAGGATTATTGGTTTCAATGTGTAAATCATAATACATACTGCAGGGAGTATCGTCTCACCACAGATACTACAACGCAAACAGCTTGTGGGATGTAATGGACTAGTGGACTAGAAAAACAACGTTTTATCGTATTATACTGGAGCAGATGCTCTCACTGCTTTCTATGCTGATGTTTTCATGTATATAGCTATACGCAGGGAAGCCCAGGAACAGAGCATTTTCTCCCTGATGGAGTGGGTCAGGTAGGTAACCCTGTATTAGTAACAAGTGTCCAGTGTTAAGATGGCCATACAATTATAGATATGGCCCTTTTTCACATGATTTTGACCCATCAGGCTGATAAATTGTATGAAAGGTGCCATTTCGTATGCTTTTTATCTGCAGATCCGATGCGAGGTCCCGTGTGGATCAGTTCGGGTTGGAAGCTCACCATGGCCACCACAAGGATTTGTTGGATCCTGGTGCAATTACGCAAAAGGAAAACATACAATGTATGCGGTCCAGATACCGGAAAGACCGCGGGTAATAGCCAGGGCCACACATTACAGTACAGCGGGTCCGCTTGGCTGAAGCCTGCACAAAGGGGCCTCAGTCGCTGGGTCTAACAGCAACATCTGAATGTATGTGTTCACACAGTGCGGCTGTGCCGCATGGTGTTCTACTGGAACACTTGAACTGCAGTTCCCGCTTCACCACTATGTATGGCCCAAGGCTTAGTGTATTGGGGCCTTTACAGGAGACAAAAAAACTTGATGGTCACAGTGCCCTCGAGTATCAGATTTTAGGCCAAAGATTTGTTACAGAGAAATTAATTAAAAAAAATAAATTATATTTTTAAAACACTGCTCTAAACACTATATGCTGTTGCACAAAAAATACAATTCATATAACTGGACACCATGATATTGAACTCAGGGGTGGCAAGATATCAGTGTAAATGTAGTGTTCATTCTAGCACCCGCTATCTATAAAAACCTATGCAGTTCATCTTCCCTGCCTGGGGTGTCGTTGTCTGCTGTAGTGCTTCTAGCACAGTGTGGTGTGTATATCAGCACTGATATGCAAACCAGACCTGTGCTACAAACACCACAGCAGACAGCGACACCCCAGGCAGGGAAGAGGAACTGCATAGGTTTTTATAGATAGCGGGTGCTAGAATGAACACTATAAATGTGATAAGATTTACAGAGAAATTAATTAAAAAAAATAAATTATATTTTTAAAACACTGCTCTAAACACTATATGCTGTTGCACAAAAAATACAATTCATATAACTGGACACCATGATATTGAACTCAGGGGTGGCAAGATATCAGTGTAAATGTAGTGTTCATTCTAGCACCCGCTATCTATAAAAACCTATGCAGTTCATCTTCCCTGCCTGGGGTGTCGTTGTCTGCTGTAGTGCTTCTAGCACAGTGTGGTGTGTATATCAGCACTGATATGCAAACCAGACCTGTGCTACAAACACCACAGCAGACAGCGACACCCCAGGCAGGGAAGAGGAACTGCATAGGTTTTTATAGATAGCGGGTGCTAGAATGAACACTATAAATGTGATAAGATTTATTCCACTTCGTTCATATACTCAGTGGTTTAGCATTATCCTTGGAATAATGTCACTACAGGGTGCTGACTTGGGGCCCGATTTACAGTTGGTAGCTGATCAAGGGATTATTGATTGTGCATGCATACAGATCGTATCATGCCGATGGCCGGGAGGGTCCCGAAAATCAGGTCCCCCTCCCGGCCCCCCGGAAAGGTGGGCAACACTCCCAGATACTGGCGGACCCCTGCATTTCCCCTGTGGCGCGATTCAAGGGTTTCCACCTGAGGGAGCGGGGCTACATATGCAAATTGTGTCTATTTAGTCCCACCCCCTCCTCGGAGACCCACGAATTGCGGGATTTGCATTACTGGGAGCAGGGACTAATAATATCTCCATCAGCCCTGCCCACAGAAGTGCTGCTGACAGTCTCCTCTCCCGAAGAGGAGACTGTAAAAGTCGGCAACCCTGTGCGTGCCTGAGCTCAATAGCAATAGAAAGAGCGTATGGATCTCAATCCCCTTGCAATTTCACTGACAGGAAACCAGCATTTGGAGGGTAGAAACATAACTTTTTCAGGGAGTGTCCAGAAAAAAACCCCCCAAAAAACGTATGAGTGCCCAAGCGTTTTCAGGAAGGGTTTGTGACGTCAGTGCCAGCCTCGATCAGCCTGTCTGTCGCAGATGACCGTAAGGGTCAGGCCTACTGACATTTGCATTTGCAACTGGATAGCGAATAGCAATTTTTTGGAATTAATTTGCAGATTTGCACGGGGCTGGTTTTCTGTTTGTGCGGCAGCTATCTACTCGCAGTCATCTGCAAGTTTGAAGATGAGCGATCAGGACTTAATCACTTGGTTCAGGAAACAGCACTGATCATAATTACACGCGTTACATCCAAAAATCTGGTAGTGTGCAGCTATGCAACAAGGAATAAGGTTAATAACCCATGATAAACGTCAATATTATTACCTGTGTTGACTGTTTCATGGCATGTGTACAAGATATAACATGCTGGAAGTAATGACAACTGGTGCGCTAGTCACTATTCAAAAAGCATTCTGTAGCCCACAGCAACCAGTCTGTTCCTGAATTCCACATTTTCTGGTATAGTTTAGGCACTAAAAGTAAATGGTTGCTATGGGTTACAGAACGGTTGTTTTACACTCACTGGCAGCTCACGAGGGCTTGTGGTATTGGCACTCCAACATAATATTTTATGGCCCTCCAGCTGTTGTGATACTAGAAATCCCATCATGCTATGAAAAGGTTTCGCGATTAGGGAGTGCTAAAACTATAGCAAGGTATGCTGGGATGTGTAGTTTCACAACAACTGGAGGGCCACAGTTTGGCCATACCTGGTGTGAGCAATGAGGGGCCTACGGTGTGCAGATGTGTGCCCATTGTTTGTCATGCTCAAATGCAGCGGGTTAGACACATAAATCAGCTAGACTGGTGCAAAGAGTTGGCACGCTCACAAAACAGCAGCTTGGGCGCCCAAAAGCCTAACTTTGAGCATATTTTGGATTGCCATCTCAGTAGGGTGCCAGCAGCAACAATAAGTGTCCTAAAAACTTCCACTCATAATAAAATATTATTTTCATTTACAGCACAAACTGCAAATAACAAAACAAAACCAGGCAACTATTGATTAGACCAGCGGTTCTCTAACTGTGGGTCCAGACTCCAAAGTGGGTCCCAGCCATCTCAGCATGGGGTCATGGCATGTTGCAGACCGTCAGGCTGAGGACTTCTCTGATTGCTTAGTGACCCAAGGAGTCAGAAAAATCAGTTGAGTTGTCCGTTACTTCACACTCCTCTGGGTAAATTTACTAAGATCGAATAGGTACTAATGCACCCATTCGATCTAAAATATGGCAGGTCCTGGTGCCCGGCTAATTTACGAACAGCCAAATTCAGCTGATTTTTTTTTTTTACGATTGGCAACTTCAGCCAAATTCAACTATATAAATCAATACACCATCAATAGAACTCGGCCTTATATGGCCAATCATTTATATTGTTTGACTGGAACCCAAAGCAAAAATGTTTGTGAACATGCAAATTTGATTTAATGACAGAAAAGTTACTATAACAGTGAAAAAACATGACACTATTCTATAGATTGGTAAAATACCAGGAGGGTGACTCTTCTGACCACAAGTCTTAATTTTTCGGGTGTCTGCACCATTTCTATTTTTATGCCCCTATAACATTCAGCCAGGGCATCTTACATTTCTATACAGATTTTAGTTGTAAAAGATTATTTAAAAGAATGCAGATCACATTCCAAGATGGCCACTCCTGCACCAATATAGGCTGCTCCCCACAGAGCAGGGAGTATTAGAGCCACATCCATGACTGAAGAGACTGAGATTGCACAGCTGCAGAGTGACACAAAGAGCTCATTCAATGTGCAGTATGTAAAGTGTTATCCTTCAAGTGAATTATTGTATTGCCTGCTATATGGGCTAAAGACCAAGACAAAGGCTAGCTAAATGTATTATTTTATATAGAAAGAACTGGAAATACAAGCCATCTACAATGGATGCAGAAGGACTAGTGTTTTGTGGTCCAACATGTGCAAGGAAAAGGCGCTAATCTTGCTGTGTGGGTGCCATGACACAAATGTAACACAAAGCAGACACAAAATCCTGTACGTCTGGGTACAATGACAACCCCAACAAATTAAATAATGCTAGTCAACATTAGCTTTTCCACCAGGCCCAATCAATCCCAATAGGATTGGATTCTGAATGAGCATGGCAAACCTACAGACTATAGGTTGACAATGGTTGGCCAATTTGGTTGAATAGTTTTCTCAGAGGCAGAGCCAAGTTTGTACTGGCCAGAGGTACCGGAGAAACCCCTGGTGGGTCCCACTGTCTGGTGAACCACCTCTTCCTCAAGGAATCATTTATCAGACTGTGCTCTTGAATTATACATATTATACACGTTGGGCATACACACGTGGCGATTCTTCCTTACCTTCTAATACCCATTTCACACCGCACAAATAACCTGGGTCGTTGTTGCTGGGTTGACCCTGATCACTAAGTGGTTTGAAAGGTCCTTTTGAAAAATCCCAGGTCCTAACCAACCTGGGTTAAAAGAAAGGTTTTACCCAGTCAGACCCGGGTTACTGGGCAGTGTGAACGGACAACCTGGGTCGAGTGACCTTGGTCGCGTTCATACTCCAAGCGCTGCCTCCTCCCCCTGCACCCCGATGATGCAAACACACACACACACACACACACCCCCCCGATGACATCAGCAACCAGCTTATTGCCTGGTCGCTGCAGGGAGCTTCCCCATGCAAATGCATTTTATTAAAATCTAAACCTCTGCATCATTCAAGGATCGTGAGGGAGATAATCGTTAAATAAATATGATATTAGTATGTAATGATAGATATAGATATATATATATATATATATATATATATATATATAGTGGTCAAAATCCCGGCGGTCCGAATCCCGACAGCCGCTATGCTGCCACTTTGTCCCTCTATGGGTGTCGTGGACATAATAAGTGTGCCTAGCATAGCGAGGCACTGGGCCCGCTGCGTGGCGAGCGCAGTGGGTCCCCAAGGGGTGGCGATCCACGGCCCCCCTTGTCGGCATTTAGGTGGTGGGGATACTGATCCCATATATATATCTAGCTGTGCAATCACAATTCAGATTGTGCTGTATATAAAATCAATGTTTACAGTATAGAAACTGATCAATACATTGCTAATAATCCACGTACAATATTAAACATCTAAAAAAAAAAATTAAAAATCACAAACCAGAAGAACGTTTACTTTCATGATATTTATGAATAGAATAATATTGTTCTGTGTGACAAGTAGCCTACAAACAATATGCCAGTGCCCTGACTCCTATGTAATACTACAGGCTGCCGTGTGGCCACACTGAATTTTGGGCTGGCACACACAGGTGTTGAATTAGTTAAAATCTTGTACTTTGTTCCAGCTTTAACAGAGCATAAAATGTGCGTTAATTAATGTATCAGATGTCTGCAGTGTAGGTAACTAATGAGCATTCTCATAGCATGGCATTTTACCAAATGTTCCTGATTCTGAATGCTGCACGTTACATTAAAATGGATCCGAGTTCCTGTCTGACAGTGTCTGTACAGGTCCATATGATTGCATTACTGTTATAACCATCAGCAATATAACAGGCTCAGGAATGTGTGCAACATGCTTAAAGGGAACGCCCATGTGTGAAAAGCATAATAATGACGGATTCTAGTAAAATTTCATTAACTCAGAATCTGGAATTGCAGGTTATTTAATACATCATTTGCAATTTACACTAAGGCACACATGTAACGAAGGCTATAGGGCAGGGGTTCCCAATCTTTTTTGATTCACGGCACCCTAGAGAATCCAAATTTTTTCCACGGCACCCCTAGGTCCAAAAAAAATTAATTAGATTGGGTTTATATGCGATTCTTAGCAGCAGTTATGTGGTAAAGGGCAGGATTTGCTTCTGTTTGTACACATTCTATGATTGGCAGTCACCAGCACTGGTTTTGCTCATAAATAATTAACCATTAATAATTTGAGTTGGTCCTGGACCACCAACCCGCGGCACCCCTGCATGTGTCCCGAGGCACCCCAGGGAGCCACGGCACACAGTTTGGGAACCACTGGTATAGGGTTTCAGATGATTTTCCTGCACTGTGCATAACTTATCCTCATTGTTCCTCAGTAAAAACAAGGAATAGATCAAGACAGGCTCATGAATTTGTCCAGGTTATATAGAAATCCTAGATTAAAAAGAAAGAAAGAAAGAAAGAAAGAAAGAAAATATGTGTGTAGGGGATGGAGGATTACAGTTTGAATAATTTCATGTAGGAAACAAGCTAGGGAAAATTTACTAAAATAGCAAAATCCCATGTGAAAACAGAACTCCCGTGTTAGTAAAATTTCCCCCACTGCTCTTGAGAAGATGGGACTGCAGTTTGCGATACAAAATATTTACTTTTAAATAACTAGTTATTTGATTAAGCCGACTGCTGTGCCTCACTTGCCAACTGGACAGCGTGGAAGCACTCTGTTCTGGAGTCCAAACGCAGATACAGCATATTACAACTCCTATTGCATAATTCATTATTTCCAGTACAAAGAGTACTTGTATTGCAGGTGCAACTCCAGACCACAGATATCAGCCACATTGTGACATGCTCTCTGCCAACAAAATCTCACCGTTACGATCAAAGGGCTATGAAGAGATAGCATTTCAGATCATACCTCCAAATAGATGTATTCAGTATTAGCACATGGGAAACTCATTTTTTTTTTATATACTGGACACTTTGCTCCAGTTAAAATGCATTGACGCCACTTTCCTATCTGTGACATACTGTATTAGAATTTTCATATGTGATAAAAACAAGGAAAGGCTCAAACCATGTGCACATTACCCCTATGTGTCATTTGTGATGAATGCAATTTAATTAAAAGGGGAGCAACTATTAAATGGGAACTTGCACTTTGTTTAATATTCAACCCAGCTTTGCATGTGTGGTTGTTGGTTGGATTAATGATGTGTGCTCAGACAATCTGCCAGGAAATGTGCATTAATTTATCATCAAATGGTAAAAGGGTTTACGGGGGTGTAGCTTTCATCACCGATAGAGGTGACATCTGCCAGATGTATGGAATCCAGTTGTTGTACATCTGGCTGTCAGATGGGAAGGATGTCATTTTGAAAGGGATTGCATCAAACCCACCACATCCGTACCCTACAGCTAGCAGCTACATATACTGTATACTGTAATGATGATCTGCACTGGGCTCCTGTCAGTCTACAGAATAATAATAAAAATTTGTGTGGCATATAGCTGAAACAGAAGACAGCACCCACTTACTTCTGCTTTTGGTGCCCATTTGGATTTTAACCAGTTATGTCTGTGGACATAATAATAACACTTTTTAATCCAAATTAATTCGTTATGCCACCAAACACTGCATGGTACTAGCACAGGGAGACCTGCCTTACATGGCATGGGCATACACCCTAGTTACTTACTAGTGTCTGCACATGCAAATGTTAGGGTGTCTGCCCACTGAGGCATACTAGGGCCCCCCACAATGTCAGTGGTAAGAGGGGAGGCCCTAGGCAGCAGGGTGGAGTGAGAAGGATGCACATGGGGACACATGCCCCCTGAGGCTGGCTCACCTTGCTGCAGGTCCTGGTGATCATACCACGGCTCATCCTCCTTGATCTCAAACTCCTCCACGTTGCTGTCGGTCAGCATGATGATGATGCTGCTGCTACTCCGCTCTCCCCCGAGACTACTGCTGGGCTGCTGTAGGCGGCGGCTGATGCTGACAGCTCAAGAAGCAGTTACCGGCTCTTCGCAGCAGCAGCTGCATGTCCCTCCCACACCCCATCGCCGAGCCCCTTTCCGATAGCAGTCGAGCTTCTCCGAACCACGCCGCAACGTGGCAGCCCCAGAGCGTGACGTCGCCAGACACAGACCCGATGGGTGCTGTACAAACGGACCAATAGCTGATTGAGCTGGAGCGGCGGCCCGCACCAATTGACCAACCAGCTGCCCTGATAGGAATTTAGCTGACCCCATTGGGTGAAGATGGCGAGCTACGCCCACAAGACTGGAGTCTGGCTTCCGTGTTGTGCTGCTGGAAGCTGAAGAATCCCGAGGCGTGTGTGTTGCGAGGGGCAACGCGAGACTGGTGGGAGCTGCTGTCCGCCTATTGTTGTGTGCTGTAGCTGCTGGTTCCTTCCCACCCATGACCCCGGCTTGTCCCTGTCTGGTAGTATCTACGCAGTGCCGGCTAATGCTTTATATTGTCTACAGTCTTTGTGCAGGTCTTTGGAAATTGCAGGAAAAGAAAAATACCCCTGTTATACAGCTTATGCTGAGTGCCCTGGCTTCAAGCTGGGTGCCCTGGCTTCAAGCTGGGTGCCCTGGCTTCAAGCTGGGTGCCCTGGCTTCAAGCTGGGTGCCCTGGCTTCAAGCTGGGTGCCCTGGCTTCAATCTGGGTGCCCTGGCTTCAATCTGGGTGCCCTGGCTTCAAGCTGAGTGCCCTGGCTTCAAGCTGAGTGCCCTGGCTACAAGCTGAGTGCCCTGGCTACAAGCTGAGTGCCCTGGCTACAAGCTAAGTATGCCTTGTACATGCAGAGTGCGCGTTGTACATACTAAGTGTGTATGCTACAAGTTGAGTGCGCATGATATGTGCCCATGTGACAAGCTGCGTGCGCATGCTAGCTACAAGTTGAGTGCGCATGATATGTGCCCATGTGACAAGCTGCGTGCGCATGCTAGCTATATGCTGCGTGCGCATGATATGTGCCCATGTGACAAGCTGCGTGCGCATGCTAGCTATATGCTGCGTGCGCATGATATGTGCCCATCTGACAAGCTAAGTGCCCATGCTAAAAGCTAAGTATGCCTTGTACATGCTGAGTGCGCATTGTACTTGCTGAGTGCATGCTACAAGCATGCTATGTGCCCATGTGACAAGCTGTGTGCCCATGTGACAAGCTGCGTGTGATGCTAGATACATGCTGTGTGCGCATGCCACAAGGTGCGTACTCACCTCATGCAATATGCTGAGTGTGCATTTATCATGCTGAGTGCGCATGCTGCATATATGAAGTGAATCGGGCAATTTATTGGTTTCCGAGTTGTGTAACTATAAGTCCTCCCATGTCCTTCTGAACTTTGTCTGCCTGGTCATCTTGGCGCTTGTGATCGCAAGGTGCCAGGCTGAGTGCCTCTGATTACATAACAATTAGAGCAATGTGCAGTAAATTGCAGGTCACTGACAAATCCAGCATTAAAGATTGGTACAGGGTTGTATAAATTTTTACAACCGCAGCATGTTGAAACATGTGATGGAAGCATTTACTTCTTACACCACAGACCTGTAATATTATAATAAAAAAAAAAGTTCTAGCAGAAATACAGCTTATTTCTCATATGAGAATGCACTGAAATGAATTGGGAACACGCCTCTCCTGTCATCAAGGAATGATTATATCTGTGGGCATGAGAGCGAATGAACACTATTATGGTTGGTGGCATTCTAGTTGGCAGTGAACTATTAAAAGCTCCAATCTGCCATTGCCGGTACTCTCCGACACTCCCAGAGACAGAGCTACTATTGGTGCAGCAGGTGCAGTGCTCTGGGGCTCCTGAGGACTAAGGGGCCCACTGCTACCCTCGTCACGCATTGCCTTTCCTTGTCAACCTCTGCCTCTCCCTGACATCTGTGTTGCATTTGTGACTTTGGGCTGGGTTGGAGGATGGGTCCCAAATTATATTCTTGCACCTGGTTTAACCTGCTCTGTACAATGGTAGAATGATTGATAGGAAGCACTGCAATGACAACTGGGCATTGTGCATTACTGCTGCTGGAAGTGACTCTAGAAACATAACTTTAACGATTGTGAACTGACGTTGCTGCAGACGTAATCTCGGCCATTTCATAAAGGAGGTTATTCTTCTAGTTCATTTGCCCCCCCCCCGATTGTTTGCAGGGGGGAGGGAGCAATGTTTTGTGTTATGTGCAAGGTGAATGCGGCCAAGGTGAACAGGGTGTTTGCTGGGCGCATGCACCCAAGTGTGCGGGCATGGGGTGGCGGGCCGGCTGGGCCATTTACATATGATAACGGCCAGCATTACATGGGCGTTTCCATGAGAACGCTGGGTATTCTCATGCAACTGCCCCAAGGTTCCGGGGGCGACCAGCTGACATCACTGGATGTTAGCTGCCTCCCCAATTCCTCCCGTGCATCCACACATATGTAACTTGAGTCACTTTTATATGCGTGCACCTTCGCCATCATTCGAAGGCCCTGTGAGGGAATCACCCTTGTGAATGGCTGTTGGCCAGGCCACCATTCTCAAGGTGTAGTTTGGTGGACTCACAAGGCTGCAAATTCGCAGCCGTGCGAATCAACCAGAATAAACCCCAAATTGTAAAACACTGGGGTGGTAGCATGTGCAAGATGCCGTGCAAATGGCCACCGCACCATTTACCCGGTGATTTCTGTAGCAAAGCTGTTGCCGACATGGGACTCCGCGGAGTAAGTGTTAAACAAAATAGATGCAGTGTGCACAGTGCTGAGGTCAGTCCCCACAGCCAAGGTCAGGGTGGTTGCCCATACACACAACCACCTTTTTGGCACTAGTGTCATAGTTTGCCAACCCTTGTTATACAAAACTTTTTCTCTATTCTAAAAACTGTGCAGCAAATTGTCACTATTATCCATTTATTGCCTTTGTTACTAGCAGAACCCTAAAGTCCCCTTATCTTATCGATGGCAGGTACTTCTGCATTAGGAGGTAGTAAATAATACTGTGAGGGAAAGCAGATGTTGTTTTGGAGACTCAGGATTTGATTTATCAGTCCCTGGTCTTGTACTGGTGCTTTTACCTGATTTAACATTGGCCAAAAAATTATAGCTGGTGTGTTTCTATTGATTATTGAGGCATCATTATATCCTTCTCTGACTTGTATAATGCTAGATCTAATAACCCCCCTTTGAGTGCATGTTATACCCCTTTCACACCAGAAATGCAGAGACAAACACGGGAATTACATTCCGGGGACAACCAGGGAAATTCATGGGTTAGGACCCATTCACACATGCTTTTGAAGCAGGGACAACCCGGGTCGGCACCTTTCACACTGAACCCGGGATGACCCTGCATTTCTATGAGAATAGCATTGAAAATGGCCTTTTTTTAGGATCACATTAGATTATTGATTATTAATAATTAAGACACAAAACATTTGTAGTGTTTCAGCCTTTGTTTACTTGTATAAAACAAATTAAAAGGCAAATGAAAGCATCTTCCCCTCTAATGATTAATAGCTCTTTCACCTCCTCATTTGTCCAAGACATGGCACACATTGCAGGCTTTCAGGGGTTAAAATGCACTTGGGGTCTGTGGTGCTACAGAACATGCACAGTGTCTCCCTGCACGCTGTATGCTGTCTCTGGGTATGTCTGTGAGTGTCCACCACAACAAGAAGTTGCCCTGCTAGCAAATCAGCACTAGCAGAGGCAACACGGGAAGCAGGGACATGTCCCTGCACCTTTCACACCAGCCAGTAACCCTGGAAGGACCCGGGAGCAACCCTGCTACCTAGCAGGGTTGAATTGCCGGCAAATTAATCTGGGAATTTCTCCATGGAACCTTTCACACCAGAGCTAGTCCCGGGTTGTTCCCGGACCCAACCCGGGAATTTAGGCTGATGTGAAAGGGGTATTACTAAGTAATATGTAATTACTAGCTCATTGCATCAGTTTTAAAGCATTTCCATTTTTATACATATTATATATTGTTAATAAAAGTTAAGCACTCACTAAACTGGTTAAAAAACAGACTACAATTAATCAGCGCTATTACATCATGTTCTGTGTGTTTATTTATAAAAATAAAAACCTCCTGGTGGTATAACAGACGTGTCACTGTTTATGTTCCCTTAGGTGACCTTCCAGCATGATGCTATCCCTTGGAATCCACATGCCAGCCCTGGCTTACTCCATGACCACATTAGGCGCTGGAATGATGAACAGCATATTCCACTTCTACTACGTCAAGCTGTTTCTTAACCAATATAAAATCTCAGAGGGATCCTTTAATCAAGCGCAGGTAATTTATCATTTCCGAGGCATTGGAAGAGGTTTCCACTATCACTGGAATGTCATTACTAGAGACAGGATTATATGCACCATAAAAAGCTTGAAATATGCATGCAAATATGCATGAAAAATACTTAAAATATGCATGAAAAGTGTTAAAATATGCTACATTAAATAATAAAAAAAGAAATTTTTAACTTATTTATTTAAAAATCAGCATAAAATTAGTTGCAAATAAACCTCAAAAATAGGCCCACAGCATCTGCAGATGTTTAGTGCTGTACACAGGACTTTTTTTCTCCCTGGCTGCTACAGCAGACTGCAGCGTCCTAGGATCTTCTTGCATCAACTACATGGACCCTCATCTCCAGAGCCGATGGATCAAATGTCAGCATAGCATGTGAGGGCGGCGCAGTGAAAGGCTTCCTCCCTGCGCCGCATACTCACTGTGACACGGCATTTCCTCCGCCCACGTGATGTCACAACCGTTCTCCCCACCTCCTCTGCTGCAGAAGTCTGTCTCTTGGTGTAAAGTCCCAGGCCAGGGGCAGGCAAAGGTTCAGGAGCTTCGTAATGGCATCCGCCCCGACTGACTTTTATAAACATGGATTGGCAGCCTAGAGCAGTGTCAGACATAGCGTACATCCAAGGTTCCCCACACTGCGCACATATTGCCCCAGCCTGCACACTCTACCACTACCCGACCAGCAACAGCAGGGCAAAGCAGTGCTGCGACTCGCGGGTGGAAAGGGTGCGGAGCCTAAAATATGCACCATCACTAGATTTTAGGTAAAATATGCAATAACCAGTGAGAATGGGCAAAATATGCAAATGCATATGCAAATATGCAAATGCATATAATCCTGTCTCTAGTCATTACTGTAGCTATTTTGCACTATCCTGCAAATTGTAACAAGTAAATTCCTAGATCATGCTGACTGACTGCTGCCTTATTGTTTCTTAGAACCCGGTTTCTTTGTTCAGGGCATAGTTACTGGTAAAGGAGTGTGCACCCCTCCACAAAATAATTGAGAGGTGCCAGGCGTAGAGGACTCTTTGGTATCTACTTGTACCCCCTCTAGATGTAGTTAGGGCTTGTGCCACCTTGGTGACACACTGGAGTCATACACTTTCATTTGTATCCCAATTTGATTCTCTTATTCAGAAATGAATTCGGGACAATATGTATAGTCAAATAAAATTAAATAGAAAAGTGACAGTTTCTCGTCACCCATAGAGGAAGAGATATGGAGAAGTAGCTGATATGAGCAACATCTATGCTGATCCACTGTTTTCACAGCTTGATACATCAGCTCCATTACACGCAGGGCCGGTGCTAGGGGGTTCGGCGCCCTCCTGCAAACTATAAATTTGCGCCCACCCAAACTTTACAAAGGTAGGGTGTAGCCACACAATAATGCTCCCACTCCAAATTACACCACACTGTATCACAATCTTATTCACCTAACACAGCACCAGTGCCGTAACTAGCCATTTTGGTGCCATGTGTAAAATAACAGGGACAGTGCGCGCCGAAGGCGCGCGCAAAATTGTAGAAGCGTGGCTTCATGGGGAATTGGCGTGGTCACATAAAAGTACCAATAACACCATAATCCCCATAACACATTATGCTTCACACCTCAAAGCCCATAACATATTATAGTAACCACACACAGTAATTCACATTATTCATAATGCCACACATCAATGGGCAGAACACCATAATGCCCATTACACATTATGCCACACACTGTAATTCCCCTTAAATAATATGCCATGCACTATAATGCCCATATGATTGACACACATTATGCTACACATAATGCCCCGAGTACTCCTGCATATGCCCACATTTGTAGCATTGCTTATTCATAACACCCACACCAGTTGCGAAAAGTAGTTGCTCTGCTTACAAGTAGTGCCCACACCAGTTGCCGACAGTAGTACCGCTGCCTACACACGTGCCCACACCAGTTGCCGACATTAGTAGCGATGCATATAGACGTGCCCACACCAGTTGCCGACCTTAGTAGCGCTGCCTATACACGTGCCCACACCAGTTGCCGACATTAGTAGCGCTGCCTATACACGTGCCCACACCAGTTGCCGACGTTAGTAGCGCTGCCTATACATGTGCCCACATCAGCTGCCGACATTAGTAGCATTGCCTATATGCGTGCCCACACCAGTTGCCGACATTAGCATATAGTACAGGGGCTATGTACAGGGGCTATGTATAGTACAGGGGCTATGTACAGTACAAGGGCTATGTACAGGGGCTATGTACAGGGGCTATGTATAGTACAGGGGCTATGTATAGTACAGGGGCTATGTACAAGGGTTATGTATAGTACAGGGGCTATGTACAGGGGGTATGTATAGTACAGGGGCTATTTACAGGGGCTATGTATAGTACAGGGGCTATGTACAAGGGTTATGTATAGTACAGGGGCTATGTACAAGGGTTATGTATAGTACAGGGGCTATGTACAAGGGTTATGTATAGTACAGGGGCTATGTACAAGGGGTATGTATAGTACAGGGGCTATGTACAAGGGTTATGTATAGTACAGGGGCTATGTACTGGGGGTATGTATAGTACAGGGGCTATGTACAGGGGGTATGTATAGTACAGGGGCTATTTACAGGGGGTATGTATAGTACAGGGGCTATTTACAGGGGGTATGTATAGTACAGGGGCTATGTATAGTACAGGGGCTATGTATAGTACAGGGGCTATGTACAGGGGGTATGTATAGTACAGGGGGTATGTATAGTACAGGGGGTATGTATAGTACAGGGGCTATGTACAGGGGGTATGTATAGTACAGGGGCTATGTACAGGGGGTACGTATAGTACAGGGGCTATGTATAGTACAGGGGCTATGTACAAGGGGTATGTATAGTACAGGGGCTATGTACAAGGGGTATGTATAGTACAGGGGCTATGTAGTGACTATTAGGAAATGAGCCAGGATCTGGTAATTCATGGGTTACTATTCCTAGACTCTAGTATTAGTAAAATAACAGGTAAAGTCACTGCAATGATACCAACTTATTTAGACTGGAGATAAGCAGCTGATATATTGCACTATAAAATGAGGGCTAGAACAATGTGATTTCCAAAACAACAGTTAATGCAGAGTGGGGACTGTGTGACCCTTGCAAGGTCAGTGTGTAAATAAAGCCTCCCTCCATCCATCATTATCCCCCTCACTCGATGCTCCACACTAGCAACCCTCTTGTCCTGTCCTGAGCACCTGATCCCTCCGTGGCCAGGGGGAAGCTATAATGCTCTGCTCAGAAAATTAGCTTCCCTGTAACCCCTTCCCTGCCAGGCAGCGCAGACTGGGTGGTCACCTCCTGAGTAGCAGCAGCATAGCACATACACAAACATACTTGCTGCTGCTGCTGCCACCACCATCCGTCCTCAGTCACCTGTAAGACTACGATGATATGCATATGTGACATCCACTCACGGGCAGAGGGAATGTCTGATCCGGGGATTAACCCCTGACGCTACCACTGCACTTACATTTTCAGCACTACCACTGTACCAGAGTCACAGCCCGGCAGCTGCTTTGAAGTTCCCACTGCTGCTGAGTTCAGTACCCGCCTACTCTCTTACACAAACAGCCTATAGGCAAGCTGCTAACTCCTAAATGCACCCCATGCTGTGCATGGCAAGGGTTTGTGGGAGTTGTAGTTTTAGTATTTGCTGCCGGGCTGAGGGAAGGTTGTGCGTGCGGACCTGCCAGGAGGGATAGCGGCCGGTTCTGGTGTCCTATGAGCCGGCCGATAAATCCGCCTCTGTCAGCAGAGGATGTACAGCAGGGAGGGCGCCTCTCCTGCCCGGCGCCTACCTGCTTTGCATCCTTTGCTGAGCGGGTAGCGCCGGCCCTGATTACACGTTATTGTTCACTAGTTAGATGGAAAATAAGATGAGCAAGACACAGAGCTGGGAAAATGCTTTGCCAGAAATGCATGTGGGGGTTGGC
The DNA here is from genome assembly GCF_055691185.1 of Crinia signifera. Lineage (NCBI taxonomy): Eukaryota > Metazoa > Chordata > Amphibia > Anura > Myobatrachidae > Crinia > Crinia signifera. The sequence goes on along the minus strand of NC_139223.1, from coordinate 62,127,511 downwards.
AAAGCGGTCGCACTTAACTTCCCTGAATTGGTGGTGTGTTGTGGGCTTTTATCAGAGCTTGGGAAAATGATTGACTGGTGCCAGGCATTTGGGGGCGGTTCAGTGATGTTTTCCGTGAGGGAGGGCCGCTGATGGCTGTTAGGAGGGAGGGCCGCTGACGTCGGCAGCAGCGTCCTTCTCCCAATGGCCTTCGCAGCCACTGAGTGGCTAAACTGTGAGCAGGGAGGAATACATTCGACAGTGAATATTTCTGAATGGATTTACCCTGTGTGCTCGGCTGTGAACACATTTGCAGCCGTGTATAGGGGCTGGGTGGAAAAGCTGGTGGACTGCGTTGACCTGCTTGCTGGGCTCTGAACATTTGCAGCCCATTGAGCAGGTCTGAATTGTTCCTAATTCAGGTTGGTTTGCAAAAGCAAACTCCTTCCTTAATGGACAAAACCATGGCCTTTATTCTAGTTGATTCGGACGGATGCGTATTTCGTACAGGAACCGAGTGTTCTTAGTCCCGCCTACCGTGCGGATCGCTCACACCGTCCGTATGCGGTAAGACACAGAGCAAACGGACCGCGAGTGGATGATTCATGTGAACACCTCCTCCATCTGTCGGAACCTCCCCTAACTTCCGATGGTCACCGACCATCGAATGATGGAACGAGCGGTCAGGCAGCACCGACTTCTCCAGACCACTCGGACATCTCTCCTTATGAAAGCAGAGATATGGGCGGGCAGATGACATCCGACTATGTCAGCTGTCCGCCCCCACACGTGCGTCACGGCCGCATTACCATACGTACGCCCAGCGTTTTCATGGGAACTCCCATGAAATGTGGGGTGTGCGCATATGGTAATGAGCCCAAACATCCCTTCACACCCCTCTCCACCCCCTGCTTGGATGGTTCCGTATGATCGTTTTTTGCACGGAACTCACGCCGTGTTCGGACGTGCGAGGCATTCGCACATGCGCAGATACGCCTCTGCACATGCGCAAACATCGGCCGCCCGACCGCACACGGAGCTGTCCAACTCAATCCGAATAAGGGCCCATGTGCACTACAGCTGGGGCAGATGTAACAGGTGCAGAGAGAGTAAGATGTGGGTGAGGTGTGTTCAAGTTGTAATCTAAATTGCAGTGTAAAAATAAAGCAGACAGTATTTACTCTCACCCAAATGTAAATCTCTCTCTTACATCAGCCCCACCTGCAGTTTAGCATGGTTTTGTCCATTAAAGATTTTTTGCAAACCACCCCTCAAGTCCCATAAGTGAGTAAATACAAACTTGAGCAAGACCAGAGGTAGAACAATCAGGTAAAATCTGGGGCTTGTAGTGGAAATCAAAAGCGATATATACTAGCATATCTGACACTGAAAAGAATATGGATTTGTACTTACAGTTCTACTAAACAATAAAAAATTTGTATATTCTTTCTTCGTTCACAAATTACTAATACTTTGCTATTTTTTAGGTTGTGTTCATGATCTGGAATGCCCTCAATGACCCCTTATTTGGCTACTTACAAGATAACTCCAAATTAAAGTTTTGCTCCATCCGTCGCCATTCCATTTTGTACGGAGCCCCATTTTATGCCCTGGCCTTCTTGCTTCCGTGGTTTCCCTGGAAGGATTACTCGGAGGGCGAATGGCTTAGTGGCATGCATCTCATGGTGGCACTTTGTATCTTTGATGGCATGCTTACCTTTGTTCTACTTGCCCAATGTGCCCTGTTTGCCGAGATATCAACCAAGCACGAAAGCCGCCTCCAGCTCATTAAGTATAATCAAGTGGCTTCATTGCTGGGCTCATCAAGCATCCTTTTCTGCGGACTCCTCTCCGACAACATGGAAAACTTTCCCAGCTTTCAGACATTTGTTGTGTTTGTGGCGGTCCTGTCCACCGCCTGCATGTGTTATACCGGATTGTATAGCGTCAGCCAGTACGAGCTGCAGGAAAAGGCTGCGGAGAGCGCCAGTCGGCCTGAGGCTGCGCTCTCTTGGGCCTCTGTGCTGTCACTCACTAAACAGATCCTTACTCAGAAGAACTTCCTGCTTTTTGTGTCTATGAACTTCTTCCAAGTCTTTCATGCCACTTTCTGCAGCAACTTCATGATGATTTTCGCTGATAACCTCATCCCCAAAGATGCGCTCCCTTCATTTGTCAGGAGCATCATGTATGGAGCTGGCTTTATTTTCCCTCAGGTAAACTCAAGTACATTCAGGGGGGAATTTACTAAGATCGAATGGTAGTATTCGTACCCATTCAATGTGAAATACATACGTTTTCTTTAATGGTGGCCCTTTTGGGTAATGGTGGTAATGGAGATCCTTACTGAATGTAAGCTTGCAGCAGGGCTCTCCTACCTCCAAGTCTGTCTGTTGTTACCCAGTTTGTTTTATCATTGTCTACCATTGTAAAGCGCAACGGAATCTGCTGCGCTATATAAGACACTGTAAATAAATAAGGACCTGACATTTCTCATGGTGATCCTGATTATAAGTGCACTGGGTTTTGTTTGGGACTATTGCGTTAAATGTACTATATATCACATCTAACAAATCCCTTTCCTTTGTGTTTCAGTTGCTTGTGCTGATAAGTCACTCTTTATTGTTGAGAATCGGGTACTACAAGGTCATCTTGTATGGATTCTACATAGAAGCTGTATGCGCAGTTCTGATGATGTTAATAGGGCCCCAGCATTACTTTGTCCTGGCCGCGTTCCTCATCATTAACATGTAAGTCAGCATCTCCTGCTTCTGGTGTCTGTCACTGTCTTGTTTAAACACATTTCTTATTATTCTCTTGTCCTCTGGCACATTTTTAGCTATAACAAGAGAAGCTGCAGTTTGAGTTAAATCATAATATAGCTGTAATCAGCACACATCACATCTGCAATGCTCCCGTCTCCTGCCCCACAGCACTAAGCAGGCTGCCATTTTGCCTGCTCAACTAATATTTCACAGCATACTCATCGGTTCACTGTGCTCAGTGAGGAATCCATAATCCTATGAACTGGTGCCACAGGCTGGTGCACCTCCTACCGGTAAACACTGAGCTAACGTGAGTGGCCCTTACATCCATCAGGAAATGGATTTTTTTTTTTTGCACATGTAATTTAAAGGGGTTGGGATCGTTTGGTCGACAGGACATTAGGTCGACACAAGCATTAGGTCTACAGTGTTTAGGTCGACATGGGGTTTTCACCGTTTTTGTTTTTTTTACCTGAATGTCGACATGGACACAGTTTGAAGTGCGCCCCACCGCTCACTTCGCTCGCCATGCTTTGGGCACACTATTTTATTGTCCCACCACTCCCTAGTGGGTGGTAGGGCACGAAGTACCACCTGCCGGCTCAAAAAAACAGTGAAAAACCCCATGTCGACCTAGACACTATTGTCCTAATGCTTGTGACGACCTAATGGTGTTGACCCAATGCTTGTCGACCAACATGCTGTAGACCAAATGACCGTATCCCATGTAAAGAGAGAGAATTGTATATATTACTATGGTATTTTGGGTTTAGGGCAGGGATGGGGAACCTTCGGCCCTCCAGCTGTTGTGGAACTACACATCCCAGCATGCCCTGCTACAGTTTTGCTATGTAGCCATGCTACAACTATTGCAGGGCATGCTGGTATGTGTAGTTGAACAAGAGCTGGGGGCGACTGGGGTTTGGTGGACTCGCAAGGCTGCAAATTCGCAGCCTTGCGAATCAACCAGAATGACCCCCTATGTGTGCGCTATATAAATAATATAAATTGCCTTCCCAGGAGTTATGTGCGATATCCAGTTATATCAATGTCGCACTCTTCGGAGTTCTTACTAAGTCACCAAACGTAGCGTATAATCGCTCCAACATTTCATATGTTTACTCTAACATTTTTCATCAGATCCCTGGTGTTGAACATGATAGCGTGAGTAGGATGAGATAATATCTCCCCTCATCAGTATATGAATATCACAGAATAGAGACATTACACATTAGAACAGTGGAATCTCAAATAACTAACTTCAAAACTATAGATCCTAAATATGACACGTATTTTCTTTGCATGGTGATGATGTTGCTATCCTCCAGGGGAGAAACCGGATCAGGTGGGAAACAATTACAACATGTGGCTCATTATCAAGAATCCTAAATGCATAGGAAAAAAAAACCTGCTGTGTGAAATCACATTGGGGATACTTTCGTTACAAGGCCTGTATTTGTCTTGCACACAAGTGAGCTATGCCCTTAGGGGAGCTATGACGGCGAGCAGCGCTGATAGCTCACCGTTATACAGTAGCTCGCGGGTCAGTATTTAACTGACCCCTCCTTTACTCGCCATTTCCACCTCACTGGTTCTTTTCAGTAAGGTGGAAATGGCCAGTGCGGCCATCAAATTGGCATGCTCGCTGCTATATACAGCCGGCTTGCTGCATTTGCAGTGAACCTCGCCGTTTTGGGAGATTCAGAGGACAGCAAACATTACATACGGCGTTCCCCCTTTCCTCCCTTCACAGTGCGAGCACCTCAGAGAGTGTACTATTCACATATGCGCAGACCCTCTCCATCCTTCGTTCTATGCGTTTGTCCTGTTCAAGCCCCAATATCATCCTACATCTCAATGTAATATCACAAAACACTTGTTGTATTTCAGCAGTAACCAACAAAAGCAGAGAATTTAGAATGAAATTAGCCTAGATAATGCCTCTAAGGCACTTATCCCGATCCTATGGAAATCAGAGAGCCCTCCCTCAATCAAAGATTGGCTTAAAAAAATAGATTACTTCATGGACATGGAAGATATCATAACCTTCATAACAGGGAAATTTACCACATTTAATGTGACTTTGTTACCCTGGCTGGAATTTAAAGAGTCCTCCCTTTACTCCTCCTACATGGCCTAAAGTCTCCTAAAATTTAGCTAGCTTCGCTGTCTATAGCCCTGTACACACGCTTAGATTTGCTTTAAATTTGATGTTAGATTTGATTTTCTATTAGATCTGGCATTAGATCATCCCATTCGATTTGGCATTAGATCTGTACTTTTGCATTCGATTTCGATTTTACAATGTAGGCACAATGTACTTTTTTGATTTACTGAAACGAATTTGAGATTTCCTTGGCTGCACAGTAGATTTTTCTATTCGATTTTGAGAAAACGGGAGCGCGCATCGAATCGAATACAGATCGAAAGTGTCCTAAAAACCATTTGATGTGGATTTGATTTTGCTTCTATAAGCAAAATCGAATCGAAAACAGGGGAAAATCTAAGCGTGTGTGCTTGGGCTTAAGATATGTGGACATCATTCCCCCTAGACAAGGATCAGACGCTGGACACTTACCCCCCCCCCCCTTCTATATTTACCCCTTTCTACCATGCTTCCTATACTTTACTCTTTTCTTATACCATATTTTTATCCCTAGAACTTCAATTCAATACTTTTAATACTTTTGCGCGGATGTACCTGGTAATACCCTATAGCTTTAACACTGCTATACATTGGGGACAATTCACAATGGTCTTTTTCCTTAACTTTCTATGCATTGTTATCAGTGCTATTTTTCAGCAGGAACCAGCAGGAACTCAGTTCCTGAACCTCTAATTAAATATGACATCATCATGAACTAAAAATGTACTTTTTATAAGATAAGTTTTATTTTAAAGTCACCTGTGAGTGTCTTTGTTTCTAAATACAATATATACATCTATCTCTCAGTCCCTCTCTCTATTATATATGGTTTTTTTTTTATTTAATTGATCCACCCACAGACCTGGAGTTCCTGAACCTATTTTTCCAGAAAAATAGTACTGATTGTTATACTAATGTGTAGCATAGCCTGATTAGTCTCGGGTTATTTCCTATGCTTTTGACATATATCATCATTTTGTTATACTTTTGTCCACTGTTCAAATTTCTGTTTATATGTTTCTTAACTTATAAAAACAGATTACCAAAAAAATAATTAAATTAAGAGTTTTATATTGTATGTTTGTCGTTTAACCACTGTAACTGATAATGTATCATGTGATAGTATGTGAAAATAGTTTTGTCCAAACATACGGAGATGATCCATTACCAAAAATATATCGGTTACAAATGATCCATAACAACAATATCAGTTACATTATTTGTATTGGATATTAGTATTGTTATTCAGTTAAGATTGTAAAGGACTCATTTCTCTAAATGGTTTTCTTTTCTTCCCAGGGTGTTAGTGTATGCCTCATTTAGCTTATTTAATCTGCCATTGGCTGATATTGTGGATGCTGATTTGGCAAACTACAAGCGCAAGTAAGTGATATACCTTCTAAGTAATCTTCTGAAAAACAGAATTATCACATTGAGTTATTTTCCAAACAGGGTGCACATAAGCACCAACTATAATGATATCAGCAGCTGGCGCGTATGGCAAACAGGAGCAGACGTGATTACATAAGATGCATGTGTAATATTTTATGTGTATACTCAGCATTCTGTTTGCATTTCAATCACCTTCCTTTTACCATTTCAGAATGTAAGATAAGTCCCAGCATGCCTTGTCACAGTTTTGCTATTAGAGAGTGTTAACAAGGCATGCTGGGACTTTTAGTTTCACAGCTGGAGAGCCTCAGGGTGCCTAGGCGTGACCTAGAGTACATACCATCATAAGATATGGACAAAAAATACAAAATGGGACTAAGGGGGAAATTTACTAAAGCTAAAAATAAAAAAAAAATGTGGTGACTTTGCCCATAAGAACCAATCCAATTATGTCTGGCATTTTCTATAGATGCAATAAAGAAATAATAGACAAAGGGTGCCGGACGCGGTCCCGACAGTCAGGATAACGACAGTCATTTACCCGACGTTGGGATCCCGACTGTCGGAACCCCATACCACACCCATAGACAAAGGGCAGTATTCAATCAGGGATTCTGACTGTCGAAATATTCCGATAGTCGGAATCCCGGGCCGTTTTCGCTCAGCTCAACAGAAACTTTGTTCCGGCATTCAATGTTACGGCTGTGTTGGGAAGTGGGCCTGTCGGCAAAAGCGGCTGCGGATTGTCCAAAACACATCCGTGAATTCAACACTCAGAATCAGAAATCAGAATCAACTTTGTTGGCCATGTGTGCATGAGCACACTAGGAATTTTTTGTGGATTACAGTGCAGCATTGAGCAGGAATGGGGGGTGGGGGGGGGGCGCATTACATCCATTTGTTAAGACATTACATGCAGGGAACACATACCTGCCGAGCTGCACAGCACCTAGGCAGCCATCAGCGGTGCCACTGGTCCTTGCAGCAGCCAGGTAGGTAACAATATAAGCAGGGACAGTACAGTTATCACACAGGGAAGATATACGGCGCCAAGCTGCACAGCACCTAGGCAGCCATCAGTGGCGCCACTGGTCGTTGCAGCAGCCAGGTAGGTAACCGTATGAGCAAGAACAGCAGAGATTATAGCAGAGACAGTATAGTTATCACATGGGAGACATAAGGCTGAGTGCACAGTGTTCCTAGGCAGCCATTTGCAGCACCATCTTCCTGTAGGGAAGGCCAGCGTGGGGTGGGGGGAGAGTCAATGATGCCAGGGGGTGCCGCTGTGCGGGCCGCTGGGGGTGGTGGTGAGGTGACCCTACCGGCCCCTGGGACATTCAGTGTGACCCACAGATGTGCCATCACTTCCGGGCCAGGCCGGACTCCATGGCCACCGGGACTTCCTCTCCCTGCTGCCGGCTCTCCGGTTGCTGCTACTCCACCGCTGCTGAGCACAGGGCACACTCTCTGGGCTGCCAGCGGGACCTCCAGGCTGACTCGCAGCAGCCCAGTCCTGCAGGCCAACCAGCAGCCGATGCTTCCCCACACCGGGCATCTCCGCATCTGGGGGACCGCGGCATCTCCGTCTCTGACCGGAGGATGCCTCACCCGGCACCAGGGACTCCCCAGTCTCCATCCTCCCCATCCACGCAACGCTGAGCTTCCCTTTGCCGGGGATAGGAGCTCCAAGGATGGAGGACGGAGCTCTCCTACGTGCGACCATCTCCATTTCCCCTCGTAACCCAGCGAGGGGAAATGGCGTGTGCAGGGGGGTCAGTTGAATACTGACCCTGCGGCTCGCAAAAAGCATTGAATACACCACCTAATGTTACAAGTTGATATAAGATTTACAGTAGCCTCTATAATCTGAACAAGTTTCTAGATGCACATCTAATACTTTCTAAAATGGTTTTACTGCTTTCTATCTGTCTGTATACCATCAACTGAGAAACGCTGGATGTGCATTACATGTTCATCCTGCAAAACTGGTCTGTGGCAATCTGGTAATTACGTGACCTACATCTTATTAATACTTATTCCATTATTTCTGCCTGTCTGGGGAACCCTGTTAAAGATATTCGGGTTATCCCATTTTATATAAATAGTACTGTATTCCCAGTTTTGTTAGAAGTGAAACATGTACAGGGCTATGAAACACTTGTACACTGATTTGAGCAAGGGGCCATAAGGACAAAATGCAGTACATCAATTGTGCAGCAAGACACAGGTTACCGTCCTGCCAATTCTCTTACGTGCATCTCTGTATCAGAACCTGTGAGACTTTTGCAGAACGTGTACTTGCCCTGTGTGCTTCAGGCCTGATTTCAGCTTTGTTAGCAAAGCAAAAAAGCACGCAAATGGGCACAACCATGTTGCACTGCAGATGGGGCAGATGTAACCTGTGCAGAGATTTAGGGGGGTATTCAATCCAGGATCACGGCTGTTGATCTCTCCAGACAGCCGTGATCCTGGCCCATTTGCGGTCTGATCGACTGCAGAACAACAGGCGGGATTCCATGTCCCACCTGCCAATCGGCGCAAAGGGCCGGTCTGCGGCCAGGATCGCGACAATCCACGGCTGTTATCGGCAGAACGGGCCTGACAACTTCTAAAGCTTGAATAGGGAGCCGCCGCTATTTACCTCGTTGGAAATAGCGGCGGCAGATTGCATTCCCCCCCCTTTAAATTTGGGTGGGGTGTGTTGAAACTAAAATCTAAGTTGCTGTGTAAAAATAAAGGCGTGGTCTACATGCAAAACAGCCAGTATTTACCCTGCAGAGAAACAATATAAATGTATTTGAACCCCTTGCATAGCAACATTCTTTGTTTCAGACCCAAAATGACTTTCTTTTTTACTATACTGAATCTTACTGTACGTTAGAAGGCATATCGTTTGCAGCTGCTATAGGGCCAGGTACAAGCTCAGATTAATGACTTGTCCCAAACCAGTGTTTTGAAAAACATCCCTGAATTGGAGCCATCGTATGATTGTCTTACAATCTGCTCACAGTCATGATCGTCCTGGTGTGTGTACAACTATTTACTTAAACTCTGTGCACTGCTAAGAAATAAGAATGTCTTGCTCATGGTGTATATCGCAGGGTAAGTCCAATTCACCCTTATTAGTGGAGGGGAGCAAACAAATAGAAAACCATATAGCAGGGGTTCCCAAACTTTTTTGACTCACGGCACCCCGAAGCATCAAAAAAATTTTCGCGGCACCCCTAGGCTAAAGGTTTCTCATTGAGAAAGCCAGAAACAAATATTAAATTTACGTAAATACAGTACAATGTGTTTATATCTCATCCTTAGGATCAGTTATGTGGTAATGGACAAAATGTACTTCTGTTTGTCCATAATTTGACTATTATATTGATTATAAATAACTTGAATTGGTCCTGGACCATCAACCCAGGGCACCCCTGCAATTCCCTCAAGGCACCCCAGGGTGCCACGGCACACAGTTTGGGAACCACTGCCATATAGTCTTTTACAGGTATACTACTTTTCCTCTTCGTCTTGAAACCTACACAGACTGCTTCACCATAAGTGATCTGCTTATACAGTACTTTGGGCCCAATTCAGACCTGCTCGCTGGACTGCAAGTATTCCAAGCCCAGCGAGCAGGTAAACACCTCCCCGCCGAGCTCCTTCCCCCAGCCCCAGTGTGTGGCTGCAATTGTGTTCGCAGCCCTGTACGCAGGAAAAATCACTCCCCATCGAATGATATGATGACCAAATTTGCAGCCCTTTGTAGGGGTCTGAATCGGTTCCTTTGTACAATAGCCGTTAAAAGAGACTTTCATTGGTCTAAAGTCTCATTTGCTGATTAGCTGATCTGGTGCCACCTGTTCTTTCCAATGTAACGGTGTCTCATCTCCAGTACAATCCTGTGCTGTGTAATGTAGACTGATAGCGGAAGCATCACTTGCATAAGAATGTTTTGTATACCAGGACTGAGAAATGCTGTATGTTATTACATACCTGAAATACCTGCTTCCTAGCTAGCTAATAAATCACTATAACAAATTGACATAATAAAAATCAAAACATTGCCCCCGCCTCCGTTGTTACTGGAATAAAATTCATAAATGAATAACTGACGTCCTTGATATCACAATCCCAAGTTCCCTCTATTACTCTCTACTGTCCCGCCCTATCCCTCAAGCTCTTCATCACCAACAAAAGCTAGCCAAACATATTCTGAACACGGGCAAATGTCAAACTGCATCAAACTGGAAAGTCGTCACACCCCCTACAATAACCGCTACTATTAAAGCTATATGGCAAACCTACAGACTAGAACGAATTACTGCGATATTACAGGATACTCCTGACCTCTTTATTAAGACCTGGTCACCGTGGACAATACACTTCGGGGCCGAACCTCCTCTAAACCCTATATGACCACATTCATACGCTCATTCTATTTCATATCACTGTAATCTCACCGCACACAAACAGAACCAGCCGCTACACCCCCCCCCCCCCCCCCCATTTCTCTCCTTTCTTCCTTTCCTCCCCCTTAGCACTTCATATTGTAACACTTGACTGAATGCTATTCTCAAATACCATATTTAACCACATCACATAATCGTCTCATCTTGGCTTTTCTAACCCTTGAGGTCCATTAATAGGCACTCAGTGTTTTCATGTTTCACTGCATAAATTGTCTGTTTTGCTTTGTACCTGAGCAGTGTGTACACTGGATGTGCAACTGTATCGTATGGACATTGCAGTGGCATAACAATAGCACTGCAGCCCCGGTTGCTATTGTAATGCCCCCCCCCCCCCCCCCCATATGCACCGCAGCTTTACCTGTCAGCGCTGCGGTGGTCCCGGCTCCCGTCCTGACTTCATTCTGAGCCTATGGAGACGGACCATCATAAAATGTCCGCCCCCATATAGCAGACAGTTCTCTGAAACTGTCTGCTGTATGGGGGCGGACATTTTGTGATGGTCCGTTCTTCGTATCAGAATGAAACCAGGATGGGAGCCGTGACCACCGCAGCGCTGACAGGCACCCCAGCTCCCACCCGCACCGATCACATCCCAGCTCCCACCAGCCGGACTCTGCTGAGAAAGTAAGTATATGGGTGGTGGGTGGGGAGGGGGGGAGGCACCAGAAACCTTTGGAGGGGGGGCGCAATATTTGAAGTTACGCCACTGGGACATTGTTTTTTGCTTATTTAAAAGAAACAAAAATTATTCTAAAAAAAATAAAAATAAAATTTTTGTTACCTCAAATTCTGTGCAACCTCCTGCAAGTAGGGATTTTTTCCAACATATAAAGTCCCCCTGAAACTTGCTTTTGCGTAAATACTGACTCTTATGCCCCTAACCCAGCAGTTCAGCAAGGAGCGAGCTGTCCATCTCCTTCCATCAGTTTGTGCTAAACTTTGAGCCCTCACATATCTACTGTACATTTACCCATAAAACTAGAAGAGAAGTACTTATTTTGAATAAAATCACTTTATATGCTGTTTTTTTACACTGTGTAGGTCCCCACTGTCCTCCATGGTCTTTGGAACAAATGCACTCTTCACGAAGCCTGCCCAGTCCCTGGCACCTATGTTTGTTGTCACTATACTCAATCAGTATGGATATGAACATTTAACCAACAAGGCTGATGAGCCAAATCCCAGGTGAGTTAAGAAGTGCTAGGGTTACGGATGTGTGTCCTAATTATTCCTGCCAAGTTCCTTATGGAAATCCCGGCTTCTAATCTCGCTGAACTGGTCATGTTGTCTTGCGATGTATTATTGTCCCCTAATTTATTGTATATACAGTATACAGCTATTTGTTCATGTTTATGTAAGTATTTACAGGAGCCGCTATGGTGTAGCTGCAAGAGGGTACAAGGAACTCTTAGCTTGCTTTGGTGCAGATTTATGAGCTAGGGATAAGTGCATCTGCTGCACTTAACGCTAGTTAACTGGGGGGATAACATATTTTTTTCAAATGTACTGCTAGCGCACCTAACGTGCGCTAGGGACAGCCCGGCGATTGACGTGCTGCTGTCCCCTTTCAACCCCCCCCCCCCAGCAACTAGTGGCTAGGGGCGATGTATTAAAAGCCTCCTAGATGTTAATCCGCCCCAGCTGCTTTACCAGACCAGGGCCAGCGTTGTCCTATTCCCACTGCAGGGGCTCCAGGTTGCGCTCAAGATCTTGTGATAATAGCGAGGTCTCACACATGCACATTACTGCCTGTAGTGGACACAGGACATAACGACTCTACTTATCGTCTCCTGGGGGGTTAGTAGGCTGCTATGTGTGCCCACTTCTCCTTGTTATGCAGGAGAAGTGAGACCCATTATTTTTACATTATGGCCCCATTAATACATCTGCTCCAGTATCTGCCAGTGCACTTAGACTTGTATTAGTACTTATCCAGGCTACTATATTGGTTCCGTGTGAATTTTCTGGACTTTTGGCCAGATGTATTAATATGCCCATAACAATTGTAAAATAACGGGTCCTGCTTCTCCTGCATAACGAGGGGGCACCTGTTACAGCCTAATGTACTAACCTGTGTCCACAGCTCTCCTTATCGGCGGCCCATCAGTGCTGCGCATGCGCATTTAAAAAAATTCCCCTGGCCAGCTCACTGGGTATGCATGAGATCTCAAGCGGAGCCAGCAGCAGGGCTAGCGTTGTCCCTGTAGTGGGATAGGACAACGCTAGCCCTGGTCTGGCAAAGCGGGCAGGGCAGCTAAATGCTGATGTATAACTAGGAGGCTGCTCATACATCACCTGGGCCGTAATCGGCTGGGGGGATTGAAGGGGACAGCCGATGCACTGATGCGCTGATAGAACATTAAGGAAAAGTTACCCCCCCCCCCAGTGAACCAGCGTTAATTGCAGCATATTATTACAATAATTACTTTAATTGTCATAAGTCGTATACAAAAGTTTAATCTATGCAAATGAAAAACATAAAGATTGTGAAAAAATATTATTTAAATAAATTGGTATAATCTAGTGTTACTCAAAGTCTGTCCTCAGAGAACCCTGACAGTGCATGTATTCAAAGTAGAGATGTGCAAGTTTGTATTTACTGGGATCTCAAAGTGGGATCTTATTGGCTATCCGGCTGTCACATGTTTTGGAGCCAAAACATGTGACAGCCCATCGACAATAAGATCCCACTTTGAGATCCGAGTAAATCCGAACCTGCACATCTCTAATGCAAAGGTTACTCATGAATAATTAGTACCACCTATAGATCTATTATGTTGTCAGCAATACCGCTTTCAGACATGTGACCTGGGAATTTGCCTGGTGTAGCAACCCAGTAAATTCCAGGCTCTCCACTACATCAGGAGCAGGGATGTGTAACCAGGACTTAGAGCCTGATTCAGACCTGATTACCCAGCGGCGAATTAGCAGTGCTGTGCGAATAGTTAGCCATCACCCTGCCAGAGTGTAATCCCGCACTTCGCAAGTATGAAAATGGGTAGCCCTGTGAATATTAGCAGGATTTCCTTGCATATGCGCATTGTGACCCGCGCGCATGCGTATTCTATCGATGATCGGCCACCGTGCAAATTTGCAGCCCTGCAATCAGGTCTGAAATAGGCCCTCAATCTCAGGTTATTTGCATTTAGTCCTGGGGTGATGCGCGTTCATGTAGATTTTCATGTATATGTGAAAGGGTAGAACACCCCTGTGCTGGAATCCATCTAGATCACAGGTCCTTAAACTCGGTCCTCAGGACCCCACACAGTGCATGTTTTACAGGTCTCCTCACAGAAACAAGTGAAATAATTAGCTCCACCTATGGATCTTTTAAAATGTGTCAATGAGTAATGAATGCACCTGCTAGGTGAACTGTGTGCGGTCCTGAGGACTGAGTTTAAGAACCCCTGAGCTAGATGATCTGGAAAACATGCATTGTTAGGGCTCCGTGCGGATCAGATTTGAGAAACATTGGCATAATCCAGTTTTATTTAGAAATACATTTCTATATCCGTATACAGAACACACCGCTTGGCATGAAAACATGTGTTAATTTGTAGTAATCATTGTGTAATTGCCACTAACTACACGGATAATTGGTTTTCACTGTACTTATAAACATAACTGTCTCTTTATATCCATATCGGAAGACCGGGTCAATTATTTTGGACAAGTTACTGCTAATGGTCCCCACATGATGGCCGTTTGGTGCCACCATCTGGCAGTATGGTGTATTAATGGAATAAATACTGTTTTAGGACGGGTTGCCTCTATGAGAATACATTACAGGATCTCCATAAAGGCATATGTAAATAGCTGTATTCATTCATTTGTAAATTGTTACACAACCTGGTGTTATCCTATCGTCTGTGTTAACGATAAGTGACCTAAAGTTAAGCATCTGTGTACATATGGATATTACTTGTTATTAGAATAAATTTGCATTGCATCCATAGAGATAAAAGCATATGCGTGATGAAGGATTGAGTAAAATGTATTCTGTCTGTATGCATCAATGTAATTATTTTATTTTCCTCTCTTTTGTATCCAGCTTATTTTTAGGCCTCCATGATGCTATGTTCTACTTGACCTGTATCGTTCCACTCTGTATAGCCATAATACAGATTGTATTATGGAGACCATATTCCATCCGGAGCAGTCATGTGACCAGTACGCACTGAGGGTAGATTTATTAAGCTTGGTGAAGTGATAAAGTGGCTGGGTTTTATCACTGGCCAATCAGTTCCTACCTGTCATTTTTCAAACCAAGCCTGTAACTCAGGGTTGCCTACCCTCCCGGAATGGCTGGGAGGGTCCCGGAAATTGGGTCACCCTCCCGGTCCCCCGGAAAGGTGGCCAACCCTCCCGGAATCTGGGGGACCCCCGCTCCCCCCCCCCCCCCCCTGATTGCAGCTCCCCCCCTGACCGTGGCGTTTAAATGACCTTAACTCTGCAGATCTCCGGGGAGGGGGCAGGGCTAAAGTGTCATAATCGCGCCATTTAGCCCCGCCCCCTCCACTGATATAGGCAAATTGAGTAACTTTCCTTCATGGGGGTGGGGCTTAATGATGTCACATTTAAGCCCCGCCCCCGAACTCCTGCTGAAAGTCTCCTCTCCGGGCTTCTCCCGGAGAGGAAGGTAATTCCCTAGGGAATATGCAGGCGCTTTGACACGAGCTGTTACTTCAAAGTAAGCTGCTGCTCAAAGGTGGGGGTAGTCACTCCCCACTAAAAAGACAAGAAAAGGGGGACAAGCACAAGGCAAGTCGAGCAGCGCTAGGAATAATATAACCAGATGATTGGAAAGGTACAAATAATTTTTACTCACATAAAATACACAATAAAATACACAATATTACATAACAATAAAAAATGGTATGGGGGGGGTAATAAAAGTAAATTGGAATTAAGATATAAAAAATGACCAAGCCTCAATGGATTAGTGCACAGATTGATGGAGAAGAAAACACTTTTGGTAGTGATTGGGTATATATTACCACACGATTGACCAGGTCCCAGGTTGGTGGAGAAAGTCCTCACAATATATGCGGAATGGCTGTTATCGCCGCTGGAGGATGTGGTAGTCGCTGTAGCTCACTGGTGGAATATTACCCAAATAGGGAGATGAGCAGAGGTCACCACTGGAGTACTTTTCAGCAGACCACCGACTGGGGTATCACTGGTGGAGATGGATGAAAAACGGCTTCCGTGCACAGTGATTGAAGAGCACTTGTGTGCTGAAGATGGTAATAGCAGAAGTCCTTAGCAGAACTGTGCACGGTGTCCGCCGCTGTGGAAAAAGGTATCAAGTGCAAAGTCCACGGCCAAATGGCAATTAGGTATAGAATCCAGAGGCTGGTGCCAGCCTCTGGATTCTATACCTAATTGCCATTTGGCCGTGGACTTTGCACTTGATACCTTTTTCCACAGCGGCGGACACCGTGCACAGTTCTGCTAAGGACTTCTGCTATTACCATCTTCAGCACACAAGTGCTCTTCAATCACTGTGCACGGAAGCCGTTTTTCATCCATCTCCACCAGTGATACCCCAGTCGGTGGTCTGCTGAAAAGTACTCCAGTGGTGACCTCTGCTCATCTCCCTATTTGGGTAATATTCCACCAGTGAGCTACAGCGACTACCACATCCTCCAGCGGCGATAACAGCCATTCCGCATATATTGTGAGGACTTTCTCCACCAACCTGGGACCTGGTCAATCGTGTGGTAATATATACCCAATCACTACCAAAAGTGTTTTCTTCTCCATCAATCTGTGCACTAATCCATTGAGGCTTGGTCATTTTTTATATCTTAATTCCAATTTACTTTTATTACCCCCCCCATACCATTTTTTATTGTTATGTAATATTGTGTATTTTATTGTGTATTTTATGTGAGTAAAAATTATTTGTACCTTTCCAATCATCTGGTTATATTATTCCTAGCGCTGCTCGACTTGCCTTGTGCTTGTCCCCCTTTTCTTCTCCCGGAGAGGAGCTTTTAAAAGTCGGCAACCCTGCTGTAACTTCACAGGTAGGAGCTGATTGGCCGGTTATAAGAAACAGACACTTTATCACTTCACCGAGCTTATTAACTCTGCCCCTGAGTGACTGACAGCAATGACCGTATACACTACTAAGCACGCCATACCTGTGATATCATGGTGCCTTATACTTTATTATAAGAGCTGTATGCTAAGCAGCTTCCTGCCATGGACATTTTGTTGTAAATCTTTCTCAGGTCCAAGTTGTTGTTTTACTTGTGGACGTTGGAGAAATGCAGACATTAATGACCCCAATATATAATAGTAATAATTACTATTATTATTGTAACAAATCCAGGTTTTCCTTCTTCCCAGCTGATATTTTGTTCTGTTAATGGAATGTTTTATCATTTTAAAATATTGAATGAACCAGCTGTTGCAATTGCCTGGCACCGGTGAAGGGTATACTTCTGATTAGGGTGCTCCCCGCACTTGGGGGTTATTCTGATTCACTCAAAGGCACAATCACTCTCTAATGGACAAATCTATATGCACTGCAGGTGGGGCTAATGTAACATGTGCAGAGAGAGTTAGATTTGGGTGGGGTTTGTACTTCAAACTGATATCTATAGTAGCCAGTATTCACCCTGCACAGAAACAATAAAACACCCAAATCTAACTCTCTCTGCACATGTTATATTAGCCCCACCTGCAGTCCAGCATGGTTTTGTCCATTAGAGAGTGATTGTGCCTTTCCGAGTGAACCAGAATAACCCCCTTAGTTTCTTCAAAGAAGTTTTTTATATGAAGGCTGCTAATTGCATCCGGTTAATTGGCTGCCATGGCATTACATCAATTCAGATAGAAAGCCACCACCCAGTCCTGTATCGTAAACCATTTGTGCATTTTGTTAAGGGACGGAATATTGGGGGCTTGGTTATTCCTCCCTCGCAGGCCTGAGCTGCCGGACAGGCATGGCAATTCATTCCCCTCCGTCACAGAGCCCCTGCTTCTCTATACAGTAGCAAAAAGGCAGCTATACAGTAGTCTCCCTCAGCACTAATTCAAGACACATTAGATAAAAAAAAAAGTGAGATTACATTATTAAAATGAAGATTTCGCACTTAGTAGAATTATTTTTTGACAACATTCCGCAGACTGATTTTTTTTTTTAGCATATACTGTATTGTACCTACCATATAGTATGGGAAATATATGTAATTGGTCATATTCATAGGCAGATTTATTCACTGGCACTGTATTAACCCTTTGAGTACCAACATATTGCTGTGAGAGATGTGCAAAATATCCACTAAAAATGCCAGGATCGAGGAATATGAATGACTTAAGTCACTGCCAGCAAATGATCATCAGTTCATTCATTAAAGTTTTGTTATAAAAGAACAGTCGCTCTGAGCGACGCCGACATTTTTTTTAGCAGATATTCCGCAAATCTCCCAACAACGTTGGCACTAAAAGGGTTAACACATTTGGTGTTTTTAAATACACAACATGGGGCAGAAGAACTAAGCCATGGAGAGTGATAAAGTGGACAGAGATAAAGGTGTAAATGTATGAGCTGTATGGCTCTTCCCGCTTCGTCTATTTACCAAGGCAAAGCGGGAAACCCTAGCACCAAGATGCATTGTCACCACGGCTGCCAGTGCCAATTCCTGTCCATGTCTATAGTGCACCACTATGATTGTACCCCCCCCCAACATTTCCCGGGCGCAGTCATGGGATCTTGGCAAGATATCCCAGGGGCGGCCAGGAGCCACAGCAACCACTAGATTGGCTGTCAATGGGGCAACAACACCTGCAGCTCTCTATCGACAGCTGCAAGTGTCGGAATTGACCATTCATACTTTCCCGCTGCATATTGACCTGTTATCTTACAGATAGAAGCGCTACTAATGATAGGGGCCATTTACTATATTTCTTCTCCTTCATACATGGGGAGAAGCAGTATAATTGTATATAACCGCGTTGATACTGCTTCCACTCTACCCCTCAGTACCAATCAGCTCATACCTATCATTTTTCAAACACAACCTGTAACATGACAGTTAGGAGCTCATTTGTAGTTACTTCATCTCTCTCCACTTCATTTCTCTGCAAAGCTTAGTACATCTACAGTATGTAAAACACTAATAGGGGTATCCTATTACAAGCAGTAATTTACCACACAGTAAAAATGGTCTTCTTAGCCCGATAGTACTATCGGGCTAACCAATTAACAGCCTGTTTTTACCGTGCAGTAAATGACCCATTATCGGGCAATAACACATGGGATTCAGGATAAGTACCCGAAACCAAGTGTTATCTGATGAAAAACTGCTTTCCTAAGCATGCTTTTCCTGGATTCTGCCAGTTGGATAGCCCCCAGGAGATCCATTGACTAGGGTAATTTACCACAGCTAATAGGATACCGCCATAATTCTGCTTCCTGGTAATTGGACTTTTTTATGCTTTGTACATATTTATTGTGAGGGTTGATACATGGGATACATTTTAACAAACTTTATTTTTCTCTCTGTTAATATTAAGATGACTATTTATGTAGAAAAGGAAATATATATGTGTGTGACCTTGGTTCTCAAAAAACACAGATGTGTGTTATCTGTGATGAATAATTTATGTTATGGACCTGAGTTTTTGCTTCGGTAGTATGGTGGGATGTAGACACTGATGCAGGTATTTTGTTTCTCATCCTCAGTATGGCTTTTAATAAAGAAAACTTTTATTCAACATCCCATCGTTGTCTAAGGTAGCTTTCATTTCCACATCAGTACAGTAATCTACTTATATTGGGATGATACATGGATACTAATGGATGTAAATGTATCTGTGTGAGAGCTTTCCTGGATGCTGTAAGCAAGAGGTGGTGAAAGAAGAACCATAGGGTATGATTGAAGGGTTTACATTAAAGGCACATACAAAACACCTGTTACAGGCTGCTGTGATCTGCTGGCTGAATGCATGCAAAGACAAAGCATTGTGTCTATCAGACATCTGAGTTACCCTCAGGTTACTCAGGATATCTGGCAAAACCACATGCTGGGGGCAAGTGAAACCGCACCTGAGGATGCAGCCACTGGCTTTGGCATGTCTACAAAATGGAGGCTGACAGAGCAGCGTGGCTTTTGGGGTACTGCGACCAACATTACTGGATCATATTTGCTCATGCACAAGTCCAAAAATACAGAATTATGAGAATACTAAAGTTTTGTAAATCTCTAGCTGGTATATGAGCAGGCAATGGGGCGATCAGTAATGTAAGTGAGGCTAGGGTGTACCTCCCTAAAAACTTTGAGGGGCCTTTCAAAAATTTGTTTAGGGCATACAAACTTCTAGTTAAGGCAATGCTCACATCACTACTATGGGGGAAATATATGACGATGGGAGTACCGTTTCACATGGAATGTTGCTATGGCCATCCAATCAGATACAATGTTTTATCTTTTAGAACCGTGATTTTTCAACTTTTTTACCTTGCTGCACACTAAATAAGATTTTATAATTGCCAGGCCACACCATGAGATCCCCACAGGGCAAAACACATTGGCCCCCACAGGTAAAAACAATCACACTGGTCCCCACAGGTAACAAAAATAAAATACATTGGCCCTTTACATGAGAAGAAGAGACCAGTAAATAACAGTTGAACTGGTGGTGGCTGTAATCTGGTTTAGGCATCTCTAGATCTGGGGGCACACTTGAGAACGGGATGCAGTGTAAATCCTGGTGGTCGGGATCCCGGCGTTCAGAATCCCGACCGCCGAAATCCCAACACTTTCTCCCTCCGGGGGTGTCCACGACACCCCCGGAGGGAGAATAAATTAGGGTACTTGTTTCCTATCTGGGCGCCCAGGTTTTCTACGTACGGCACCGTACTGAAATCGGATCGCATCGCATCGTACACATACACGATATCGAACGATGCGATGCGATCCGATTTCCCATAGGAAACAATGTTAAATGGCTCAATTTAGCCAAATTATCATAGGAACAATAGTAAATGGGCCAAAAACACCCCTGAACATTGAAATGTCCCCCCAAAAGTAGTTGACGCCACCCCGCCATCAACGTGAACCCGAAGCGTGGCGAGCGCAGCGAGCCCGCGAGGGGCGGCGTTACGCGTCCTCCGACCTTTTCATGCCCTACTATCCACTAGGGCGTGGAGTGAGAATAGAATAGTGTGGCGAGCGCAGCGAGCCACCGAGCCCGAAGCGTGGCGAGCGCAGCGAGCCCCGCGAGGGGACGCGGATACCTTCACAGTTATACGCGTCCCCTCGCGGGCTTCCCAGGTGTCCATGGCGACGCGGACACCTGGGAAGCCCGCAAAGGGACGCGTTTACCTGTGAAGGTATCCGCGTCCCCTCGCGGGGCTCGCTGCGCTCGCCACGCTTCGGGCTCGGTGGCTCGCTGCGCTCGCCACACTATTCTATTCTCACTCCACGCCCTAGTGGATAGTAGGGCATGAAAAGGTCGGAGGACGCGTACCGCCGCCCCTCGCGGGCTCGCTGCGCTCGCCACGCTTCGGGTTCACGTTGATGGCGGGGTGGCGTCAACTACTTTTGGGGGGACATTTCAATGTTCAGGGGTGTTTTTGGCCCATTTACTATTGTTCCTATGATAATTTGGCTAAATTGAGCCATTTAACATTGTTTCCTATGGGAAATCGAATCGGATCGCATCGCATCGCATCGTTCGATATCGTGTATGTGTACGATGCGATGCGATCAGATTTCACTACGGAGAATAGCATGGTGCTCAATTTACTTAGTGGGCGCCCAGATAGGAAACAAGTACCTAAATTAGTGTGCCGAGTGTAGCGAGGCACCGGGCCCGCCGCGTGGCGAGCGCAGCGACCCCGCAAGGGGAGGCGATCCACGTCCCCCCCCCCCCTGTCGGGATTCCAGCGTCGGGATCCCGACCGCCGGGATTTAATACTGACAAGGGGGGGAAGTGGATCGCCCCCCCCCCTTGCGGGCCCGGTGCCTCGCTACGCTCGGCACACTAATTTATTCTCCCTCCAGGGGTGTCGTGGACATCCCAGGAGGGAGAAAGTGTCGGCATTTCGGCGGTCGGGATTCCGGCGTCGGGATCTTAACTGCATCCCCCACAGCACAGTGGTTGAAAAAAACACTGTTCTTGAAGGTGCTTAAAAAATAACTAGATTCTGATTGGTTGCCCATAGCCCATGTGAAACAGAACTCCCATCTTAGCAAATTTCCCCTTTTATGCCTGCACTAGTTTATCCTGGGTATTTTGAGTCCCCAGATTGTAGTTGCTGTGTTAAATGACAGGCAGATCAAGAGTGGGGGTGCTGCTAAAGACAATAAGCTGATAGAAAAGAGAAAGCAGAAAAGTGTGTGTGTGTGTGTGTGTGTGTACCTCCCTCTGTTTATAGCTTCCTCATTGCCTCTGTCGCAATTCTCATACAGCCATACTCCAGAGCTTTGTGATGCAACCTTTTTGTCTCTTGGTGTAGCACAATGTGCAATCCAGATTTTTGATGGGAACAAAATGTAAAATTCAGGCCCCATAAGGCCTAGTACACACCAGAACGATCCTGATTGTTAGTAGATCGTTAGCAGATTGTGTGATGCTCGCACGATCTGTTGGAGCACACAATCTGCTAACGATCTGCATCCAATCTGATCCCAATCCGATCTAAGTCTGTATCCAGTTGAATTGTTCTTTTACAGATCCTCACTGCAGCAGGTAGGATCTGTAAAACGACCAAACGACAGCGGGGACACGCATCGGATTGGAATTGGATCGGAATTGGACCTAAACATGCCCAATCTACATACAATCTGCATCCAATCGGTCGGAATTGGATCCAGATTGATGGAATTGAGCCCTAATCGTTCTGGTGTGTACCCCCCCTTAGGCACAGGTGACTTAATTTTGTACCTCAGTCAGCTTGTTTATACCATCTGTGAATAAGCAGGGATAGCCATAAAACCTGAACTGTTGGCTGAGGACCACTGTTCTATGGCACCAAATGGAGCTACTTGTTGAGGATAAATGTATGTGGGCACATCTGTATGTTTTGTTGTGGTTAGTGAACTCCACTGACGTTGAGATTAGACTAGTGTTCATTACTCAGTATACATCATTGCGTGGGGTGAGGAGCATAGTCAGTGTGATTGACCATACAACAAAATAGCAGTGACTGTTCTGTGCTATTTTACTTTTTATTTAATAATAATAATAATAATAATAATTATTATTATTTATTTTGTTTAAACATGTTTCATTCAAACACCATAAGTCATAATTTACAATCTGATTACATGTAAGATGATTTTAACAGAATTAGCATGGACATTGGGAACTTGACATCATTGTTCAATATTATCAATTTAAACATACATTGTAAGCAGTAAATAAATGCATTGGTAAAATATAAGATGTGTCTGTGTCATTTCTTCGTATATTTAATAATTATTTTATGAAGGTATATATTACTGTTCACCTCATGTACTTCTAGTATCTCCCTGGTGACGTCACTAGACGTACACGACAGCAGCACCAAAGCAAGCACTCTGGCTGGTAACAAGCTGCACTGCCAACCAGCAGCGAGTCCACCGGAAATACGTAAACCATAGAGAGGAGCTTGCTATTCGCGCTTCTCGCCGCATAGAGCGACCTCTCTGTCACTGTGCCTTATGAACAGGTGCAGAATGGTGCTCGTGGGGAAACAGAGACACTGAATAACGGTTCCGTCCCCCTAGACCTCCTATTCACTCCTCCTTCCCCTCACGGTCGCTTCCCCCCCTACAGCCGCCGCTCTCCTCCCCGGGCTGATGTGTGCCATGGACGGGCTCGGAGCCGGGGGATATCAGCGGGTGCTGCTCAGATGAAACTGTTCGTGTGCTGGGTCCTCACCTACGTGGTCAGCCTGGCCGTGGTGAAGAAGATGTGGAGTGGCCGGTACATGAGGAGTCACCTGAGCAGATCCCTGTACATGAACATGCTGAGCCACAATCAGGCCCCATACTGGGAAGGCAGCCACCAGGTGTGTTATACCAGCTTGGGATGGGGTGGAACAATGCACTGGGCTCACATGTTGGCAGGGACCTCCATTTTATAGTCTGGGGCCCCTCTGTCCAGGAGCCACCACGAATACCCGGATGTTCTGGTCACTTACCCCCCCCCAGCAAGCACCCCTGCAAACTCTCCTTAAGGACCCCATGCAGTTACTGGCCCCTATCCTCTTTATTCTTAGTATACTGCTGTTGGCCAATGGGTTCTTTGTCCTATCACTGTATTGAAGTATCATGATTTTTAAGAAGTGGGTACCACCCTCCTATAATGTTTCTGTCTCTTTTATTCCACTGATCCCAGAATTACCAGTTACTGTCTGACTGGTATATCTACTGTATATAGCATTCCTTATTTATCTCCCTGCCAAGGACCTGTTCTGCTTTCCCACTTTCCTTAAATGCTTGATAACAAACCTACATGTATGTTACATGTTCTGATTAATGCCATCCCTTAATGTTGTGACCATAAACTGCGCTTGCTACTTATTGCACCCTGGTTCTTTACATCTTACTCTTTGCTTGTTTCTCCCTGGCTGCACCGTCCTTGTGTCTTAATGCCAGTCATTACATACAGAGAATTAATATGAATATTTATTTTGTAGGTCTCAGAACTGCTATAAGACCTCTTTGTTGTATCCAGCATTGTAATTCAGTGGCAGGTGCCTTTTGTGCATTAATCTCAATTTTGCATATTGAGGCCTCCAACCTAGTTACCAATGTAGATTTGTGCACCTTGCCCTAACAGGCCTTTCTTATTTGCACTATACAGTGGTAGGATCACTACATCAGTCACAGAATAGAGTGAGGAGAGAAATGTGATGGAATGCAGTGCAGATGGAGTAGATACCATAGGCCAATCAGTGATGTTAAATTGCTATTGTTCATCTGGATTTTGTGCGGCCAAACCACTTCCTCCTGCTCATTGTCTGGCAGAGCAGTGTCTGTCTATTCATTACAGGCGTGCACTGCTCACCAGCAGGCCACAAGGGGCACAAGCGCTGCCTAATCCCTACGCTCTTCTCCCTCTCTCTTCCAGGCATCCTCTTATTATAATTCATTGTCTCAATGAGTGAAATGTCTGCATTGCTCAATTTAAAAAAAAAAAGAAATGTGTCCGGTTCTACTTGTGCTTAATAAGATTTATTTTTGTTGCTTCCTTTTTTATGTTTTAATCATTATTGTTAAATATCATGTGCTTTCACTTATATTGTAACAGAAAAATCAGTCTGATGCAAAGTGGATGTTTGGTACATGGGATTTTGTGCTGTGCCGGTGTGTGCACTAACATTAATGCTAAAAACATTTCTAAATCAAAACATAAGCAGTTATGATGCTACTGTAGTCTCAGGCAAGTTATGGGGTCAGTTTTTGTAGGGTCGGTTTTTGTTTGTTTGTTTTTTAAAGTAAAGTCTGTTTGCCTACAATATTTGGTAGCTCGATGTATGACAGTAGCCTGCAGGATTGTATATTTGGTCATCGTATGCAATGTCCGCAATATGCTTTCAGTCTGTCTATCCCTAACCGTAATGCTAACCAAAATATAAATATTGACACTATGAAAATGTCGACATTCGGCCAGTGTTGATATTAGTTATGGCAACATTTTTAAATATGTTGACATTGTGGAATGTAATTCTTTAACTGCAGTTTAAATGTAGTTTGGGAGATTTGCACAACTATTAAGCGTTGAAGGTGTCATCCCGTGCAATCTACAGATTGTAAGCCTCTGAGGAGGGCCCTCCCACCTTTTATGTCGGTTTGTTACTACCCAGTTTGTTTTCTCACTGTTTCCAATTGTGAAGCACAACAGAATAAACTGCACTATATAAGAAACTGTGGTACTTCCTCATCTTTGCGGCCACTGCTTACACCAGTTACATTAGCCGCTTTCAGACTAGCATCATCGTCCTTGTGCGGGCTCGCCACAACTTTACTAAAGGTAATAAATAGATGGTGGCATGGACCCAGGGTGGTGCGTAAACTGTGGCCACAAAGATGAGGAAGTACCGAAACGTAAATAAACTTCTTACCCATTATTATTAATATAAAAGGATCCTGAAAATATTTCAATAAGTTTAAAATATAATATTTTGCTGTAGATTATCCAGGGGCACTAAAGATGTCTAATGGTTTATCAGCCTATCATTTTACTTGTGTTGTGCATTACCAGAGTAGCATATTCTCCTCAGTATTGTGTCTCTTCAAATAGTTAAATCAGCACTGCTTTTGCATTACAAGGTTGAGGTCATATGGATAATGTTTGATCAGTTTTGAGCCATAAGGTCTTGTTCCCGTCTGTGCTTGTGATACCTTTGCACTGTCCATGCTCCCTTGTCGATGTGCTAAGTGAGCCTAAGGGGTGTGTGTGTGTATGTATGTATGTATGTATGTGTGTATATATATATATATATATATATATATATATATATATATATATATATATATATATATATATATATATATATATATATATATATATATATATATATATTCAATGCCACCTGGTGAGCTGTGACAGAGAACAGCGCTGATAGCTTGCCGTCACAGCTCGCGGGTCAGTATTCAACTGACCCCCCTGCACCCGCTGTTTCCACCTCGCTGGGTTTTTACAGCGAGGTGGAAATAGCGTAAAATGGCGAGGCTCGCAGCTAAATGCAGTGGGCTCCCTGCATTAGCCACGAACCTCGCCGTTTGGGGGAATTTGAGTCCCCCGGAACGTTGAGTAGGTCTAGCGGCCGGCGCAGGGGTTAAACGGTGAGGATGGCTTATTTTCAAAAACAAGCCACCCTCGCCGTAGACCATCCCTCGCTGGCGGCATTGAATACCACCCTATGTAGTACGGTTTCTTATATAGCGCAGCATATTTATATACAATTGGAAACCGTGATAATACAAACTCGGTAGTAAGAAACTAACATAAAGGTAAGAGGGCCCTGCTCGCAAGCTTACAAGCAAGTTCTAACATTGTATTTACTAAATGAACCTTATTGAAGGTTTCACATACATAAAACGGATTACAGCAGAGGATGTGTTTATGTCTGACAATCAGGCTCAAACCATTTAAATGGGTGTATTTAGGATCCGTTCGTACGGGCCTGAATTTGCCCCTGTTTTCAATGGTGAGGGGTCTGAGCATGCGATCAGTAAGGGGAGGGCTGGGGGTGACGCCATAAAATGCTGGACCTTCCTCCTGGGAATGCAGACGTGTCAATGCCTGTGGGCAGCTGACATCACATAATGTCAGCGCCCACCCTGAATTCGGACTGCTGCGGCCATCTGACTTACTCTTCAGACCGAAGGCTGCAAAAATCAATCGATGATCAGCGACCATAAAAAATTATTTCTCTACCGGGCGGCTGCATGCGAGGGGATTTGGTCAGCGGGGGGCGGGGGACTTTTCGGCAGGACAGCAGGCGGCGCTTACCTGTTTGCTAGGCTGCGAGTATACACAGCCTAGCAAACAGGTCTGAATCGGGCCCTTAGTGTGTTTGCCTTAGATAGTGGCTTTACCTGTCATAAGGCATTGAAACTGCACAATAACGTCATTCTCATGTTTATATTTGATGTTTAGTCTTTAATGTTGACGTTATTCCTTAGTAAAGGACTTGCTCCCAATGCTTTTAATCTTAATTAAGAGTTTGTAAGTACAAAATGAAAAATTTGTATAAAATTAATTTGTAGAGGAAAAAGTATCAGTGGCCGACACAGTGGGAACATCCAGTTTGCGCCTTGTGGCAGTGTGATGATACTGACGCTTAGTTGATAGATTGCATTGTCATGTGTAAGAAGTCCACAAAATGTCAGCTAGTGCAGTGCGCTTGTGTGTTCCATTAGCGTGTGCCCTTGGTCACTGCCAGATGACCAAAACAGCATAGTAGGCACCGGCCTCTGGGCTCCGGTCCTTTTAGGTGCTCCTGCAGCAACGGATCAAAATACCATTTTATTTGATCTTGAAAGAAAATAATCAAACTTGAATTTGTTTCCAAAGATGGAAAATAACATAAAAATCAGTTCAAAGAAATTTACATTAAAGACTCTCTTGAGAAAATGCTGTATTAACATAATGTTCCCATTAACAACTTAACGTACATAAATCATAAACATCCGATTGACGTTACAGTTTTCCGATTGCAGACTATTGGTTGGTAAAATTAAGAAAATGATTAGATGATACTTTGCAAGGTGGGGGCGAGATTTCTACTGCCTAGGAACCTCCACAGGGTTTAGTCTGGCCAATACACCAGCTGTAATGAGGAGGAAGAGGCTTGGGTTGGGGGACAAGAAGTGAGAAGGGAATATGATCAGGATCAAAAGAAGCCTTAGTCATCAGAATAATGACCATTACCAGTAAATCGGAAGTAGTATAAGGTGTCTATTAGCTCACATGGATGGTAAAGCATTGAAAAGTCCAGAAAAAAGCAGGTAAGTACGTGAAAATATTGTGTTGACTATTGTCATGTTGATCTTTTATCAATCTCAAACTAGTGTACAACCAGACACCTTTCGGTGTTATCCTATTAACCTTCTACCTAGACATTGTCTACGAGAAAAAATGTGAGGTCTACTTCCTCCAAACTTTTATGAAGTGTCCTGGGTATTCTGTGAGATGGCAGTGATACATTCCATATGGAATCCCTTCCAGATGGTGTTAATAGTGGTCGGTATAGAGAGAGAAGTCATAATTTTCCATTGGTAGGCAATTCGACATTTGTGTTTATTTAAAATATGTTTCATGTGTTTCTCTGTGATGTAGGGAGACATGAGGAATAGGTTCAGGGAGTAAGTAATAAATGGGACACAAGCTGAATGCCTATGGTGGCTTCAATGGCTTGAATAGTTGGACAGGACCACCCTGTGTGCAACGGACCACAGGAGTGACAACATCATTTGGGGGGAATTAGGAAATATAGAACAAAGGACTATATTAGTCAGTAGGGTCCATGCTTCCGCACGTATATGTAATGAAGACTTTGCTGCATGGCAAGGAGTTCAAACACGGTGTGATTCTCACATGCGTATTTATACTTTTTAGTTTGCGTCTAGTCCAAATGACACAGTGTTTTTATTCTTACCATGCGATGCGCACTCTCATGTAGTGCATATCGCAAGGCGAAATAGTATATGCAGGCAGGTGTTTTTGTACTACATCACATTGTGTCTAGTTCAAATCGCACCCTGTGTAGGGAATCGCAATTGCGATTACATATTGTAGGCTAGTTCAAAAGTGTATAAACTTCAAAGCGCATATTGGTTAGCGGAAATTGCATCTAGCACATATCACACCATAAACCCCTTCAGAAGTGGGGTATTTTTTAGGGAGCGCTCTCCACAGGACAGGGTTTTTTTTTTTTTTTTTTGGAGAGCGCTCCTGAAAAAAACCCACCGCTGATTGTCCCGAGTCGGGCAACGCTGCTGTGCATAAGACTATCCGCTCCCCGGCAACCCGGCTGTGTGCGGCATGATGTTAGCAAGGTCAGGCCGCACACAGCCAGGAGGAAGAGGCCACCACTAGACAGTGGCTGAAGCTGATTTAATCAATCAGCTTAACGGCGCTGCCCGGCACCAAGGAGGGGGAGGCGGTGGCAATCCCGGAAACTTTAAGTTGATGCTAGTGTCAGCACTGAAGCATAGCCCAAATTTCCGTGATTACCACTGAGGGGGTTAAACATATAACCAAGGTAATATATTTTAATCGCTTCTTCTAATTGCAGCGTTGTTGAATATACTTTAATAGGGAAGAAACCCCCCCAAAAAGAGAGTAATATTTTATTCAGCCGGTTAGATATTCACTGACCATATTAAAAATGACCTGCCATGTACTAATTTCAGTTAAAAATTATTTATCTTGATTTGAAATAATTTTTGTAAGGCTATTTTATTTTCAGCTGAATTTGGTTCTCTGACTCCTGATGGTAAGATGAGGATTTGCCTGGTGGACTGTGCATTGAAGAATTGTTATCTTTGCCTTTCAATCCTTATTGCTAAAAAGACTAAAAGTACATCAGTGCTGCAGAATCGATCGCCAGATACAAAAATAAAAGTGCTTTGTTGTGCTCTAAATTGCAAGCGCGACATCTGAGGTGCACTATTGAATTACTAATTAATATATTATAACCACAAATTGAAAGTGCTTTTAATTTCTGCATGACCGTTTATTCTGATTTTAGATAGCTGCTAATGCTCCTTCCTGTCTCATTTCAGTGGTATTTATGCGACACCGACAAATTAAGCGATGACCTTCAGACAGCATTTGTCCAGAGTTACCTAGATCACGGAACACAGACATTCCTTAACCGGAGCATAGAGAAATCCGGCTGGCTCTCCATCCAGCTCTACCACTCATTCATGTCCTCTGTCTTCAGTATGTTTATGTCCAGAACCTCCATTAACGGGTGAGATATATACTGTTCCTCCTTCATCAGAGATGGTCGCATTATGCCAGAAAATGACCACTCACCACTTGTATAACCCATATGTCTTATTTGGCTTTCTGATAGCTCATGCTCCTCACATTGGGGCAGATGTATTAAGCCTGGTAAAGTGATAAAGTGGAAGGTGACAATGCACCAGCCAATCAGCTTGTAACTGTCATTTTTTTTCAAACACTGCTCATTGGCTGGTGTGTTATAACCTTCCGCCTTATGATCACTTTATAACTTTACCTTGTTGTACATACAGTTAAGAGTTAATTTCAAATAGGTTTTACTAGTTTGTACATGCCAGGAACACATAGAAGTGTATTTATTTCGCACCAGTTACCAACCCGTCAAAATGACAGAACATAATATCAGTAATGTCCGCCCAAACGGAGCAACTCTTGAATTGATCCGTCAGGGCGCCATCTAGTGGCTGCCGGTGGGCACAACAATTGAAGATGCGAGGAGCCGCATTAGCCTTTTTTATTTAGTATTATGACTTGTTTTCTTACTATGGAAGGTATCAAAAAGAATAAATCACTCAGTCTGGTCATATAAATATATGGCTGAAAAACACCAAAGAAAGATCTAAAACACTGTATTAATTGCAGTAGGGCATGTAAAAACCTGCAAGATGATTCAATTAACTAATTTGTATGTAAAAGCAGCAAGTGCCCTTGTGACAAGTTTTCCTGTGCAGTGTGTGACGTGAGTGATTTTTTGTGTTTTTACCAGGAAGTTAGGTCTTAACCATTGTCAAGCACATTAATATCGTATCACCTGAGAACGTGACTAGAGCTGAGCTAGTCCATGTTCCCACTGCCCCTAATGGGGAGTTATGGGAGTATCGATCATCCGGAAGAGTTGCTTACCAGCGGTAACCGCAGCACTATCTCAGTAGAATCTGGTTGGTTGCCTATAGTAACCTCCCATCTTAAATAGAACTCCCATCTTAGTAAATAAATCACAAAATGTTGTAGTAACCCACTACATATATTATTAACACCCTGTGCTAAGATATGTAAAATGCAAATGCAGTCTGTTAATGAGCTCCCAATAAACTATGACTAGTATCTTCTAATAACTGGTGCAGTGCTGCTCGCAGTTCAAGGTGCTTAAAATGTGTTTCAGGTGTTCATATGACCTTCATCACTGTAACCTGATTGTCCACCTAAATGCAAATGCAGCAGGAGGTGTCTATACAGAATAGATAGCTCTTGCCTTGCATTTCTAAACCAAATGCCACATCTGTAGACTCTGCCTTGGATCTCCATCCTGACCATTGGCTTGGTTTGGTCAGGTTCCCTAAACGGAAGCTTACTCAGCCCGGACAGTTCCTGGCAGTTGGCGAGGCTAGGAAATCTGCATGCAGACCCTGGCCTCGCCTGACGTCCCTGTTTCCCAAAATGCTGCAGCGTGTCAATCATGCTAAGGCGTGGGGAATCTGCGTTCTGACTCGCAAGTGGAAGGCTGCACATGTACGGTACACATCTTACACAAGAGCAGGCCTCCCACCATTGGAGATGTGCACTAACCATTGTGTTGCTGTACATCTCTGAATCAGGCCTGCGTTCACCATAGGTGTGAGCACATTGAGTGTTAGGAGTGCACAGGCACCCCCTAATGCTGTGCCAACCCTTATGAACACCTCTGCTGCTAACAATACCAGCAATACCCATAACAAAAGACTTTTGCTTTTTAGAACTGTATTCCATTTAAAGAAGCGCCCATCAATCAATTGTGTGTTTGCATTGTTAATTGAACTAGACCATGGGTCCTAAAACTGCGGCCCTCCAGATGTGGTGAAACTACAAATCCCAGCATGCCTTGCCTCAGTTTTCCTATAAGGAAGTGTTAAAACTGTGGCAAGGCATGCTGGGAATTGTAGTTTCACAACATCTGGAGGGCCGCAGTTTGAGGACCCATGAACTAGACCATTGTCATAGCACGAACTACCTGCGTCATCCATATATGTTTATGACTGTATTTGCATGTACTGTTACACAGAGTAATTAGAAGATTAAAACCTGATATAGGCAGGAGATTATGGTGTGTCTGAGAGACTTTTTATATTGTAGCGAGTGCCAATAAATGATGGAAGACACGCCTGATTGGTGGTGTTAAACACGCCCAATAGGTGGAGCTATGCACACTCCTTTCACGGTGCACCCCCTAATAAAATGAGCTGCACACGCCTATGGCAGTCACTAAGCACCTCCTCCTATTGTCACTACTAAGGGAAGGAGAATCGGGGGCAGGAAACCCACACAATCACAGGGAGAGTACACTAAATCCGTACAGTTTAGGGCCAGGGTGGGAATTAAACCCATGAACTGTGAGGCAGTAACGCTAACCATTACACCAGCCCTGCTACCCTAATAAGTCGCCAAGCCTCCCATCAGGCTTGGCTGGGGATCACATACAGTACATTGTATGCAAAGGGCTGCACAGTGTGTATCGTATGCAGTCCTGCTTCCCCAGAAGTTCTTGCACTGCTCAAGAGGGTTCGCAGTCGACTTCTCCCTTCAGAGAGGTCGCCCTAATGCAGTGGTTCCTAATTTTTTTTTTTGACTCACGGCACCCTAGAGTATCAGTATTTTTTCACGGCACCCCTATGCCAAAAGTTTCTTATGGAGAAATTCATAAAATGTAAGTAACTGAAGTAAATTGTGTTTGTATGTCGTTCTTAGAGTGAGACGTGGTGCTGGGCTTGATTTGCTTTTGTTAATTCACGTATTCACAAATGGTGGTTTTTGCCTATTTCAGTTGACCATGAATAATTTAACATTGGTCCTGCCGCAACAATCCAGGGCACCCCTGCAAGTGTCCCGAGGCACCCCAGGGTGCCACGGCACACAGGGAACCACTGCCCTAATGTATGGGGACCTTTAGGGGATGAATACCAAGGACAGTATTAGGAATATCATGCAGACATGGTAACCAAGAACCTCCTCCTGCAGTCTACCAGGAGAGCAATACCAGTGTTACAAATCTTTGTGTTGCTTAAGAAAATTCTTTGCATGTATACATTTTCCATATTTGGATTTAATTTAATGTAAAAAAAAAATTTTATTCTGTACAATTTAACTATATTTATTGAAGACATTTTCCTACTAGTTTCTCCAGACATTATCCAGTCACCCAAGTGGAACTAAGAAGGCCCAGGCGCAAGTAAAGTGACCCATCCTAGACAGGCTAGACACAAATGAATGCTTTGTTTGCGGTTATGCTGTCTAATTATTGTTCATCTGGGGACCGTTCCTTCTAGCAGATCCAATGCATTACAAAGCAGCTGCTATGTATCCTCAGGGCAGCGATGGGAGAAAATGTTTAATTATGGGTAATATAAGGATACACGTTTGTATTTGTCACATCTAATAGATGTGCACACAACACAGCCTGATTGCCTAATGCTAATAATGTCTTTTTTTTTTTTTTCCTGCGTTGTTTTAACCATTTAATTATTCCTCCACCCGTTGCTCCCATGTAATACCCCCCCCCCCCCCCCCCATAATGTCACCTAAGAGCATGAAATTAGGCAGCCATATTTATGTTAAGGCTTGTCATCTTCTCTGAGAGATTATTTTCTCTTCAGGAAAATCCGTGACAAGCTCTTCTGATCATTAACTTCATTGGTGGAATGCATAAGGTTGTAGTTGTTTTCGAATATAGAAGACTGAAGAAGAAAATAT
Source organism: Crinia signifera (assembly GCF_055691185.1). Lineage (NCBI taxonomy): Eukaryota > Metazoa > Chordata > Amphibia > Anura > Myobatrachidae > Crinia > Crinia signifera. The sequence continues at coordinate 62,093,621 of NC_139223.1, read as the reverse complement.
CATTATATCAACATTTCATTGTGACTATAAAGTAAATTATCAAGTACATAAATGGTTTTTAAGCTAAAAAATTAATGTCCGCTAGGTACAGGCTTGGACAAAATATGGCCCTCCAGCTGTTGTGAAACTACAAATCCCATCATGCCTTGCCACAGTTTTGTTATTAGGGAATGCTAAAACTATGGCAAGGTATGCTTGGATGTGTAGGTAAGGGGGGGAGGGGGGGGGGGGGCGGGTGTTCCTTTTTTTTTTTTTTTTTGCCCCACAGTCAGTGGTAGGCAACCAGTGGCCCTTCAGCTGTTTTCTGGAACTACACCTCTAAGCCTTCCCTGACACAGTTTTAACATTCCGAACAATAAAATGGTGTCATGACATGCTGGGAGGTGTAGTTCCATAGCAGCTGGAGAGCCACAGGTTGCTCAGCCTTGCCCTAAACAATTATGGAAGGAGGAACAGCGTTCTGAGGTATATTTCCTGGCCTGCAGGAGCTACAGCAGAATTAGCCGGAACAATGCCATTTTGGATCCATGTGCTATATATCGGGACACGGAGGTAAAAGATAATTGGCCTAATGGAAAATGTGAGGCAGATGTAACGTGCAGTGTTAGATTTGTGTGATTTATTTGGTTTCTGTGCGGGGTAAATACTGCTGCTTTTATTTTTGCACTGTGATTTAGATTTAATTTGAACACATCCCACCAAAATCTAACTCTCTCTGCACATGTTGCATCTGCCCTACCTGCAGTGCAGCATGGTTTTGCCCATTTTGAGTCAAATTTGTCCTGCGATCAAGTCTGAATTGGGCCCTATGTATCAAAGAAGGTGTTGGTACAAGGGCTAGGAATTTCTTTATGCAGAAAATCCCAAATTGCACAGTTTCAATTTGAGCCCTATGGGAGATCGGAAGCCCGAATGTATTTAAACTATTAAACCATTTTCTCCTTTCTACAAAACTTTGGCCACATGAGCAAGTGACAGAACGTCAGGCAATAGAAGCAGCGACTTGTGTTGTAGCCTTATAAGCTAGTATTGTGAGGAAATGCCAGGACCCTAACCATGGTTCAAAGCTCAAGAAAATGGTTGCATGTGTATGGGGAAAACATGTTTTAAATAAGACAAACTGTCTCTTCATACTATTCAGTGGTTTTACAATATTTAATTAACTTTCGAAGTCCACTATCTCCCAATGACTCTCCTCTTGCATCTCTGCAGCATATTCCCACAGTATCAGAAGCAGTCTCCTTTAAGGCTTACCCAGGGTGGTGGTCACATCCCAGACCACTCTCATGAGTGTCCAGTATCACATTCAGATATTGACTCTGCTTTTCAACCCTTTTTGGATAGAATGTTTCTACATCATTTCTATATAATGCTGGACACAATTATCTGGGCAGTCCACCTGCTTTTGGTGAATCGCTCAGATAATTGTACTGTGTATATTCGCAACTGACCCGAAAATATTGTTTGGGTGGAAATGGCGAATTTCCAAGCACATTACAGTATTGCATCAGTTGCAAGTGTTCTGCATTGTGCAGTGTATACACTGCTGCAGCCAGCTGATGGACATATCCCATGAAAGGTTCTACTATTTGCTACACCAGTGGGAATGGTAACGGCGTTGCATAGAAGTGGACACCCACTCATTCTTCTATATTGTATAACCATATAATATATAATCCTATTTCTGTTTCTCAGCTGCCTTTGCATGTAGTGTTACTGACCATCGCTTCTCTCTCACACCCTTAGGTTGCTTGGTAGGGGGTCAATGTTTGTCTACTCTCCGGAGCAGTTCCAGAGGCTTCTCAAAATTGGCCCAGACTGGAAATCCCACAGACTATTGGATTTAGGAGCAGGAGACGGGGAAGTGACAAAGGTTATGAGTCCGCACTTTGAGGAGATCTATGTCACCGAGATGTCACAGACTATGATATGGCAACTTCAGAAGAAAAAGTACAGGTATGTATTGCCCTAATTCACTGTTGCGCACGCATCGCACATACACGGGGATTTCCACCTTTTACATGACCTTGGCTGGCATGCAACTGCTCTCATACAACTTTTACCAAACCTTTGGCTTTATTTCCTAAGCTTCTTTATGTGTAATACAGCCAGGTCTTTATATGACATTGATAGACAACCTATTGCACATCAGGCCTTGGTTGACTCTAGAACGTTCAAATGGGGCACATATTAGCCATAATTCCTGTAATGGTAGAAGTAACACATACAGGAGAAGCAACTCTCCTCTGGTAATACATAACAATGGTTTCAATCCCATGTACAAGACTTGGCAATTTCTAATTTATTATGATTATTGTGGAGAATATGAATAAAAGCGAGAACAAACAAATGCTTATCTGCTTCAGTTACGGTTTAGTTTGTTCTGTGAATACTATGTTTATTACTTTGTTGTATATTAACTTACCGGTAATCCAATAGTTTCAGCTTATGTATAGATTCAAAGTGTAACATTGTCTAGCATTAGCCTTTATTGGGGGGGAACCTGGGTTCCTTCGAGGACATAAGTGTTATCTTAGATGGGCAATGGGAGAAGTAAGCTAACCTTAACTTGACTGGAACTTGAACAGCCTTTCTTGTGTTTAGAGTACTTAATATTGATGAATGGCAACGAACCGGCTTTCAGTACGATGTCATTAGCTGCTTAAACCTCCTTGACCGCTGCCACCAGCCTGTGACCTTACTGAAGGAAATGAGAAGCGTCCTTGAGCCAACCAGGGGTCGGGTTGTGTTGGCCCTGGTCCTACCATTTCATCCCTATGTGGAAAATGGTAAGTGACAAAATTACACTCATCATGTCGTCCGACATTGGCAGGTATTTTCTCTTTGACTGATTAGTAACTACATGTACTCCACCTAGAACAAGTTTAAATGGGGCTTCTTATAAGGACCCCTTCCAATAGCATTATCTGTATACTGATGTGTGTGTAAAGGTGAGAATCGGCACGCCGGAATGTGCACTGCCGCAGTCCTGCTAGTTGGCGGCAACAATGTTTTTGCATTAAAATCTACTAATATGAACTTAGGTATTCCTGGCTAGATCCAAGTCTAGTACCCCACTAGACTATGAACTATGTGTATGATACTGTAGGGTAAATTTACGACGTTGGAAGTTCTCATAAAGATGGGCTGTTGCCCATAGCAACCAATCACATTGAATTACCTTCTAGAAGGTGCTAAATAAGGGTATAAGGTGCACCAAACTAAGGTCGACATGCATTAGATCGACCACTGAAGGTCAACAGGGTCTTAGGTCAACATTGGGAAGGGCGACTGTCAAAAGGACGACACTGGGTTTTTTTTTGGGGGGGGGGGGGGTCCTGAATGTCGACATGGACACCAAAGAAGTGCACTGCGTCCCCTCGCATGCCTGGTTACACTCTCCATACTACCTTTTAACTGTCGACCTAATGCTTGTGTGGACCTAATGATCCTGTCGACCTAAAGCTATGTCTACCTTTTTCATGTAATGACCTAAGGCCTGTCAACCTTTTCACTGCCGACCTAGTGACTGTATACCCTAAATAAGTAAGTAGAATCTGATTGGTTGCGAAGGCAACATCCCATCTTCAATGGAACGCCTAAGTAAATGTATCCCCGTGTGTATATTTGCAAGCCAGGCATATCACATACTGGGGGTGTTGAGGTTTTGCGCACACAGTAGCAAATCTCCGCGGACATAGGGAAGGAACTTAACCTCCTTGACTTGTGGGCATGTCATGGGCGTAAGATTCTGAGTCATGGGTAGGGGCATGGGGGTAGCCTATGTCTGATGTATCCCTTACGCCTAGCATGGGACTAATGGTGACTGTTGTGGCACAGGTTTCCGTTAGCACATGCACAGACCCCAGCATTAGTTGATTGGATCCTACATTAGCATAAATGAGTAAATCTGGAATCTGCCGGCAAATAAAGCCACTTGGCGTGCGACTCCCAATCAGCCACTTGCTCAACATAAGTTTGAATTATGTTACATGTTCAAAACCGTTACACAAGAAAAGCAAAACAATGCTTTGTTCAGAAAATTATTTATTATCCCAAAAATAATTTAATAACTAGATATCTTAGTCCTAAAGCATTTTACTATCCCCTTTCACTATTCTCAGTCTTCCAAATAATGATGATAGCTCAGAACAATGCAGAACGTATTCCGTTCCAATGTTGTCCGGTAAGTTAGAATGCAGAAGCACTCATCAGGTGTCCTATGTGTTCTGGTAGATCGTGTCATCCTCTATGACCTGGTTCTATCGAGAAGTAATGGGAAAAATAGATTAAAAGCAATGTATTAAGTATTGATGTAGGACATGTCCATCTGATGCACAATATAAAGTAGTGCTTTCTTTAAAATCTACACATTTGAATAAAATCTATGTTTGGATTCACTTTATAAACTTGGGACCCAGAAACAGTGGAGTAGGACGCCATCACATATTAAGCTTTTGAGCTCCCCCTGTGGAGTGAGCGTCAAAGAAGGTGTTGGAGAAACAGAGAGCGAACAAGAAAGAGGGAGAGCGGGCTTCATGGAAAAAGAGGGATTGAGAGAAAGAGGTGTGAGGTAGGGTCTCAGAGAAAGGGGGAAGAGTAAGAGAGAGGTAGGGTTATGAGCAGGATTAAAAGTATGTTAGGGAGAGAGAGAAAGACGGGAGCAAGAGTGTCAGGGAGAGAATGGGGAAAAGACTGGGAGAGAGGAGGTGTCTGAGAGAACAAATTATAGTGTCGGGTAGAGAAAGGGTTTAAAGATGTAGTGCTACAGAGGGTGTCAGGGAGAGAATGAGAGACCGCACCAGGTAGAGATAAAGGATGAGCCTGTCAGAGAGAGGGAGGGAGGGAAGAGAGAAGAGAGATAGAAGAAAGACTAGAGCAGAGAGAGAGGGATAAAGAGTGATGTGAGAGATGGTTAAGAAATAGAGGGGGCAGGGGGAAGAGCGCAGAGGAAAGAGATAGGGGAGAGAGAGCAGGGGGAGAGAAAAAGAGGAGAGGTGGCAGGGGAGAGATGGTGAGAGAAAAGGGGACGGGGGAGAGAGGGAAAAAGAGGAAAGACTGGGTGGGCAGAGAGAAAAATAGAAGAGGGCAAGTGACAGGTGGGCGAGAGGGGGGCAAGGTGATTGGTGGGGAAGAGGAGAGGGGGCAGGTCTAATTCTCAGCAGCATTAGCAGGTCTATTGTAGTAATAATTGCTATATTCTAATTGGTGCCGTGTATCTGTGCTTTTTGTTCAGTGTTATTAAAGAAATTCAAGTAATTTCTAATGCTTGGCATACATTCTACAGTTAGCCTGGTATTGGCGGATCAGCCAGATAATTGACCGATCTCATATTATCCATCAGTTGTACTTCCCAAATCATTCAGCATGTCCGTCAATGCAATATGTTGGGAGTTGCTAGTCTGCCACAACTGGCATTGTATGCACTGCTACAGCCGACTGATGGAAATCTCCTGGGAGGAACGGGGGCAATATCTCCTATACAGAGGAGGAATCTAGATTTCCTGCGGCCATATACACTCTGAGATATCTCTGAGTGTATGGCCATAATATCCGCTGTCTTACAGGCTTTCAGATACAGTGTCTCTTCATCAGACAGGCTCTGTATGCCCAACATACAGCTAGGTACACCATTTTATAACCACGTTGCTAATTGGGTCGACAGCCAAGTGTTGCGGACCCAGCTTGACCCTCAAAGGGCCTCCTACGTGCCCTGGACATGCTATGTTGGATATCGCTTGGGGTTTTAAGGCTTCTATGGCATCAGAAGGTCAGTATCTAATGTATTAAAAGGCACATGAGATGCGACCTCCTGATCCTGAGCATTGCAGGAGTGTTAAAAGCAGTTTATTGGCTAATTCTCCTGTGCACACTCACCTGTACAATTGTTAGGCCACTCCACCAATAGCTGAATGGGTCATTGATTGTACAGGTGTCTACCCAGCTAAACACATAAATAGTGTACCTTTTTTTTTTTGTCTCTTTATTTATTTACAGTTTCTTATATAGCGCCGCAGAGTCGCTTACTTGTTTGTTTGCTTTCTGTTCATATCTATTGCGATATTCTTTTGCTATTGCGTGAAAAACACTTCTTGCTCTGTAGCTTCTCTGTGTGAGAGAAATAGTGTTATATTATTTCTTACCACTTTCTGGAACAGACTAGAACATTCCCCTACTTACATCTGTTGCGTCCCTGGGTCCTTGGTGGTTTTCTGTGAATCTACAGATTCTCCATTTTGACTAGAAAATAACATTTAAAGAATAGCGTTTATTGTGCATGCCACTTAGTATAACAAAGAACATGGTACAATTTCTTCCCAGCTCGTTGAATTAATGTAATTAAGTTCCTAGTTGTTTTCCGACCTTGTATAAAATCATCCCAACCAATCTGTATTTCACTCACATAGAAATTAGACAATGGAACCTGGTGTTTGGTTGCTATGGTTTTAATTGATATCTACAGTGTTGTAGTTATGTCACTTTATATTATATATGGCACTGGCATCTTATACCCCTTTTACATCGCAAGCACTGGGTCGCACCCTGGGATCTGGTCAATCCAGGAAGCGACCCAGATATTTGGTGCTCGCAGTGACCCTGCTTATTGCCAGGTCGCTGACGTCATCAGGGGGGTGGGGCAGAGCGGTCGTGTGTTAGGCGGGAGAGGAGACAGCACTGAGATGACGCTACTGCCTCCTCCATAGAAATGAACGGGCCTTGGGTCGTTCGACCCGGGTTACCCATTCAGACTGCCCAGCGACAATGGTCTGACCCGGGAATAACACTGCTTATATCCTGGGCTGGGATGCTGGACCCTGGATATTCAGCATGGCCCTTTCACACCGTCCCGGGATTTGACTCGGGTTATTTTTGCGGTGTGAAAGGTGTTTTATACAGCTCCTTGCAGGCTTACACATCCTAAATAACATGTATTAAGGGAAGACTCACCCTGAATGCATAATAAGAGAACACGGTGATGCTATATATAAAAAGCAATATACAAATAACTATTAAAGAAGCATTTGCTGCTGTGATCATTGCTTGAGGTGCATCTGCAAGAACAAAAGAGAGAGTGATTATTAAGCTTTGTTTTTGTCTACTCATCCCAAGCTCCTCCTTCCTGTAATCCCCAATATCTACCTCCCGCGCTTTGCCATTATTAGCTATATTTAACTTCTCTTCTTTCTTTACTAAATATGATAACATGACCTGGCCTGAAATGTTTTAATCATAAATGTTGTACTAGGAATGCCCCACCAGCTCAGTCTGTCATAATAATAATAATAATAATAATAATAATAATAATGATGATATTTATATAGCACTTTTCTCCCAATAGGACTCAAAGGGGCAGATGTATTAACCAGCGTTAAGTGCAAAAATGCACTTAACGCTGGTTAACTGGGGGGGATTACGTCTGTCCCTAATGTATTACTAGCGCACCTAACGTGCGCTAGTGACAGCCCGCCGAGTTACGCTCGGCGGGGCTGTCCCTGTAATCCCCCCCAGGGATTAATGGCCGGGGCGATGTATTAACAGCCTTCAAGGCGTTAATTCGCCCCGGCCGCTTCGCCAGCTCAGGGCTAGCGTTGTCCTATCCCCCACTATGGGGACAACGCTAGCCCTGCGTCTGGCTTGGGCTGCGCTGGGGATCTCGCGTGAACAGCGAGATCCCGCGCATGCCCAGTGCGGCCGGCCGGGGGACAGGAGATAGCGCATCAGTATTAACTGATGCGCTATCTCCAGAAAGGGACATCGCTGAAGGGGGGAGTTAACGCTCCCCCGCTTCGGCAGACAAGATGTTAATACATCTTGTCGATGTTCCTTCCTGCTTCGCCTCGCTATTGAGGCGAAGCAGGAAGTATCATAGCGGCGCGATAAGCGCTGCTATGATACATCTGCCCCAAAGTGCTTTACCATTGTCTTTACAGCTCGAAATACAAAACAAGCTTAACAGTAGATGTCAGTGAAATGCTTGAGTAAATAGGAACGTCTTTAGTCTATTTTTAAAGGATTCTACAGTGGGGGCTTCTCGCACTGTGCGAGGAAGAGAGTTCCACAGAGTTGGAGCAACAAAGTTGAAGCTCGACCCCCAGATGAATTTAGGGAGATTCTGGGTACTGTTAGTAGTCCTCCTTCAGTGGATCTTAGTCATCAGTGTTGGAAGCCCCGCCCACTGGATCCCACAATCCTATCCTTTCACACATTCCAGAGCAATCACCCCCAGATAGTGCAGCTGTGCGTAAAACCTTTCCTGTAGGAAACTGCATGATTCCGCCCCTTGTACTAGAAGGTAGGTACTGCTTTGAACATCAGATCATACGTCCCAACTATTGGGATTCTTATATCGGGCTCCTGCCGTGTGCTTCTGAAAAGGGGTGGTGGTCTTGGCAAAAGGGCCGTGGCTTTGCAGGAGCTACGCCCTTGTTGCCATCCCTATGGGAGCATTGCCAGCTCTGAGCTGTTGGCGTGCCACCAGTCCCTTTGTCTGCCTTGAATAGACTCTGTATGCATACACACCTCATCTATACATCGCTGCTCTGCTAACAAGAACAGCAGGTGACCAGGGTCTCCTAACTGCTCCACATCGCAGGACACTGCTGCCTGTAGGATGGGACAATTGGGAGGTATGATTAAATGTTGGCAAAGTACCCTTATTGCCACAGCCTTGGACATACTGTGTATGCACTGAGCGATTTTCAGGCCACCGATTTTTCACATCATCGCTGTCCATACACGCTGGGCAAAATCACCAAGTGTGTATGGACCTTTTTGTTTTCCCTCTGGGTTTGGGTGCATTGATTTCTTTTGGTGTCTAAATTAGAATTTGGAGATGCTTATAATTGTCCAAATAGTAATACCTCTCACTTGTAGTATGGATCCTGGTCCTGTAGTCTTTGCTGTGGCCAGATCAGACTCTAGGAATGCTATGCCACATATGTATATTCCGCTGTCCTGGACTGATAAGTTGGTAATGTGCAGAACCGTTTTATGTGGAGCATCATTGACCATTTGAAAGCGGTGATTGCTGGGCAGTTCTTCATGTGTAGAAGCAAGATATCGGAACCAATATATCTTTACAGGATTAAAGCAGCTTTCAGTTTTCTGGTACAGACATGATAAAGTCATGCTTTTCTGCAGCACGGATCCTTCATAATATGCATCCTGTTGCACAGTCACCTTGCAGCTTCTGACATCTAGTGGTCAAAACACACATTGCGCTATTCAGCCATGTAGCTCTTGTAAAGGGACCAACTGTATTAATATAGAAACATAGAATTTGGCAGCACATCAGAACCAAATAGCTCGCTCAGTCTGTGCCCTTTAGGGTATTAGGGATATGGTATTAGAGTTGGTTTAGGTCTTATTGTCATCTATATTCCAAAAATTATAACTGGCACATAATATTACTCTGAGCAGCTGCTTATATGGGAGTAGTCACTTCCCTACAATAACAAAGACAACAGGAAACGAGGCAGCCCTTACTAAAAATTATGATGCACAGGGCCCTGGAGGGCGGCAGTTCGCCCCTCACCCCCAGCGAACTGTGTAAAAAACTTGCGCCCTGGCGTCCCTGCAGTGCTGCTGGAGCGGTCAGGGGTGTCCGTGCCGCAGGGGTACCTGCGGCGCCGTCATGTGTATAAAGCTGTCTGCGGCCGGCGGGGTCCCTGTAGTGAATAGAAAATAACTAGCGCTATGCGCTATTCACTGCAATGACCCCGCCGGCCGCAGCCAGCTTTATACACATGACGGCGCCGCAGGAACCCCTGCGGCACGGACACCCCTGACCTCTCCAGCAGCACTGCAGGGATGCCGGGGCGCAAGTTTTTTTACACAGGTACCACCCCCCGGCACCGGGGCGCCCCCACCCCGACTCGCCTGGGGCGCTCAGGTGCCTTGCACCGGCCCTGATGATGCACATCAAGTGAATCCATAAAATAGCATTTTCAATAACCGCTAATAAAAGCAAAAGATATATCATAATTATATCATTTATATAAAGCTGCTAGTTTTGTCAGCGAAATGCGTTTGTTCAACCCTGGGCCTGTGCTACCCATCTTGGATGTTCATCTGACCACCGTGTCCCACAATTCAGAAGTCCTTTGCCACCTTTACCTGGAACTACAGCCGTACCACATGTGAGGTTTTGTTTGGTCCAATTAAAATCAGCCACCAGGATCTTCTCCTCCAGTGGCACACAGGAAATCAATTTGCTCTTGTGGACTCTGTCAACTTGGGACTACTGCTTTGGTGCAGGTTAAACTCTACCAATTGGGTCCATTATTTTGTTGCAAATGGTTCTGATATCTTTTTGCTTTCATATGCTTTTATGGTACTTGTGTACTATCACGGCGCCCATCGCATCGCAGACCATAAGGCATGCAATGCGATGAGATTTCCCTCGATGTCATACATTGTATAGCATTGTATATGGCATACAATGCGATGCGATTTTAAATTGTATATGCACCCTAATGGGGACTTACAATGTTAAATGCACCCCCACTATGAACGTGAACCTGAAGCGTGGCGAGCGGCGGCGGTTCGCGTCCTCCAACCTTTTCATACCCCCACTATCCACGTCGGCGTGGAGTTGATTTTATATAGTGTGGCGAGCCACCGAGCCCGTGGCGAGTGTACGCGTAATACGCGTGCGCTAGCCACACTATATAAAATAAACTCCACGCCGATGTGGATAGTGTGAAAAGGTCGGAGGACACGTACCGCCGCCCCTCGCGGCCTCGCTGCGCTCTCCACGCTTCGGGTTGGCGTTCATACTGGGGGTGGCGTGGGGGTGCATTTAACATTGTAAGCGCCCATTGGGATGCTTATAAGCACCCATTAGGGTGCTTATACAATTTAAGATCGTATAGGGGGCTTAAATCGCATCGCTGTGCATCGGGTGTATGGCATGCGATGCGATTAAAAATCGTGCTACTTAATATTGGGGGCCCCGTGATAATACACAAGTACTACTTTTATTATCTATTATTAAAAATACTATTTTATGAATTCACTTGGCGTGCATTATACTTTTTAGTGAGCGCTGCCCCTTTTCCTGTTGTCATAATATCAAATTCCTATTGTTTTCATTCATATTACAGTTCTCTAGCTGTAGATAATTAAAACAAAACAAAATATTTAGGACTCGAAGAAAAAAGGTAACCAAATATTAATTGAGGCCATGCAGCACGCTCAATTAGGACCCAAGTAAGATTTAATTAGCTACATGAGTCTTTTTATGGCCAAATAATTATTGCAAGTTTAGTGAATAATTTAGTGTACTGGGAAAATTTACTAAGCATTGTATTAGCCTCTGCTAATGTGGTAGATATTCAATTGTACACTGATAAACTGTTCTACTTTTCTAGACAAGTGGTGCAATTTACTAAGCATTGCTTTTGCTGTCTATTGGAAAGAAAACAGTATTTTCCTGTAATTCTCAATCCGCTATGAAAATATATCTGACACTATTCTACCGCAAATCTGTTGACAATTCCTTGTCAACCTGCGGCATATTTCGAGCACTGTACAGATCACTTCCCTTCTCCAGTGATAAACTGCATCGGGCCTCTGAGCCTAGACTTGTGTTAATAAACATTGCTGGGTCCCCTCTATTTTTCAGCAACCAACATTAGGCTGAACTGTCCAGGGCAGCTGACATTATAGTAGAGTGACACCCAGCATGGGGTGTCCCCAACATAATGGCTGCGATATGTTCACTGATTAACCTAGGGCTAGAGTCATCCCTGAGTCTTGGCAAAACATAAAAACAATGCTACTGCTCCTCCAGGAACCTCATCGCGATTGAGAGGTCACTAGGGGACAATTTACATAGGATTTAATGGGGCCACGCTGATTGGTCAGTGTGAGCTGACCAATCGGACCCAATATAATGTGAATTCCATTCATGTTGTGTGTATTAAATTGGTAAGCGACTGTTGTATTATTTCTTTTTATTTATTTATTTTTTTTTTTTTTTTTTTTTTCATTTATTAAAACATTAAACAGACAAGATCAGTTGTACAGGTGCCAGCAGCCATTTATGCCGTCACTTGTGGTTTGAAAGATATTTCATACAATTGCACAAGGAAAACACAGCAGCTTAGAGAATGATAATGAAGTAACACCAGACTTCAGACAAATGCAGACTTTGATTCTTCTATTTGTCTGTCACTTGTGGTTTGACAAGTACCATCAAGCACAGGCAGGCTTGCTGGGACCTGTAGTGCAAAATTTTAATTTCATTCATGCTATTCTTAAGGGCCCCTTAAGGTGGCCATACACACGCAGATTTATCTTCAGATCTGGCTGGTTGGAATAAAAACCTGGTTATGGATGAGAGCAAATGACAGTTGACCATTTGCTTGGAAATGCTGGAAAACTGACAAACTGTCACTCATCCATAACCATGTATTTCTTCCAACCAGCCAGATCTGCAGATAAATCTTACTAGTGTATGGGCACCTTTACACTTGTGAGATTTTGTCAGATTTGACCCAATTCAGATGGATTAAGCCAATTAATCTGACAAAATCTGATGCGCCTGTCTGACAAAATCTGATGTGTAGGACCCATTGCAATATCCAGTGCACATTGGGTCTAACCAAGAGATTGATCCTCCTGCACATAGGATACATCTCAATTCAATCCGGTCCAACTTGTTGGACAACAAGTTAGACATGTGTAAGGGGGCCTTTACTTCTACACCCAAAGCCCCAAGGTGGTGCAGGGGAGAACCCTGGATGTTCTTTCCAGGACTTGTTGTCCTTAGTTAAAGGGGACCCCACTTTCCTAGGTATTCCAGCCAGTCAAGGACTGGTTGCAGTTCTGGCAGGGGGTCCCACACTGTGTGTCCCTCTGCTATAGTTGGTTAAGTCAAGTGCTGGTTATTGTAGAATACAGGGGAAACCACATTCTTTTCAATATCAGCCTAGGCTCAGTTTGGGGTTGGTCATTTAATTTTTCACATCAATGTCTGCACAGGTCTAACTCAGCAGTGCCGATCCCCACATCTACTCACTTGCCACCAGCAACTGGGGTTTCTGTCTGATTTTAATGGTATTTTTTTTTTATTTTTATTAAAGATACTTGGGTATATATTTCAATTGATGTGGACACGGCTCTCTTGCCGAAAGGGTATCGACCTCTTCACTGCTAGCTGTTTTTTTTTTCCGATAAGTTGGAATGTTTTGACCTGCTGAAAACCAGGTGGATTGGTGGAATAGCTAAAAAAAAAAACACAGAATGTTACAGCGCTGTGCTTAATATTTTTTAGTATTTATTAAGAAGAGTTTTTATACATATAAAATAAACAATGTGGCCAACATTGGGACAAACAAGTCTTACACACATAGATTAGTAAACTTCCCCGCTTGATAGCACTTTCTTAGTAATGTCAATGTTAATTAATTAGTAGCAGCATGCAATAAGGTGGATTCCTTTGTTAAACTAGTTAGTAGAAGTTCAATGAATAAGGTTCCCATATTATGTGCACAATGTATGGTTAATACTTAAGTGATCGTCCGGATAGAACAACAGGGATCCTGCATGCAGTCCCCAGCGACCTCTCCGACCGCTAGTTCACTTCTGGCCGCCGTCTTTTCTGAGATGGGAATCTCTGGTTCTGTCAGTTGGCAGCTCAAGTCCCCAATCCTCTACGCGTTTCTCCGCCTCTATGCTTGTTCAGCGGCTTCCTCAGGAGTGAACTATCTCATCTCAGAAAAGACCGCGGCCAGAAGTGAACTAGCGGTCGGAGAGGTCGCTTGGGAACTGCACGCAGGATCCCTGTTCTATCCGGATGTTCACTTAAGTATTAACCATACATTGTGCACATAATATGGGAAACCTTATTCATTGAACGTCTACTAACCGGTTTAACAAAGGAATCCACCTTATTGCATGCTGCTACTAATTAATTAACATTGACATTACTAAGAAAGTGCTATCAAGCGGGGAAGTTTACTAATCTATGTGTGTAAGATTTATTTGTCCCAATGTTGGCCACATTGTTTATTTTATATGTATAAAAATTCTTTATAAATACTAAAAAAATAATAAGCACAGCGCTGTAACATTCTGTGTTTTTTATTTATTTTTTGCTAATCCATTATTGAGGGTTTGGTAACCCCCATTAGGTAACAGCTGCAGTGCTTGATATCATATAATCCCCACTCAATATCCACTTTTTTTTGTGGTGGAATAGCTGCTAATCCACCTGCATTTGACGGAAACACAGCCAAAGCCGAAAGGTTTTGGCCACGTTTCCGGCAATCTCATCTGACATGAAAATGTCTGATTGAGGCAGGGAGTATGGTGCCAGGTGAGCAGCAGCAACTTATACGGCACCATCCTTCAATCCACTGCCACCCACACCCTCCTACTGCCCCCTCCTGGACTCATCCCGGCCCCATCCCGCCTCCCACAAAGCTCCTGCCGCCTCCTACTGCTCCGCTCAGCCGGTCCCCGCACCAGCTGGGTGAGCATCAATCAGCGGCCAAATCAGACATCTGGATTTGGCCACTGCATTAAATAGACCATGTCGGATCCATTCCGTCAAAATAATTTTGGAATGGATCCGACATCAGTTGAATATACCCTTTAGTAAATTATGGGCTTTGTTTTACTTGTAGTTCTAAAGACCGGTAAACCAATGTTCTTTTGTTTTGTAAAGCTCAATGTTCTTGGTGGATTCCCATTAGCTTTGCCTTTAGTAAATCAGTGGACTGCAAACCGAGGAGAAATCTGTTGCTTAGTAAATATACCCGTATCTGTCAGGTCCCATTCATTATTTTTTACTTGAAACAGTAGTTCCACCTACCCTAATCTCAATCTCCATTAATCTCCTATTAAATCAATTTCCAACCTACTCCTCATTTAGGGGGAAATTTACTAAGATGGGAGTGCTATTTCACATGGACTGTTGCTATGGGCAACCAATCAGATACTATCCATTATTTTCTAGAAGTAAATATCTAAATAAGTAGATTCTGATTGGTTGCCCATCGCAACATCCCATGTGAAATGGAAATTCCATCTTATTAAATTTCCTCCTTCGTGTCATATTCTATAGTTTACACTTCGATATCATAAAAATTAAAGCAAAAAACAAGCGTTATTGTTTTTGCACTGCATTTGGACAGACTGCCTACATACACTGGCAACTTATGGTTCTAACTGCAAATTATTTTACTGCTAAATAATCCGAGGCCCACTAATGACTTTAATCAGCAGAATCAGAATAATTATGGAATGTATGACTTACGGTAACGATGAAGTATGAGGATGGAAATGAAAACAAGAAACCGCCGTAAGCCTGGTGTAACCATGTCTTGTCTATCTTGGCTGCTGAGTTAATGAGGGAACTAAATCTGGGGAACAGCTAGTTTCAGACTTGGTGCAGCTTGTCTATCTGTTGGGACACTTCCTGGTGACATTATTATGTTTTCATATCCCACATCCTGTAGCATTAAAGCTGCTATTAAACTGTAGCCTCACAGGGCACTTCATTTCCCTTTTTATATATAACATTTACTTTATAATCTGTTTAGTCAACCTGTGTTTCTGGCTGATGTGGAAATGCAAGATCCTGGGAGGGCATATGGGACTTGTAGTTCTGCAAATACTGGAGAGTCGCAGATGGCTCAACTATGTTTCACAGATGGGGTTTATGTTTACATGGTATATGTTTTATCTTATGGATGTATGGAATATCATAAATGCAAATTATCCATACTTGCCTGCATGTAAACACTCCAGGAGAAGCTCAGAGAGGAAAGGCAGCTAGGTACGTCAGGGGATGAGCCTGGACATCCATGTCATTAGGCCCTGACCCCACCACTAGCATTCCCTTAGTGGAAGGAGTGGGGCACATTGCCATAAAAATGGTCCCATTTATTTTATCAATATATTTTCATCTAGCCTGCTTAGTAATGGTGAAAGAGGGGGGGACTGGACTGCACACCATATTTTTAAACATAATGTGAGGTGCTATGAAGTTAAGGCTTCTAGTACCATACAGGAAAAAAAGAGAACAATACTGATGCACACCCTAGGTGCTAAGAGCACTGATTACTCTAAGTTTATCAAAATATTTTTTTTTTCTGTATATAATTCTTCTGTACATATTTTTGTATATATGTAATTTTTCACAGTATTTGTGTATATTTTGTGGTTTGGGCGAGAGTGGTGCCGACCAGGTTGGCGTGTGTGTATGTATATATATGTATATATATATATGTGTGTGTGTGTGTGTGTGTGTGTGTGTGTGTGTGTGTGTGTGTGTGTGTGTATATATATATATATATATATATATATATATATATATATATATATATATATATATATATATATATATATATATATATATATATATATATATATATATATATATATATATATATATATATATATATATTCACCTTCTTTAGACAGGTTAAATATTGTGTTCCGGGTCTGTGGACCGCATTAAGCATGCAGTGGAACGCATGCGCTTCCATTCAGTGAATCCACAGTCAGCTCCTCCTAGACGCGGCAAACAGCCTGGCGACTAGGTGGAACGCACATGTCACTTCCGCCCTGGCCAGTGGAACGCAAGAAGCGCTTCTGGCCGGTGACGCGATTTTCAGTTGTTTTAGATGTGTTGTGATAGATGCGCAATTAATTAATGTGTACCATAGGTACGAACAGCTGCATCCTGATATTTATAAGTTTGCAGGCACATTAGAAATAATGATTTTGGAGAGGAGTGAGTTGCGGACAGGCAGTGATTTCACTTCCGGTCCAGGGGTATATAGGCTGACCCGGTGAGGCAGTACAGTTGTATACCTCCCCATGGATGTTTGCCCACTGTTGTACTATTCCTGATGATGGTCTTGTGTAGACCAAAACGTGTCGTTACTTCGGATGGCATGTCACTTTGATGCAAATAAAAATAGTACTTTGATTACCTAGACCTTGGTGAGTGCCCATTTTACTTCCACTATACTTTGATCTTCATTCATCTTGTGGAGCACCCCCCTGTTTATTTGGATTCGATACGAGTGCGGATTCCTTGGAAGAAAAAAAAATATATATATATCTATATCCAGTGTCCGTGAGTCTTCGAAACACTGCCATTTGCTGCCAAACCTCTTTCTCACACATGCACAAACACGGGAGACACACTAGCTAACAATGCTTTTGCTTTGAGCAGGCTTACTAATGACCTCATAATTAGTGTATTATTTATTAACAGTTCCTTATATAGCACACACATACTCCGCAGCGCTTTACAGACAATAGTTGAACACTCACATCAGTCCCTGTCCCAGTGGAGCTTACAATCTATGTTCCCTACCACATGTACATGCAAACACAGACATTCTAGGGTTAATTTTGTTGGGAGCCTACCAGTATATTTTTGGAATGTGAGAGGAAACCAGAGTACCCAGGGGAAACCCACGCAAGTACGGGGAGAATATACAAACTCCACACAGTTAAAACAGTTTATACCATCCGTTCTGCCCCGAATCACCGTGAACCCTTTTAAAACAGTGGGGTCAACAAGATGAAACAGGGTTTTTTTAAATTTTTTCTTTCACTTTAATGCCCCCGCAATAGACACCACTGTAGACTTCTAAATGTAAACTTAAATCTAAGAATCCTGAAGGTTATAATACATTAAGGGCAGTATTCAACGTGAAATATTCTCCGTGCATGGCAAGAGATTTTTTCTCTCGCCATGCACTCGCCCTGTTCCGGAGGGCTCGCTGCCTCTCCTGCTCCCACTATTCAATGTGGTTAAGACTCGCCGCCACTCGCGGCGAGTCTTAACCCCTGCAGCGGACGAGCGTCCGCGGCAGTGAGGTGGCAGGGAGCCGGGGGACGGTGGCAGTCAGGGAGATTAAAGTCTCCCTGGCTGCCCCAGAACATATGTGGAGGGGAGGTGGGCTCCCCGGGACCCAGGCAGCACAAGCTGCCCCCCCCCCCCATAGCCAGCGGGGGACCCAGTATTCACTGCACCCGATCGTGCATATGTAATGATCGGATGCAGTGAATATATGAATATCTAATGAGCGGCTCGAGTGCTCCGGCCCTCTGCTGGCTGCTCTGTGTAAAAAAAAAAATTTTTTTTTTTTAAATAAAATATATATTCGGTACTTGTTTCCTAGCACGGCCACACCGATTTACATCGGGGTGGTCGTGTCGGAAAAATCGGGTCGATCGCATCGCATGCGATTTGGTCGCATGCGATGCGATTGACGCGACCGACCGATTTTGGACCCGATTTTTTTCATTGAATGAAATGTAAATCGGGTCCCTGGGACCCGATTTTACATTGGATTCAATGTAAAATATTCCCAACCCCCCCCCCCCAAATTTAACGGCGTAAACCACCACCCCACGATAGACGCCAACCCGAAGCGTGGCGAGCCCGCGAGGGGCGGCGGTGCGCGTCCTCCGACCTTTTCATTCCCCTACTATCCACGTCGGCGTGGAGTTGAGAATAGAATAGTGTGGCGAGCGCAGCGAGCCACCGAGCCCGAAGCGTGGCGAGCGGACGCGTATACCTGTGAAGTTATACGCGTCCCCTCGCGGGGCTCGCCACGCTTCGGGCTCGGTGGCTCGCTGCGCTCGCCACACTATTCTATTCTCAACTCCACGCCGACGTGGATAGTAGGGGAATGAAAAGGTCGTAGGACGCGCACCGCCGCCCCTCGCGGGCTCGCTGCGCTCGCCACGCTTCGGGTTGGCGTCTATCGTGGGGTGACGACGGGGACATCTATAATGTGAAATGGGTCATATTGGCCCATTTCACATTTTTCACATTTTATCACGATTTCAATGTTAAAAAATATTTTAACATTGAAGCCTATGTAAAAATCGGGGGCATCGCGTCGGGACCAATGTTAATGGTCCCGACCGACGCGATGCCCCCGATATTTTACCTTTCCCAACACGATTTCAATGTTAAAATATTTTTTAACATTGAAGTCTATGGAAATATCGGGGGCATCGCGTCGGTCGCGTCGGGACCAATGTTAATGGTCCCGACCGACGCGATGCCCCCGATTTTGTGTCCTAGCCGGCAAAATGGACCTGATTTCAAAGGAAATCGGGTCCATCGTATGGATCGTGTACCTTAACTTAAAGGTACACGATCTTTACGATTGTGGCCGTGCTAGGAAACAAGTACCATATATTCATGTGCTATAAGCACATGAATAAAAATAACATGCCCCTTCACAGAAATAAAATCCTGATTTTTTTTTACACCAAAATAAAAATAAAAAATCTTTTAGTTTAAAAGTTCACATTCCAGTTCTCCATGAAGAGATGGAGAATTGCTACACGGAGAGACACGGCGAAAATCACTTAAAAAGACGGCGAAAATATCACATTGAATAGGGTGGTTCACTTTTGGAGAGCAAAATGCTCCTTCCAACGCGAAAACAGCACAAACTCGCCATAAAACAAGGCAAATTTTTCTCATTGAATACTGGCCTAAGTCTTACGGTAATTGACAGTGACCGCAGAAATCGCATCTTAGAAGTCATATAGCAAAGCATATAGGATATTAGTATATAAAGCTGTCAATCTGGAGCCTCTGCAGTCTATGGACACTGATGTTGCACATTGAGAACACGATCTCACCAGTTACATAAGCCTGTGCTGTTTAACTACTGCAAGATAGAGAAGCACAGCGCTACTGTTTTTTTTATTAGACCAGACACCATGCTAGACAGATTTAAAGGATATATTATCTTCTTAATATTACACCCCACCCACTATATTAATTAGCTGTCAAACATACTACTTTGATAAGCATTTTAAGTAAAATTACTTTTGACTGTTTCTGTTTTCTTTTATTTTTGATAAGAAGTTTAGCATCTGTGTACTTCCCTTTTTATTGGCTTCCCCATTCCAGAATGGTGCAAGTTCCCTGAAAAGTATTTAATACGTAATATGTCACCAGCATAGCTGAATTTACCACAGATGTGTGCAATTGTTATATGTGGGGAACCACACTATTAGTTGCATTAACCTGGGGAAATTTGGATAAAAACCAATCTACCGTGCGCTTATAAGCAGCTCTGGGTGCCGTACTGATTAAATGAAGAACCACTTCAAAAACATACAATACCAAACACAAGAACAATCAGAATAGCTCCCTGGGCGCTGGATGTAAGTTCCTCTCTCCTTTTTCCAGGGGAATGTGGACCCAAAAAAAGAGAGACGAAGAAAACACAATAGTGTGATATTGTAACTTAATCATCAAATTCTATTTTCAATAAAATTTGTGCCTCGTACCAATCCAATATGTCTACTCAGATTAGCAGACATGTAAGCTCAAACGGAGGGACTTAGTGCGTCACCAAACGATCTTTCACTTCCCGTCTTCTTTAAGTGGATCACTCAAAAAAAGGGGATAGGAAAACACAATAGTGCAGATACCCTTTTTTATTTTTAAAAGCATAAAATTATAACAACCAGATTCTGAATCAAAGGACTCTTACCATGTGGTTTTGTCCACAAGAAATGTAGACAAAATAGCGTAAGTGTGTAAAACCAAACAGGCGTCCCCGGGTGCTGGTCCACAATGGGGGTCCTTCAGAAACGTCCTCTGCCTTCCCAAACCGACCGGTTTCGATACTGGATGTATCTTTCTTGTCTGGAAATAGGCCTAGCCATCCTCACAAGGATTATGGGCACTGCACACTTACCTTCCACACCTTGAGAAAGATACATCCAGTATCGAAACCGGTCGGTTTGGGAAGGCAGAGCTTAGTATAGCTTGATGTTGCGTCCTATCAGTGCAGCTGTATCACTCTCAGCTGATATACAGCCTTCATACTTTGTGTGTGTGTGTGTGTGGGGGGGGGGGGGGTGGGGGGGGAAGGGGTCTCGGGTGCTAACCATTATTACTGGGGGATTTACAGAAAGAGCAGTATGTAACCAGCAGCCACAACATAACTTACCAATGTCACTGCTCTTAGGGTTGCATAATACTTGTAACCAATAGGAGTAAGCTACAGTTGCATGTAAGGGGTGTGGTATGGAGGTCTGACAGTCGGGACAAATGCAAAGAAGCCCCTTGCGGGCTCGCCACAGGTTCTATTCTCCCTCTATGTGGGTCCTGGACCCCTATGAGAGAGAATAGCCTTTGTAGGTTGGAACCCAACAGTCAAGTTTTTAACAATTGGGATTCCGACATCCGTCTACTAACCGACTGTCGGGAGGTCATCCGGCTCCTCATGTGAGTTATACCTGATCCGATAGGCAGGATGCAATTTGTTATAGCCACCTGTATTAAGGCTTAGTGTTTGCATGGTTCATGCTTTCTGTAAACAGAACAGGACTTGCTGACAAAAAAAGAAAAACGTAGTCCGGGCAGCGAGATTGGCTCGTGTCTCCTGGCCTTAATGTAACCGATACATAGAATGTGACGGCAGATGAGAACCACTTGGCTCTAGTCTGCCCACGTTCATACACACACTAGGGTTATTTTTGTCTGAGTACGTAGAGGAAACTCCCAGCCACAGGGAAGATTTGCAAACTCAACACTCTTTGGGCCATGGTGGGAGTTGAACCCATGACCGCAGGGCGGTGAGGCAGTAATGCCAATCTGATTATACCATCCATACTGCATGTGCAGGCCCCTTATACACTTCCTAGGGCAGTGATGGCTAACCTTGACACTCCAGCTGTTGTTGAAGTACTTATTCCAGCATGCTCTGCTACAGTTTTACTATTTGACCATGCTAAAACTGGTGCAGGGCATGCTGGGATGTGTAGTTGCACAACAGCTGGAGTATTAAAGTTAGCCATCAATGTCCTAGGGGTACTTTATTACAGCTCCAAAAACTCTGCAAGTTGTGTAACAAGCTTTATTTGTATGTTTGCTGCGGTCACAGACAGACTGTGTGTGTGTGTATTGCTACTATCCGGCCTGCCTGCAGTTATTATTATTTATATTTTTAACCTTATCAGCATTGATATTATCGTCATCAGAACATTTCGTAATAGGAGGCGGTTCATCACATGTCTGGATATATTTTGATAATGTTCCCCTTTTTCCTTCAAAACTGATGATCTGGTCATTGTTCCTCAGTTTGCTGCTACTTGATTTGCTGAAGCAATAATAAAGGTTATTTTATCATGAGGTATATCCACTTAAAGTGTGATCCATTCTGGGACTGGGTGAGTGACGGGAGTCGGGATGGTGCCGTCGAAACTGCCGTCTTGTCGGAAAAATGGCAGTGTCCAAATTTGAGAAGGACACTGTCAGATTGAGGTAGGGAGAAGGGCGTCAGGTGGAGACCAGATGAGCTGCTGCTCACCCGACGCCCTTCTCCCTGCCTCAATCTGACAGTGTCCTTCTCAAATTTGGACACTGCCGTTTTTCCGACAAGACGGCAGTTTCGACGGCAATTAAATATATATCCAAGTATTTTATCCTATCTACTTTTCTAACTCTGTGTTGGTGTAGATGCCTTTCTCTGCTCTGTATTGCCCCATTTCTTATTATAAAGGCATCACACAATATAAATGTAGCCTTTTCAGTACATTCTATAGGCAGACTCCTCGTTGTGGGCCAGATGTACACTTGAAAAGTGATAACATGGAGAGTAATAAACCACCAGCCAATAAGCTCCTAACTCTCATTATTTAAACCGAAAAGTGATAACATGGAGAGTAATAAACCACCAGCCAATAAGCTCCTAACTCTCATTATTTAAACCCAGCCTGTAACATGGCAGCTGATTGGCTGTTGGTTTATCACTCTCCATTTTATCACTTTTCAAGGTTAGTACATCTGGTCCTGTAAATGGTCTCTTCTAAACAAGTTGTTCTAAATTTTACGTAGAATTTCCGGTTTAGGCATTAATATAGTGGCATGCACACAACTGATGGGGGTGACATATCTATACAGTATCACTGTCTAATTCACCACACAGGTTACTAAATTAGACCAGATCAGTGCTGTTGGAAACTGACAGCAGCCTCCAGGTAGATAGTAGTGCACCAGCTGCATTCACCATCATCCCGGATAGTGATCCAATCACCATGACCTATATTATCAACAGTCATGTGTTAGGCAGTAGCCTACGATACTTTACCCATCACCAATATGGCAGAATGTGTGGTCAGCATAAGTGTAATAAAAGTTGCATCATCCCCTGATGCTAGGCTTCCTGATGAATGTTAATAGTGTTTATTTTCATGCCTTCCAACATGTGCGTCCATTCTTCTCATCAACCTTTCTTCATTCCTGTCCTCTTACAGGAGGCAAGTGGGAGAAACCAGCAGAAGTTATGGAAGTAAACGGAACCATTTGGGAGGAACAAGTAAACAGCCTGGCTGCCGTCTTCCAGGACGCCGGGTTTGTTGTGGAGGCCTGCACCAGACTCCCCTATTTATGTGAAGGAGATATGTACAATGACTATTATGTTTTGGATGACGCTGTCTTCGTTCTGCGGCCGATGTAGTCTTAACAAATTTGCATGGGAAATGAAATGAGCATCGTTGTTCCTCTTGGACCAGAAATATGAAGAATAGTTTCCCTAGGTAAATAAATAACCCTTCAAGGCCAAAATCTTATTGTATTTCCTACAGGATCTTGTTTATATTACATATATATATAAATATATATATGTGAGTGTGTGTGCGTGCGTGTTTGTATATATACAGAATCTCCAATAGGAATCTTTTTTAATTAACTCAACTGTGCTACCTTTTTCCAGCAAGTGGACATATTTTTTATGTGACAGAACTACAGTTTGCTGCATAAATACAACGTTGTTATACAGTGTCCCGTGCGAGAATTGTCTGTTTAATAAAAAAAAAATACCAACTCTTGCAATAAAATGTATAATAATGTCAAAACCATTGGGAGACGCCAGAATCTTCCATCAAACTGTTTTTATTTGCCACCAAAAAGCACATTTTTTAACCATGTCAATAAAGGGTCAAAATAATACAAAGTTTCCTTTATTGATTCTGTTTCGTCAGTTAGAAATAATAAGGTAATTGTGACATCAGACTGTGAAGCTGGGTACATACTAGGTGATATATTGACTGTTTAGTCTAATAGGCGATATATATGGTGAGCCAGTCAGTGGGCGTCTATACCCGATATGTCTGTGAATGACATATCACATGCCCAATATATCTGCAGGCCTATCGGTCTATCTGACTGTGTGTACGGATGCCCAATATATCTGCAGGCCTATCTGTCTATCTGACGAAGAGTTTCTGTTTCACCCACTTGAGAATCCAGGTGGACCGGCGAGGGGGTTAAACGGTGGGATCTTAAGCACTGGAATGTAAGGGGTACATTCCCAGAAAGCAGAGGACAGCAGGCCGGTGTCCGTTGGCGTGCAGCTGTCTGCCGCAGCGTGGAGTGTGGCACATGGCTGACCCGCCACCTCAGCTCCCCCCTCCTCAGGACTGTCACTGTCTGGATGTGGCGGTGCCGGCAGGTCAGATGCGGTGGCGGTATGACGTCAAAATGTTAATGATGGGCGGGGCAACGCAGAATGACAGGCGGTCAGGACTGGAGGCAGCGGACTTAGGATCGATATCTGAACAAAATCGTCCCACAAGGCCATGGGCCCTTCCGGCATTTGCCAGAACTGCCAGATGGCCAGTCTGGCCCTGGGTGGCAGGCTTGGGGATGTTTGCGGCAGCTCGGGAGGACTCAGGCGCCTGAACTCCTGAGCTGCACCGAACATCCCCAAGCCTGCCACCTTAGTCACTGCTGTAAAGTGATTGGTGTCTGGGGAAGCGGCAGGGGTCTGTGGAGCACCAGCGTACGATCCCCGGAGCGGAGGCGATTCGGAGGGGGGGCCCTAGAGGTGGTGCGTCAGTGGTGCACAGCTGGAGGCACCACTGGTGCGCACCTACTGCAGCATAGTGGTATGCCCGGAAATTTTGCAAGGACTGAAATGCCAACTTTGTGTATCCTTAAATGATACCATTGGATGCACTAATGAAACTTGCAACCACCCTATGATAAGAATCTTGGTTGCCATGGGCAACTTCTCCACTGCCACACTTCTTCACTGCTTAATAAATTTACCTCTGAGTTTACAACCAGTTCTACTACACACCTGTAACATTCCCATAACGCGTACATCAGACCATGCATCTCTGTATGTCTAAGTAACCTGCTCCTACTCACCACCCAGGTACTCCCAATACATCTCTCATTAGCTGCTGCAACCGTGTGTACACACTATGGGACACGTACGCTGTGACACTAGTTAGTTACTAATGCTGGGTACACATTACACTAAGTCAGGTGTCTTCAACCTTTAAGACCGAGTGGGCCACATAAAAAAATTCAACGAAGTCCGAGGGCCACTAAGTTATACTGAGGTGTTTTAACTATTAAAACTATTTAAAAATGCAGCCAGCTCCCCTCACTCCCAACTCCATGTTCAGCAAAACATTTCTAAATGCAGCCAGCTCACCTCACACCCCCCACCAAAACATTTCTAAATGCAGTCAGCCAGCTCACCTCACCCCCATCCCCACGTTCAACAAACCATTTCTAAATTCAGCCAGCTCACCCTCTCCTGAGGCACCTGCCTTAGTGTCCCTTGCAGAGGGCTGCTGCTGCTGGCGGCGGTGTCTGTCTTTGCTGTCTTAACAGCTAAGGAGCAGGCAGGGACAGGTGCAGTGCGCGGATGGCGGCGGTTGTCACTCCAGTCTCCCGGCTGTCTGAAAGGGCGCGGGCGGGACGTGTGTGCGGCATCAGGAAGTAGACAATGTGCATGTCCGTGCACAGTCCCGCCCGCTCCAGCCTCAACCTCACCCAGCAGCATCTTCCGCCGCATCCCACTGCTAAGAGGACAGCGCGGAAGGATTTTTTTTTTTTCATTCAGCACGCCAATCATTTTAATAATGCTATTCACTGGCGGGCCAGGAAAAACAAGTCAGCGGGCCACTCGTGGCCCGCGGGCCATGGGTTGAAGACCCCTGCACTAAGTGCTCCATGAATGATATTGTTTACGATGTTCCTTGAACTCCCCGGAGCTCCAGGACCAAAGATATCTTCTGTGAAAACAAAAAACAGCTGGGTACACGTTACACGATATCGTCCATAAACGATTTAGTGAGCGGAAAGAGCTACAAGAGCATCAGATTAGGCCCTCAGTATGTTTACCAATGGTACTGATATCCAATTATCTCAGCCATTGTAGTGCAGGGGAGAGCGCCCAGACCCAGGAAATGCCTTCCAACATCGGAGTGAATGCCCATCTGCCAAGATTGTGTGTACATGCTGGAATAATGTTAATGAAGGATAGAACAATCGTTTTCTGTCATTCATTAGCAAAATACAGGACACTAGTGATCTCTTCCGGTTTGATGTGCAGCATTGTTAGAAGTAGGAGCGCGCATATTGGGCTGATATCACTGCAGTGTGTACCCAGCTTTATGCTAGGAAAGGGTGAGCACCTTCAGATTCAAATAAGGAAGATCACACACCTACAAACACCATACCAACTTATTATATAACTCAGACAGTGGCTGAACCTAGCTATTGTCATGTACTGTATATCATGTGGTTCAAGATTTAAACTATTTCCTGTACACGTTTACAATATCGACATTCCGAATATCAACTTTTACATATTGTAAACATATACAGTGCCGACAATGACAGAATGTGGACATTTTTCCCACTATGCCACTGATGTGAAGGGGGTTCGGGGCCTTGCAGTCTTTGTCACTTCCCTCACTTTCTATCCTGCCTCCCCTAAGAGGCATTGCAGTGACAATGGCAGGGGCAGATTTTGCTACTGGGCACACAAAGTTTTAGTAAAGGGGTGGGGGCTTAGTGGAGAGGTGGGGCCCGAGGTAAACGTGTACCGAAAAACTCCACAGAATGATACTGAGCGCTGATTGTCTATTCAGTGCTGCTGCTGTGCCAATAGGGGGATTACCATAAACCCCTAATTATAGTAGAGAACCAAAAAAAGAATAGGTACAGCGCTGTACTGAATATATGAAATATTTAATAAAATTATTCACAATAAAATACAATATTACAATTAATAATACATACAAGACACACAAACATTAAACATGAAATCTCCTTTTTAAAGTTAGAACTGGTTAGTAATTGTTAGATTTGTTAGATTTGCAATTGCATAAATTCTTTGCTCCAACTTAGAGCCAGTTAGTAGGTTTAGGATAAGTGAGAGTTCAAGTCCCCACAAAATGTGCACATTTAATCTGTGGTTATACTTAATTGTAATCCAGGGGTATTGTGGCTTGTGGCTTGAGCGATGCATTTCTCCGACCGCCCACACTGCAGTCATATCCGAGATAGCTTCAATCTGCTGGGTACAATAGCAGCCTGATAGTCCCCTCAACGCGTTTCTCCGCCTAAAACGTTCAGCGGCTTCCTCAGGAGAAGTGTATGCAAATCTAACAAATCTAACAATTACTAACCAGTTCTAACTTTAAAAAGGAGATTTCATGTTTAATGTTTGTGTGTCTTGTATGTATTATTAATTGTAATATTGTA
Source organism: Crinia signifera (assembly GCF_055691185.1). NCBI lineage: Eukaryota > Metazoa > Chordata > Amphibia > Anura > Myobatrachidae > Crinia > Crinia signifera. The sequence goes on along the minus strand of NC_139223.1, from coordinate 62,066,101 downwards.
TTTTATTTTGAATAATTTTATAAAATATTTCATATATTCGGTACAGCGCTGTACCTAAACGTGTACCGAGCCTTAGGCCGGTTTCACACACTCCGGCTCCTGCCGGACGGCGAAATCCCGCACGGCCAGGGAGCCGTGCCGCACACATTAGTTGTGAATGGACACTATTGTGTCCATTCACACTTGACGGCTGCAGCCGGATCCCGCCACTGGAAGGGACGGCTGCCGGGCTGTGGCCATCCCCTCCATGATAAAGTACTGTGTGCGGCACGGCTCCCTGGCCGTGAGGGATTTCACCATCCAGGAGGAGCCGGAGTGTGTGAAACCGGCCTAAAGCTTTCTGTTGCCGTCCCTGTCTGTGGCTTTGCACACAGAAGATACTATGCCCGCCTCCTTTTGTAAAGTAATCTATTTCGGTTTGGTTATGGGAGCTGCTGTGTTGTTATACTATTAATTCACAGTCACTCATTAAGCAGATAATATACTATATGTTTATCACTTTCTACTGCAAACATTATTTTACAAATCCCAGCAATTAGAGCAGAGATTTTCAACCTATTTAAACTCGTGGCACACTAAACAAGATTTTACAATTGCCAAGACACACCATCAGTTTTATTAATCAAATATAATACATATAATAACAAATATCAACATTTCTTTAATATATGTTGATATTTTTTATTATTTCTCTTAAAATAAGTAGAAATAGCTACACAAGATATGCCCCCCCAGCAGTGCCAGCTGCACATATGCCCCCCAGCAGTGCCAGCTACACATGATAATGCCCCTCAGCAGTACCAGCTACACACGGTATGCCCCCACCAGTGACAGCCACACATGATATGCCCCCAGCAGCGCCAGCTACACATGATATGCCCTCAGCAGCGCCAGCTACACATGATATGCCCCCTAGCAGAGCCAGCTACACACGGTATGCCCCCCAGCAGCACCAGCTGCACATGATATGCCCCCCAGCAGCGCCAGCTACACACGATATGCCCCCCACAGTGCCAGATAGACATGATATGCCCCTCAGCAGTGCCAGCTACACGCAATATGCCCCCCAGCAGTGCCAGCTGCACATGATATGCCCCTCAGCAGTACCAGCTACACACGGTATGCCCCCAGCAGCACCAGCTACACATGATATGCCCCCAAGCTGCGCCAGCTACACATGATATGCCCCCCGGCAGTGCCAGCTGCACATGATATGCCCCCAGCAGTGCCAGCTACACATGATATGCCCCCAGCAGTGCCAGCTGCACATGATATGCCCCCAGTAGTGCCAGTTGACCATGAAATGCCCCCCCAGCAGCGCCAGCTACACATGATATGCCCCCAGTAACACCAGCTGCACATGATATGCCCCCAGTAATGCCAGCTGCACATGATATGCCCCCTAGCAGTGCCAGCTATACATGATATGCCCCCAGCAGCACCAGCTACACATGATATGCCCCCCACCAGCGACAGCCACACATGATATGCCCCCAGCAGTGCCAGCTGCACATGATATGCCCCCAGCAGTGCCAGCTATACATGATATGCCCCCAGCAGCACCAGCTACACATGATATGCCCCCAGCAGTGCCAGCTACACATGATATGCCCCCCACCAGCGACAGCCACACATGATATGCCCCCCAGCAGTGCCAGCTGCACATGATATGCCCCCACCATTGCCAGCTACACATCATATGCCCCCCACAGTGCCAGCTACACACAATATGCCCCCCAGCTGTGCCAGCTACACAGGATAATGCACCCCAGCAGTGTCAGCTACACATGATATGTCCACAACAGTGCCAGCTACACACGATTTGCCCTCCACAGTGCCAGGTAGACATGATATGCCCCCAGCAGTGCCAGCTGCACATGATATGCCCCCAGCAGTGCCAGCTACACATGATATGCCCCCAGCAGTGCCAGCTGAACATGACATGCCCCCAGCAGTGCCAGCAACACATGATATACCCCCAGCAGTGCCAGCTGCACATGATATGCCCCCAGCAGTGCCAGTTACACATAATATGCCCTCAGCAGTGCCAGCTACACATAATATGCCCCAGCAGTGCCAGCTGACCATGAAATACCCCCAGTAGTGCCAGCTGACAGGGAAATGCCCCCCCCCCCCCCAGCAGCACCAGCTACACATGATATGCCCCCAACAGTGCCAGCTGTACATGATATGCCCCCCAGCAGTGCCAGCTGACCATGAAATGCCCCCGCAGCAGCGCCAGCTACACATGATAGGCCCCATTAGTGCCAGCTGCACATGATATGCCCCCTAGCAGTGGCAGCTATACATGATATGCCCCCAGCATCACCAGCTACACATGATAATCCCCCCACAGTGCCAGTTGACCATGAAATGCCCCCCAGCAGCACCAGCTACACATCATATGTCCCCCACCAGTGCCAACTACACATGATATGCCCCCTAGCAGTGGCAGCAATACATGACATGCCCCCCACAGTGCCAGCTACATATGATATAACCCCAGCAGTGCCAGCTGCACATGATATGCCCCCAAGCAGTGCCAGCTGACCATGAAATGCCCCGCAGCAGTGCCAGCTACACATGATATGCCCCCAGTAATGCCAGCTATACATGATATGCCCCCAGCAGCGCCAACTGCACATGATATGCCCCTCAGCAGTGCCAGCTACACACGATATGACCCCAGCAGTGCCAGCTGCACACAATATGCCCTCCACAGTGCCAGATAGCCACGATATGCCCCTCAGCAGTGCCAGCTACACATGATATGCCCCCAGCAGTGACAGCTGACATGATATGCCCCCCAACCTATCAATATGCAAACGAGGAGGAACGGGGCGGATACAAACCTCTCATTGGAACAGCACCCGAATGCCGTCTATTTAAACCGACCGGTGACGTCAATGCAGGTTGCCCTGATGAAGAACTGCGAAGCGTACGCCGGCCTCCATAGCCGTGCGGCCGCTCACTTAGCTCTCCCTACCCCTGTCTGACTGCATTTCTAGTCCTTTTCAGGACTGTAATGTCTAGCTTAAAACTGTGATTTGCATTGTGATTTCCAGCCCATTGCTATACTTACCTTGTTCCTTGGTGACGCCGCCATCTCACTGGCCAATCCGTGCTGGTGGAGCGGGTTATATATAGCCCGGCTCACCCGCCTGATACGCACATATACCACCCTGTCAATACCCGTACAACCAACTAACGAGCATATATGAGGTTATTACCTGATGCCATACACCGTGGTACAGTGGTAGCTACGGAAGGGAATGTGCTGATACAAGACTAGAAGTGCTACATCAGCCCAGTATATTTGCGGCACCAGGATTAAGAGTACACACCAGGCAATATCTGCCCGTAATTTGTATAGAATCTTAATGACTGTGGAGGCTCACTATTAAGTGACCTATACGCTACACAATGACTAAGATCACCATGGCCCTTATTCTGAACTGAGCGGTACGGCCCGCGTGCGGCCGTACCGCCGATGTTTTCACTCTGCACATGCGCAGAGGTCAATCTGCGCATGTGCAGGCGAAATCGCCGCACATAAAGTTTCTACGCCGCAAAGGGGGCGTATAGGGGCGTGAGGGGCTTCATACCCTCATTTCCCTATGCATACGCCCCGCGTTTCATGGGCGTTCCCATGCAAACGCGGGGCGTATGCATGGTAATGAGGCTATGACGCCAGTGATGGGGGCGGAAAGCTGACATCGCCGGATGTCAGTTCTCCGCCCCCATACAAGCTTTCACACGGACGATTGTCCGTGTGGTCTCAGCTTGCGGGAGCTGGTGGGGCGTGCGGCCCTGCCTTCGATGGTCGCAGACCATCGAATGCAGGGGGCAGCTCCCACCATGGTGGAGGCGTACGCCCCACCATTTTCATGCGGATCGCCAGCCGTCCGTGTACGGACGGCCGTGGCGATCCGTATTGTGGGCGGGGATTGGTTTGTGCGGCCGGAGCACCGTATGCGGCTCCAGCCGCACAGATCTGAATAAGGGCATATCCAGTGTGTGCACCCTTTAGCTGCGGCATTAGGTACGTTATTACCTCTTACCTAACAAGGTAGTGTTAATCAAAACCGATTGACACAATATCACCACAGTTGAGTACCTTTGGAAAAACATTGTGCACAGACAGGGAGATATTGGTTAAAATACTGTGAACAGATTTGTCCCCTGGGCGTGGTCCAGGCAACATAGCCGACACGCAGGGAAAGACGACATCTAAACAAACAGAACCAAAATAAAATTGTAACTAAAGGGAACAGTGTGCTAAGGGACGCCGCATGAGCCCTAGTTTTAAATTGCACATCTTCTCACTTGTCTTTGTTCTATGTTATATGTAGTATTGTCATATTTTCGCAGCTTTTTTATCTAGCATATCTAATAAAAGTTATTAAGTTTTAAGCGTATAATTAATCTGTGGTGCACCACTATCGAGACAAATCTGCTTTCTTCCTATATTCTATATATAAAATTGTCCAGTGGTAGCACACCCCCTGGGATCCTACACAAAATATAACTATCATACCCAACGGGGGGCCTCCTTTCAGTAACCACTATCACTAATCTTTGCCCTGTGCGACTGACCAACCCAAACCTTGTATACATGATATGCCCCCCACCAGTGAAAGCCGCACATGATATGCCCCCCCAGCAGTGACAGCTGCACATGATAATGCCCCCAGCAGTGCCAGCTGCACATGATATGCTCCCAGCATTGCCAGCTGCACATGATATGCCCCCCAGCAGTGCCAGCTAACCATGAAATGCCCCCCAGCTACACATATGCCCCCAGTAACGCCAGCTATACATGATATGCCCGCCAGCAGTGCCAGCTGCACGTGATAATGCCCCCAGCAGTGCCAGCTACACATGATAATGCACTCCAGCAGTGCCAGCTGCACATGATACAGTATGCCCCCAGCAGTGCCAGCTACACACGATATGTCCTCCACAGTGCCAGATAGACATGATATGCCGATCAGCAGTGCCAGCTACACATGATATTCCCCCAACAGCACCAGCTGCACATGATATGCCCCCAGCAGTGCCAGCTACACATGATGTGCCCCCCACAGTACCAGCTACACACAATATGCCCCCAGCAGCAACAGCTACACATGATATGCCCCCCGCAGTGCCAGCTGCACATGATATGCCCCCCAGCAGTTCCTGGGGCACATGATATGCCCCGCAGCAATGCCAGCTCCACATGATATGTCCCCAGCAGTGCCAGCTGCACATAATATGCCCCCAGCAGTGCCAGCTATACATTTTGTCAGCCAGCAGTGCCAGCTATTCATATGCCCCCAGCAGTGCCAGCTACACATGATATGCCCCCACCAGTGCCAGCTACACATGATATGCCACCAGCAGCACCAGCAGCACATGATATGCCACCAGCAGCGCCAGCAGCACATGATATGCCCCCAGCAGTGCCAGCTACACATGATATGCCCCCCCCCCGCAGTGCCAGATAGACATGATATGCCCTCCAGCAGTGCCAGATAGACATGATATGCCCCCAGCAGTGCCAGCTGAACATGACATGCCCCCAGCAGTGCCAGCAACACATGATATACCCCCAGCAGTGCCAGCTGCACATGATATGCCCCCAGTAGTGCCAGTTGACCATGAAATGCCCCCCCAGCAGCGCCAGCTACACATGATATGCCCCCAGTAACACCAGCTGCACATTATATGCCCCCAGTAATGCCAGCTGCACATGATATGCCCCCTAGCAGTGCCAGCTATACATGATATGCCCCCAGCAGCACCAGCTGCACATGGTATGCCCCCAGCAGTGCCAGCTACACATGATATGCCCCCCCACCAGCGACAGCCACACATGATATGCCCCCAGCAGTGCCAGCTGCACATGATATGCCCCCAGCAGTGCCAGCTATACATGATATGCCCCCAGCAGCACCAGCTACACATGATATGCCCACAGCAGTGCCAGCTACACATGATATGCCCCCCACCAGCGACAGCCACACATGATATGCCCCCCAGCAGTGCCAGCTGCACATGATATGCCCCCACCATTGCCAGCTACACATGATATGCCCCCCACAGTGCCAGCTACACACAATATGCCCCCCAGCTGTGCCAGCTACACAGGATAATGCACCCCAGCAGTGCCAGCTACACATGATATGTCCCCAACAGTGCCAGCTACACACGATTTGCCCTCCACAGTGCCAGCTGCACATGATATGCTCCCAGCATTGCCAGCTGCACATGATATGCCCCCAGCAGTGCCAGCTGAACAAGACATGCCCCCAGCAGTGCCAGCAACACATGATATACCCCCAGCTGTGCCAGCTGCACATGATATGCCCCCAGCAGTGCCAGTTACACATAATATGCCCTCAGCAGTGCCAGCTGACCATGAAATTCCCCCAGTAGTGCCAGCTGACAAGGAAATGCCCCCCCCCCCCAGCAGCACCAGCAACACATGATATGCCCCCAACAGTGCCAGCTGTACATGATATGCCCCCCAGCAGTGCCAGCTGACCATGAAATGCCCCCGCAGCAGCGCCAGCTACACATGATAGGCCCCATTAGCGCCAGCTGCACATGATATGCCCCCTAGCAGTGGCAGCTATACATGATATGCCCCCAGCATCGCCAGCTACACATGATAATCCCCCCACAGTGCCAGTTGACCATGAAATGCCCCCCAGCAGCACCAGCTACACATCATATGTCCCCCACCAGTGCCAGCTACACATGATATGCCCCCTAGCAGTTTCAGCGATACATGACATGCCCCCCAAAGTGCCAGCTGCACATGATATGCCCCCAAGCAGTGCCAGCTGACCATGAAATGCCCCGCAGCAGTGCCAGCTACACATGATATGCCCCCAGCAGCGCCAACTGCACATGATATGCCCCTCAGCAGTGCCAGCTACACATGATATGCCCCCGGCAGTGCCAGCTACACACGATATGACCCCAGCAGTGCCAGCTGCACACAATATGCCCTCCACAGTGCCAGATAGCCACGATATGCCCCTCAGCAGTGCCAGCTACACATGATATGCCCCCAGCAGTGACAGCTGACATGATATGCCCCCCACCAGTGAAAGCCGCACATGATATGCCCCCCAGCAGTGACAGCTGCACATGATAATGCCCCCAGCAGTGCCAGCTGCACATGATATGCCCCCCAGCAGTGCCAGCTAACCATGAAATGCCCCCCAGCTACACATGATATGCCCCCAGTTACATCAGCTATACATGATATGCCCCCCAGCAGTGCCAGCTGCACGTGATAATGCCCCCCAGCAGTGCCAGCTACACATGATAATGCACTCCAGCAGCGCCAGCTGCACATGATACAGTATGCCCCCAGCAGTGCCAGCTACACACGATATGTCCTCCACAGTGCCAGATAGACATGATATGCCGATCAGCAGTGCCAGCTACACATGATATTCCCCCAACAGCACCAGCTGCACATGATATGCCCCCAGCAGTGCCAGCTACACATGATATGCCCCCCACAGTACCAGCTAGTAGTAGTAGTACGTTTATTTATAAGGCGCCGCAAAGTGTCCGCAGCGCCGTACATAGCAAACAAAAAAAACAAATTACAAGGTAACGTACAGGGTGTGTTGAAAGATACAGTATAAATAGGGGTATAGCTGGTAGAACTAAAATCAGCATCAGTTCTGAAGTAGGTGTCAAAATTGTCAAGGAGACTGAAGATGAAGTAGAGGAAGAGAAGAACAGGACAGGAGCACAGGTGAGGTAATGAGGTAGGGTGAGTACGTGAGGAAGGAGGGCCCTGCTCATAAGAGTTAACATACTAAAAATAGGTGGGTGGACGAACGAAATACAATAGGATAAGTAGGAACGGAGGGGAACGGAGGCAGGATAGGAGGATCAAGAGAGGTTAGGAGGAGGGATAGGCTAGTCGAAAAAAGTGGGTTTTGAGGGAGCGCTTGAAGGAGGTAAGGGAATCAGATAGCCTGATGGGTGGCGGGAGGTTGTTCCAGTGCAGGGGGGCAGCGCGAGAGAAATCTTGGACACGGGAGTGGGAGGAGGTGATTAGGTGAGAGGTCAGTCGGCGGTCAGCGATGGAGCGAAGAGGACGGGAGGGAGTGTGGATAGAGATCAGTGAAGAGAGGTAGGGAGCTGTGGAGGAGGAGAGAGCCTTGTAGGTGGTGGTGAGGAGTTTAAAGAGAACTCGGAAAGGAATGGGGAGCCAGTGAAGAGATAGACAGAGGGGGGAGGCGGAGGTAGAGCAGCGGGAGAGGAAGATGAGCCTAGCAGCAGCGTTAAGAATGGATTGGAGAGGTGCGAGGCGGGTGAGGGGTGAGCTACACACAATATGCCCCCAGCAGCACCAGCTACACATGATATGCCCCCCAGCAGTGCCAGCTGCACATGATATGCCCCCCAGCAGTTCCTGGGGCACATGATATGCCCCGCAGCAGTGCCAGCTACACATGATATGCCCCCAGCAGCGCCAGCAGCACATGATATGCCCCCAGCAGTGCCAGCTACACATGATATGCCCCCCCCCCCCCGCAGTGCCAGATAGACATGATATGCCCTCCAGCAGTGCCAGATAGACATGATGGTGGCACCAGCGTGCGGTGGCCATTAAAGGTGGCGCCCTGCATGACTGCTCTATTTGAACGTGCCTGGAGCCAGCCCTGGTTGCAGGTTTTTCGTGCGGGTGATGGCACATCTAGCAACTGGTCGCGGCACACCAGTTGAAAAAGGCTGAATTAGAGTATTGCAGAAATTACAATAAGGTTGCACGTTCAATTCGGGTATTCAATGTTTTCCGCAAAATTCCTCAAAATGCTAAATAAATTCTTATCAGTGACCCTTCGGTCGCATGTTAAGAATTATAATAGGATTTGTCATGTCCTTTTTTAAGGCCCAGTAGTACATACTGTATATTTCACAAGAACTCAAACCAAAATCCTACATATGGGCCCTTGTCATACATGATCAGTTCTGGCTGGTTTTCAAAACAACCTCTAAAACACAAGTGCCTGACAGGGAATACCTGCGGATGAGCAGCGGACGGGATGCCAGGGATGTTACCCACAATAATGCACATATTACACTTACATATTAAATATACCGGAATACATATAATACATGGATGGGTTACACCTAATTTATTTATTTATTAACACTTTCTTATATAGTGCAGCATATTCTGTTGTGCTTTACAATAGGAGACAGTGATACAACAAACTGGGTATCTAATACAACTTTCATTGTGTATCTAAAGCTTTCTATTTCATTTTCATTGTTATACGAGCTTGGACAGACAGGCAATATACATACATAGGTACATTTTGACCTATATATTACAATATTGCCATTATAAATAGAGATAAAAAAATAAAAAAAATAAAGCCAAAATAAAAACCATGGGAACCACTTCCAACAGGTCATAAATAATGAGTAAATTATGTTGACTTCTTCAATATACTAGAAATAAAAGACTATTCATGGATAATATATAGATTATAATGTATATGGGTGAGCAGCAAGCTGGCCACATCACATGACACCTTGTTTACTTGTCAAACTGCCGCATGCCACTTCCAACTGACGTTTCTGATGAAGATGGTGTCCAGTGAGAAGATGGAGAAGACATCACAGCGGAAAGAGACGATGGACGGAAGAAAGCGAAGCAGGAGGAGTGAAAATGAGAAGACCTCGGAGCCGACACAGAAGAGACTGCGTCCTGATGTCGGCAAAGGGAAGAGGAGGATAAAGATCACCCCAAAAAGAAGACGCATACCGGATTTGTCAATTGGAGAGAAGAAAAGGAGGACCAGTGCACCGAAAGAGGCTGATCATGGAGATCAGCCTAGACCAGGTACAGGGAGGAAAGCTGCTTGTGTTTCTTAATATGCATACCTCCCAACTGTCATGAGTTTTCACAGAGGGGCAGTTGGGAGAACCCCTGTCACTCGCTATTCTGCTTAGTAGACCAGCAGTGAATAGGATGCTGCGCACATGGGGATTAGAGGAGCTTGGGGCATGGCTAGCAGCTCACAGAGCACTGGGTATGCCCTGACGGTGCCGAAACAAGTGTGTGGCTCGTGAGAGAACCATTCTCATGAAGCCACACCTCCGTTGTTGGCGACATGCCCCATTCTGGGCGACGGGGCGGCTCCGCCGAGCAGGAGCCCCGGTTTTTGATGTCGGTACATTGTGACCAATGAAACCTATTACTAGTGTTGCTGCACTGATTTACTTTTGCAAATTGGGGATTGGGGAAATGCTTCTGCAATGTGTTATGGGTGCATCATGTGCAGTTTATTATAAATATATTTGAAGCTGTCTCCTCTGTAATGCAGACACCTGAGCTAATGACTAGCCGGCTTGTGTCAGTACAGTGTTCATATCAGTGTTTCTTTATTTTGAGTACATACTGTATGTCATATCATTGTAATGTTCCAGGTATCTGTGACTATTAAATGTATTTTAAATGTTCAAACCTGGCGTGGTTATGTGTTTTCTTGCATTATGGAAATAATAGGATAGACATACTGCAGATCCACAGCACTGATCCAAATGTTTTATCCTGACCCATGTCAACCTTTCTGCATGTCAACCTAACTGCCAGAGACCTAATGACCTCCGGTGTACACACAACTGCACTAAGGGGCGCATTTATCATTGTATAGCGATGCCGGTGTGATGACACTGCCGGGCATCGCATTGCGGTATCATCTGATACCGCCTGGATATATCAATTTGAGGGCGCAAGGACAGGGCTCCGAAAGGAGCCCGTCCCTGCGAAGCCCTGACCCGGAAGCCGGGGGGTCAGCGCATGCGCGGTTATGCGCTGTCGCCCGCCAACCCCTGTCACTGCACTGCCCCGCTCGGCAGTGCGATGTGTAGCCATAGGCTACAATGGGCTATCGCCATATCAGAATGGCGATAGCCCAGGGGTGCAATGCCGGGCTGCCCGATGTTGATACATCGGGCAGCTTCGCATCCCCCATAGAAACCTATGGGGGATGCGGCCGGCGGCACTGCAGGGCGGGATCGCAGCAGGGATCGGAGAGGGGTCCCCCTTTAATACATTTCAGTGATACATAATATTTGCGGTTAACCCCCGAAAACGGGTGTTTTCGGGGATTTAGCCGCAAATGTTACTTGATAAATGGGCCCCTCAACTTTACTAATCTAATCCACCCCCCCCCCCCCCCCACCCACCCACCCAATAAGGATAACAGTTACACAGACTTACTGGGGAAAATTGTGCCCAATGACCACATCGAGTCAAAATTCACCAGCTTTGTTATAGTATAGTGGTTCATCCTCTTAATAAGAAGCATTATATTAGTAGTGTCAACATATGACCAAGAAGATAAAAAAATATAGTTATGTACTGTATATGCCTGGTCACATACATCAATTGGAAGCAGAGCATGTAACACACTACATTCAACATAGAAATAAAATAAAAATAATTTAAAAAAAATTAAGAGAGATGAAACTCCTAAATATGCAGCAAGAAAAATACCAGATGCATAAGAAGGCTTCATAGACTAATATGTGATGCAAAGCACTAGACATACAGTACCACACAGAGCTGTCCAGCTTGTGTGGGCTAAATGCAAAAGCAGACAGTATTTACCCTGCATGCAGAAAAACAGAATGAATTTGAACCCCCTGCATTGTACCATGTTTATTTTGCCATGTGCACATTTATTTGCTTTTTTTTTTGCTATGGGGTAATTCAGTCCCGTTTGCGAATGTGCAGTGGTCAGTGCCGTCCCGCTAAGTGAAATCCGCCTTATGAATTAATGTGCACGCTGTGCGAATTGATGTGTGCGGTTACGGAAGACTCTGCAAACCACACACCATTCAATTATTTTTACATAGGTCACCAGTTATTGCAGGTGCCACGTAGACAGAGACTTACTCGGCTACTGCAATGAAAACGGCATATCCGACCAGAAGCTGAGGTCACAAACTCTCCCCTAAGTGGGCGTGGCTGGCCTCCATTTTCTCCGACACTCCCAGTGGTTTTCAGTGGCCCAAAACACACCTTTGCTCCAGGCGCCGTGACATCTAGCTGCACCGCAGGTGTCTAACCTGCCTCATGTGCCTAGCAGGAAACTCACCACTGAAAATAATTCCATATGAATGTTTATATCTCTGATTTTTGTTTATAGAACAGGTACATAATGGAGTAAGGTGCATTCTGGGAGATTGCTGCACTCTTCAGGGAGTCTCCCTTGCATTCAGGGAGACATGGGAAATATGGCCCTACAATGCGTATTTTGGTATTTAGTGTTCCCAGTGATCCCAGTTCACTAATCATCACCATCATCCTACTATAAATAATCTGTCCCTTATTTTACCCCACAAGGAACAAGCAGCGCGTCACCATCATGCCCCGGCACTATCTTAGATTCCATCGAGAGGCTGACCATCCGACATGAGATAGGCCGGGGCGCTTTTGGAGTGGTAAGTGTCCTGACCTCTCTCTCTCTACCATGCAGTAGGAAAAGCATCGGCTGTTGTGTAGTCAGTAACATTTAGTCTAAGGTATCTTCTTGTACTGGCCTAGTCTATTTGATAACAAGTTGTATACAGTGTCCACGTACATACATCATGCAGCACAATGGGCGGGGGGAGCCAGAGGTGGTAACGGGAGCAACTCTCCCACTATCCGTACAGCAGAGAGCAGCCCGGTAGAGGCATGTCAGCAGATATAGTGGGAGCTTACTCTCCCGCTACCTGTAAGATTTACAGGGGAACATCAACTTCAAATGCGTTTGGCACTACAGCACAGGAAGCCACACATCACTACAATGTGCCATTGCCCAGTTACACCCACTATCTCTCAATCTGTGGCCTCCTGCTTATCTCCATTATGTCACACCAAGACACTGGCCTTGTTAGATGTAGACCTCATCTCCATATATCTCACCAGTCACTGCCTCCCAGAAGATCCCTGCAATCCCAATGGCATTATTAGGGAGGTGTGGTCCGTACCAAGGGTGACAACAAAATGCAGACTCCTCCACTGTGATATTATGTGCAGCATTGGATCCTGTAAAAGTGTAGGAACCAGCAGTGCAGCCACACAAGTCGCTTGGGGCAGTCCAGCATGAAACAGGGTCCAGCTGTGAGGCCATGCAAGGCCAACACCCCTTGTTTGTGAAAAGGATCTTGTAACCATATTGACCCCATAGTAACCTGTTTGTGACCCCAGTGCCCAATGACACCCTTATCCCAGAAAACATGTCTACGTGGAACATCAGAAACATCCCATCCGCAACTAAGAGGACCATGGGGTCCCCTCTGCAGGACCTATGAGTCCCACTGGGTTGGCTGTCTTCCCCATAGGTAACAGTATGAATTTGGGTGGGCAGATTGTGTAGGCAGCTGTTGTCACAACATGCATTTAGGAGTCAATTTCTAAATTATGGAAAATATCCACAGTGCAAATAGTCCTTATTAGTGTATGCTCCTGACCCTATAAAATATCTGTATATCTGACACATTCAGGTCCTGCTGGCGTACGACAAGGTCACCAAGACAGACGTAGCCGTGAAGCTCCTGAAGAACAGCGGAATGTCAGTGAGAGAAGTGGCCAGAGCAGAGATGGAGAGGAGAGTTCTGCAGGAAACATCAGGAAGCCCCTTCCTAGTGTACGGCCTCCTGACATTCCAGATCAAGGTATTACCATAAATGTTACAGTCATGGGTGTTTTAGGAGAGGAGAGGACCCATCTGTAGCCCCCACTATGTGCACCCTCCTCTCTGAGTCTACGGCGCATTAACAGGTCTCTGGAAACATGGCATATGGGCAAATCACTTGAAAATGGCAGCGACGGACATTTTCCAAGTGATTTGTACCTGCAGTGCAGGGACGCTGCCATGGGACTCCGGAGGGGTAAGTATAATATATAACTGCAGGGTGCGCGATGTAGGCCCCCCTGGACCCAAAGGGCCCATGTGCCGTACACACACTGGACACATTATAGAAATGCCTATGGTTACAGTGATTTTTGTGGTCAGGTGATAACTCCATACCAGTGATGCATTGTATTGGGGTTCTAGGTAATAATATTGATGGTGGAACATAAGCAGACTATGCTTATTAAGAAAACAATTGTTTCATTCCTTAATGTATTCCAGACAGGATCCACAAATAAATTATATCCTCATATTGGTATAATGCCCTACGGAATATATACATTTACCATTGTCTTTTCTTGTACAGTATTACATGTGGGCAGAGTACATAGCAATTAGAGATGAGCGGGTTCGTATCTCCGGGATCCGGCAGATCCGAATATGGTGATCCGAGTCAGGATCCGTGCCGGCTCGGGAGTTTCCGCCTGAATACCGGACAGAAAACGAGGCAAAACGTCGGATTCTCGCGGGATCTGGATTCTATACAAGACGCACGTGCGCCCTGCCATCTTCACTCCATTATAGGAGAGGGAAGAGGGTGGTTGGGATCTGTGCTCTGTGCTGTGATTTATATTTTATTTAGTGACTGGTGATTTTGTATGTTGTAAACTAGGTGCTGCAGTGCTCACACGCAGGGGCTGCAGTGCTGCTGACTGTACACTCAGAGTACAGGGGCTGCAGTGTCCATAATACTGTGTCCAGTGTGTCAGGGTCTGTGTCCAGTGTACAGGGTCTGTGTCCAGTGTACAGGGGCTGTGTCCACTGTCCAGGGGCTGTGTCCACTGTCCAGGGGCTGTGTCCACTGTCCAGGGGCTGTGTCCACTGTCCAGGGGCTGTGTCCAGTGTCCAGGGGCTGTGTCCATTGTCCAGGGGCTGTGTCCATTGTCCAGGGGTTGTGTTTATTGTCCAGGGTGACGGGCTGTATCCAGTGTCCAGTGTAACGGGCTGTGTCCAGTGTGACGGCATATATCTAGTGTCCAGTGTGACGGACTATATCCAGTGTGACGGACTATATCCAGTGTCCAGTGTGACGGACTATATGAAGTAATCAAAATTGACTAGAAATGAGTGGAAATTAATGTTGTTGAGCTTAATAATACTTTAGGGGCAAAAACAGGCCCAAAATCTGTCATTTTAGCAATTTTTAGCATTTTTCCCAAAAAAAATCCAGATCCAAAACCAAAACCCGCAAGGGTGGTTTTGCCAAAACCAATCCAGATCCAAAACACGAAGGGAGATCCAGATCCAAAACCAAAACCCGAAAAAGTGCCCGCCGCTCATCTCTAATAGCAATATGGGTACTTGTGAGTTATCCGGGCGTCCGATTTTTAAATCGGGTCGGATCGGGACATCGCATCGCATCGCATGCGACCATCGGATGCGATGCGATGACCCGATTTTTCCATAGGAATCAATGTTAAAATGGACTGAGTCCATTTTAACATGGAATTCAATGGGAAAAAGGGTCCTTTTCATACCCCTACTATCCAAGTGGGCATGGAGTTGGATATAAACCTGTGGCGAGCGTAGCGAGCCACCGAGCCCGAAGCGTGGCGAGCGTAGCGAGCCCCGCGAGGGGACACGGAATACCGTCCGCTCGCCACGCTTCGGGCTCGGTGGCTCGCTACGCTCGCCACAGGTTTATATCCAACTCCATGCCCACTTGGATAGTAGGGGTATGAAAAGGACCCCTTTTTCCATAGGAATCATTTTAACATTGATTCCTATGGAAAAATCGGGTCATCGCATCCGATGGTCGCATGCGATGCGATGCGATATCGCATCGCATCTGATTGTATGCCTTAACTTAAGGCATACAATCAAAAAATCGGACGCCCGGATAACTCACAAGTACCGCAATATGTGACTGTTCTATCTGTGTCCTCTGATAGGAGCTTACGGGGTTTGTCATGGAGTACGCCAGTGGAGGAGACCTTTTCGATCTACTCCAAAAGAGGCCCCGGCTTGGGATCGACGCGGCAAGGTAAGATGTATAAGTGATCGGACAGGACACTCTGTGTAATTGTGTGCAAGGGGAAATCTTACAAACTGGTGGTTACTGTGTGGAGAATGAGATTCCTTATGATAATACATACAGTCCCCTGGTATACAAGCATACCTCTGACATGACAATCAGATGCACCATGGAAACTTACCCCTGCCGCATGCTTGGCATAGATTCTCCATCACAGTATGGCCTCTAGTGTCTGGGTTCACAACCAGTTATGCCACACACCCATCAGAGAGCGTATCCCAGGCCATCTGAGTAAGGATAAGAGACACAGGTATATTTGTAGTGTTCAGTAACTGTAATTTGCTGAGAACTCCTAATATTTGTTACATCTATTTATAATAACAATCTATACAATAGGGCTTGCTATTATTGACAATGAATAATACGTAATACAAAGGGAATACCAGAAAAAGGTTGTCGTTTGTTGATACACATCTATAAAATGAAACTTTTATATATTAATTTAAAATATAAAAAATAAAAGTGAAATATAAAAAGGAGATAAAGTGATAACATACAAAATATGTCTTTAAAAGATAGGTCCATGCCCTACAAAGCCTAAAGGTGTGTACACACTGCAGATCCTGCCGTGAGATGCGAGTCCTGGTGCGATCAGATCGTATCGGGACTCGCATCTCACGGCATGCTAGAGGGGCACAATTTACACTATATAGTTCAGATCTGCACTATATAGTCTTGCCTGCCCTCTCTATCTGGCTGCCGATTTGCGCTCACACGGGAGCGCATCGGGCTCGCAAGCCCTAACAAAGCATGCGATTTGCATGCGATATGGCTTCCGATGTTCACTATATTGGGAACATCAGAAGCCAAATCTTACCGTCTGTACACACTACGTCTGTACACACTATGAGCCTGACATTTGAGAAGCCAATCCTGGGAGTTTGTCCTAAGAATGCCGGGATTGATCGCTCCAAACCCTGGGTTCATGGGATTAGGTTGCGCATGTGCAATTTATTTATTTATTTATTAACAGTTTCTTATATAGCGCATACATATTCCGCAGCGCTTTACAAAGCATAGTTATGAGCAAAAACACATAACGAATTACAGCACAAGACAGTTTAGGACAAGTACATGGTTAATACGGATAGTTGCATCAGGGGACAGGACACTTAAAGCAATCATCAGGGTGGCAGTGGTTTATATATTCTAAGAAAGGCACATGAGGAGAGAGGGCCCTGCTCGTGAGAGCTTACATTCTAAAGGAAGGGTTAGACAGACAGGGGTGACACAGAAGGAAAAGAAGTGAGCATAAACAGTAGGTTAGGATGAGAGATGGTCAGGTTTTATGCAGGAGGGTGGGAAGAGGCCAGCTTAGTTTTGATATTTTAAGTCTAAAAAAGCGCTGGGTCATCCAAGAGTAGACAGCAGAGAGACAGCTGGAGATATGAGTGAGGATAGAGGGAGAGCGATCAGGAAAGGAGCGGTAGATTTCAGTGTTATCAGCATAGATGTGATAGGCTAGGCTAGGCCCTTTGACCCCAGCGAAGGGCAATCTCAATGCTTCAGCATACCAAGACATTTTGAACAATTCCAACTTAGTGGCAACATTCTTGGGGAAGGTCCTTTATCTATTCCAACATGACTGTGCCCCAGTGCACAGAGCAAGGACTATAAAGACACGGTTTGATTAGTTTGGTGTTGAAGAACTTGACCGGACCACACAGATCCCTGACCACATCGAGCACATTTGGGATGATCTGGAACAAGGATTGCGAGCAAGGCCCTCTTGTCCAACATCAGTGCCTGTCCCCATAAATGCTCTACAGAATGAATAACCACAAATTCCCATGGATATTCTAAAAATCTTGAGGAAAGCCTTCCAAGAACAATGCGAGCTGCTATGCTGTTAATGATGGAGGGTGAGCAATGTAGCGCATACACACATGCATAATAATATCATTAACGATGATGCAATAGCGTACAGTGTGCACCTAAAAAGGGCCGACATACTTTTAAGGTATAGATATCTGGATAACCACCTCTCAGTCACTGCCCAGGAACAATGAATCCATTTCTGAGACTTTGTATCTCAGTTACTGCAGCACCACCACTGACGTTACCTGGGCTATGCCATCACTATCTTTACTAGGGCTACGCTAGCACTGACGTTACCTGCACTTTGCCACCACTGACGTTATCTGCGCTGGGCCACCACTGACATTACCTGCGCTGTGCCACCACTGACGTTACCTGCACTGTGCCACCACTGATGTTACCTGCGCTGGGCCACCACTGACGTTACCTGCGCTGTTCTACCACTGACATTACCAGCGCTGTGCCACCACTGACACTACCTGCGCTGTGCCACCACTGACTTTTCCCAATAATTATTATATAAGCCATATGCAGGACTAGTTCTGTATCTTAGGAATCCTGGCAGAGAACAGGATCTGGGCCTTAGAGTACTTTTACATTTCTTCTTCTTTGTCAGATTCTACGCAGCAGAGATCGTCTCCGGTCTCCAGCACCTTCACGTGATGGGCTTCATTCATCGGTAAGTGTCTGTCTCCTCATTTACATAACACAGAAGACATGTGGGATGGCCGTGCTCATTTTTGTATTAAGCAAAAATGATAAAATACAATTGCATAATTGGAGTTTATCAGACTCTCGGGGTAATTCAGGTTTGCTCGGTACACAGCATAAATTCGCTGCTTTTTGAGCACTTAACAGAGGACCTGACCGTATAGCAGAGGAAGGTCATGATTTGGCCAGGTGTAACAAACATTTGTCCTATGGGTGGCGTATGTTCCCACATTATTAAATTAGCCATACTCACTTATGATACTTTGGGTGGGATGCTCTAAACCAGAAATGCAGTAAAAACCCTGTTATCGGGGATTTTACCGCATTTCTATATGCTCTGCGGTAAGAAGCCAATGGGCTTCTTACCGCAGTGCTATGTGAAGGATCCATCACGGATCCCTCCCAGCATGCCCTGCGGCTGGCCCCGGCGCTCTGCACATGCGCAGGGGTACTCCTGGGTCTCAGACCCGAAGTCCAGCGCCCGGAGCTGCATTGCAAGGAACAGTTATTATCGCAAGAGCTGTCCCTTGCGTTAATAATCGCATATGTTAGAGCATATTAAATTATTAAGAATGCGGTACCCGGCAAAGGGGAGTGAAAACAGGCGGCAGATGTTAGAACATCCTGCCCTTTGTATTTAATCAATAAGTGCTTGTTTGCTATGAGAGTTTACACATTCTAATTACAAATTGTCTCTTACAGAGATCTGAAACCAGAGAACATCCTCATTGATGATGCCGGACACATCAAGATCACCGACTACGGACTGGCGGTAGAGAACATCCCAGGAGCCACGGGCTATGCAGGAACTCGTGGCTACATTGCCCCGGAGATGCTGTCACATCAGCAGTATGATGCCGGGGTGGACTGGTTTTCCTTTGGCGTGGTCCTGTTCCAACTGATCACAGGAAAGCCCCGGCTCTGCTGCAAGCTCTCCGTGTTGCCGCGCTACCACCTGAGCGCATGTGCGAATAACATACTCGAACAGGTGAGTGTGAGTAGAGACTTAGGGTTCAGCACTAGGTATAATGATATAATGTGTCCCAATGGTCGGAGTGTTATTTCTATAAACCACCCATTCCCTATTACCTGTCATGTAGTTCTTCCTGCTATGAATTGCCAGGCAGCTATATATATGGAGTAACTACATCACACTGTCATTTTGGTTACATTCACTTTGCTCTTTCCAGCTCCTGTGTGCAGATCCTCACAAGCGTCTGGGAGTACATGGTAACATCCGCCATCATCCCTTCTTTGCGCGAATTGACTGGGATGCGTTGGAAGATCTACAAGTGCATCCCCCATTCATTCCCGCAGAGTAAGTACACAGAACTACTGCTGGAAATAGACATATTGATGCCCTGCGCCACAGAGGGAATTGGTGCCCCACCCAAATAAAAATACATCTTGAAACAGGGAAAGTACACACAAAAGGCCATGAGTTCATTGGGAAGGGGAGCGGCCACAGTATACTACCAGTTTACTTTACACCGCACAGTAGTATCCATTATACCCATTACACCGCACAGTAGTGTCCATCATTCACATTACACCACATTGTAGTGTCAATTATACAAATTACATTAAATTACACTGCACTTATTAGGACAACAGCTAATCTTCTTAGTACTCAAAGCATCTGGGGGATATGGTCACTAGGTCAACAGATTGAAGGTCAACATAGGGTTAAGTCAACAGGGTCATTAGGTTGACATAAGCATTAGGTAGACATGGGGAAGGTCGACAGGCAAAAGATTGGGAATGGGGTTTCTCACTTTTTTTTTGAGCCGGCAGGCGGTATTCCATGCCTTACCATCCACTAGGGCGCGGTGGGATAATAAAATAGTGTGCCGAGCGTAGTGAGAAACATGGCGAGCTTTACACCAATGTCAGTCGACATTCGGGCAAAATAAAGTGAATAACCCCATGTTGACATTTTGACTGTCGAACTTCCCCATGGCGCCCTATGGCCCTGTTGACCTAACTTAATGTCGGCCTTTAGTCATGTCGACCTTTAACGATCAACCTAATGACCATAGACCTAATGCTTGTCTATCCTATGATCCATACCCGCATCTGTACAGGCAATTAGCCGCATGCCGATCTTATCTTGTAGCAGGGTCCCAGGCCTCTCTGCATAGACAATAAATGGACCCTCTATATATATTAATCTTAGGAGCCCTGGGTCACAGGGCTGTCATGGATAAAAATGACTAATATCATTGGGAGTAATCAATACCATAATCATGACAATGTATAAAACAGTTATAACATCACTACGATAACTGGCTATGATTCCACTATGTACAAATACACATTTACTAAACAGAAAGAAAAAAACTGAACCTTGCTATGCAGCACTAACAACAGATAAACTTGAGTTCTATTATGTGTCCAAGAGATTTCCCTTCACTTCTTTAATTTGAAAAATGTCTTATTATCTTCTACCTGCAGCCATCAATGAAGGGACCCAGATGCTGGAGGAATGAACATCACACACACACAGGAGTGGGCAGCCCTAAGTTCCAAACATCAGAAGCTGCAGTACAAGATCAAGCCCGCTTAAGAACACCTTGGCCGTGCCGTCAGTCCGATGTAAAGAGGCATAACATCGCCCATCATCAGTGTGTAGAAATAATCTATGTTCTTTAAGCCCTTGCAGGACTGGAGAAAGAGGTTGATACACCAACACTCTAGAGCAGACATTCCCAACCATGGTCCTCAAGGCACACTAACAGTGCAGGTTTTAGTTATATTAAGGCTTGAGCACAGGTGCCTTAATTTGTACCTGAGTGATTCTGATTAAACCATCTGTGCTGAAGCCTGGATATCACTAAAACCTGCACTGTTGTGTGCCTGGAGGACCGTGGTTGGGAATGCCTGCTCTAGAGGATGGAGGACAAGGAATGCTGTAGGAAGAAGTAGGATCGAGGACAAAGGAGGATCAAGAAGGAGGACAAAGAAGATCAACAAGAATATAGCAAAACCAAGAAACAGCAGCAGAAGGATTACCAATGGCCTTGAAGAACAATCGCCTGTGGCAGGAGCAGAGGGACAGGCACGGGTCGAGGATGGTGAGGTAAGGTGAGGTCCGTAGGTGGAGAAGCAGCTGGCGACCAGCGGTCCAGTTAGAGCCAATCGCCCAGTACCCCTGACACCGCAGACGGCCGCTTGTGTGCAGCGCTAGCGTGACTTGGCATTCAAACCCAAGCACAGTGGCGGCTGCATGCAGCAGACCTCAGCGAGTCCGGACTGACGTCCATCCCACACCAAAATCCTCCCTGCAGCCCTATCAGGCCAACTCCCAGACATTTGATCACTACGGATACATATCCCAGTTCTACAGAACCTCGGGAAAGAGGAGGACAAAGAAGGAGCATGGAGAAGGAGGACAGAGGATGAAGAAGGAGGATGGAGGACAGAGGATGATGAAGGAGGATCAAGGAGGAGGACAAAGGAGGCTGGAGGAAGAAGAAGGATGGAGGACAAAGAAGGAGGACGAAACAGGAGGATGGAGGAGGACAAAGAAAGAGGAATACAGATGCGAAAGGAGGACAAAGAAGGAGCATGGAGAAGGAGGACAGAGGATCAAGGAGGAGGATGGAGAAGGAGGACAAAGGAGGCTGGGGGGAAGAAGAAGGATGGAGGACAAAGAAGGAGGATGAAACAGGAGGATGGAGGAGGACAAAGAAAGAGGAATAAAGATGCGAAAGGAGGACAAAGAAGGAGCATGGAGAAGGAGGACAGAGGATGAAGAAGGAGGATGGAGGACAGAGGATGATGAAGGAGGATCAAGGAGGAGGAGGACAAAGGAGGCTGGAGGAAGAAGAAGGATGGAGGACAAAGAAGGAGGACGAAACAGGAGGATGGAGGAGGACAAAGAAAGAGGAATACAGATGCGAAAGGAGGACAAAGAAGGAGCATGGAGAAGGAGGACAGAGGATGAAGAAGGAGGATGGAGGACAGAGGATGATGGAGGATCAAGGAGGAGGAGGACAAAGAAGGCTGGAGGAAGAAGAAGGATGTAGGACAAAGAAGGACGACGAAACAGGAGGATGGAGGAGGACAAAGATAGAGGAATACAGATGCGAAAAGAGGACAAAGAAGGAGCATGGAGAAGGAGGACAGAGGATGAAGAAGGAGGATGGAGGACAGAGGATGATGAAGGAGGATCAAGGAGGAGGAGGACAAAGGAGGCTGGAGGAAGAAAAAGGATGGAGGACAAAGAAGGAGGACGAAACAGGAGGATGGAGGAGGACAAAGAAAGAGGAATACAGATGCGAAAAAAGGACAAAGAAGGAGCATGGAGAAGGAGGACAGAGGATCAAGGAGGAGGATGGAGAAGGAGGACAAAGGAGGCTGGGGGGAAGAAGAAGGATGGAGGGCAAATAAGGAGGATGAAAAAGTAGGATGGAGGAGGACAAAGAAAGAGGAATACAGATGTGAAAGGAGGACAAAGAAGGAGCATGGAGAAGGAGGACAGAGGATGAAGAAGGAGAAGGAGGACAGAGGATGAAGAAGGAGGATGGAGGACAGAGGGTGATGAAGGAGGATCAAGGAGGAGGAGGACAAAGGAGGCTGGAGGAAGAAGAAGGATGGAGGACAAAGAAGGAGGACGAAACAGGAGGATGGAGGAGGACAAAGAAAGAGGAATACAGATGCGAAAGGAGGACAAAGAAGGAGCATGGAGAAGGAGGACAGAGGATGAAGAAGGAGGATGGAGGACAGAGGATGATGAAGGAGGATCAAGGAGGAGGAGGACAAAGAAGGCTGGAGGAAGAAGAAGGATGTAGGACAAAGAAGGACGACGAAACAGGAGGATGGAGGAGGACAAAGATAGAGGAATACAGATGCGAAAAGAGGACAAAGAAGGAGCATGGAGAAGGAGGACAGAGGATGAAGAAGGAGGATGGAGGACAGAGGATGATGAAGGAGGATCAAGGAGGAGGAGGACAAAGGAGGCTGGAGGAAGAAAAAGGATGGAGGACAAAGAAGGAGGACGAAACAGGAGGATGGAGGAGGACAAAGAAAGAGGAATACAGATGCGAAAAAAGGACAAAGAAGGAGCATGGAGAAGGAGGACAGAGGATCAAGGAGGAGGATGGAGAAGGAGGACAAAGGAGGCTGGGGGGAAGAAGAAGGATGGAGGGCAAATAAGGAGGATGAAAAAGTAGGATGGAGGAGGACAAAGAAAGAGGAATACTGATGTGAAAGGAGGACAAAGAAGGAGCATGGAGAAGGAGGACAGAGGATGAAGAAGGAGAAGGAGGACAGAGGATGAAGAAGGAGGATGGAGGACAGAGGGTGATGAAGGAGGATCAAGGAGAAGGAGGACAAAGGAGGCTGGAGGAAGAAGAAGGATGGAGGACAAAGAAGGAGGACGAAACAGGAGGATGGAGGAGGACAAAAAAAGAGGAATACAGATGCGAAAGGAGGACAAAGAAGGAGCATGGAGAAGGAGGACAGAGGATCAAGGAGGAGGATGGAGAAGGAGGACAAAGGAGTCTTGGGGGAAGAAGAAGGATGGAGGACAAAGAAGGAGGATGAAAAAGTAGGATGGAGGAGGACAAAGAAAGAGGACTACAAATGCGAAAGGAGGACAAAGAAGGAGCATGGAGGAGGACAGAGGATGAAGAAGGAGGATGGAGGACAGAGGATGATGAAGGAGGATCAATGAGGAGGAGGACAAAGGAGGCTGGAGGAAGAAGAAGGATGGAGGACAAAGAAGGAGGACGAAACAGGAGGATGGAGGAGGACAAAGAAAGAGGATTACAGATGCTAAAGGAGGACAAAGAAGGAGCATGGAGAAGGAGGAGAATGTGTAAGGAGGACAAAGGAGGCTGAGGGGAAGAAGAAGGATGGGGGACAAAGAAGGAGGACGAAACAGGAGGATGGAGGAGGACAAAGAAGAAGGAATACAGATGCGAAAGGAGGACAAAGAAGGAGCATGGAGAAGGAGTACAGAGGATGAAGAAGGAGGATCAATGAGGAGGAGGACAAAGGAGGCTGGAGGAAGAAGAAGGATGGAGGACAAAGAAGGAGGATGAAAAAGTAGGATGGAGGAGGACAAAGAAAGAGGAATACAGATGCGAAAGGAGGACAAAGAAGGAGCATGGAGAAAGAGGACAGAGGATCAAGAAGGAGCATGGAGGATAATGGAGGAAGAAAGAGGATGAAGGAGAACATAGGAGGAGGACAAAGAAAGGAATACAGATATGAAAGGAGGACAAAGAAGGCGGACAGAGGAGGATGAAGAACGAGAACGAAGAAGGAGGATGGAGGAAGACGGAGGATGAAGAAAGAAAAGAAAGGCATAGAAGGATGGAGGAGTACAAAGAAGAAGAATGGAGTAGGAGGACAAAGGAGGCTGGCAAATGAAGGAGGATAGCGGAGGAGGACAGAGGACAAAGGAAAAAAACGAACAACAGAGGAAGTGAATATAACATCTGGGGATTAGGGCTACTTGGCGATACCCCATAAAAAAAAAACCACACTTGGCAGCCACCTCAAGGGTGTGTTGGAAGAGCTGCTAATTATGTTTAAAATGTTGCCATTATTCAGAGGGACTCCCCAGAATATCCTACATTGAATCCCACACAATACTACTGCCAGGACCAGAGAAAGACCCACAATTGCTGGACTCTTATAGGCCAATTACACTTCTACCAATTACACTACTTAACGTGGATTTTAAAATCCTCTCCAAAATTATGACCAAACCATTTTACCACCTCTAAGCACCGATCACCAACTATTTTGTATTGGGCAGATACTCAGTGAAGGCAATCAGGTCTGCAATAGCAGCAACAACATACTCTATGTCAGGGGTGTCCAAACTTTTTGCAATGAGGGCCAGATTTGGTGAGGTGGAAATGTGCTGACCATTCAGCATAACATTCTTTGAACCATTAATCAGAAGACTAAAAAATAATTTGTCTTACCTGCTCTAATTTGAAGGGTTATAATGAGATCTTGACTGCAGTATATAGACCAGGTTTGGCTCAAATACAGTGGTTTTGATGCGCAAGATGCCAAGCAGCCTGTGCCCTCATTCACTGTATGTCCCCAGCCTTCCCCCCATTCACTGTATGTTCCCCACTCTGCCCCCTTCACTGTATGTCCCCCACTGTGCCCCACCTTCTCTTTATGTCCCCCACTCTGCCTCATTCACTGTATGTCGCCGACCTGCCCCTTCTCTATATATTTCCCTGTCTGACCCTCTTCCTCTATATGGCTCCCAGCCCCTTGTGTGAGCCAGATGATGGAGAGGCCAAGCAAGCACCCCAAGGAGAGGAGACAGATGCCTGATCTCCCGCCGCCACCCTCATCCAGTCCGCATGCTGACCCCCCTCCCCGCACACTGCTGTCACTGTGATCGCGGTTGCAGCAGCAGGGGAGAGATTGCAGGCCTAGGATGAATTGGGGCCCGGGCGAGGGTTGGACGCATACTCACCAGACTACAGTGGCGGCCGGCACCTCCTCACCACTGCAGACAGCAAACCAGCAAGGTAAATGTGCGCTCGCCAGGGGCACCACCTCAAGAGACCCGTGTCTGATGCTCCAGCTGTTTCCGAATGGAGGCTGCAGGCCGGTTAAAGTGAAAGCACGGGCCACATTTGGCCCCCGGGACGGACTTTGAACATGCCTGTTCTATGTTGTCTGGTAACTCAAACAACATGCTCCTTAGCCTAGACACACACAAAGCATTCAACACTGTGCTTTGGCCACATTTATTCTCGGTGTTAGAACATAGAGCATTTGACCCTGATTTCATTAAGCCCATTGCCTTTTTTTTACCGTTTCCCGACTACTTCACTCTTGATTAACGGTCTACAGGGAGAAAAACTATATAGTAAATGGAGGAACTCACCAGGGATGTCCCCTCTCCCCATAACCATTTAATTTATCTTTGGTCCCTCTTAAGAATAATCCAAAATTGGGAGCTTTTACCAGGTATTCGTATTGGTTCTCAATAACTAAATAATTCTGCTTTTGCAGAGGACTTACTATTATACATTAATAATCTTAGAGATGTTTTACCACTCATTTTGGAAAGGTTTGCGGTATATGGCGGATCTAGACATTTCTTCTGTTTAATCTTGACCTTCCCCCTTCAGTCCCAACCTCTCCCCATTCCAGCCACGACTCCTCCATCACATCTCCATTGTGGTGTGCTAAATACATTTGATCAGCTAGTGCGATTCTTCTGTAGTAATTGTGTTTCTTTCTCAGTGAATCATTTGCTAATTGATGTCAGTTATTGTAAAGGAAT
Source organism: Crinia signifera (assembly GCF_055691185.1). Lineage (NCBI taxonomy): Eukaryota > Metazoa > Chordata > Amphibia > Anura > Myobatrachidae > Crinia > Crinia signifera. Next base: position 62,039,331 of record NC_139223.1, on the reverse strand, counting down.
ATATCCCATCACATCGGAATCTCTGGAATATCTGGAATTAATAAATTGTTTCCGACCCGGCAGGGGCAGTTCGGGAAGGTGGCAGCCATACAAAATTAGGGACAAAACAAAATCTGTGCCTTCCCGCTTCATAATTAATAAGCCCAACAGTCAGATATGTATCTGACAAATATGTTTTGCATAGATGTACATTAGTGACAGTCCTGCATGCTGGGACAATCAGTAGTAATGTGGCTAACCACTAAAACCTGCCAACCTCGTATGCCAACTTTTCCATGTTGACCTATTGCTTGTGTCGACCTATGGCCTGTCCACCAATAGTGGTCGACCTACTGACTGTCGACTTTCTTGGGTCGACCTATCGATCCAAACCCCTTGGTAAAACCATGCTGCACTGCAGGTGGACCAGATTTGTGCAGAGATTAAAGCTGGCCATACACCAGGACGACCAGCATCAAATTTAAGTAATCTAACAATTTTCCCGGCAGCTTCCCAGACACACGATATAATGCGTGTACTTTCACATAAGATCTATTGTAATATCTGCAACTCCCAGCATACTGGTCGTTAGCAGCATCGTCAGATCTTACGTGCAGCACATAAGATCTGAGGATTGACCTCACAAACCGCGGACCTGCACATCGTACCGAAACACCTCACAATGCGCACTCAAAACACACACAATGCATCGCACAACCCGCCAAAATGGTGCGTTCGGGCATGAAATAGTTCTGGTGATTATTGCAGTGGGAAGAAGTTATCATCCTCCTCCTTATCAGTACTAACATCATCATCATCACCAACACACAATATTAACTCATACCCTCTGGAATCCACCATTACAGGAGTATCTGTACTTTGTAATAATTGGTGGGAAAGGTTTACCTCATGGAATTTGTTGTTCATTTTTCTGAATATCATCTTTTTTACATTTTGAGGAAGAATCTTTCTATATTGATCGCTCACATGGATGCCGGATGTGCAGAAAACTCTTTCTGAGTAAACGCTGGAGGGTGATCAGCTTGACTGAAGCATAGCGTATTTGTACAAGGGGCTCTAAATTGCCTTTTTACCACCAAATACTCAAAGGGACTGTCTGAAATGCTCATTTTTACAATGTGATTCAAATAATCCTCCAATATTATATGTATGATTACAATATCAGAAACAATAGAGGTGTCACTAATGTCGGGAAATTCTTTGAGACCTGACCAGATATTAATATGTAATCATCCTCATCACCAGTGGGTCTCTGGGAAAAGGTTACATTTTTCTGGGCAGTACTTGCTTGCTGCTCCTTCTCTTCTGAGCCATATGAACTCATAGGGCCTTATTCTGATCGGTGCGGCCCGATCAGAATATGCGGCCACGACCGTGCAGGCGAATCCCCGCCTTCAATGCTGATCGCCACCTCCGTCCGTACGTGGATATGTGGCGATCCGCATGAAAGTGGACGGGGATACGCCTCCTCCGTCTTGGGAGCAGCCCCTGCATTCGATGGTCGCCGAACATCGAATGCAGGGCCGCACGCTCCACTAGGTCCCGCCACCCAAGACCACACGGACACTTGTCCGTGTGAAATCATGTATGGGGGCGGGCAGCTGACATCCGGCGATGTCAGATGCCCACCCCCTACACACGCGTCACGGCTTCATTACCATGCATACGCCCCGCGTTTGCATGGGAACGCCCATGAAACGCGGGGCGTATGCATAGGGTAATGAGGCTTAGTAGCCCCTCACGCCCCTCTACGCCCCCTGTGCGGCGTGTAAAGAATACGTGCGGCGAAATCGCCTGCACATGCGCAGAGTGACCTCTGCACATGCGCAGACGATAACCATCGGCGGGACGTCCGCATGCGGAGAAATCCGCACCGATCAGAATAAGGCCCATAGAGCCATAGGCGAATCTCAAAATATGCTAATGGTTGGTCCCAGACTATACAGAATGGATTTGCACGTGAAAAAATGGGGTGTGGCCTCATTTGAGGGGCATGGCTTAACAGGGCAAGTCACTTCCCCATTTATTTCACCGCTGTGAGGGCATGTATTGTACTGCTACCTTATAATACAATATAATAATGAGAGCACACTATAATACCTGGTGAGAGCACACTATAATCCCCAATGAGAGCACACTATAATCCCAGGTGAGAGCACACTATAATCCCCGGTGAGAGCACACTATAATCCCCGGTGAGTGCACACTATAATCCCCGGTGAGTGCACACTATAATCCCCGGTGAGTGCACACTATAATCCCCGGTGAGAGCACACTATAATCCCCGGTGAGTGCACACTATAATCCCCGGTGAGTGCACACTATAATCCCCGGTGAGAGCACACTATAATCCCCGGTGAGAGCACACTATAATCCCCGGTGAGTGCACACTATAATCCCTGTTGAGAGCACACTATAATCCCCGGTGAGTGCACACTATAATCCCCGGTGAGTGCACACTATAATCCCCGGTGAGTGCACACTATAATCGACAGTGAGTGCACACTATAATTCCCTTACCTCGCTCACTGAATGATTGTATATTATACACAAACAGAAACCTCAAATGCACGAGTGACTACAGCAAGACCCCAATAGATTTCATACACTTACAGATATCCACTGAGGAAAATACCATCTATAGTAGGACACCAGTGTATGGCTGGATGTATTGTACTGCTACCTTATAATACAATATAATAATGTAATATAATAAAGTATAATAGTATCTTCCGTGCCATCTTGTCTGTGTGTGACCCTGGAAACTAAAGGTGCCCATACACGGTGCGTTTTCGGGTGCTATGCGCAGTGCAGCCCGTACTTTTAGTATTACTAGATCACATCGTATCTAGTACATAAGCACGCTGCTGTAGCACATTCATTGTTCCGTGTATGGGCACCTTAAGGTACCATAGTTTACTTAGTGGTCATTGGCCCTGATTCTGAATCATACGGTCCCTCGCGCGATCGCATGGGGACCGATATTTGTGTCCTGCGCATAATCAGTTATGTGCATGTGCAGGGCTTCTGTACGAGTGCCCTCACTGACCTACACTGTTGAAGTGACTCTCGCACAGGGGCAGCGGGGATAGGTGGTGGAACTGGGCGGTGGCACGCTAAGGTGTGGGTTCCCATGCAAGCGCTGAGCATTCCCATTAAGTACTGGGCGTTCCCATGTAAATGGCGGCGTGGCGCGGTGAGCTGGTGTCCATCGCCCAAATAAAAGTCGGTCTCTTCTGACTTATATTTGTGAGCCCTGGAGAAATAATTTGATGGTCGGCGACCATCAAATAATTTTTTCGGCTGCGAGCACATGCAAGGGGATATGTCTTTGTGAAACACACCCTCGCAATATTGTCGCGCGGGGGGGGGGGGATGGGCGTGTAATCCCCTGGGCGGTATTACAAGGACTCCGTAAATTGCAAACTTCACAGATTACCAAGTCAATAAGAATCAGGGCCATTGTCTATAATACTCTGGTATTCCAAATCAAGAATGTCTGAGAAAAATGGATGAAAATAATAATGCATAAAAAAAATACATGCAATGTGTATTCTTTGCATTATAATAAGAATGAAAGGAAGCAGAGCTGCGATGTTATACCCTGAGACAACAGGTGGCAGTACAGCTGCAGCAAAGATGTAAAAGCTGAATATACAGTATAGAATAGTTAATGCCAATGGATCCACAGAGTAATAAATGATCATGTGCAATCAATCATGTTAAATCAATGTATATGCATTGAAGCGTAAGCTGATGGGATAAATGTAGTAGGCTGCGAGCTGCCGGTGAGGTACCAGGGTGGTTTTATGCAGTAAGTGATTGCCTCTTTAAAAATATGGGTAGACTCAAACCCTCTGGTGGCCCACAGGCTGTTATAAATACAGTAACCCTAGAGGCCGGATGTACAGTAATAGGGCTATTTCAAACACTCTGGCTCCTGCCGGACGGCGTAAACCCGCACGGCCGGAAGCCGTGCCGTCAAAAGTAGTTGTCAATGGACACTATTGTGTCCATTCACACGGGACGGATCCCACCACTGGAAGGGACGGCTGCCGGGCTGTGGCCATCCCTTCTATTCTACACTTCTTAGTGCAGCACGGCTTCCTGGCCATGCAGGATTTCGCCGTCCGGCAGGAGCCGGAGTGTGTGAAATAGCCCATAGTGTACGAGATCAGCGGCCATGCGGGATGTTGGCCAAACTCAGATGTTTTTTTTAAAGGGACAATCAGTTACAAAGCAAAAGCATGCCTTATAAATACATCCTTTCAAAAAATGTCGGAGTTTAGTGGCTGTGCGGGATGTCAGCTAAACTCGGATGTTTTTACATTCGTAGGAGTCTTAGTTATTCCCTAGTAATACATCTTGTAGATAATAATTTAGGACAGATGGGATTGTCACATTAACCCCTTGAGTGGTGTGTTTTGCTGGGGCAGGACATACCTCCCAGGGCAGGTTTGTCGTGCCCCAGCAAAACTCCCTACAGAGCTATGGCCCCCCCCCCCCCCCACCTACCTTCCCCCTCGCTCCCCCTCATCTCTGCTCAGGGATCGTACTCTGCTCTGGGCCCTGCCACCGCCGCAGCCTTAGATCGTAATGGGTGGCAGGCTCGGGGATGTTCGGGGCAGCTCAGGAGGGCTCGGGCGCCCAAACTCCCGAGTCACCCCAAGCTGCACCGATCATCCCTGAGCCTGCCGCCTGCTGCTTACTTATACAACTAATGGCGGCGGGGGCAGGGGAGCTCCGGTCATACGCCTGAGAGGTGAGGCTGAGCGATGGGAGGGGAGAGGAGGTGGGGGGTGCCTGGACAGGTGATGCGCCAGTGGTGCACACCTGGACACCACTGGTGCACACCTTCTTCTTAGTGGTATGCCCAGAAATTTTCTGGGACAGCCCATTGCGGCAGCGCAGCTGAGCCTGGAAAATTTCCGGGCATAACACTCAAGTGGTTAAACAAGTATACAGTATACAGTATATTGAAGCATTGGAATTAATTGAGATTATTAAACAGATTATTTAACAGATACATTTATTAAGTAATTTTTAATAATATTTGTAAATGCGGTTCATTTGCGTTTAGTCTGCCTGCTATGCATGACCCTATAATTCACAATCTGTCCCAGGGCATGACAACATCTGTGGACCTTATTCTGGTCCACACGCAAAGCTGTGAATTTCGCAGCATTGTGCGTGGACTAAACGCCGCCCATTGGTATAACCGCCCCCATCGCACGCCTCGCATCCTCACACGGCTGAGAATCAATGATTTGCATAATCATTCATTCGCAGCCTTGGGTGCAGGGGAGAAATCATTCAATGGTCGGTGACTATCGAATGATTTTTCCAGCACTCGCAGATCTGAGACACCTCTGTGGTGTCTCAGATCTGCAAGCGACCTGTGCGGGAAGTGGGCGGGCAGCTGACATCCACTGACTAGGGTCTAGGTTGGCAGGGTCATTAGGTAGACCCAAGCATTAGGTGGACATTGGCAAGGTTGACAGTCAAAAGGTCAACGTGGGTTTTTGAAGGGGTATTTTTTGAGCCTACATGAGCAGACAGATGGTATTTCATGCCCTACTATCCACTAGGGCGTGGAGGGAGAATAAAATAGTGTGTTGAGCGTATCGCATATAAAATAGCACGGAAGGACTCCCAGGGAGTTCAAGGGAAATGATATATCACAGCTGCTAAAAAGCAGCCGCGATGTGCACTGTTGCCTGGAATTCCAATTAATCTTATGTGAAGCGGGTCCACTCTCCAGATCCGATGCGCAGGGCCAGCAACAGAAATCTTGGGGCCCCATAAATTGATATTTCTGGGGCCCCCCCACCCCCTGCAGTCAGCCGCCCAGCACTCGATTGCTGTGGGCGGCTGACACATAACACCCACCCCTCTACCCCCCCCCCCCCCCCAACAAGAATACTTGCGCTGCAGACTCGGGATGGAAAGCTTCCTGGGGATGCCTGTTTAAACACGCAGCTCCCGGCCGCCGCACGCTTACACACACTGACATGAGCCCGTGCTGCTGCAGTGCTCATGTCAGTGTGTGTAAGCGGCGGCCGGAAGCTGCGTGTTCTGACAGGCATCCCCAGGAAGCTTCCCCTCCCGAGTCTGCAGTGCCGTGGCCGCATATATTCTTGTTAGGGGGGGTGGGTTATGTGTCAGCAGCCCACAGCAATCGGGTACCGGGCGGCTGACTGCTTGGATGTGTGGCTGATTCTGGGGCCCCTCCAATGGTCGGGGCCCGGGTCAGCTGTCCCCTTTGACCCCCCCTGTCGCCGGGCCTGCCGATGCGCACAGGTATGTGCATCAGATCAAAACCGATGTCAAACACATGCCATTTAGACATTATTTTCAGCCCAATCCATCAGAATTGGGTGAAAAGTGGCCGAAATGCACCATTGTATGGCCAGCTTAAGTTTAGGAAAAATAAATTATATTCAGCTCAGCATGCATGAGAGAGGGGTGCTGAGGGGACTGCTGTGAGGGGTGTTGGTGCTATATGATAGCTGAGTGAGGGGTTATGGGTACTGCTGGCTGCTGCTGTGATCTGAGTGGTGGTGGCTGTTGTACTGTGGGAGTGGTGCTGGGTCGGAACTGGATCAAGTGCCGATGCATTGCACTCGCACCTGTAACAGCGAAGGGGCCAACAGTGGAAGGCAGTATATTAACACTAAAGGTCCATACACACTGGGCGACTATGCCCAGCATGTATGGACAGCGATGATCGCATTCATAATGTGGGGAAAGCCGCTCAGTGCATATACACTGAGCGGCTTTCCCCCTGCCTGGCGCCGACGGAGGGGGGGACGGCATTGCATAGCGGAGCGCTATGCAAAGCTGTCCTGAAAGCCGCTCATCTGCTGGTATAACCAGCAGATGAACGGCTTTCCCGGCGATGTTTCGGGAGCGCGCAGCAGCGCTCACCGCCGGGCCATACACACTGGGCGGCTTTGAGCTGAAAGCCGTTGCTGTTTTGAGCGACTTTCAGCTCACAGTCGCCCAGGGTGTATAGGCCATAAGCATGGTGGATTATCGGTACTTGTGTATTATCTGGACGCCCGATATATCGCATCGCATGCCACTAATTAAGGCATGCGATGCGATGGGACCCGTTTTGAGACTTTCCCGGGCAGAGTATACAATTTTAATATCGCGTCGCATCGCATGCCATGATAATGGCATGCGATGTGACGGGATTAAACCCAATATTACATTATACAGGCACCCTGATGCCTGATTCCAATGCTAAATGCACCCCCAGACCCGAATTGTACACCCACCCTGATGGGTGATTACTATGTGAAATGTCCCCCTCCCCCTTTGTTAATGCCACCCCAGTATCAGCGCCAGTCCAAAGCGTGGCGAGCGCAGCGAGGGGCGGCGGTACGCGTCCTCCGACCTTTTCATACCCCCACTATCCATGTTGGCGTGGAGTTGAATTTATATAGTGTGGCGAGCGCAGCGAGCCACCGAGCCCGAAGCATGGCGAGCGCAGCGATCCCCGCGAGGGGACGCGGAATATATGTGAAGTAATCCGTGCCCCCTCGCCATGCTTCGGGCTCGGTGGCTCACTGTGCTCGCCACACTATATAAAATCAACACCACGCCGACGTGGATAGTGGGGGTATGAAAAAGTTGGAGGACGCGTACCGCCACCCCTCGCGGGCTCGCTGCGCTCGCCATGCTTCGGGTTGGCGTTGATAGTGGAGTGGCGTTAACAATGGGGGGCCATTTAACATAGTAATTACCCATCAGGGTGGGTGCACAATAAAAAATCGGGTCTGGGGGGGCATTTAACATAGGAATCAGGCATCTGGGTGCCTGTACAATTAAAAATCGGGTCCAATCGCGTTGCATCGCATGCAATATGATTTTTTGCCCTGCGATGAAAAAACCAGGCGCCCTGATAATACACAAGTACCGAATTATCTGCTAGGGGGCACCGACTAAAATTTTGCTTAGGGCACGTCTCTGCTCTCACACATACTGTTCACTGACAGTACACACTGCTCACAAACACACCCCCTGCTCACTGACATTACACCATGCTTACACATACACCCTGCTCACTGACAGTACACCCTGTTCACTGATATAATGGTCACCAACACTGCATTCTGCTCACACACACACACACACACTGACTGCTCACAAACACTGATCACACACACCTCATTGGCACTACACCCTTGTTAATGACACAATGCTCACTGACACTACACTCTGCTTACAAAAACTGATTACACATGCACATGCACGCACACGTGGAAAAAAAGATGTGGAGAAAACTGAATGAGGTGTAGGTGCTCTACTTGGCATAATTTGCATAAAGGGCTCTGCCTGGCATAATATGTACAGTATAAGGGTCTCTCCTGTAGTATAACATGGGAAAGGGGCTTTAATATGGTGTAACGTGGATAAGGGGCTTTATTATGCCTTGATATGTCCAGTATAATGGACTATATAGTGTAACAGGTATAAGGAGTACAACTGTGTGGTGTAATGTGCATAATGGACACTACTGTGTGGTGTTTTTTTTTAAACACGTTTTATTGTAAAGGTCACAGTTTTACATATTAGTGTCAAGGCAATAGTACATTCCTTGTTTGACAATAATTCACCGCGCAGGGTGACCAGTATTTTCAATATCACTGGTAAACAATAATTAAATACATACAGAAACATAAAATATTGCACGAGACAAGGGAAAAAACATGGGGAAGGGTGGGTAGTGGGGCCACTATTTCTGAACTTCCTGAGAGGCATGATATTGGCTGTGGCTTGTGGTCTTGTAAGTTCGGAATTATGTTATTCTAGAGCTTCGTCCAAGGGGCATGCAATATCAACTCAGTTGGCGGATCAGGAACCAAGAGGTGTTTTCGTATAGGCGTAATATCTGTGATTGAGAGTCACTAGGCAAGGTTTCGATATATGGCCCCCATTTTTTGTAAAACCTCAACACCCCCGATTCAATATCTGGTATTGTGGCTTGTCTTTCCATATATAGGATGTTTAATATAGTATTTTTTGTCTCCACTATGGACGGGGATGTTTTTTTTATCCAGTACTTCATCACTAATTTCTTTGCTATGCCTAGTATTGTTGTCACTACTGGCAGCAATGTTTTCTTTCCCCCCCCCCAGTCCCATCCCTCCATTTCTAGTAATAAACAGGCCGTGGGATTTTTCGTTAGTTTCAGGTGGAAGGTATCGTTTATAAATACAAATAGCTTGTTCCAGTATGTGGCGATCCTGCCGCACTGCCATAGGTTATGAAAGAAGGTGGCTCTTTTTTGTCCACACTTAATGCAGGAGTCGTCTTCCCCGGGAATCATGTGGGCCCTTTGTACCGGGGCCACATACGCTCTGTTTAAGACCTTCCAGTGTACCTCCTGGAGGGCCACTGAGTGAAGGTATGTCATAGACTGTTGGCAGTGCTTCAAGACCTCCCCAAAGCCCGGGAGTGTAGGTATGTCCAGCCTCCAAGCTGTCATAGATCTCGTCCACTTTTTTTCCCCTTCCGTGACTCTCGCCTCCGCATAATAGTACCTTAATCTATACGTCCCAGTTTGGGCCAACGCCATAATATTATGTATTGGATCTTTTTCTCCTCCCTCCGGGCCAGCCGGGGGGAGGGATTGGATCATATGCCTTACTTGTAAAAACATAAAGAAGTGATTTTGTGTCAAACCAAACTTATTTTTCAGATCCGCGAAGGATCTCAGTGGGCCTCCTGGATCGTATACATCCCTGATCGCCGCCAGACCTGCTTTCTTCCAGACCAAAAACTGGGGGTTATCCAGTCCTGGGATGAACCCTGGGTTGCCCCACAGAGTTATATGCCGCGAGACCCGGGGGGACCTCTTCAATGCTTTATTTGTTTGTAACCAAGCACTATATGTGTCTCTGAATAAAATATTGTCTAGTATGTCTCTTCTAATTATGTTCTTGGGGGAATGAATCAATGCTGCTGGTGAATACGGAGCAAACATAGCTTCCTCAATGGCTCGGTTGGTAAATGTAGAGTGTTGCCAAAACCAATCAGATATATATCTAAAGCATACTGCTCTGCTAAACATTGCGGGGTCGGGAAGGTTAAGTCCTCCCTCAGATTTGGGTAATTGTAGTTTAGCATATGCCACTTTAGGCTTTTTATCTGCCCATAAAAATTTTGAGAAGACTTTTTGTACTATAGAGCAATCATGTCTGGTGAGGGATAAGGGGATCATTTGAAGTAAGTAGGATAGCTTTGGGAATGCTATACTCTTGATGACCGCTGCCCTGCCCATCGTAGAGATGGGAAGGGAGGACCACCTTTGGAGGAGTGCCGATATTTCTGCTATCACCGGGCGGAAGTTCACTGAGTAGAGTTCCGATACCGAGCGGGGAATGCGTATGCCCAGGTATTTCATAGTGTGGCCTGCCATTGCAAATTGAGCTAAAGGGGATCCTGGGGTGGGAGGGTCTTTAGGTCCTGTTAATATCATTAACTCGGATTTGTTGTAATTGACCTTGAACCCCGAGAAAGATCCAAATTTCTCGATGATAGATATGATTTCTGGTATGGCCTCCTCGGGCTTCGATAAGAACATCAGCATGTCGTCGGCGAAGAGCGCCAATTTGGCCTCCTCACCTCCGACCCTGATCCCCCTGTATGCAGCCGATGATCTTAATGCTACAGCCAAAGGCTCCAAGGCCAAGGCGAATAGTAGCGGGGATAATGGGCATCCCTGTCGAGTGCCTCTCTGTATATGAAAGGGCTGAGAGAGATACCCATTGTTAAGTATTTGGGTGGCGGGTTCTGTGTATAAGGATTGGAGTAGGGCGGTGAACTGCGGGGGGGCCCCAAATCTATGCAAAGATTCTATTACGTGGTCCCATGTGATCAAGTCAAATGCTTTTTCCGCATCCAGGGATAGAACTACATTCTGATCCCCGGATGGGTGCGTCTTGAGCCACTCCATCACCGCCAATAGTTTGCGTATGTTTACAACAGACTGGCGCCCCCACACAAATCCCGACTGGTCTGGGTGTATTAGATGTGGGAGTGTCGTTTTAAGCCTATCTGACATTACTTTCGTGAGAAGCTTATAATCTGTATTTAACAGGGAAATCGGTCTATACGAGCCAGGTTCCTCGGGGTCCCTTCCTGGTTTGGGGAGAAGTCGGATAATCGCTGAGTTGAAATGTTTAGGAAGGGCCTCACCAGACATGATTGCGTTGAATATGGCCGCCAGGGGGGTAGCTATTTTAGGTGTCAAAATCTTTTTTTTTTTTTTTTTTAAACAATTTTTATTGTTTTACAAAACAGAGCAATATAGCTTAATACAAAAAGCAGATAGCAAATGACATAAATTGAGGTACATAGTGTTGTGACAAGTCTTCTGGAAGCCAGATATACATAATCTTCATATAAGAGATGTTATTGTTATCACTTATCAGAAAGACCTGCCCTCTTGAGAAATAGCATTACTTATATCTAGACATGAAAAACTTGTTAATCAAGTCCAATGGTCCTATTGTATCGTCTGTCAAACAAGAAACGTATCAATAAACATAGTATTGTCAATCATCTTGTCTGAGTTCCTTAGTTTCTTTTTGTTTATGCTTTATCATCAACATATCTAGCATTCTCAAAATATTTAACCAGTATCAAACTTATACCTCTCTTCACTCAACATACTCTTATTTATATCGAGATAGTATTATTCTATACTGCAACTTGTAGCTAATAATACATGGGTGAGATAAGGTAAGGACATAACAAGAAGGAAGGGAGGGGGGGGGGAGGGGGAAACACAAGACAGAACCAAAAAGTTTTTCATGTATAACGTAACATTCTCTTCATATAGTTTATTGTTTGGTATATAGATCTCCAAATTAGCCATATATCACATAGAAAAAGATAAAATCTATAATTGTCGGAGAAGAAACCAGGTAGTGGACTCAAATATTTTTTGTATTTGGATCTGAGTTTGTTGTTCAAGACTCAGTATGTATGTCTCCCACTTTTTGTAAAAGCGTGGAGCTCCTTTCTCAAGATCTGATCTCATTGCTTGTCTTTCGAAGAACAACGTATTTAAAATGGCTTTTTTTAGCTCAGCAATAGATGGGGCCACTCTATGAATCCAGTGTGTGAGGATCAGTTTTTTTGCTAGGGTAAGAATAATGGTCAATACAGGTATGATCTGTGATTTTCTGGGACCGAGGTCCCAGACTTGGAAATATAGAAATAGGCATGCAGTCGGATGCTTTTGTAGTTTCAATTTATAAATATTATTTATATAGTTAGTTACTTTATCCCAAAAGGATCTGATTTTTCTACACTCCCAAAAATTGTGGAAGTAGGAGGCACTAGACTTTTGGCATTTATAACATGCCCCAGTATCTGTGGGAACACAGTGCGCCCTCTGCGCTGGGGCCATATATGCCCTGTTTATAAATTTGGAATGGGTTTCTTGTAAAGCAGCCGACTGCAGATGCTTCATTGTAGATAACAGTTTATCATATAGAGTGTTTGGTTCTGGAAGGTCAGGGACATCCAGACGCCATCTAGCGTGTAATTTTTGAAGTTGTATATCTTTCTCTGCCATAATAAGCTCTGAGTATAAATACTTAATCCTATACCCCAGCACACATTCAGGACGTAACAAAGATACTATTGGATCTGTCTGGGTGGACAAGCTCATAGGGGGTGGCTGAGACTGCGCAAAATGTCTCGACTGGAGGTACATAAAGAATTGTCTGTTAGGTAAACCAAATTTTTCTACCAGATCTGAGAATGGGCGTATTGAACCACCTGGATCAAATAACATGCGAACATTAGATATACCCTTTTCCTTCCAGTCTAGATATTCGACATTCTCAAGTCCCGGTAGGAACTGCGGGTTTCCCCATAGAGTTGTAAATGGGGATGAGGTATATTGCCTGTGCAACACTTTATTGATTTGCCTCCAGGACCTGTAAGTGTCTTTGAATAACACGAAATCTCTGATTGGTTTAGGTATTAGTTTTATTGGAGCATGCAACAGCGCCGCTGGGGAGTAAGGATAAAATAATTGTTTCTCAAGAGAGGGGGAGGTATATTCTGATCTAGCTGTGAACCAATCAGTAATATATCTAAAATGGGCTGCCTGGGTGAATGATTGTATGTCGGGCATGCCAAAGCCACCATCTGCCTTGTTAAGTTTTAATCGAGTATATGGTATCCGTGCCCCCTTTCCCGCCCATGCGAACTTAAGAAATAAGGACCTAAATCTCTGCAAGTCTCCATTTTTAAGCTGTAGTGGCAACATCTGAATGAGGTAGGATAGTTTGGGAAAGGCTATATTTTTAATTACGGCTATCCTGCCCGCTAGAGACAGAGGCAATCCCATCCATCCAACCAGAAGTTTTTCAATTAATGTGTATGCGGGATTAAAATTTGTATTATAGAGATCATTTAGTTTTTTAGGAATCTGGACTCCCAAGTACTTAAGAGAGTGTGTACAGATAGTGAACTGTGACGCGAAAGAGGGGGAATTAAAATATGCCGAGGAAGAGTTCAATGGCAGTAAACGCGATTTTTCATAGTTCACCCTAAACCCTGAGAAGACTGAGAAACGAGATATAATCTCTTGTATAGCAGGGATCGAAGTCTCGGGCTTAGCTATAAATAAAAGGATATCATCCGCGAAGAGGCTAAGCTTGGCCTCAGCACGGTTTACCATTATTCCATTAAATTCTTTTGAGGCTCTTAGCGCTATTGCCAGTGGCTCAACTGCTAGCGCAAATAATAAGGGTGACAAGGGGCAGCCTTGTCTGGTGCCTCGAAACAATGACACCGGTTTGGATAAATAATTATTTGTTAATATATGAGATCTCGAATCTGAGTACAATAGTTTGATAGTACGAATGAAGTCCGCCGGGAGCCCAAATCTCTCCATAGTATCGAATAAATGTTTCCATGTGACCATGTCAAACGCCTTTTCAGCATCTAATGAGAGTAGGGCATAATGTTGTGGGTCACCAGCGGACTCCACCCATTGCATGGCTGTAAGGGCTTTGCGGACGTTAAGTACCGAATGCCTGCCCCAAACAAAACCTGTTTGGTCAGGGTGTACCAGCGAGGGGAGCTTAAGCTTAAGCCTATCTGACAATATTTTTGCAAAAATTTTGTAGTCTGAGTTTAGAAGAGATATGGGCCTGTAGGATCCCGGGAGTAAAGGGTCTCTGCCAGATTTATGAATAATTTTGATGAGGGCCGAATTAAAATAAAGTGGGGGAGGTGTGCCTTGTAATATGGAGTTATATAATATGGACAAAGGTTTTGCGATTTTAGGGGCTAGTAGTTTATAATATTCGTTAGATAGTCCATCTGGGCCTGGGGATTTACCTAGTTTAAGCGTTTTAATCGTGGCTAAAACCTCCTCTTCAGTTATAGGTGTCAGTAGTGAATTTGAAGAGTCTGAATCTAGGGTTGGATGTGGGAGTGATTCCCAGAACGTCTCCCCTCTCTGGTCATCTACTGAGGGTGGGGAATATAATGTCTCATAGAACCTGTGAAGTGTGTCTGTGATTTGTTGTCCAGAGTGTACCACAGTACCATCTATTGTTTTAAGTGCATGAATAACACTAGGGGGGTGCTGGCCCTTCAATAGATTAGACAGTAGTCTGCCTGATCTGTTGCCAAATCTATGGAATCTGGCCTGTGATAGAAATGTGATTTTTGACTCTAATTGAGATAAAAGAGCATCAAATAGAGTCTTTTTTTCATTATATTTTGTTTTATTGGTCGGTGTAGGGGAGTTCTGGAATGTTTGATACGCTTCGGTCAACTCTGTTTGAGCATCTAGGTATAATTTCTGGGAATCCTTTTTATGTTTAGCTGTGTAGGAAATAATATTCCCCCGTAATACAGGTTTAGAGGCCTGCCAAAACAATGAGGGTGATTCTTCCTCTGTCTGAATATTATTATGTTTGTATTCCATCCAGGACGCCTCCAACATATTTCGGAAAGTCAAATTATCTGTTAGCTGGGATGGGAATCGCCACTGTCTATTGGGGCCTTTGTCAAATTCTGTTGCCACTGATACCCAGCTCACCCCATGATCTGATAAAGTAATTGGTTCTAATGCTGAGTCTATAACCTTCGGGAATAATGAAGTAGACATGAGAACATAGTCAATTCTAGATAATGAGCCTTGGGCGGCCGAGAGGCACGTATATTCTCTATCAATCGGGTGGCATGCCCTCCACACATCTATCAGATGGAGTTGGGTCATAAGATATGTTATTCCATATTTTGGATTAGATCTTCTAATGGTGGTCCGTATATTTCTATCCAGCGTAGGGGACGCTGTGTCGTTAAAGTCTCCTGCCAGTATTAAATTTTGGTGAGACAAGGGGAGTAACTTAGCCGTCAGACTTATATAAAATTGGCTTTGATTAGAGTTTGGGGCATAAATATTTGCCAAAATATATCGGGTCTCATATAAGGTGACATCAGCTATACAATATCGTCCTTCAGTATCAATTTGGAGCGAATGGGTCGTATTTGGGATATTATTTCTGATTAAAGTGACCACTCCCCGTGCCTTAGAGTTAAATGGGGCAGACAGCAACACTGTCCAACCCCTTGTATTTAGTTTGAGTATTTCTGCCGGAATCAGATGTGCCTCTTGTATAAAGACTACATCCAAGGCTAATCTGGATAGGTATATAAGTATTTTCTTGCGCTTTGCAGGTGAGTGGAAACCTCCAACATTGAACGTACCTATTTTTAGAGAAATCATTTACCAATCAAGATAGGTGATACACTACAGGCCCTGGAGGTCAAGTCGTCATCCGTGAGATCCAACATAAAGGTTGTTCTATTCCGAAGAGAACTGAAAGTACAATTTGACATTAGACAGGTTCTGACACATGAGGGAAGAAACATGAAGGGAAGAGGGGGGAACAAACAAACAGATAAACAAACTGTAGCAACCAGGAATGCCACCACTCCTGGTTAGCAAAACATTTCTAAATAGTAACTTCCAGTTAATTACGCGTGTGGCAAAATCAGGCATAGGGCCCTAGATCCGAACCAGCGGCTTCGGGGCCCCCCCAACCCTGCCATACAGATGAATGTAAACACCTAATCGGTGTTGGTTCAAATAGCATCAACTTTTAACGCTCTAAGTTAAATAATATCAAACATATAACTCAAAACATCTGTGAACTCGCTCATTCTCAATGATTAGAATCCTAAAAGAATAAAATTATGAGAAAAAAGCAATAAAACTAAATATTTTAACGAAAAGTATAGACATGGGATTGGAAGGTCCTCCTTCACTCTTCTCCCAATCCTCCAAGGAGGGTATAACCGTGATGTGTATTAAACCTTTTGGGAATCTCTTGGTGTCAGCCAAAATAAATCAGGATATCCCAGAAAGTCTGTGAGTTCTTCACATTCAGTGACCCTTGAGTCTTAAGCGTGGTGGTCCTGGGGAGGCGAGGAGGGGGAGGCTGTCTCGCTATCTTCCTCTATTATGAAATCCTCTGCATCTTTAACAGTGGAGAAGTCCTTGAAGGCTGAACCCGAGAAGAGGCGGAGGCGAGCAGGGTAGAGCAAAGCAAATTTTCGATTGCCTCTTGCAAGGCGGGAACACAGGGGGGCAAATTCCTTCCTTGCTCTCGCTACCTCCGCTGAATAGTCTTGAAATATGAAAAGTTTCGCATCATTCCACATCAAATCTCGTTTTCGGCGTGACGCCGACCATAATGCCTCTTTATGTATATAATTTAGACAGCGAAGAATCACAGGGCGGGGCCGGGCATCTGCTGAGGCTCTTTGGGGGCCAAGTCTGTGAGCTCTCTCTACTATCATCCCGGAACACTCATCAGCCACCTCCAATAGTCCCGGGAGGGTAGATTGAAGGAATGTGAACAGGGCTGGACCTTTCAAGGTTTCAGGGAGACCCACTATACGCAGATTATTCCTGCGTGAGCGATTTTCGAGATCATCTAATTTGGCTTGCATCTGAAATTGTGCTTTTTGCATGGCAGTGGTGCTGTCCTTTAGTTCAGTAACATCTTGGAATACACCTCCCACCACCTGTTCTGTGCCAGTGAGTCTCTTAGAGATCTGTTTATATTGCGATTTAAGGTCCTGAACTGCCTGTGATACTTTATTTGCATGGGCTTCCATTATGGGGCCAATGGTGTCCTGAATGGCCTTAACCATATCAGAGTATGTAATAGGGCCTTCATGCGTGTGCTGTGAGAGCAATGCTGTGTCCTCAGCAGAGGGAAATAGGGCTGGAGTGGCTGGGGGGAGTGCTGGGGTGTCACGGGAGTCTTCTGAATCAGAAGGATTGTCACTTACTGTCTGGAATGTAAGCGGCGTGGTGTCTGCAGTTTCTGCCTCTCTCCTTCCCCTTCCAGCTGGTTGCTGTTGCTTCGCTTGTGCCTGGTTCTGTGCGGCAGCTTTAGGCGCCATCTTGTCTCTAGTATTTCTACTAGAGGAGCGGTGTCTGGGAGTATCTGCGGCAGTATTCCCTTCTTTAGTTTTGTCCATAATGACTGGATTCAGGTAAGGAGGCAGGCAGGCAAAGAATTCCGCGAGTTTTCAGTTTCAGTCAGCAGCGGGCACACAGATGACTCGCCGCCGGTCACGTGGTCTCCGCCGGGACTCAGTAATGGCGTCTGTAGGGCTCGGGTCTCCGGGGGTCGAGGCCGCAGGAGGAGGTCTCCCAGCCTCCCTTCGGTAATCGGGGGATCTGGGTGAATCTGCGCCCGCGAGTTTCAGGCGCCTGCTGGAATATGGCTGTTTCCCCGCCGGTCACGTGCTCGCGGCTGGGGCTCAGCAATGGCGTCTGCAGCGTTCAGACCTCCGGGATTCGTAGCCGTGCGGGTAAATCTCTTGGCATCTCCTCGGTGGATGGGATATGTGCCTGAGTCATCGGTGGAGTGCTGTGGCAGGTTTTCGCTAGGTTAGAGCTAGTTGTGCCGGTATAAGGCTGGGGAGCGCCCGGAGCTCTAAGCTTGAGCTGCTTGCTCCTCCAGCTCCGGAACCGGAAGTCAGGTGTCAAAATCTTATAGTATTCGTTAGAATACCCGTCTGGGCCTGGAGATTTCCCATTCTTTAACCCCTTGATTGTGGCCTGGATCTCCTCTGGTGTGATGGGCAAGGTCAGGGACTCCTTCTGGGCATCCGTAAAGCTAGGTAACTTAAGGTTGGCCCAGAAATCCTTCTTTGCTGTGTCATCTATCTCAGGGGAGGAATAGAGGGTTGAGTAGAATTGTTGGAATACTTCTGCTATGTCAGCATTAGTTTTCCTCAGTGTTCCCTCGGGATCTCTGACCTTTCTTATAATATTAGGGGGACGCCTTCCAGTTAATAGGTGGGTTAGTAGCTTTCCTGCCCTGTTACCAAATCTGTGAAACTTACTGTTTTTAAGGAAGCTAAATTTCTTCTCCAGTCCTGTCAGAATATTGTCAAATTTTGTTTTGTCCCTGTGGTAATTAGCTTTATTAGCTGCCGTAGGGTTGTTTTTAAAGGTGACATATGAGGCCGTCAGGTGGGCTTGCACCTCTAGGTAGCTTTTATTTAAGTCTTTGTCTCTTTTACTGCAGTAGGACATAATGTTACCTCTCAGTACCGCCTTAGAGGATTGCCAGAAAAGCAGAGGGTTGGTTGTTTCTAGATCTACATGTGTATGCTTGAAGTCCATCCAGGCTGCCTCCAACATTGATCTGAATTGGATGGAGTTCGCCAGGTATGCCGGGAAGCGCCATTGGCGGATCGGGCCCTTGTCTACCTGGGCAGCAAGCTGGACCCAGCATAGAGCATGGTCAGAGAGGCTAATTGTTTCTATTTTTGACTCTATCACTTTAGGGAACATGTGTTTGGGAATCAAAATGTAATCGATCCTGGAAAGAGTACCGTGTGCAGCGGAGAGGCACGTGTAGTCTCTCTCCACTGGGTAGCACGTCCTCCAGGTGTCCACTAATTGATAACGGTCACACAAGGTGGCAATAGTGTCGTCGGGTTGGCGCTTACGTCTAGGCAGAGCAGTATTTCTATCTAGTGTGTGGGAGGCTACAACATTGAGGTCACCCCCGAGAATCAGGGAATGAATCTGTATCGAATCTAGTTTGGCGACCAGGGATGTATAGAACTCACTCGGATTTGTATTAGGGGCGTATATGTTGCAAATAGTGTATGGGATGTCATGTATCAGAACATTTACTATCGCATACCTACCCCTTTCATCTACCTCGGTTGACGTCACCTTATAATCAATAGCACTTCGTATGAGGATCGCCACCCCCCTCGACTTAGAGTTAAAGGAGGCCGAGGCCACTACTGACCATTTCAGCATGTTAAGCTTCAGGGTTTCACGGGGAATAAGGTGAGTCTCCTGAAGGAGTGCTATGTCCAGAGACATCTTATTTAAATATGTGAGTATCTTTCTGCGTTTAGCAGGAGTATTAAAACCGCCCACATTTAACGAACCTATCTTAAGCCTCATCATTTCAAATTGTATCTAAATCTTTGAGACGGGGTCCCATACCTGGGGATAGACACAAAAGGGAAAAAAGAACACACGAGGGGGAAACAACATATACAAATAAACAGAAACATAACACATAAATCAGTGCCCCCTCCCGCCGTGTAATGACACGCCCGGAAGGAGGGACCAAAGCTACTTCTATAAGAACTTCCTCAAACACCATCCTCCTATCTAGCGGACTCCCCTAGTTAACTCCCCCCCCCCTCCCCTCCCCCCCCCCCCGACTCCCCTATCACCTAAATCTTGACAAACATGTTAAAGCTTATAAATCCTATAAATCGGCAGTGTCTACTGGTGCATGCACTGCGTAGCAAAATAGCTAAAATGGAATAACTAAACAGAACCACCCCTAAATAACTCCCGGAGTAACACGTCCCAGTCCCAATATCACATTATCCATACCCATATATTGTATATTGTGGGCTATGGCTCACGACCTAGTGCTATATCTCCTCTCTTCCTTTTTTGTGTATTTTATATAAATGATTTTTTTTTTTTTTTTTTCCCCTTCTTAGTTTCATCACATTAACTTTAAACTTTTATGCTTAATGATTTATCTCGCCCTCACAGGTTGTAGGGATCTCTCTTCTGGCATCTCTGCTCATAGGTTAGTCCAGGAGCATGATGGGGGCGTTATTCGTTGTAGTAGGATGAATGTCGGCCCAAGGGCCTTAGCCTTCATTTGTCCCACAATAATAATACACATACGATACCCAAAACATATCAATCTGCGTGGTCAGAGCTGTCCCGACTCTCCGAGTCCACATCCGCTGCCCGGGCCTGGTCAGCCAGGTATCTCTCAGCATCCGCCGCTGTTGTGAAGTCTTTCGCCTTATCTCCTTCGAAAAGCCTCAAACGAGCTGGGTAGAGCAGGGCAAACTTCTTTTTGGCATTGAACAACTTCGTGCATATCGGGGCGAACTCCTTCCTGGATCTCGTCACTTCCGCGGAATAGTCTTGGAAGATAAATATCTTTGCATCGTTCCACGTTAGATCTCGCTGTCTTCGGGATGCCGACCAAATTGCTTCTTTATGCAAATAATTCAGGCAGCGGAATATCACTACTCTGGGTCTGTTTCCCTTGGTGGTACGGGTCGGGCCCAACCGATGAGCCCTTTCGACTACCATGTCCTTGCATTGGTCTGCAATCTGGAGCATTTCTGGTAAAGAGATTTGGAGAAATTTGTATAAGTCGGTGCCCCTAATGTCCTCATCCAGGCCCACAACCCTTAGGTTGTTCCTCCTGGATCTGTTTTCCAGGTCGTCTATTTTGTTTTGCAGGTCATAGCAGGTCTGTTGAAGGCTGGAAGAGGAATTTTTAAGTGTGGCCACATCGTGAAAGAGCTCTCCGACTCTGTTGTCAGTGTCCTGTTGTTTGGTGGCCACCTGTTTCAATTGTGCCGTTACATCTTGTATTGCTATGTTGAATTTGGCCGCTTGTGCATCCATGAGAGGTCCCATAGTTTCCTGTATAGCCTTCACTATGTCAGCGTAAGTGACCGGCTGTCCTTCAGGAGTTTCAGGAGATTTGGAGAACAGGTCTTGGGACGCTGTGTTGTCCTGTTTAGGATGTGATGTGGCCATTTTTATTCTGGACTGTGACTGTGATCTTGTGGTAGATTTAGATCTCTGCTCCCCTTGTTTGTGTTTCTGTGATCCCCTCGGCATCTGTGGGGATAGGAACCTGTCCATCCACTGTGCTAGGATCAGCAAGAGATAAGTGTGCCCAGTATTTGCTGTTATCTAGGGGACAGTGGGGTAGTTAATTCTGCTTGCAGGTTTGGTTTGCTGGAGTGCCCCGCTGTGTCTTGGCTGCCAGCTAGGTGTATTTCTGCTTTGGCAGTGTCAGAGGTTGTCCGCATCCCCCGCTTTCAATTGTGGCTATTGATTGTGCTCCTTCATCTGTGTCTCCCCCAGCTCATAGCCCCTGACCTGTGTAGTGGGTGTTGGGAGCAGGGAGGCTCCAGCATGGGATGGCAGCTGTGGGGTGAGCAGGGAGGGCGGCAGGTCCGGCAGCGCTGTTTGTTTGGGCCCAAAATGGCGGCCGCGCCTGTCTGTGCTCGTTTGTTAGCAGCCGGCGGTGCGCGGCGTGGCAGGGTCAACTCACCGGGGTCGCTGATGGCAGGAGCTGGGATGGCTGGGGGCGCCGGCGGTTACTCTGCGCCGGTACCGCTCCGTCCTCCGTCCGGCTCCGGTGCCGCGCACTCTCCGTCTGTCGCGGCTTGCAGTGACGCGCAGGCCTCTCTTCCACGCGTCTCCGTGTGACTTGATCGCGGGGGCGCCGATCAGCGCGCTTTCAGTCTTGGGCACAGCGGGGCATAGGCTCAGTGTCTAGGCATCATCCGACACCTCCGATATCTTTTAAGGGAGCCGGGGAGGCGGCAGGCGCTGGGGATACAGCGGAGGTCCCACCAGCTGCGACCGCTCACATCGGGGCCGGAAGCGGAAGTTTTCACTACTGTGTGGTGTTATATGACTAATACACACTACTGTGCAGTGTAGTTTGAATTAGTACTATTCTGTGGCCTCACCCTTCCCCATGATGCCACACCCCCAATAGTTTTGTTGCCTGCCTTCGACATATGCTGTCCATATTTTAAATATGGGGAGATGGGGTTAGAATTTCTCTTTCTGGCACAGGGTACCAAAATGTTAAGTTAAGGGTCTGGCCTCGGGTACCTGGAACCCTTAATCGGGCCCTGCAATTACTCTTCTATTAAAGTCACTGAGGTCTCCTCTTCCACCAGTGCTCTAGGCATAATCAAAACCAATCAGTGCAGTACAGCATCTTATATGTGACTCTGACTGTGCAAAGACATTA
Organism: Crinia signifera; assembly: GCF_055691185.1. NCBI lineage: Eukaryota > Metazoa > Chordata > Amphibia > Anura > Myobatrachidae > Crinia > Crinia signifera. Next base: position 62,016,970 of record NC_139223.1, on the reverse strand, counting down.
TACAGTACAGTATGCTGAGTTACTGCATGAACAACCACTGTGTGGAAATCCTTTTTTTTAATATGTGTCATTTACCCAAGATTTTCAACTGGATGTTCATTTGCTACTTCTCATGAAAGCAAGCCAGATTACTTTCTAGAAAACGAGGTCTATATGTAAATGTAGCGAGCACAGGTAACTGCTGTGGGTGTTACGTATTGGTGTAGCTACACTTGTGTCATTCAATCTGATGGTCTGGCTGTAATCAGATCTCAGGTCGTATTGAGAAAGGAGTCCCCTGGCCCACATCTTGTTCCTCCGCTGCTGACGCCCCTGACCTTATTACACAGAGCTTAGACGTTTCTGCTGCTGCAGAATTACCTGTTCCTGAACTAGCAAATATCAACGGCTTCAAAACCGACAAATTACAAGGATAAGAAAGGTGAGTTCCTTTACATCGCCTTTCTATCTCACTCATCCTAATGCAGCCAACATTTCATATATAATTACATAACTGCCTGTAGACTTTTTTCCTCTTAAAAGAATGGTTTTACCTTCTGTCCCTGCATTATCCTGCTTCTGAGAGTTGATGTTTCACAGAAAGTCTCCTCTACTTAACAGGTTCTCAAAGTCGGTCCTCAGGACCCCACACAGTGCATGTTTTGCTGGTCTCCTCACAGAATCACAAGTGAAATAATTAGCTCCACATGTGGATCTTTTAAAATGTGTCAGTGCGAAATGAGCGCACTTGTCGGGTGACCTGGAAAACGTGAGCTGTGTGGGGTCCGGAGGACCAAGTTTGAGAACCAATGCTCTACTTTAACCATTTCTCAAAATCGTTAGATACCACTTGTCGCTCACAGAGGCTTATGAAATCCACCATACAAAGCAGTTACTGTAGGTTTGTTTTATGACAGTGCTATAGATTGTAGTGCTGTTATGCAAATATATCCCACAGTCTCCACTTTTATCCTTATATGGCATTTATTTTATAACACATAAGGCCTGATTTAGAGATGTACCCAATGCTGATGATTGTGAAATGGAGCTTTTTTTTTTGGGGGGGGGGGGGGGGGGGGGGGCACATGCAGGAATGATGTGAGCACTTTCTGAGCATTTTCCAACAAGCGACTGCAATTTTGTTCTCAGTTGTAGTGGTCCCATTGTCTTAGATCTAATGATGATTCAGCTTCAAAGAATGATATTGTGACCGATATATAAGCAATGTTGATGTGTCTTTTGTATGTAAGCGGCAGATTAGAGACACTGCCAGAAGGTGTCTCAGTACAAAAACCTTAAGGCTGCTGTGGCCAGGGCCATAACTAGGGTGGTGCTTTACCCACCCCGCACTACCTGTCTGGGCGCACCATCTGCAGTCACCCCAATCAGCTGTGTTCAGGCAGCTGAAGCATTGGTCATATATTACCGCAGGCAGTGCTAATACAGCCTATGAGCCTAATGAGTCTATCCATTTGCTTACGCTCCTGTGGGCGGAAGGGAGAGATGAATGATGAGTAGGAGGAAGATGAATGATATACAGCGTCTCTACCTGGCATAATGTATATAAGGTGCTCCACCTGATAACATGTATATAAGGGGCTCTTCTGTGTCATAATACGTATAAGGGAATCAACTGTGTGGTATAATTTATATAAGCGGCTCTACTGTGGGGTAATGTGTAGTCGTGCCAGATTAAGGGCCACATGGACCTGGAGCTGAAATTTATGGCCTATTGTGCACCAGGACAGGGGGGTGACAAATGATGTACAGGGTGTGACCAGTGCTGTATGGGGGGGGGGGTTTGAATTTCATGTGGATGTGGTGTTATTGGGTATGGACTGTGCCCCTTTAACCAACCTCAATCAATCAATCAATCAATCAATCAATCAATATATATATATATATATATATATATATATATATATATATATATATACACACACACACACATACACAAATGCAGAATAAAGGTGTCACTCCAGGACTGTGAAAAAACTGTATTTTACTGGTGCATGTCAACACAGTGTCCTGATGACGGATGCATTCCCAAAACGGCGTTGACATGCACCAGTAAAATACCGTCTTTTCACAGTCCTGGAGTGACACCTTTATTCTGCATTTGTATAAATTGGGGGTTTTCACCTCCTGGGTGAGCACCTGGGCCAAGTATATCTGCTACCTCCCATTGGCACAGGATTGCCGGGCTTTCTTGTTTTATATATATATATATATATATATATATATATATATATATATATATATACACACACACACATACACACACACATACATACATACATACATACATACATACATACATACATACATACACACACATGGTACTGTACTGACATCACAGACTTGGGATTCCAGTAGTATATTCACAAATAACAGGAATTTTTTTATAAAAAAAAACAATAATTAACAAAGTTTTGTGTGTTTTTTTTCTTCCTGCCTAGTACCATTTTTGGTGGCCATTTCAATAACCACAAGGTAGTTGAGCTGCCATAGCAGCTGCAAAGATTAACAACTGTGATCAAAGCTTCCCATCTTGTGGCCTGATATTGCCCAGGACTCGCTGACTTTTGTACACAGCCTTATGGGGTTGCAAACAAAAATCACCAAGTCCTAAGCTACTGCATGTGCAACATACTGTACATAGCACTTACTTCATTCATTGACTCAACCCCTTAAATTATTATGCTTCAATTTCTCAAAAAGCTACAAATAAAGATAAGATTGAGCTCACCTGCCATCTTCAAATTCAGCTATGTAGCAGTGCACACTCCATTCGTCCGCTTTGCTTCTCTTTCACAGCTAGCAAGACTGCCATTAACTTCCGCATAAAAGAAAGCAAAAGGTAAAGTAGAAATAAAGGATGGGAGAAGGTGCAGGGCAAGAGAAGAAAGTATGGGGAGCACAGAGGACATATGTGTGGTGATGCAGATGGGAAGGCCCGAAAGGCTGGGCAGTAGGAAGGCCTGAGAGGCTGGTGTAGGTGGGAAGGGTTGAGAGACTGGTGAACATGGTAAGGGATGAGTGGTGCAGGGGGGGCTCAGAGAGGCTGATGCAGATGGGAAAAGCCGAGAGGCTTGTGAAGATGGGAAAGGTCAAGAGGCTGGCACAGATGGGAAGGGCCGAGAGGCTGGCGCAGATGCAAAGAGCCGAAAGACTGGCACAGATGCGAAGAGCCGAAAGGCTGGTGCAGATGGGAAGAGCCGAAAGGCTGGCGCAGATGGGAAGAGCCGAAAGGCTGGCGCAGATGGGAAGAGTCGAAAGGCTGTCGCAGATGGGAAGAGCCGAAAGGCTGGCGCAGATGGGAAGAGCCGAAAGGCTGATGCAAATGGGAAGAGCCGAAAGGCTGGTGTAGATGGGAAGAGCCAAAAGGCTGGCGCAGATGGGAAGAGCCGAAAGGCTGGTGCAGATGGGAAGAGCCGAAAGGCTGGTGCAGATGGGAATGATTGAGAGGTGCAGGGAATTTCAGAGGCTGAAGCTGATGGGAAAAGCCAAGAGGCTGGCACAGATGGGAAGGACCAAGAGGCTGGCACAGATGGGAAGGGCCAAGAGGCTGGCACAGATGGGAAGGGCCAAGAGGCTGGCACAGATGGGAAGGGTATTTAAACAATGTGGGTCGGGAGTGGCACAGGTAAAGACATGAGAAATATGATAATAATACTGTACGTTTAACGGATATGACCAACGTAGATACCACTAATAAACAGATGGGAAGGGCCAAGAGGCTGGCACAGATGGGAAGGGCCAAGAAGTTGGCACAGATGGGAAGGGCCAAGAGGCTGGCGCAGATTTTAAGAGCAGTGAGGCCAGCGCAGATGGGAAGGGATGAGAGGCAGTTGTAGGCGGGAGGTAGTGAGAGGTGCAGGATGGCATAGAGAGGCTGATGCAGATGGAAGGACAGAGAGGCTGGCACATATAAGTGAATGGAATAAAGGAACACACAGATGGAATGGGGAGCGTGGTAGGTACAGATACAGCATGGCTGCCACAGACATGAGAAGAGCATTAAGGCTGGCAAAGAGAATACCAAAAAGCAGGAACAAACACAAGTATAGCAGAAATGCTGGCACAAACAAGGATTGGAAGAGACTGGGTAGACAGTAGAAGACAAGAGTACAAATGTGGGAAGAGAGCAGCTGGTGCAGAAGGGGACTTACACAGAAGGTGCCACACACTGGATAAGATAACGCATGGTTCAGACAGAATAATGGAAAGGATGGCACAAACAAGGATGGGGAGAGATATTGATGCATATGAAAATGCATGGACTCTGGGACATGCAACAAAAAGGCAGAGAGGCTGGCACATGAAGAAGGGCAGTGGGACTGGCACATACTTGCCTACCTGACCCTCTCCATGAGGGAGAAAATGTTCCTGAGGGACTTCCCTGGTAATGTATTATTGTTAGCATCTGTGGGGAGCTAGGTAATTGATAAGAAAGGTGTCACCACAGGTGATGGCAATCATACATTACCAGGGAAGTCCAGGAACAGAGCATTTACTCCCTCATGGAGAGGGTCAGGTAGGCAAGTATGGACTGGCATGGTTAGAAAAATAGCAGGGAGGCTGGCATAATGGGCAGGGGTTGGCATAGCCATGAAAAATGCAGAGGGTGTAGCATAGAAGCATAAGCTGGACAATGGCATAGGGGATTTCACAGAGGGTGAGGAAGCTGCAGATACAGTATACTCACATTTGCCTTTCTCCATGTGCAGGAGATAACAGTCCTTAGATACTGCAGGTAAGTGGAGGAGAGGAGATAAGTTGCCATGCAGACCCAAGCAGTCAGACCAACCCATCAGCTGAAGATGCCAGAAATATAGTGGGCGGGCGGCAGGCGCTGGAGCACAACGTGACATTAGTCCGCAGGAGCAGAGCCTGTTTTACTTTTACTTTCAACTCATAATAAAAAAAAAAAAACTCTACAGCTCCCCCTAGGTGCACTGCCAGGTAATACTTCCAGACAGTAGTGCAGTATATCCACACAATTGAACAGCTGTGATGTGTTGTATTGTCCAAAAACTTCCACATGAATTTAGTAGCATGTGGTCGCAGCAAAGACCATATATTGGCTGAATAATGGGGCCGATTCTGGATCACACGCAGTGATCCGAATTTGACTCCTGCCTCAATGGCCGAGGTTGTCACATGCGCATTTCTGCACATGTGCAAACCCCAACAGAGAACAGCTGCGGCGAGATACACACTGGAGGGGAGGGAGGGAGGGCCAGACAGCGGCATGAACTGGGGTCCACCATGGGAACGCCCAGCATTTTATGGGAGTCGCCATGAAAATGCTGGGCGTTCCCATGGGTACACGGGAGGGCTGATGCCTGCCAGGGGTGGGCGGCTGACATCACAGGACATCAGCCGCCCCCTCCATCTTCGGCCAGGCACACGGAAATGAAAGTCAGTTGAGACTATTATTTGCAGCGGACTGGAGAAATCATTTGATGGTTGCAACCATCGAATGATTTCTCCTGCGGCGGAGAATTCCTTCACATGTTACCGAAGGGAATCGGCGTGGGGGGTGGGGGCGGTTATACGGTTGGACGGCCTCTCTAGCGCTCAGTAAGCTGCGTTCATCACAATTTACTGAGCCAACCAGAGTCAGGCCAAATGTCCCTGTCACCTGGCCCAATCTACTGCTAGGTTTGGGCCTGTTTTTTTGTGATCCTTGACACTTCTGTGGGGTGTAATGTAATTAGTACTATAGAGGTTCACAGACAAGGGCGTAACTACCATAGGTGCAAGAGGTGCAGCTGCTACGGGGCCCAGAGCTGAAGGGGGTCCATCTTTACTGTTTAAGTAATGTTTTGCACACATTTAACACCATCAGTTGCTAAATAGGGGGCCCTTGAAAACTTTTGCTATGGGGCCTACGAATATCTAGGTACGCCACAGACATATGTGGGAAAATGTATCCGAAGGACAAATTCATTATATGTTGCATAAAACACCCATAGGAATCAGCCAGCAGATACAGATCCCAAAAGGGAATCTGGAAGTCTCATATGCCCCTTTCCCACTGCAGCCTTAAAACGGTATATTGCCGATTTTTGAGGGCAAAATACCGTTTAAGGCTGCAGTGGGAAAGCGCCAGAGTTGGAAAACCGTTTAAAGTTAAACGGTATTTCAACCCGTTTTCAAAGCAGTGTTTTAAACGGTAATCTACCGTTTAAGAGGCAATGGGGATGCATCTTAAACGGTATTCTTAATGTAAACAGGCTACAATTCAAGCGATTGGTTGTTGCCTGTGTTGTTGTGACACTCTTCACAACCCTGAAAAGCCCATTAAAGTCACAGGCACTCATTTGTGCTGTAAAAACGTTTTGAAGAGCTAAAACGTTTTACCTGCAATGGGAATGGTACTTAAATGGCATTTAAAACTGTAATCTGCTGCAGTGGGAATGCTAAATACCGTTTAAGATTACCTGTAACTTAAAACGGGTCTGCAGTGGGAAAGCAGCAATAGTCAGCTTCCCAGCACAGTAGTTCATGTTTCTGTCACCTGTACCACATCAATTAATCAGTTCAACACAGGTGACTGCAATTATAAATCAAGTGGGATGTCCTAACAGTAAATTACAGTCAAACCTATAGAAGAATATAATTAGGGATGTTTGGGGTCAGTTGTGTTATGTCCAGTACTGTGATGACCCTCTCTTTCCCACAGTACACATGGATGTAACAGCAGCCTCCTGTAGTTGGGGTCTGTTCTGTAGCTGCATCTATCCTCCTGCTCTGCGAAGCTGATAACAGAACTAGCGGCAGACTAGGCAGTGGCTTCAGAATCACTGAGCACTGAGATTCAGGAAACGTGTCTGTGGCGGTCACTAATGTGGTTGCTCCAAAGAGATGAGGAGTTCAAAAACCATGGTGATGTATGTGGTGTCCCCTGCCACCAGGGCAGGCGACAGGGGGGGTCAAAGGGGACAAGTGTGATGTGCCCCAGCAATCTCAAGGGCCCCAGAGCTTCCATGCCCCATCATGACCGCTAGCCTGCCAGTGACCCTCACGGCCAGGCCGTCTACTGTGCACCATCTGTGTGTGGCTGAGTCTGACTGACACTGTGTGCCACTGCTGTCTACTGTGTGTGCACCCTTCCGTTCGGTGCTCAGAGCCATCTACTCTGTGTGTGCACATGGCCTGTGGCCGCAGGTGCACAGCCATAACCACTGCTGGCACTGTAGCCTCAGTCTCTGGCTCCTGCACTTTGTAACACATGTGCGGGTCATCTGCCTGCTTGTAGTGCTCTGCGTTCTTTTGTGAAAGTGACAGGCCAGCAAAAGGCAGCAGCCAGGAGCCAGGCCAACAGGTCTGAGAACGAGAGAAGTCTGCACCTGAAAGCAGGATCTGGAACAGCGAAAGGTTAAATCAGGCTCGTACAGAAGAGGGTTGTGTGGATTTGGGATTAGGTGGGGGCCCCAGAAATATAATTGTACAGGGCCCCAAGATTTCTGTTGCCAGCCCTGCCTGCCACTGCAATGGGAGCAGATGAGTTAATCATTTGCCACCTTTCAGATGCCATGGCATGGCAGAAGGCATGGATTAGCAGCAATGCATTTCGGAGATCTTACTGTCTCATTCCTCAAGCTGGGCAGGGCTGAGAAAGGAGACAGTAAGATCTCGGAAACGCGTTGCTGCTAATCCATGCCTTCTGCACCTTGGCACAGGATCACTTTATTTGGACGCACCTTACTTTTGGATGCCCTTGCACGTTATCCACTGGGGAAATCCATCATCCAAGCCCACTGCGGTGGTGCCGCAGTCTTGATTCTAAGCATAGCCCACTGCAGTCCATATACATTGTGAGATACTTCATGCTTATTCACGCTTGTACCCAGAACGAAGTGCACCCCATAAGCAATGTATCAGTTCATTCTTCGATTTTACTGTATGTTGTTATTTTTATGAAATTATCTGTTCTGTTTTATGTCAAAATAAAAACATTTTCATGAAATTAAGTTGTATTGAACATCGTTTGAGAGGGTTGCGCCACACCTTACACATTTTTGTTGTATCTATTGCCCATTGGGGATGGTGTATCCCCTTCTTTATGTGGTGGGCTACACCCTTTCAATTTATTGCGCTCTTCCACCCACAAAATTTTGTTGCCAAATATTTTTATAACAATGCCATCAGCCTACCACCCACAGCCCAGGGGTGGCGGGGACAGCCCGGGATGGGGGTCCCCAATCCACCAGTAACCAGCCAGAGTGATCATGCTTTGGCCGGGGGACCTGATGTAAAAAGTGTCCCCCGGCTGGTGCATGACACCGCTGGTTGTTTGAGCCCGTTGCAGGTTTCCAAAATACGGGGGACCCCTACTCCTTTTGTCCCCCATATTTTGAGAACCAGGACTGGGCTCAAGAGCCTGGTGCTGGTTATAGAAATACAGGGGGACCCCAGCTATTTCCCCCCCTTGTATTTCTGTAGCCAGGACCGGCTTGATGAGCCTGAGGCTGGTTATAGCCAGACGGGGGAACCCACATCATTTAAAAATAATAAATATATATATATATATATATATATATATATATATATATATATATATATATATATATATATATAGTTGCTTACCTCCTTGGGGGGGACGGGACCTCCTGCTCCTTTCTTCCGCCCTCCAGTGGCCGACGCCCTAGGCAAATGCCTAAGGCTGCCTAGTGGTGGTGCTGGACCTGGGCATTGGTATACTGAATGGCACAATCTTGACGACATCACGATAATACTGTATGTTGCCATCGCATATAAATACACTATTACATTTTCAATAATTTTTCCATTCGGCCTATTTATAGTATAAAAAGCTACTTAGAAAACTAGAAATACTTTCACTAACATGTTTCATATACTTTAACAACATGAAGGCAGACCGCAGCAATTGTATGGCACATTAAAGTATCTGAACTATTCTATAGGGATCTGCCAGAAATGTGACCTTGGAATGATGTTAAGCAACAACAAAGAGCGATGTCAAACTGTTCTGATGCTTTCATGCCACTGAAAATGAAATTGTACTCAACACGTGGAAGTTATGAAAGGAAATAAAAAAAGACAAAAAGTTAACAAGTAATAATCTGGTCTATGTAATAAATGCAGATTTAAAACCCAAGTGTCACACCAGGGGGCTGAGTCGACGAGACTGAGACCTCTGGTGGGGACCTGGACCGGTACCTGAACCGGGGAGGTTGGAGAGGACCCTTGCGCATGGACTGCGCGACAGTGCACCCGGAGCCAATAAGTAGACAGAGGTAAAATACAACCGAGTTTATTTAGCAGATGGTTGTAATATGACAGGCAGTAAAGTATGCAGGGATAATGACACAGTTCATGCAGATTGCAATACTTTACAGATATGATGAGAAATGGTATCGATGGTGGAACATCGGATCCGGATATCAGATGTCGAAACTGTGGGTCCGGAATGACGGACGGAAGGCTTGGAAGCTTGACTGTGGGTCCGGAATGACGGACGGAAGCTTGAGCTGGAGATCCGGAATATCGGACTACAGGTGATGTGGGAACATCGATGGTTGGTGGTGATGCTGGAGCATCGAAGGACCAGAGTCCCGGAGCTAGGCTTGGTCGCTGGGCTGAAGAGGCAGGATCACAGGCGATGGAATAACCTGGACTTCACAGGAGATGGAATAACCTGGAATACACTGCAGCATGGAAGACAACACCAGCAGAGAATACACTTGCACGGAGACAAGGACAGCTGACCATACACTGGAGACAACTGAAGCACTAGCAATGGTTCTGAGAGCTCCCAGCATACTTATCCCCACTGGGTGGCCAGGATTGGCCGAGGGAGTATGACAGGGAGATCAGAACCAACAGGATTGGACAGCACAGACATGTGACTGGAAAGAACATGGCAGCCCCCATGTCTGCTATGGCGGGAAAGTGTGTTTGTGCACACCATGCTGGATACTGGGAGCAATGGCGGCGGACAGGTGGATTGCCGTGCACTGGGGACTGTCACTGGGAGACAGGAGGCTGGCAGAGATGACGTCTGGACCGCAAGCTGAACCTGCGGAGGCACTTAGCCGGTAAGAAAGTCTGTCTGACAGCTCGGATCGTGACACCAAGTCACCCATAATGGACAATTCCAGTGTCAGATTCAGGGGGGCACGTGCCCCCCCCCCCCCATAATTTCCGACACGTTTATTAATTGTAGTGGACAGCCTGGACACAGCTATGTCTCCTTCGCCCGTGTTATAAGTGCCCCCATCTTGCTGCATAGAGAAGTGACCAGGGACGTGTGGTGAGGTAAATGGCTGAGGAGTCCCAGGCAAGTACCAGAGCCAGATTTGCACACAATTTATGAGCCACGGGGTACATGCCGGCATTATACACATGTGCAGCAGTATATACTGCTGGAGATTCACTGAGTTTTAATAAGAGATGTGCAGAAAAGGTAGCCAGGTGAGGCACTGCCTCACCTGCCATAGACTTTTTACTCCAGAGTTTTGACTACAAAAATTATTCGAATAATACAAATAAAATTGTATTAATATATTCTTTGTATTTTTTAGATACTTTATAAACTCAAAACTCCGGCATATACGTTAGTATGACAGGAAAGGCTGTGTCTCACCTGCCTCACTCCACCGCACGCCACTGGCCTTCGTGTGGTGGCTCACACACAAACAGTGCTACACGGCAATTTGCCCGCAGGATCTGCTCTCCCTGGGTGAGATGAAGTAAAAAATGCGGCAAAACCTCAGAAAATGCCCCAAATGCACCAATCCCGGAATGCAGTACATTCTGAGGCATGGGAAACAATGCACATGTTCAGCTTAGACCCATTTTACTGTTCTGCCTCACTATCTCAAATTCCAATTATGCTGCTGTAAGTTTTTAATGCAATTTAATTTACTTTGGAATGTAATTAAATCGAATTAAAATTTGAAACAATGACTCAAGCGCCCATAATGAGTTTATTTCACATTGAGCTGTTGGTGTACTTATGCATTGTTTTAACTAACAGGGTAATTCAGGCCTGATCGCACAGCTGCAAATTCACAGCGGTCATGTTCAGCTAGACCCCGCCCTGCTAGAGCACAATCCCGTCTTGCGCATTAATGTGATCGTGGTGCAAATGGATGTGTACGGCTGCAGATCTATTTGTAGCTGTGCAAAACTCTTCAAAATATGTCAATCACCATCTAATGATATTTCCACTGGGCACCAGTCATCGCAGGCTCAGAGTAGCCAGCGACTTTCTCCATATTTGCGATGAAAATAAGGATACCCGGCCTGTTGCTGACCTCACACCCCCCTTCCCCTAAAATGGTTGGGCCCCTCTGCGTTTTCCCTGTCACAGTGTTTTTAAGGCAAGCCTAGAGTTTTTCACTCCCATAAAACGGCCGGTTACCACCCACAGACGGCTCCTTCCTGTCAATCACCTTGTGAACGGACAGCAATTAAAAAAGTAGTAGGCTTTAGGGCTATTTCACAGGCTCCGACTCCTGCCGGGCGGTGAAAACCCTGCACGGCCTGGAAGCCGTGCCGCACACAGCAGTTAATAATGGACACAAATGTGTCCAATCACACGGGACGGCCACGGCGCGGCCGTCCGGTTGCAACCAAATCCCACCACTGGATGGGACGGCTGCCGGGCTGTGGCCATCCCCTCCATTGTAAACTACTGTGTGCGCCACGGCTTCCTGGCCGTGTGGGATTTCGCCGCCCGGCAGGAGCCGGAGCGTGTGAAATAGCCCTCAATCGCAGGACAGCCTCGCACATTCGTACTACGGGACTTATGCATGAGCAGCGTATTGATAATGAGCCGCTGTGCAAATTTTTGGCCATGCAGTCAGGTCTGAATTACCCCCTAAGTCAATGCATTGTAATTTTATAGAACACATCATGATTTATTCCACTTAGTTTTTGAAAACTTTGGTAGTGGTCGCCTGTAACAATGTAGTCTTCAATCACTTAACATCAAACAATAGGCACATCAGGAGCAGCCAAGGGGGCCAGGGATGGATTGTCTGTATACCCTATAGGGGCATTTCCTGGTGGCCTAATGGGACTGCTTATGTCTTTGCTATTTGGTGGCTGGCCATTCCACAGCTTTCAGTTGCGTCATTATATGTGCTGTGAATCAGCCCTCACTGCTCAGTGCACCCACCAACCCCCCTGCTGAGCACAGACAATTCAGGTGTACACTCTAAACACTAGAACAATCAGAACTATTCTATTAAACTATATAAATTAACATTAAGCAGAATTGAGGATTCTGGTATAATTTTTGTCCAAAAAATATTGGGACACTCACCAACCATGGCCAGCTGACCTTATCAGGTGGGTCGGACTGCGTCCTTAACATTCTTATGGTTCAAGTCCAGACCATGTGATACCCAGGCCAGACAAGCTGCATCCTAGGACGCAGCAATGGATCAAACCAGTAATGCACACACCAACACCATTGGTTGGCTGCAGTACACCCATGGTGCCGGGCATGCTGTCCATTGCTGAGTTCAGGAAATCTATCTCATTCATTGGCCGCGTTTCACCTCGGTGTCACGGCCACTGCCGCACCCGAAATGACATGCCAGCCTGCGTCCTGTGCCGCAGGACCCTTTGCACACACACACACGGAACGGGTCCAGCACATTTGCATAGTACAGATTATCAATACTTTGCAACCATCCATGGGTGCAGGTGAATGACCCCCCCACTCTGCTTACTACTTATGTTCTTACTGTGCTTACTGTACAATGTGTATACCCCAATGTTAATAGAGACCACTTTAGCATGCAATATAATAGTGTATATGAATAATGTACACTGATTTATTTTTATAGAAATTACTGAGTGTTGGTATAAAAGAAAGACAAGAAAGCATATAGTATGTGTGCTGTTCTGTGAATGAAAGTGGTTTATTTCTGTGGTCAGATAGCTTCCACTTTGTATTATCTCACATACTGTGAAAGTACATGTTGCTTTAGAAATGACCCAGTAGGAAAATGGTTAGAGAAAGCTTACTCTATTTTCCATTGACCTATAAAAGTTATTTTTATTGTAGGATGAACCTTGAAATGAAGCTTTGTTTCCTGGTTGCGGTTTTCAGTCAACAAAGGATTGCAGCTGCTCAGAGCTTCATTGTTCCAGGTACCTGGGGAAAATCCTGCCAGGGTGTATGGTATCAGGTGTCTCTTGGGCTGGGTCATCTGTGTGGCACTGTTTCCTGGCCTCAAACATAACGCCTCTAAATTCCATGGGAGAATACCTCTTACTAAAATGGGAACACCAGGTCATTCGAAGTCTAAGGTGTTAGTACCTTTCAAAGCTACAATAATGTATTTATCTGTAAATATGTATTTTAAACTCAAAATAGGACATCCCAAAATGTTAAAACCATGGGCCTTAAATAATGTATGAGAATAAAAAAAATAAAAAAAAGTCATTCAAAAGAATAGGCAGCTGCTGATTGGCTGAGAGCTCTCTCTCAGCCAATCAGCGGCCGCCCATTCATTTTTATGCTTTTTTTTTTTTAAAATCCCCCTAGTACTGTGCGTGACTACTTTTACTGTGTGCTAATAATTGCTTTATTTCTGGCCTGCAGACTTGCCAGAACAACTGCTAAATGGACTGGTCAGTATGTTTTATTATATTATTACCTACTTTGTTATTAATTGAAGCTTCTAAATGTTTCCTGACTTTGCACTTTACTGCTGATCTATTTATTTGTTCATTTGTTTTACAGAATGAATTATTATCAGGAAAATATTTGAATGGTAATGTAATTCTGCCTGTTACCCATTTTGTACCAGGCTAAAGGGGGTATCCTATATAAACAAAAAAAATGCCCAGATGGTGAGTATTGGGCTATTCTATTAAAGCCTTTTTCTCTACCTAGGGGCAGAGAAATCTGTGCAGGGATACGGGATTCACAGTATGCTCCGATTCGCCAGCTGAAGCAGGCATTATTATTGCTGGGCTCACTATGTTTTTTTTTTTTTTCATTGTGGGGGCCGGGGGCACTTTATTGTATTCAGCTGAAACTAAAGTAATGTAAAATGGGATAAAACCCTTTTTCACTGTTTTTTTTTATTCTGCACCATAAACTATAGAATAAGGGGTATAAGTACTAAAGTGTGGGTTTATTGCAGTGGAGATATTTCCTATAGCAACCAATGTTTAGAATGCCAACTTAAACATAACATGTACATTTATTGAAGCTTCTAATGATTAAGGGCCCGATCCACTAAGCTTCAAAAGGGATAAAATAAAACAGCCAGCCAATCATCTCCTACCTGTCATAGGCTGTTTTTGAAAATGTCACGCAGGAGCTGATTGGCTGGTTGTTTATCACTCTCCATTTTATCACTTTTGATGCTTAGTGCATCTGGCCCTAAAAGAGTATAATTTATTTATTGCATCCTAAAAAATTATAGACAAAATCTGATTCGTTGCTATGGGCAACATCACCTCTCATTTTTAGCTTTAATAAATCTTCTCCCAAATGTATTAACCTTTTTTTCACTTAGAAATTCAGTAAAACATGTTCAGTGTAATAACCCACAATCAACTACTTACAGTGGAATGTTAATTAATTAGGTCAGTTCTTGTTTTGCTGTGGATATTTTTTTGTTCATTAATTAGATACAAACAATGTATTACCTTTACATACTGAGGACCTCACTTAATAATCAAAAGTGTTAATAGTGGCAGGTAGTGTAAACAATTACATCACCACATCACACACACAGACACACACACACACACACACACACACACAAGTGTATTCATTGGGCTGGAAAGCAGTCTATCGGAGATTAAAATATTTCAAATTTTTTGGTTATTTTCCAGGTCTCCTTGGCATACTGCAATTCCAAAGGTAATGTTACACATTATTAAATAAAAAAAATCATTAAAAAACAAAGCAATAATAAAAAAATAAAAAATAGAAGCAGGTGTACACATATTTTTATCTATTAGGGTATTATTTATCAAGCTCTTTGGTGTGGTTTGGTTTCCGCATGATTTACACAAAATGAATTAATTTAAATTGCTTTATTACGGCTAATTGAAGCATAACCCTGTTTCCCTACAATATATGGAGACATTGCAGTTGTGCAATTTATAAAACGTCAAAAACAAGTTTTCAGAGCTTGAATCGAATAGCTGATGCCATCTGAAGATGGCATTATCATGCTCTTTCCCATGGAAACATGCAGTTATCCCGTCAGATGCCTCCACATCCTTTTGAACTTTGGGCCTGATTCATACCTGCTCGCTAAGCAAAAGTCAGTGTAAAATCACTATTATTACAGCCGCTATCTGCCAAAAAAGGGGGCGGGCGCTGACATCATGTGACGTCAGCTGCCTGCCCCAGGGACTGGCATGCCTGCATTCCCAGGGGAACACCCAGCATTTTCATGGGGACGCCCGACATTCAGTTCGACCACTGAAGGAGGAGCACAGGAGGGGGGGGGGGGTGGTTAGGGATGCATGCCAACGCTGGCCAGTGCTAATGGCAATGTTTTATTTTTGATTTGCCCTGCCTTAGACTGTTCTGGGCCCCTATGCTTGTGGGGACCCCAGGCAGTACCCCACCCAGCCCAATAAAAAATATGGCTCTGTCTGTGCATAGGCAAGGAACGCCTTAATTGGGGCAGTTAGGGTGCCTTGGGAGTCGCATTTCTAAAACACTAGTTTTTTTATAATAGTGTCTTTTAATTATATTAAACACTTTAATTGAATATTAAAACATTAAAGAAAAAAGATAATTTAAAACAGGGTTGCCTACTTTTAAAGTCTCTTCGGGAGAAGCAGGGAGAGGAGACCATCTGCAGCACTTTGGGGGCGGGGCCTGATATAGATATCCTCAAGCCCCGCCCCCAGTACTGCAAATCCTGTGAATTGCGGGTCTTTGGGATTGTGGGGCTAGATGTCACAATTTGCATTTTTAATAGGATGAGAGATTCAGAAAGAGATTTTAGTATGGTTTTGCAGTGTAAATGATTGCCGCTTTAAAAAAAAACCTGGAGATTTCTTACCAAATCTCTCACTTTCTGAATCTCTCATCCTATTAAATTTCACCCTGTGTGGTTCAAATGTCATCCGAAACATCGTTTTCCCTGTTTAACTTGGACTCATAAACCTAGAACAGAAAAGAAAAAAAATATAGAAGTTAAAAATTGCACTTGCATATAGTAAAATTCAACTGGTGCATCTCAGGTGCAAATGGGATTGTGCTCACCTTTGATGAGGATCCAGTGTCCTGTTCCATTATCCTGCAGGGAGGGAAGGCTGTGGAAGGCAGCAAAGGACCTACTATGGGGGACCTGCCATGGCGAAATACTAAGGGGGACATACTATGGGGATTACTATTGGGGACTGCTGAGGGGGCTGCTGTGGAGGACTACTAAGGGATCACTTTATTAAAAAAATAATAATAAAGATAAAATATGAAAAAATATAATAATAACAGAAGGACAGCACAGGATGCTCCCCCCCCCCCCCCCCGCATAATAACAGGAGGACATGACAGGCTGCTCCCCCCCTGCATAATACCAGGAGGACACCACAGGCTGTTCCTCCTGGATAAGAATACCATAGGCCTGATCCACCTGCATAATAATTAGAGAAGGACACCACAGGATGCTCCCCCGCATAATAAGAGGAGGACACCACAGGCTGCTCTGCCTGCATAATAATACCAGGACACCACAGGCGGCCTGCTCCACCTGCATAATAATAACAGAAGGACAGCACAGGATGCTACCCCCACCCCGCATAATAACAGGAGGACACAACAGGCTGCTCCCCCCCTGCATAATAACAGGAGGACACCACAGGCTGCTCCTCCTGCATAATAATACTAGGACACCATAGGCCTGCTCCAACTGCATAATAATAATAACAACAGAAGGACAGCACAGGATGCTACCCCCACACCGCATAATAACAGGAGGACATGACAGGCTGCTCCCCCCCTGCATAATAACAGGAGGACACCACAGGCTGCTCCTCCTGCATAATAATACCAGGACACCATAGGCCTGCTCCACCTGCATAATAATAAGAGAAGGACACCACAGGATGCTCCCCCGCATAATAAGAGGAGGACACCACAGGCTGCTCCGCCTGCATAATAATAAGAGAAGGACACCACAGGATGCTCCCCCCCCCCCCTGCATAATTACAGAAGTACTCCCACAGGCTGCTCCCTCTGTATAATAATAAAAATAATTACCAGGACAAAACAGGCCTGCTCTCCCTGTCTAGCTGGCTCAACCGCCGCCCTTCGCACTCCGCCTGCCGGACTCCGCCCGCCAGCTCTTCCTCTACAGCAGATGCACGCCTGCACGGATGAGTGGTGTTGGCGTCATGAGGTCACCCCCGCTGCATCTGTCACTGGAGGAACTTAACACACACACGGCCCTCCCCCTGGACCTGTCATCATGCAGGAGGCCGGCGGCCATGTTACTGTAGCCGAGGCCATGTTCTAAAAGCCCCGGCTACAGCAGCAGGAGGGGAACAGGCAGGCGGCCCCCAGAAGTACCTGGCAAAGTGGCCCGGCCCAGCCCGCCACTACTCCCTTATGTCATCATCAGCTCAGCCTACTATGAGCATCCATTTTTCCTCCTTAGCTCCTTGTTTTTGCCAGCTCCTACAAAGAGGCAGTAACATTATCTCTTGCCTAGCGCCTGCATTCTCCACCACTGACATCTTTTTTCAGAAGGACAATTCCATCTTGCACCTCTTTTCTTTGCATTATGTGCTCTTTGGGGCCTAGTGTTAAAAACTGCCATCCTGTCTGCCACTACAATGCCACTCCTAGATGTGCCACGAGTTTGTGCCGCCCACTTGTGTCGCTTAGCTTAGTCATCCAGCTACCTCGGTGCAACCTTTTGACCTAAAAATAATATTGTGAGCTGGAAATAAGTGAAAATTAATGTTATTGAGGTTAATAATACAGTAGGAATAAAAAAAATCTGTAATTCTATCAGTATTTATGATAAAAAAAAAAAATAGAAGATCCAAAACCAAAACCCAGATGGGTGTTTTTTGTCAAAACCAATCCAGATCCAAAACACGAATGGAGATCCAGATCCAAAACCAAAACCCAAAAAAGTGTCCAATGCACAACCCTAGTGCAGAGGCATCACATGGTGACACCAGGTGTACATTCTACATTACCACCCCCACCACATGGACATCTATGGGAGTGGTATGGTGTTGAGTGCTGCAATAGAATATCACACTGCAGCAACTGGCTCCTGTCACTGCAGGACAGTCGCCACTTTGGTGCTGCATCCCCGCACCCAGCTAGTGATGCCACGGTGTATCCATTCTACCATTAATTATGTTTTCAAATGTCTTTAAAATACAATAAAATGGTCTTATCTGCTAATGCTTTACAGCAAGCATGTCCAACGTTGGCCCTCCAGATGTTGTGAAACTACACATCCCAGCATGCTTTGCCACAGTTTTGCTATTAGAGAATGCTAAAACTATTGCAAAGCATGCTGGGATGTGTAGTTTCAAAACATCTGGAGGGCCACCGTTGGACATGCCTGCTTTACAGTATTCAAAACACAAGCATCCACTTAATCCATGATGCTTTATTTGCAGCTTTAACAAATGGACGCCGGACTTAGATACCAAAATCCTGCTTTATCTATCTACTCAGAATGCGTCCTCTATCTGGAGCCTACAGGTAAGATCAGGACAGATTTCTGAATCACCTAATCCAATTGTTTCCAAACTTTCATGAATCATGGCACCGTAGAGTATCCGCATTATTCACAGCAGCCCTAGGTTAAAGTTTTTTTTATTGATATTGGTCAGTTACATGGTGGGGTACAGTTGTGCTTCTGATTGTCCAAATGTTTTATGATCGGCTGCCACTTGCAATGGTTTTACCTATTTATTTACCTATCACATTGACCCTAAACAATTGATTTGGTCCTGGACCACCAACCCAAAGCACCCCTGCAAGACCCTTGTGGCAGCTCAGAGTGCCTAGGCACCTAGTTTGGGAACCACTGACCTACTGTAGTTATTATTTCCAGAATTAATATATTATTATGGTGCTATAGGTTACAGCTTCTGCAGTACTATATGCTATATTCCTAACAGTATGACCTGCACTTTCATCTCTATGAAAATTTTCCAAACAGCTACATAGTATAAATATAGTGTGGCATCTTTTCACATGAAAGTAATGTGGAAGATCCAGTCCTGGTGTTGGAGGAGCAGCAGCAGCAAGAAAAGCTGATGTGATCAAAGTTAGGCTGATTAAGCAGCACCTGTAGCTTCCTAATAAGAGTGTTTCCAGGGCAGAGGGTCATTGTTCTTGATGGTGGAATAGCTGCCCAATTGATAGGTCGGGGTGTGGAGCTTTCTGAAGAGTTTCTGTGACACCTGTACGCTGCAATGCTGTAACCATTCTTCATACCTCCCAACTTTCCCGCATTCCGCGGGAACTTCCCATTTTTTGGGGATGTTTCCGCATCCCACCCGGGCCGGCAGTATCCCTCAGGGGGGGGGGGGGGGGGTGTGGCTGGGAGTCCCCCCTGTCACCTGCTGCTCTGTGAGCTTCTGGCCATGCCCTCATAGTTGCAAAATGGGGGCATAGGCCATGCCCCCTTGCAGCCAGGCCACACACCGCCAGAGGAGATTCTAAAGTTGGGAGGTATACTTGCTTATGCTGATTACCTGGTAAGCTATTTTGCCTGCTACAAAATAAAGACCTGGGCAAAATGTAATAGGGTGCGATATTTAGGTGTCTAAAAAAATCCCCCGGCTGTGGCATGACACGGCAAACTGTTGGAGCCCGGTGCTGGTTCCAAAAAATGGGGGGACCCCCATTTTTTTTGTCCTCCGTATTTTTGGAATCAGGACCGATTCAAGAGCCTGGTGCTGTTTTCTTAAATATGGGGGATCCCTATGATTTTTTTTACATATTTTTTTACACAGAACCATGCACAGATCACAGATATCACTGATCTGTGCATGGCTCTGTCAAGCTTGCAGCACGGACAGTGTAATGGTTAGCATTACTGCCTCACAGTACTGAGGTCATGAGTTCGATTCCCACCATGGTCCTAACTGTGCGTAGTTTGTATATTCTCCCCATGTTTGCGTGGGTTTCCTCCGGGTACTCCGGTTTCCTCCCACAATCCAAAAATATATATTGGTAGGTTATTTGACTTCCAACAAAAAATAACCCTAGAATAAATGTGTGCGTGTACATGTGGTAGGGAATATAGATTGTAAGCTCCACTTGGACCCTCACACTGATGTGTGCTGCGGAATATGTGTGCACTATATAAATAACCGATAATAATAATAACTTGCCAGACTGAACCTGGTCTATTTACCAAAAATCGTTCCCTATTACATTTGCAAATTTTATACTTTATAATGGGAAAACATATGGATGCGAATTGTAATGTGCTATTCTTTTACTATTACGTATGCGATTTTGTAAACAACGTGCAAATTCAGAAGTTTTTTGACCGACCAAAAATCACAAATGTCAAAAAATCGCACCCTATTACATTTCGCCCCAAGACATCAACTTTATCCAGTGTATGTGATTCCTTGTCACAATAGTATGTAGAATATATGAAACTAGTTAAATGAATTGCCCATATTCAGATGGCATTCATTTAGTGTTTGATTTACTCTGTTTTATTAAATATTATAAATTTTTCAGGCCAGGCCTGATATAGTGGTGGTGGTGGGGGGGGGGCACGATAGAACCCCCAACTATTGAGGCTTTGAGGTGCTGAAAATGTTTTTTAAATATAACTTTGCTTTAGGGGGTGTGTCCATGTCTTTCACAATTCAGCGACACCCCATTAAAAAATTACCTGGGCCCGCCACAGCTCCCAACACCCCTGCAGTTAGTACTTGAGTGCATATACGGCTTGATTCAGACCTGATTGCTGCTGTGTGAATTTGTACAGCATCCGATTAACGATACACTGCTCATGCATATCAGCTGCAATGTGCTTACTCGACGCTTGCTAGGTAATAAATCCTCCAACTTTTCCCTTTGCTCGCCATTTCCAAAGTGATTGATAGGAAGCCGGCATCTGGGTGGGGTAACCAGCAGTTTAGTGGAAAAAAAACACATGCGTGTAAAAAATTTTTTAGGCATGTATAGAAAAACGCAGACGTACCCAAACATTTTAGGGGAGTGTGACGTCAGCTCTGGGCAGGATATGCCTGTATTGTGTGGTGACCAGTGGAAAATCATTAGATGGTGCACATCTTATGAACGGATTTTTGGGGGAGATTCTCTAAAGTAGAAATGCGGTAAACCCCCGTTATCTGGGGTTTTATCGCATTTCTGTATGCCCTATGGCCCCTCTGCAGTGGCAGCGCTGCGGAGGGAATCGCCAGCAAAAGCTTCCCTGCAGAAGCCTATGGGCTTTTTACCGCAGAGCTGTTTGAGGGATCCGTCACGGATCCCTCCCAGCATGCCCTGCGGCCAGCGCCGTCAGATGGACTCCCGGGTCACAGACCCGGAAGTCCAGCACCGGCACCGCATCGCAAGGGACAGCTCTTCTCACAAGAGCTGTCCCTTGCGTTAATAACCGCATATGTTAGTTAGAGCATATGCCATTATTAAAAATGCGGTGGCCGGCGAAGGGTGGCGATAATGGGCAGCGGATGTTCCAACATCCCGCCCTTTGAGACCTGAGCACCAATCAGGTCTGAATTAAGCCCATAGTCTATAGAGCAAAGACGGCCAAACCTCGAGATCTGCCAACAGTCCACCTTTTCCAGACCAACTATCTGGTGCACAGGTGCAGTCATTACTATTGGCACCTTAT
Source organism: Crinia signifera (assembly GCF_055691185.1). Lineage (NCBI taxonomy): Eukaryota > Metazoa > Chordata > Amphibia > Anura > Myobatrachidae > Crinia > Crinia signifera. The sequence continues at coordinate 61,995,164 of NC_139223.1, read as the reverse complement.
AATCTTTACTAAAAACTATACACTGTACATAGAACAAGGGCTGTTACCGTATCTGCATTTTTTTTTTCTCTTTAAGATGTCAGTAAAAAAGTATCTTGAGGATCTCTCTGAGGACCCAGAGTGTCTGCTGTCTGAACTACAACAGCTGCATCATGAATCCTTTCCGCTGGCTATGAATTATCTGCTTGGTGGGAAGAAGGAGCATTTTGTAAGTATGTTTCCATGGAACACTGACTAGAGATATGAAGGTTTTCAAGCTTCACCTAAGCTCCTTTCACACCGTGCTTTCGACCAGGCTTATTACCGTGTTGCTGGCGTCACCATGATCCGGGTAATACGAAGGGTTGAACCCGGACTCGGGATTGCGAAGTCAAAAGGTTATTAGGGATTGCTAGCCAAAAGGGACTTCTGGGTAATACAATTTATATGGCAGCACAATGATTAAAGGCCCCATTAACTTAGGTTAGAACATACACAAAATAATAAAATAAATATGTTTGGTAGTAACAAAAACTCATCACTTATATTAGAAGACAAAGTATGTATATACTTCTACTGTTTTGTTTCCCCATAGATGCCAAGTGTCCCTAATTTCCATGCAATGGTGGGATGCACTAAAACAAAAATGTGTTAAAACCCCCGTTATGGGCTTCTTATCGCGACCCCCGCACCGATGTGCGTCATCCCCCCCCCCGCAGCATGGTTTTGACCATTTTGAGAACAAATTTGCCCTGCGATCTGGTCTGAATTAGCCCCATAGTAACCATGGCAACCATGGATTTTCTTAATGTGGTCATTAAACACAGCGATGTCAGCCATTTGTAGACTATCAATTCTCTAGGAAGCAAATTCATCACAATAAGCTACATTCTTCTGAATATTGGTTCCAAACACACAGGGCCTGACTCAGAGGCACATACTGTACCGCCATTCACATAGTTTAATTATTATTTGCTACTGTGCATGTGCAAAAACGTAGATAACCCTACTGCGCGAGCAATACTCTGAGTTTATGCCATACCTGCCGACTTTTGCAAACTCCTCTCCGGGAGAAGTGAAAGGAGGCGGGAAGAGGCTTCGTTTTGGGGGTGGGCGAGGCTGACGTCACCAAGCCCCGCCCCCATGACAGACAGACGCATCTATTTTTGGGTCCTTGGATGGGGGGAGGGGCTAAAATGCCGCGAAATGATGCGAATCATGTCATTTTAGCCCCGCCCCCTCCCCACGGACCCGCAAAATTTGTAGTTCTATACCGCGGGGAAGGGGGAAGCAGGGGCTGTGGGGAAAATGCGGGAGACTTGCCCCCCTTCCCGGGGGCCGGAGGGGTACCCGATTTGCAGTATGGTTTATGCACAAAGCTGCTGGTGCATGCTCCTCAGTGGAAATAGTGTTCCTGGCCGGTGACTGAGAGGTGGCATGAAGTGAATGCAAAAAGAGGTCTGTCTCACGGCTGCGTTATGGGCAGGTGCAAGTGTTCATGGGCAAGTGCATGCGATAGTGCACCTGTGATCGATTGTCTACAATTGCTGGCAGAGTTCCTGCGTGCATGAGCTATGAAAGTGGCTGTCGCAAGACTTTTTTTTTTTAATATAGTCTTTATTTTTACTTTCTTGTACATATACAAAAACATTTAATATTCATACATATATAAGTAATACACCCTTTTTAATCTTGGTATCCTATCAGTATCGATTACTATACATAAATACATACCCACAATCTTACAATCTTATATTATCCACCTATAACCCCCACCCCCCCTTACTCCCCCCCCCCCCCCCCCCCCCTAGACCAGTCTATTTCCTTCCTATTTATGGAATTTTCTCTCTCTGTTGTCCTTCCTTCTCTATCTACTGTGCTATCTTTGTGTCCTTTCGTGTTACTATTTATTTTTTCCTTTCATCCTTATCTCTTTCTCTCCATTTTTATTCTCCATTATAATATTTTGATTTCAACCATATATCCCATACCAGGTGAAATTTATTTATATTTCCCCTCTTTGTGTACATGTACCTTTCGTGATTAATTGTACTATTAACCAACCTTTCCCATTGTTTGATATTTGGACTGTCATGTGCCAGCCATTTCCTCGCGATTAAAACTTTAACTAGTGATAGTAAATTTATAATGCATTGTGTTTGGTGCTTATTTATTCCTATTAGTGTTACGTTATTTAGTAAACATGCTTTCTTATTCATTGTGAATTCTGTGATACCTAAGTGTCTTATTCTATTTTCTACTTGTTGCCATATTTTTTGAAGGTGCCTACAGTCCCATATCATATGTATGAAGGTTCCCTGACTGGCGCTACATTTTGGGCACTTATCATTATGGTTATTATTGAATTTTCTTAATTTGACTGGGGTCATATATACTCTATGGAGGATGAACAGTTGGATTTGCTGAAATCTTAGTGAAGCTGTCGCTTCCATTGGGGATGCCTGCATCTTCGCCCATTCCTGTTCAGTTATATCCCCTATGTCTTTACTCCATTCTTCTTTATTTTTATTTATCTGGGGGCTTTTAAGGTTTTCTATTAGTATTTTATATGTCTGACACCTTTCTTTTCTTCCTAGGGTCCACTATTTGTTTTACTACGGACTCTTGTATGGAAACACCCTCTGCCCCATAAGTGGCATTTAAACATTTTCTTAGCTGTAGGTATCGGAAAAACATATTTTTCTCAATCTTATACTCTACTACCAGTTGGTCGAATGATTTCACCCTTCCTCCCTCGTACACCTGATATACACTCTCTATACCAACCCCATTCCAACATGTCTTTAGTTCTTTATTTCTTATTTCACTGTCTTTCCCTCTTCCTAATGACCCGATTGATGTTTCTGGGTCTATCCCTTCATTATCCATTATTTTACTTACTGCTTCCCAGATTTTTTTTGCCTGTTTAATCAGTGGTTTATTTGTTGTACCTCCGTTCTTTTCCAACAACATTTGTTTGGGGGTATATCCTATCTTAACCTGTCCTAGATTAACCTCTCTTAGATTTTCCTCCCCATCTCCCATCCATTCCTTCAAATGCCATAATTGAGATGCCATATAATATAATCTAATATGTGGTAACCCCAATCCCCCTTGCTTTTTATTTCTTACCAATGTGTCTATTTTTATTCTAGCCCTTTTTTCCCCCCAGACTAATGATGATGTTATGCTATCTATCTTTTTAAAGATACTACCTGGGATATATATTGGGGATTGTAAGAGTATGTATAACATCTTCGGCAGGACCACCATTTTTATTAAGTTTATCCTACCTGTGACAGATAGAGGCAATTTCACCCATGTTTTCATTTTCCCTTTATACCATTTTATCAAGGGATCTATATTTAGTTTAATAAAGTCCTCGGCCTTGTTAGATATACGTACTCCGAGGTATTTCATATTATTTACCCATTTTAGTGTATCCTCACTACCCAAATTTTGGGGGCACTCTCCTCTTAGAGGGATCTTATTGGACTTATTCCAATTGATCTTTATCCCTGATCTTTTCCCAAATTCTTCCAGGCTTGATAACACTATTGGCATTTCTGTTCTCTGATCTGCCACGTATATTAGCATATCATCAGCATACAATGATATTATTTGCTTATTACCTCCTTCTGGCTTTTTACCCAAACCCCTCAATTCTGGATTTTGTCTAAGGGTGCACGCCAATGGTTCTATTGCCAAGTTGAACAAGGCAGGGGATAACGGACACCCCTGCCTTGTTCCCCTTGCCAGCTCGAATGCATCCGTTACATAGCCGTTCACCTGAATTCTGGCCTTTGGGGTTGTATATAGCGTTCTTATCCATCCTATAAATTTCTCCCCAAATCCAAATTTTGCTAGCACCTCCCATAAATACCCCCACTCTATGCTATCATACGCCTTAGCGGCATCTAAGGATATAATGGCTGCCTCGGCCTCTCCCTTTTGTTCTATTTGTGTAGTTGTGTAAAATCTTCTAATATTTTGTGCCGTACTATAATTTTTACGAAACCCTGTTTGATCACTGTGAATGAGGTTTGTGCCTACATTTTCTATTCTTTTTGCCAATATCTTAGCCAATATTTTGGCGTCTGTGTTGATTAATGAAATTGGCCTATATGCCTCCAATGTTCTTGGATCTTTATCTTCTTTTAATATTAGTACTATCACTGCCTCACGCATGGTTTCTGGGATCACCCCATTTTGCAGACTGTTGTTAAATGTTTCTGTCATTTTTGGTGCCATTCTATTGCAAAATTTCTTATATATTTCGGATGGTAATCCGTCACACCCGGATGCTTTTTTCCTGCTGGGGTTGTATTTATCGCTTGGTACACTTCTTCTATTGTTATTTGTTGTTCTAGTGCTTCTCTTTCGGTTTCACTTAAACTGGGCATTTCTATCTTATTAAAATATTTTTTTTGTCACTCCCCCCACGTCTCCCACTGTGGAGGTGTATATCTCCTTAAAATATTGTCGGAACGCATTTGCGATGTCCGGTGTATTATCCACCACTATGCCATCCCCTTTTATAATTTGTACAATATTGTTATGTTTTTTTTCTCCCTTAGCCAGTTGTGCCAGGTAGCTGCCCGGTCTGTCGTATACTATGTATCTGTTATGCGCTAGAAAAGATTCTTGTTTTACAACCCTCTTTTGGATTTCATCCATCCATGCTGAGTTTGCATTTAACCATTCTACTTTGGCTTCTTCTGTCCTCTCTTGCCAATATTTCCTTTCTAGGTCTTTACTAACTCTTTCTAGCTCCACATATCTTTCCCTGGCCTTTTTCTTGATATATGCAATTCTTTTTATTAACAGTCCCCTCATGTATGCTTTCCCCGCATCCCACACCATCTCACCCCTGGTTGATCCTTCGTTATTCTCAAAGTATGTTTCCCATTCACTTATTACCTCCGATCCCGCATCCATCTGCTCCAGCCAGGATGGGTGACATTTCCATATCCTCATTCCTTTCTCTATAGATTCCTTCAGCTGGACCATAATGGGTGCGTGATCGGAGATACCCCGTGGCATATACTCCACATTCTCCACATAGGGGAAAAGTGTATTATCCACCCATGCCATATCTATGCGGGACAGTGAATCATAAGAATGGGAGTAGCATGAATAAGTGTTAGTTTTCTGGTGTTTTTCCCTCCACCAATCTTTCCAACCGATATCATCTACATAGTGGTGTAACCCCTTATTTCCCATGTTTTTACTAGGGCTTCCCCTTTTCCATCTATCCAGACTGGGGTTAAGTACATTATTCATGTCCCCCATACATAATACTGCGGCCCCCTCGGATTTGGCCGTAAATTCCACGGCCCTTCTCAGCACTTCGTACTGGAAGGGCGGTGGAATATACACCGCCAATATACACGTCTGCCTTCCACACAGTTGACCTTGTAGGAATACATAGCGCCCCATACAATCAATTTCTTGTCTTTCACATTTAAATGGCATATTTTTATGGAATATTACCGATACTCCTCTAGCTGTATTTGTGTAGCCGGAGTGGTACATACTACCAACCCACGCCCTTTTTAGGGCCTTAGTTTTTTCCCCCACTAAATGTGTTTCCCCCAAACATATCACTTGCGCCCCATATTTTTTTACTTGATTTATCACCGTAGCCCTTTTGATCCGGTCATTTAAACCCCGTACATTCCAATATATTATCTTCACCATACTTTGATTTTTTTCTTGGTATACTTCCCCTTCCCCCCTCCTCCCTGTATACCACCCCCTTTGCAGTATACCTTCTATCACTCACCCACCCTCCCTCCCCCCAACCCTTTTCCACACTACACATACTCTTAGACATTTACATCAATCACTTGGGGCAAAAACAAAATATCCCGAGGTGATCACTCTCACGAGCGAGCCCTCTGGCGTTTCTTTTTCCAATATTTCATTTGGAGATAAGAGAAGAGAGAAAAAAAAAACACACTCAAGAGTCCAGCTCAATACTATATATGAACTTTAAGCTGCTTTTTTCCCTTTGGATTTATGACTCTCCAGCCATGTCAGCGCCTCTTCAGGACTAGTATAGAATCTAGTCTGTCCATCCACAACAATCCTTAATTTGGCTGGGAACATCATGGAATATTGAATATTTAATTCCCTTAGTTTTTTCTTGACATTGACAAATTTGATTCTTTCTTTCTGGACCTCCCATGCAAAGTCTGGGAAGATCATTATAGTACCCCCATTAATTGACAGGCTATGGCTCCTGGACATCCGGATAACATTGTCCCGATCCCTATAATTGAGCAGCTTTGCTATCATTGTCCTACTTGGGGCACCTGGGGGTTGGGCTTTCAACGGTATCCTATGGGCCCTTTCCACACAGAATTGTGCTGAGAATGCCTCCTTGCCAAATTGCGCCAACAGCCATGTCTCAAGCCACACTTCTGGGTTATCCCCCTCTGTTCTCTCCGGTATTCCTATTATCCTGATGTTATTGCGTCGTAGACGTCCCTCCATCTCTGCCATCTGGTTTTGTATACTTGTTACTGTCCCAGTCAGTTTCTCTATTTTTGTCACCATAGGCCCTTGCCAGTCTTCCAATTGTGATATTCTGGTCTCTGTCTCTTTAACCCTTGCCTGGACACTCTGTACCGATTGTCTCAATAGTATTATTTCATTCTGAGTTTGTTCGATTTTACCACCCAATCTTTCTTCGCTACCATTAATAGCGTCTAGCAGTTTCTGAAAGGTGGCTTCAGGCACTGGGTCAGCAAGTGTGGATTTAGATGGGATACTCTTACTTGGTGACAGAGATTCTCGGGTTTCCACATTTAAGGATTTATTGCTGCTTCTGGCAAATCTCTCTAATTTAGCAGCTGTTGTTGCCTGCCCTGTTTTCCCCATTGTGAGACAGTGGGTCCTATGGCACACAGTGTACACTGACAGGTTCTGTCCACAGTTTATTATATCAGAAGTAGGGTATTTAGGCTTTATCCAGGGGTCATCATATACTTTGTGCTTCCTTTCTTTTTCTTTTTTTTCCCTTTCCTCTTTCTTTTTATTAGTTAAGCACCCCCCGCCTATTCCCTCTAGTGTGCCCCTGTACCTTGATGTTTCTTCCTTTGTTTATCCTCTGGCCACACTGTCTCACTGGGTCTCTTGCTTCTTTGGGCGGCCGCTGCACCTGGACCTCCTTCCTCCAGTCCTGCACTGTGTCCGTCAGGCGCCTGACCTCCTGCCGCGTCCCAGCCCTCAGACCCGGCGTCTGGCTTCTGAGCGTCTCTCCTTCCCTCTGACGGTCAGCTGCTTCTGCCGCTCTCCGTGTCGGAGTTCACCGCTCAGACCCGGCACCTGGATTCTGCGCGTCTCTCCTTCCCTCTGACGATCAGCTGTTTCTGCCGCCCTCCGTGTCAGAGTTCACCACTCGTCACAGCTCCGGGACCCGGCTTTCTCAAATGCCTCTCACCGCTCTCCTCTCCTGCCGCTCATACACAGGTAGGTTGTGCCACTGCTGCCATTACTCGCCTCCGTCCCTCCGCCTTCCATCCACCGGCTACTTGTGGTTTTGTGCACTGGACTCCTTAGCGTAGCACTCTCTCCTCACTCCATGCTAGTTGAAGCACGCCAGAGAGCTCACAGGCTCCCGCCCTACACGGAGACTTCCGTGATCACGCCCCCGCTGCAGTTCCCGGCTGTCGCAAGACTTGCATATTATTTAGATGCACGTTAGTACAAAAGCAGAAGGCTAACACTAGCATTTGTATATTATTCAGGAACAGAGGCTAGAGTGTCCATCTCTGAATCTGTATCTGGGTAATCTTTTTGTGTAGTCCTCAAAAATCTCTAGTGAGTATTGCAGAGAAGTAATTTACGCTAATATATGGTCACCTTTATAATTGAGAATAGATACATAACATTGGTGTTGCCATTGAACACACCAGCAACAGACATCTTGGATATATAGGGGGTGTGATGGGGGAACCAATGTAATTCTGGTCCCATTAGTAAAGCCATATTAGGAAGTTAAGCCCTGTGCATGTGCAGCACTAATGTTATCCTTGTCCATTTGTCATAGCATGGCACCATAATGTATCTGCTGTGGCGTATGTCCTTGTGGAAAATAGAGGTATGTGGTGGCCTGGCCGAGCGCGAGGTAGGCAGCAGGGAGTGAGAGCTCCGTCGCCATCCTGTGTTAAAATCCTTTTTGCTGCCCAGCCCTCCCGCGTTACCAGCCTACAGGCAGAGAAGATACCCACCTGAAGAGCCTGGTCCTTCTGACATCGTCCCTCCGTGTGCAGGTGCGGCCGTTTGTCTCTTGGACGCTGTCCCCCACCTCCGGCCGCCATCTTTGGATCTCTGAGTCCCGCTGCTGGAGCCACGCTCCTGCTTCTCCGCTATAATTAGCGACCACTTTGGGGAAGAGTGTGCCCGCACATGATACGGAGCTGATGACCCTGGTGAGTGCTCTCCTTCCCACCGCCCGCTGTACACATAGCTACAGCCGAGAGTTGCCGGGCGCCATCATGAGCGCCGGCTCCCGTACACAACCCCGGGCTGCAGTGATATCGGGCCCTTCTGCTCCCTAAACGCAGACCACCTACCTCCTACTCCTGGTATTGGACTGGAGGACCCTGCTCATCCTGGTGCTCTGCTGGAACCCCCGCTGCCGCTCAAATTAGCCGGGATCCATCTTGGTGCAGGCATCCTAGTCCGCGGCTGCTCCATTGACTTTTTGCTGACGGCCTTACAATAGGCCCCTGCCATTCGTGCTACTGCCCACTTCCCCACACACTCACAGAAGTCTGTGTACATATGCTGTGAAGGGGTGCAACTACAGTGTCAATGACTAATCTCTACACACTATCTCATTGCTACTCAGTGTGATTGGGGTCGGTTAGGCTGCTGCTGCCAACCTCCTTTGTATGTTTGGTGGTGTGCTAGCCACCACCATATTATACTAAGAATCCTTTTACAGCGACCTGTTTACTTCATGTTTGCTACTCCGGCTGTGTACACTATGGATGAAGTCGTGGAAACATACTTCCAACAAATCCTCCAGGCATTATCTGCCTCAGCTGACAGGCTTGTTGGCAAAATTGCTAAATTGCAGGAAATAATCCATTCTGACCCTAATGAATGTCCTTCTGGAATTATGGAGAATTTGCCTCAATATCCTGTTCAAGAAACCCTCTCGGCTCCAGTACTGACTAACACCTTGGAACTGTTTCCCCAGATGGATCTATCTGGCGCTGAGTACACTCGGTATAATATACCTACATGCTTCAATCTAACTGTGGTGCACCCGAAATCTCCCACATTTCTCCTGCTTACAGCCTCACGATTCTCCATCCTAATGATTAAACATCCTATACTCAATCTTGCAAGTCCTCAAGCGATTGGTCACGGGTTCTACATTATACGTCGGCTTCCGCGTGGCACTGAAGGCTGGCCAGACTAAAACTTTGATGCCACATATTACCTTGAGATGCCCATCTTATCTTATCTTTTAACCTATGTCCTTACTGCACTATACCCTTGTATACTATATGCAAAATGTATTTATCTCCGCGGGAGGGGGGGGGGGGGTTGGGTTACATTTATTTATTTTTTTATTTTTTCCTAGACTACGGTCATTTACCCTGCTCCAAATATACCTTATTTGTCATATCTACTACTCTGCTGTTCACAAACGTATGCTACTGTATAATGACCTAGTCAGCTCCTGGTTTTGTATACTAAATGACCTCTGGGTCATTGTTATATCCTGATAACACTTAACCTGTAATTACACAGGTCACTGCCCTGTCAGTCCACGTGTCTTTTATCCGTTTGTATTTTTTTATTTTATTTTTTGGGGGGGGGGGGGGGGGGGGGATAGTATAGATAGTTACGTTAATATATAGCGGGCTGATGGGTGGGTAAAATGGGAGAGGTAGGTTAGTTTTTGTTTTGGCTAGATTAGCTATTATTGCTAAAGGCCACTAACTTGCCTTCTTCTGTAATATAGATAGCCGGGGGGGTGGTGAGTTGATCGGGATCCAGGTATACCTAGGTTGGGGTTAGGTCATACAGGGTGGGGGGTTTTGGGGTGGTTTGCTTTGGGTCCTTTGGGGGGGATTTGCTTTGGGTAGTATAGGTTATATTTAGGTTAGTATAGAGCTCTCGACGAGAGACAATTAATATTTGTATTTTCTCATTGGGGATGTAATATATTTCTAGGTGATATTACTGTAAGAATGTACTCCTTCCTATCCTGACACGGTACGCCCGGATGGCGCCTCCGGGAAACTGTATTCCACTTGCACTGACTAAGAGAGCAGATATACTGCTGCCTATCCTATATACATTCCCTACCTTATGTATGATTACATTCTTGTCTGATTTCACCTGTTGTGTGATTGTAATGTCCTCGTCGGAGCTTATTACTTGTTTTGCAAAATTCAATAAAAAAAAAACTCAATTTAAAAAAAAAAAAAAAATAGAGGTATGTCTGCAGAGAGTACAAGTGGAGTACAGATAAAGACTTTAAATATTTTATTATAATACCCCATAGTTGCCTACCCTCCTGCATTCTGCAGGAGACTCCCTGCAATAACAGCAATCTCCCTCTCTCCCTCATTAGTCTAGCAATCTCCCTCATGTCACCTAGCCCACATTACACTGTTATATTTTTGTGAAAAAAGGAATGAGAGATAGATACCTTTACATTGAATCATCAGCACTATTTCCTAGCACTTTAGCAAATATAGTATCTCTTACTTTGCTTTGGGGCTCATCTACATTTGGATATAAGTCATTTTAAAAGATTCCTCTCAGATGTAGGAGTACACACCCACACTTATAGGCGCCACGTTCACAATTTATTTTCACAATCTCTGCATATATGGAACTAGACACGCCCTTTGGGTGGAGCATGACGCGCACCCTCAATGGGGCGCTGTGCAAAATTCTACTACCAACTATAATCTCCCTTAAACTAGTTTTCAAAAGTATGTAATACCCAGCATACAATTCCTATTATTTCTGTACCAGCAGCATGGTCATTATTAGGCATTATTAGGCAGGAACCAATCAGTGAGCATAATGTTACAGACAATCCGTGAGCACATAGACACTACAAATCAATGAGCATTATGCTTAAGCCAATCAATGAGCAGATACACAGCCAATCAATATACATAATGCTACAGCCAGTCACTCTTTCTGACAAAATCCTTCTTAGATGGACAAAACCATGTGATCTCAGTCGTGCGAAGATGGAGAAATCCGTTTGCAACCACTAACATTGAATGAATTTTGTGCAGTGGGCTGAGTAGCCTTAGACTTACTTGGTGCTGCGTAGATCCTGGGGATATTTGGGGCCGCATCTGACGTCAGGAGACCTCCCCTCCAACGTCAGGTTCCGCCAGCGTTTTCTGCCTACACTCCCAGAAAATGTTCGGGTGATGCCCCCAATCGCCGGTTGGCTGTCAATCTTCTTGTGAATGGCCAGCAATAACAAGTCGTCGCTGGCTTAGATTGCAGTGAGACCTTGTGCATGCGCACTACAAAACGTGCACATGCGAGCTTTTCCGATAATCGTTTGGGCTGCTGAATTAGCCCCATAGGCACAGCAAATCAATTAGTGTACTGCTACAGCCAGCTAAGGAGCACATAGATGAAGCAAATGAATTAGCATCAAAGATACATAGCCTTGCATGCCCTCCAGTGACTTTAGCTCAGGGAAAAGGGGAGGGGGATAGAGGCCAAGGGCACAGGACTAATTTGCTAAGGGGTTAGAAGGTTTACTCCAATCAACGTATGAATTTATAGTATATAGTATTGTTGAGGAGGTGCTCCCAGGGAGTATGGTAAGTACAATTGAAAAAGGGGTTGACACTCAAGAGAGAGTATCAAAAAAAGGAAACTCCCGGGTGGGGCACAACCTTCTAAAGTCTGTGTAACAGTCTAAAATGTCAACTTTATTTATTACTAAAATTGATCCTTTAATTGGATCAAACCACAAACATGAGACAAGAACATACAATTAACATGGATAGTAGTATACAATTTGAGAATGAGTGAAAATATATTGTAGACGTCTGAGAAGATAACTATGTTACCTCTATCTTTAGTATCACAGAAATGTCAATAAGTTTGTGTGAGAGATTCCTCTCAGACTAGGCACGTCTTCACTTGACCAAATAATTGGTTAACACATCAAAGCATCAAGATAAATATCATATTAAGAATAATGGGCTCACTGCCAAACAGCACACGTTTATCAAGTGAATATAATTGCACTTAAAGTCAACTGTAGAGTCAGAATGTAACGATAAGAGTAGAAATGAAGTACCTGGGCTGTGTATACTCGCGGGGTGGCTGCTATCTGTGCTTTCGGTGGCAATCTGGTATTTGCACAGTTGAGCGGACTCAGCGAGTGTCACAGGTACGGAGGTAAAGCAAAAAACAGGGGGTTTCTGCTGTCTCCAGAGGCGACCAACCTGGCCCTGTTATACAGAGACAGCGCAGAGTCAGGTAATGGGTCCTCCGGGGATGAGAGAACCCTGATGGAAGGGAGTCAGTAAAGAGAGCACCTTCACTATGTGTCCCTGGCACACGCTGCTATCCAGTGTGTGTGTCCATAGACACAGTGAACATTGGTTGAGCGGTATGCCTGGGTGGTGAATTGCAGAAAAAAGTATAGATTGCACTGTGGTACTGTGATTTTCACTCGTGGATTCTTTTTGTACCATGCAAAGGTGGTAAATAAAGAAAGATTTTTTTCTCAAATGAATGCAGTTCTATATTATTACAGATATAGTATTCTATATTATCTAGGTCCCAGTGCAGATCTGAACTAATAGAATCTGAGGTCACCCAGGTTTTGATGAACCTTTTTGCTGGGTGGCCTATTTGCAGTGAATACTGATCTATGATCCTTGATGGGGAATAACACTAATTTATCAGTTATAAGAAATACTCCAAATATCTCCTATTCAGCGATTCATGATTTTTACTATAGTTCCGCACAGAGAGACCTAAGTGCAAAAGAAAAAAATCCTTATGTAAAGCAAAGCACACAGTTTGAAGAATAAATCTATAAATCGGTATAAAACCTGCTACTATGTCAGACATATAATGTAGCACTCAATCTTTAGTATGTTGCAGAGTCACACATTTAGATACATATGTATAACATCCACTGTAATCAATTGATGTGCAACATAGTGTCCATATAATCTTTTACACAGTAGATAACAGGTCACAGAGTTTAGAGTATATATCACTGCGGAGTGCAATTATTACTTAATAACCCCATTATTTGAATGGTAGAGAATATGTTTAAATATAAACAAAAAATATAAACAAAAAATATATGTACTGCCCTGAGGGCTATTAGACTCACGGACACCCGGTCCCGGGTGTGTCGCTGGCCACTCTGGACCTCCGATAACGGAATCCCCTCGTGTGTATACTCCAAAAGGGTACTACCATCAATTAGCCTTGGGTATGTGAATTTATCAAAGTAAATAAGTCCAAAGAAAAATGGTTTATCGTGTATGGCTGTAGGTTCAGCTGTTTGATTCTGTACGACAGCCGGGTTTCAGCAGGGGAGACAGACGGTAGTTAGGTGTCCCAGGTAGGGATTGGTTGCGTCGGCGGCAAAGGAATGAATTTGCCGCTGTGTGTCTCCGGCGGCTGTGCTGTCAGTATGTCAAAGCCCCAGATAGGGATTAGTTCCGTCGGCGGCAGAGGAATAAATTTGCCGCTATATGTCTCCGGCGGCTGTGCTGTCAATCAATCACAGCCTCAGTGGAGGATGGAGATGCCATCCCGCCAGTCACCACGACTCCAACGCCCATAGACTCGGTCGACGACAACTTAAGAATTATTAACCTCTCGGACCACCAACTTGATGAAGCGCATATATCCTTACTTGCCAAAGGGCTATCATTTTCACCCATAAATTCCTTTAACAGATTTCAGTGGGAAAAGGATCTTAAAATGTTCGGAAGAAAACTCTTTTTACACAAATTATACAACACTCCAACTGACATAAGCACCCCAGATTCAACAGAGATGACCCTATCAGCCGAAGAACAAGAAGCTATTGAGGCATTACAAGAACTGGCATCAGGGAGCTCCACCACCTGCCCTCCGGAGACCAGAAGACTGGACCTTTGTAAACGCAAATCCAACTTCATGCCCCAGGACAACATAAGTCCTAATGTAAAAGTCTTCATGGACATGGTAGGCAGGGACATGGACAAATTAGAACAATCCAAAAATCTACATTTACCAACCAAGGAGGACAACCTTACCAGCAATGAAAGGGCAGCCCTCAAGGAGATCAGAGGATGGAATGACGTTATTCTGAAGCCCTCGGACAAGGGTGGCAATATCGTCACCTGGCCTATAGAGATGTACCTTGCCGAGGTCAACAAACAACTACAGGACAAAACCTGTTATAAAAAACTGTTGGGGAACCCCACCACAGATTTTCTTGAAATATATAACAAAATGTTACGTCAATACAACCAACTGGGCACCATTACCAACAAAGAAACCTCCTTTTTACAAATTCATCATCCTAAGGTACCTACCTTCTACCTTTTGCCTAAGGTACATAAGCACCTTACCAAACCTCCCGGGAGACCGATAGTCTCGGGCATTGGTGGTCTCCTGGAACCAGCCAGCAAATTTATAGATACATACCTTAGACATCATGTGTACAGTTTGCCGTCCTACCTCCAGGACACTGCCGACGTGCTTCGGAAAATTGATGGGGTTTTTCTGGCTGCAGGTGACTATATTGTCACCATGGACGTCGAGTCCCTATACACCTGTATTCGACACCAGGACGGATTACAGGCGGTACGGACCTTCCTGGAAACAGAAGGCCAGGACGACTTCCATACTTTCCTGTTGGACCTTCTTGGTTTTGTTTTAGGTAAAAACTATTTTACCTTCAATGACTCTTTCTTCCTCCAGGTCCGGGGAACGGCGATGGGCGCGGCATGTGCGCCAACTTACGCCAATCTGTTCCTCGGATCCTGGGAAAGGGAATATGTTTTCTGTGACACCAATGATATCTATACCGACCTCATTGTAGGTTGGTATAGATACATTGATGACATCCTTATGCTGTGGCATGGGAGTCTGGAGGATTTGAGAGCTTTTGTTGACATACTCAATACCAATGCATTAAATATCAAACTTACCTATGAGTACAGTCAACATAAGGCCACCTTCCTGGATCTCACCCTATACAAGGATGTGGATGGAGCACTCAAAACCGAACTGTTTAGAAAACAGACCTCTACGAACAGCTTGCTCCACCACCAAAGTTTCCATTTCCCTGCGACGGTAAAAAATCTGCCAAAGGGAGAATTTCTGCGCCTTCGCAGAAATTGTACCGACATCCAGTCTTTCGAAAGCAAAAGCCAAGAACTCTCAAATCGACTACTGAGCAGGGGATATAGTAAGAGGTGCATTAAGAGTGCCAGACATCATGCCCGAACATGCGACAGACAAACCCTTATAATTCCACAGAATAAGGCAACAACATCATCACAACCAATACGCTTCATCAGTAACTTTTGTAATGAATGGAGGGAATTACAAAACATACTTACCAGACATTGGCCTATCCTCCAAAATGACAGCATCCTTAAAGGAGCACTGGGAGAACGACCAGATTGCAGTTGGCGCAGAGCTCCCAACCTCCGCGACACCCTAGTACAAAGCCACTTTTCTAAAAACAAAAAATCTATACAGGCAAAGGCGACGGGTACCTATCCCTGCGGTCACTGTAAGGCGTGTGCCTTCTTGGATAAGAGATCTTCCGTGATAGATAGGACCAACAAACCTATCAAAATTGTGGGGTATTTTAACTGTGAGACCAAGAGCCTTGTCTACTGCCTGGAATGCCAATGTAATCTGAGATACGTTGGCATGACCACACGCCCTCTAAAACAAAGAATACTCGAGCACGTAGGGAGTATTCGCAATGCAGCCTCTGATCTTAAAAAATTTAAAAAGTTAACTTCTGTGGCACGCCATTTCCACAGACACCATGGAGGATCTCCCAAAGGTCTGAAGGCTTTTGGTTTAGAGCAACTACATCTAGGGATCCGTGGAGGTGATACTACCAGGGAGCTATTGAAGAAGGAAAGTAGTTGGACTTTTAGACTCAATTCAGTAACTCCAATGGGCCTGAATGAGTTCATCAACTATGGAGTCTTTCTGAACCCATAGAAACCATACCCAAGCTTTATTCAGTTAAAATCCTCTTTTTTGTGACATAACAGACTTATTATGCATAGTAATTCCCACACTATCAATGTAATTTTCTTCATTTTTTCACCTCCTCACATATAATTTTCCCTTCCTCTTCTTTCCCCCCCCCCTCTCTCCTTTTTTCCTTCATCCTACAATATCACATATAATTTAATTTTATATTAGTGTTCACTTTCACGTCTTTTATTCACACCAGTGCGTGTGATCTTACATTTATTATTAATTTCATTCCTCTACCTCATTTCACTCTGTGTATTCTTATACTATTCATTATTCTTAATCTCTGTGCATACAGGGATGTGCACTTGCGGTTTTATTACACATATGTGTACATAGGTGTTCACGCACATGTCCCTTGATATCACACACTTCTACACTATACCCAATATGCATTATTCATTCTGTAGTATGCAACCTGCTCATTGATGGAGCAGGATAAGAAACTAAACAGAACACAAAGACATAAGGATCATCAAAGCAAACGCTATACTTGCAAACTATCGGATCTTTAAATATGCATCTCAAATTTCATTAAAAAGCCTGATTCATAGGTGGAATTTCTCATACAATAAACAATTAACATCCTCTTTTTTAAACTTTCCGGACCTTCAGGCCCCTGTCTTCAAAAGAATATACATAATTGTAGGCATTTGTGTTTTTATAACGCTATCCCTATATTATCCTACACCACTCCAAATTGGAAGAATTAGGATTTTATTATGTTCCTTTTCCTATATCTCCTAACTAGGATCGCAATATCTTCCTCCCCCTCCCCCTGATTTCTCTATGGACTTGCCAGTCCCATGTTTGGTAGCTAAATTTTCCTATCAGGCTGACCAACGTAGGTCTCCTTTCCCCTCCCCCCTTTTTTTACCTGCCCCCACCTGGGATTGGCCAAACACCATTTAAATAATGGGCGCCAGAGCACACCTGCACACCGATTGAGAAAGCTTGCCAAAGTGAAACGTACGTCTCGGTTGTTTCCAGGTCCCCGCTGTGCACGAGCGGGACCCTGCACGCTTCACGTATTTGCACTTGGCTCTTATCGCAG
This sequence comes from Crinia signifera, assembly GCF_055691185.1. Classification (NCBI taxonomy): domain Eukaryota; kingdom Metazoa; phylum Chordata; class Amphibia; order Anura; family Myobatrachidae; genus Crinia; species Crinia signifera. The sequence goes on along the minus strand of NC_139223.1, from coordinate 61,977,871 downwards.
CAAACAGCACGACCCCCGGATAGCTGAAGGCTCCTACTGCACGCCGGCGCATCTAAACGGAGAAAAAACATTGGCGACACTGTCCCCCTGCCGCCGACGGCACCAATACCTGAATGGGACATTTCCTTACCGCCGTTTCTCCACTAAGGCTCTGACTGATTGTCAGCGCAGCTGCTAACGGAGAAACATACCGGCGGTTCTGCCCTCCCACCGCCGACGGCATCGACACCTTGACGGGACACCCTCTCATCGCCGCTTCCCCACTGAGGCTGTGATTGATTGACAGCACAGCCGCCGGAGACATATAGCGGCAAATTTATTCCTCTGCCGCCGACGGAACTAATCCCTATCTGGGGCTTTGACATACTGACAGCACAGCCGCCGGAGACACACAGCGGCAAATTCATTCCTTTGCCGCCGACGCAACCAATCCCTACCTGGGACACCTAACTACCGTCTGTCTCCCCTGCTGAAACCCGGCTGTCGTACAGAATCAAACAGCTGAACCTACAGCCATACACGATAAACCATTTTTCTTTGGACTTATTTACTTTGATAAATTCACATACCCAAGGCTAATTGATGGTAGTACCCTTTTGGAGTATACACACGAGGGGATTCCGTTATCGGAGGTCCAGAGTGGCCAGCGACACACCCGGGACCGGGTGTCCGTGAGTCTAATAGCCCTCAGGGCAGTACATATATTTTTTGTTTATATTTTTTGTTTATATTTAAACATATTCTCTACCATTCAAATAATGGGGTTATTAAGTAATAATTGCACTCCGCAGTGATATATACTCTAAACTCTGTGACCTGTTATCTACTGTGTAAAAGATTATATGGACACTATGTTGCACATCAATTGATTACAGTGGATGTTATACATATGTATCTAAATGTGTGACTCTGCAACATACTAAAGATTGAGTGCTACATTATATGTCTGACATAGTAGCAGGTTTTATACCGATTTATAGATTTATTCTTCAAACTGTGTGCTTTGCTTCACATAAGGATTTTTTTCTTTTGCACTTAGGTCTCTCTGTGCGGAACTATAGTAAAAATCATGAATCGCTGAATAGGAGATATTTGGAGTATTTCTTATAACTGATAAATTAGTGTTATTCCCCATCAAGGATCATAGATCAGTATTCACTGCAAATAGGCCACCCAGCAAAAAGGTTCATCAAAACCTGGGTGACCTCAGATTCTATTAGTTCAGATCTGCACTGGGACCTAGATAATATAGAATACTATATCTGTAATAATATAGAACTGCATTCATTTGAGAAAAAAATCTTTCTTTATTTACCACCTTTGCATGGTACAAAAAGAATCCACGAGTGAAAATCACAGTACCACAGTGCAATCTATACTTTTTTCTGCAATTCACCACCCAGGCATACCGCTCAACCAATGTTCACTGTGTCTATGGACACACACACTGGATAGCAGCGTGTGCCAGGGACACATAGTGAAGGTGCTCTCTTTACTGACTCCCTTCCATCAGGGTTCTCTCATCCCCGGAGGACCCATTACCTGACTCTGCGCTGTCTCTGTATAACAGGGCCAGGTTGGTCGCCTCTGGAGACAGCAGAAACCCCCTGTTTTTTGCTTTACCTCCGTACCTGTGACACTCGCTGAGTCCGCTCAACTGTGCAAATACCAGATTGCCACCGAAAGCACAGATAGCAGCCACCCCGCGAGTATACACAGCCCAGGTACTTCATTTCTACTCTTATCGTTACATTCTGACTCTACAGTTGACTTTAAGTGCAATTATATTCACTTGATAAACGTGTGCTGTTTGGCAGTGAGCCCATTATTCTTAATATGATATTTATCTTGATGCTTTGATGTGTTAACCAATTATTTGGTCAAGTGAAGACGTGCCTAGTCTGAGAGGAATCTCTCACACAAACTTATTGACATTTCTGTGATACTAAAGATAGAGGTAACATAGTTATCTTCTCAGACGTCTACAATATATTTTCACTCATTCTCAAATTGTATACTACTATCCATGTTAATTGTATGTTCTTGTCTCATGTTTGTGGTTTGATCCAATTAAAGGATCAATTTTAGTAATAAATAAAGTTGACATTTTAGACTGTTACACAGACTTTAGAAGGTTGTGCCCCACCCGGGAGTTTCCTTTTTTTGATACTCTCTCTTGAGTGTCAACCCCTTTTTCACATGCCCTCCAGTGAGGAAGATATGGACAAAATAGGCCACATGCCTAATCTGCCTAATACACATGATTTGACTGCTGGCAATTGTTACTGTCCTAGCACTGAGGCTAAATTAAACTATTTTACATCGCACAGTGATAAATTGGGCATAGGATGCACATACATGGCCGGCAACAGAAATCTTGGGTCCCGGTACATTGATATCGCTGGGCTCCCACACAACCCTTCCTTACTTGAGCAGCACATTCTTATTACATTGCATATTAAATGTGTTTTTTTATTATAAAAAAAAAAAAATCACAGATAATTAATTTTGTCGGCCCTGTGCACATATATGGGCAAATGCAGACCTGTGTAGATTTAGCTCTAGAGCGTCATTAAATCTGACAATGTAGAAGAGAAGAGGGGAGACATTAGCATTGCATCCTTGAGTCGTGTTGGAGAAAGTGCGCTATATAAAGTAAACTTACTTACAAATGCAGGTCAGTAACACACTCACATTTAATTTTTTTTATCTCATAGGCTGAACCAATAATATAGCCTTTTATTGCTCTTAAACTACTGACATCAGAACAGGTCAATAAAGAGCATTTAGACAGTGGATACGATACTACCTATGGCACTGAGTTTGGGTGATCTCTAACGCAATGTAATCTCTTTGTGATTATCACCAGGACATGGCCGGCATTGTGGCAGACTTTGAGACCATGCGGGAGGGTATATTTCAATCTCCTATTGGAAATCGTAGCATATTCAACACTACTCTCCAGAAATGCCTTCCAGCCTTGAACTCAGCGGATTGTGTGAAAATACTGGGTGAAGTTATACGTATGTACGACGGGATGTACCTGCAAACAGATGTGATCGCAGGACTGCCGACTGAGATAGCAGATGACCCCTTCAGGAACCTGTAAGTGTAACGGCCATGGGTAGCAGGCACCATGTATACCACATATACGATGCTGTGACAGTGATTGGCATAAGTAATATAAACACTGTTCATAAATGGAGCTCTCACACATTTAAAATAGAAACATGTCAATGGTAACCATCGACAGCCATAATGTTGATGGTCAACATTTATTATGTAGACAGTGATAAAATGTCAGCATATTAGAAAGTCGACATTTCACCATGGTGTTGCAGTGGTAACTTACTTTCACCAGGCATCTACAGCACCGTCTTCCAAGTAATGGTGGTCATGTGATTGTATCATTTCGGGTATGAACTTCGACCCTCTGGCATTCCAGTAAGTATTTCTCTGCTTTCCCTAACCTCCCCCCTAGTGCCTAACCATAACCTTCCCCCATGCAGCCTAAACCTCCCACACATAGCCTAACCCTAATGTCAACATTGCCCTAATGTCGACATTTAACATTGCCAGCATTTTCAGAATGTCAACATGTTGCCCAGGGCTGCTGACAGGGGGGTGCTGTGGGTACAGCTGTCCCGGGCCCCGGCCTCTGGAAGGGCCCGGGCAGCTCATTTTGCTCACCGCAAGCTCGGTGCACTGAATGAAGCACAGGCTTCTTCAATGCAGGATGCCGACGGCCAATTAAAATGCTGCACCGGCTTTTGAGCCAATCCGAGCTTGTGTACCATTAGCCAATCAGAGCAGCTGCAGGTACACAAGCTCTTATTGGCTCACCAGCCGGTGCTGCATTTTAATTGACCGCCGGCAGTGGGGGAGATGGGGGGGGGGGTCCCGGAGGGGTCCGCACTGGAAATCAGTCCCAGACTCCCAAAATTCCTAGTGGAAACCCTTATGTTGCCTGTCAACATTTTAGTGCAACAAATGTTGACATGGTTATTGTTGACCTTATCACTATATCCCCTTTTTGGGGTCTTCTAGAAATGGCAGACGGATATTTGGAACTAAATTTAGTTAGCGGCAGATAGCAAAGGGCAACATCTCTCAATGGGCCATATGTATCAAGCTTCAAAAAGTGATAAAAGGTGAGTGATAAACAAACAGCCAAGCAGCTCCTAACTGTCATGTTACAGGATGGGTTTGAAAAATGACAGGCAGGAGCTGATTGGCTGGTTGTTTATCACTCTCCACTTTATCACTTTTTGAAGCTTGCTATATCTGGGCCAGTGTGTTCAATTATGAAATGTAAAACAGCAATACTATTCAATCAGAACACGCAGATGTCCTCTACGCCTTTGTTAGTTAGGCAGGATAATGTGTCCTGCTTTTAAACATGCAGAAACCGTTCGTCTTAAGGACAGAATGACATTGATTAATAACCTTGTTAGCGATATTACTTGTTCCTAATGTAATGTATGGCTGCACTTCATCATTCAGCTTGCAAATGATTGTCTGGGCTGTGTGTAACACAGGGTTGCCTACCCTCCTGGAATGGCCGGGAGGGTCCCGAAAATCGGGTCCCCCTCCTGGCTCCCCGGAATGATGGGCAACTCTCCCGGATACCACCGGACCCCCGCAGTTCCCCGGTGGCAGAGGTTTAAGTTGCCGCAATTCATGGCTTTTCGGCAGAGGAATCGGGGCTAAATATGCAAACCGCGTCTATTTAGCCCCACCCCCTCCAGGGAGACCCGTGAATTGCGGGATTTGCATTACTGGGGGCAGGGACTAATGATGTATCCGTCAGGCCCCGCCCACAGAAGTGCTGCTGACAGTTTTCCCTCCAGGCAACCCTGGTGTAACACATCTATTTTTAGAAATTGTACATATTAAATTGCATAGTAGTGGTGTGTACTGCATAAGTATTCTGTAACTATAGGTTGGAGAGGATATAGAAAACACAATGAAAAAAATATAAATTACAATATGCATTTTTAATCATTTAAAAATATTTGTACTAGTTACAGATATGTCCTGTTAAAAAAATTTTTTATCGCATAACGTGGCGCGAGATACATGGCAGGACTTAGACTGTCCGCCACAGGTAGTGATTCCAATACTTTCATACTTTTTCCTTTTGTGTTGCATTGTAGCTTCACACATTTCTGTCATTTCTTTTTGCATATGTTTGTAAATTCATATTTTCATCTGTTTACCAATGTTCTCTTGCCAGTAGATGAGCTCCCATAAACATAGAAACATAGAAACATAGAATTTGACGGCAGATAAGAACCACTTGGCCCATCTAGTCTGCCCCTTTTTTTAAACATGTTACCTCAAACCATATTTGATCCTTATTTTTTTGTAAGGATATCAATATGCTTATCCCTAGCATGTTTAAATTGTACTACTGTATTTGCGTCTACCACCTCTGTTGGGAGACGATTCCACTTGGGTGTGGTATAATACCCCGACAGTCGTGATTCCGACAGTCAGTACTCCGACGTCGGAATCCCGACTGCACAGCGTGGGGAGCGCAATGAAGCCCCTTGCGGGCACGGTGGCGAGCTGCGCTCGCCACCTATTTTATTCTCCCTCTATGGGGGTCATGGACCCCCACGAGGGAGCAGTCGGGATTCCGACGTCGGAGTACTGACTGTCGGAATCCCGACTGTCGGGGAGCCGTCCGGCACCCATTCCACTTATCTACTACTCTTTCTGTGAAAAAATTCTTCCTCACATTTCCCCTGAATCTTCCTCCCTCTAGTTTCAGTGCATGTCCTCGTGTTCTGTTGCTCCTCTTCCTGTGAAGAATGTCTTCCACCTGTACCTTGTTAAAGCCCTTGATATATTTGAAAGTTTCTATCATGTCCCCCCTTTCCCTTCTCTGCTCTAAAGTATACATATTAAGATCTTTTAGTCTTTCCTGGTACGTTTTGTGATGTAGGCCATGCACCATTTTAGTTGCTCTTCTTTGTACAGTCTCTAAGTATTTATATCCTTCTGGAGATATGGCCTCCAGAACTGAACACAATACTCTAGGTGAGGTCAAACCAATGACCTATACAGTGGCATTATTACTTCTTTCTTTCTACTGCTGATACCTCTCCCTATGCAACCAAGCATCTGACTTGCCTTCTTCATTGCTTTGTTACATTGCCTACCTGCTTTTAAGTCCCCTGAAATAGTGACACCTAGATCCCTCTCTTCCTCAGTAGTTTCCATTATAGTGCCATTTATACTATATTGAGTCTTTGGATTTCTGAGACCCAAGTGCATGATTTTGCATTTTTTGGCATTAAACTGTAGTTGCCATTTTCTTGACCATTTCTCTAATCTGCCTAGATCCTCAATCATTTGTTTTACCCCTCCTGGTGTGTCTACCCTGTTGCATACCTTTGTGTCATCTGCAAAAAGGCACATTTTACCCTCAATTCCATTTGCAATATCACCAATAAAGATATTAAAAAGCACCGGTCCAAGTACAGATCCCTGTGGTACTCCACTTGTAACCTTTCCCTCCTTTGACTGTACTCCGTTTACTACAACTCTCTGTTTTCTGTCCTGCAACCACGCTCTTATCCATTCAACTATCTTAGAATCCAATCCCAAGCTTTCAAGTTTATTTAACAGTCTGCGATGTGGGACAGTGTCAAAAGCTTTACTAAAGTCTAGATAAGCTACATCTACAGCCCCACCTTGATCTATTACTTTAGTCACCCAGTCAAAAAAGTCAATAAGATTTGTTTGACATGATTTTCCCCCAGTAAACCCATGCTGTTTTGGATCCTGTAAATTGCTGGTTTTGAGATATTCTACAACTCTTTGTTTTAAGAGTGTTTCCATCAATTTCCCTACTACTGATGTAAGGCTCACTGGTCGATAGTTGCTTACCTCTTCCTTGCTTCCACTTTTGTGCAGTGGGACTACATTTGCTGTTTTCCAGTCCTCTGGGATTACTCCAGTAGCTAGTGACTGGTTGAATAATTCTGTTATTGGTTTTACCAGCTCCCCTCTAAGCTCTATTAGTATCCTTGGATGTATCCCATCTGGCCCCATTGATTTATCCACTTTCAGTTTTGAGAGTTCTGTGAGGACTTTCTCCTCTGTAAATGTACTTGTCTCTCCCTCAGTTTTCTGACTATACTTGCAACTTAACTGTGGCCCCTTCCCCTCTCTTTCAGCAGTGAATACTGAGCAGAAATAATTATTAATATTATCTGCTATTACATTGTCCCCCTCAAGAAAACTTCCACTCTCTGTCTTCAGTCTAATTATTCCACTTTTTGTTTTTCTCCTTTCACTTATATACCTAAAAAAAGTTTTCCCCCCTTTACCCACTGACTGGGCCATTTTCTCTTCAGCCTGTGCTTTTGCACATCTGATTACCTTCTTAGCCTCCTTCTGTCTAACAAGATACACCTCTTTGTCCTCATTCTTCTGCGTCTGCTTAAATTTCTTAAAGGCCAACTTTTTTGCTTTCACAATACTTGCTACTTCTTTTGCAAACCACAATGGCTTTCTTTTTCTTGTGTTTTTCCTAACTCTTTTGACACAATGGCCCTTATTCTGATCGGTGCGGATATTCCCGAATTCTTACGGTGCGGTCCGCACGCCACGCTGTTCGGCGGCGTGCGGCCGTCGTCCGTAGAAACGCCCACGTGTCCTCCACATTCGGACGGACTCACTCTTTAAGAACAGGGCGTGTTTACGGACGACATACAAACCATGCGTGTGCGGGGGAAACACTCAGATTCTGCACGGTCTGACCGCATATGCACGGCCTTCCCGCGTCAGAACGGACGCGAACCGGCCACTACGCACATATGCGGTGTACTTACGCAAAAAAACAGACTACTGTTATCTGAGTTCCCAAATAGATTACATGACACACTTAGGCAATTATCAAACCACTTTGAGAACAGATTGTTGCTCCTGGTCATCTGTTATTTAGCTAATTGATCCTTAAACACTTACAAGCACTATACATTAACCCTAACATTCCCTATGGGGATAAAAATGTCATCTACCCTTTTGCTATGTACATATCTAAACATCCACATGTTGGTGATTTTAAATGCTATTTATACTTTTCTCTTTCAATGGTCCTGGTGACACAGCTCAACACTGGGATGTAGGAGGGTCCGAAGGAGCCAGGCACCTATCCTAAAGCTTTAGAGGGTAGGCTTCTCCCCTACTGCATCCCTGGACTCTTCAGTTCGTGTTAGGTGCCCACTGGAGTGGGTGCTATTCTAAAGGGCTGCAGGAGCAGCCGAAGAATTAGAGTAGTTAGGGAATTTTTATTGTTTTATTAACTTTTACCCTAGCTAGGTAGGCACAGTGTGAGGATTCTCATAGTGAATCCTCACACTGCTAGCGCAGCAGGAGCTGACAGAAGCGCGTCCTGTCAGCTCACTGTGCACAGGGGAGACGCTGTCTGGTCTCCCTGTGCAGCGCTTACAGCCTCTTCTAAGAGGCTGCCTGGGCTCCGGAGTATCCTGAAACCGGCTCCACATTTAGGTGGGGATCATGGGGGACAGGCGCTCCGTGATGGCGGCGGCCATTTTATGCGGAGCTTACACGCTGAGCTCCTATATGAGAGGACAGCAGCGTTGTGACAGGCATGTTCCAAGTGATCCCCAGTCGAGGGGGAGACACTGGAACTAGGAAATCCTACCTAAGGAGCGGCTGGCTGGGGGTGGTTGGCGCCAAGAGGTCACGGACCCCGCAGCAGCAGGGACTTGTGGTCTCTTCCTTCACTCTGACTTTGGCGCCTTTCAGAACGCTTGCAGCGGAGCTGAGCTGGCTTACTGATCCTGGCAGAGTGACTTGGATTTCCTGGGCATCGCTTCCCCGCAGTTGAAACCAACAGACAGCTAAGTGACTGGGTGCATTGCCTCTGTATAAACGCTTGTACATTGTTTGCACTGTGTATACTGATAGATATACATTTATCACTTGCATCATGTCTGAGCATCAGGCTGTGGTTTTGGGGGAGGGAGCCCTTAGTGCACTGAGCGCGTGCAATGTTTGCACACAAAAGTTTGTCCCTGAGCAGATGGCCAAGGGGGGCTTATGTATTACTTGCGCTGATGTGAGACCCATGGGCAGTGAACCCCATAGGGCAGAGCAGATGGAACCTGCGTGGGCCAGGGCCCTAGGCAGGTCAGTAAACGCTTTGGTGCAGCTTCTGGACAGGCAGAGTGATGGGCTGGTAGAATCACAGAGACCTATGCCATCATCTCAGCAGTCGTCTGGCTCCTTACCTCTTACCCAGGCAGATCCTGCGCTGATTCAGGTGATGCAGGATACTGCTAAAGGGATTAACAGGTTCAGTGAAATGCTGGACAGAATGGATGATGTTGCAGGGACCCCTAGAAGGTCTTATGCTATGCCTACTTTGGTAGATGAGGAGGTGGGAGAATATACTGACATCCCCTGGGATCAGGGTGATGATTTGGAAGAGACCTCTGCTGCTGGTATAGAGGATCTCATTGTAGCTGTGAAGCAGGCTTTAAAGCTGTCTGTGGAGGATAAGACTCCTGTGAAAGGTGTTTTTAAGCGACAGCGGAAGGAGGCTGTTACTTTTCCTTCAGATGAGGGGTTACAGGAATTGTTAGAAGGGGCTTGGAAAACTCCTGATAAGAGGCTACAGATGCCTAAGCGATTCCTTAGTCTGTACCCCATGCCAGAGTCTCATGCGGAGCTCTGGGAAAAGGTCCCAGTTGTGGACGCTTCAGTGGCACGTTTGTCCAAGGCTACTGTGTTACCAGTACAGGGCGGTGCAGCTTTCAAAGATTCTGTAGATAAAAAGCTGGAGAGTAACCTCAAGGCTATCTTTGTAGGGGTGGGGTTTACCTTACGGCCCCTTATTGCTTCAGCCTGGGTCTCTAAGGCCATGATAGAGTGGGCTGGTGATTTATGCACCATGCTGCAGGCTGATCCTGGTGCGTTGCTGCTTGCAGAAAAGATTAAGGCTGCTGCAGAATATGCAGTGGAAGCAGAGGAGGAAGCTATTAAAATGGCGACCAGAGTGTCCACAGTCTCCATTAATGCCAGGAGAGTGCTTTGGCTTAAAGCCTGGGAAGCAGACAATGAGTCCAAGAAGGCTCTGGAAACATTAGCCTTCAAAGGAAAGGTACTCTTTGGTACTGAATTAGAGGAGATTATAAAACAGGCCACGGGCGGCAAAAGTACATTTCTGCCGGCCTCCTCAGCAAAGCAGACGTCCAGATTTTCTGCTTTTAGGCCGTCCTTTCGGCCCTCCCCTAGAGGTGGTGCGTCATTTCGAGGACAGTCCTTCAGGGGAAAGTTTCAGGCCTCTAGGGGCAAAACTCAAAAGTCCAAGTTTGGCTCCTTCCATAAGAAGCCTGCCTCCAAAGGAGAGGACAAACCCTCCGCATGACTGTCAGGGGATAGGCCCGACAGTGATAAAGGTGGGGGGGCGTCTCACACATTTCAGGGACGCATGGGCTTCTCTAGACCAGGATTCCTGGGTCTTAGAGATTATTACCCAGGGTTACAAAATCCCTTTCAGAGGGTTGCCTCCGAAGAGGTTCATACCCACACCCGTGCCGAAACAGGCGCTCCTTCGCACAGCTCTTATGAGAGCGGCTCATTCCCTTTTGGAAAAAGGGGTGGTTATTCCGGTTCCCAGGGCAGAGTGGAAGAAAGGCTTTTACTCCACGCTGTTCCTGGTGCCCAAACCAGACGGGTCTTTCAGACCAATACTAAACTTGAAATCCTTAAATGTCCATCTATGGGTAGACCATTTCAAAATGGAGTCTTTAAGGTCAGTACTCCTGAGTCTGGACCAGGGAGAATTTTTGGCGTCCATGGATGTCCAGGACGCATATCTGCACGTTCCCATCCACCCGGAACATCAGACCCTGTTGAGGTTTGCTATAGGAAACCTGCATTTACAATTCCGGGCGTTACCCTTTGGGCTAGCGACCGCGCCAAGGGTATTCACAAAGATAATGTCAGTGATGGCGGCGGTGCTGAGGCTCAGAGGAATCACAGTAATACCCTATTTGGACGATCTCCTGTTCAAAGCAGGGTCAGCAGCCATGCTTCAGAGTCACTTGGCAGAGGCCATCAGTTTTTTGCAGGCTCACGGCTGGATTTTAAATGTACAAAAATCTCAGTTGGTACCATCACAGAGGCTTCAATTCTTGGGAGTCATACTGGATACCCATCTCCATCGGGTTTTTCTCCCAGAGGTAAAGGCCAGGGATCTGGTCACTCTAGTGCAGGAGATTCTCAGAGCTCCGAGCTTGTCAGTATGGAGGTGCCTCAAGCTCCTGGGGAAAATGGTGGCGTCATTCGAGACGCTTCAATTTGCCAGGTTCCACTCTCGGGTGTTCCAATGGAACATTTTGTCAGCTTGGTCAGGAAACACTCTGACCATGAAGGTGGAGAGGATAGTGCTGTCTTCGGACACTCGAGACTCCTTGAAATGGTGGACAGAAGTAGATTCCCTTCAGTGGGGTCGGTCATTACAGACCTGGGACTGGTTGGTAGTAACTACCGACGCCAGTCTCAGGGGCTGGGGGGCAGTAGTCCTGGATCTCAGGCTGCAGGGCCTGTGGACGGCAGAGGAATCAGCATTACCAATCAACATCTTGGAGCTGAGGGCTGTCTGGAAAGTGATTTCCTTGGCGGGAGACAGGTTACGGAACCTCCCTTTGAGGATTCAGACCGACAATGCCACAGCTGTGGCGTATCTGAATCACCAGGGAGGTACACGCAGCAGATTGGCCATGGGGGAGGTGTCCAGAATCTTCCTATGGGCGGAACAGAATGTTCCTGCGGTATCGGCTATATTCATTCCAGGAGTGGAGAATATAGAAGCAGACTTCCTGAGCAGGGAGGAGCTCAAGGAAGGAGAATGGAGCTTACACTCTCAGGTGTTTCACCAGATCACTGTGATGTGGGGAACTCCGGATGTGGACCTGATGGCATCCAGGTTCAACCATCAGGTGCCCAGGTTTTATGCCAGAACGAGAGATCCGCTAGCAGAGGCAGTGGATGCCATGACTACTCAGTGGCAGGGAGATCTTCTTTATGCATTCCCTCCGGTTCCAATGTTAGCGAGATTTTTGAAAAGGATACAGGACCAGAAGGTTCCGGTGATTCTTGTGGCCCCAGATTGGCCAAGGAGGTCCTGGTACTCGAGGCTTCAGAGGTTGTCTGTGGACTCATGGCGTCTACCTCCGAGACCAGATCTACTAAGACAAGGCCCATTCAGTCACCTGGATTCCGATCGATTGATTTTGACGGCATGGCTATTGAAGCCGCCATTTTGAAAAGGAAAGGGCTTTCTGACGCAGTAGTGCAGACTATGATAAAAGCCAGGAAAGCTGTTTCCTCTGCGAATTATTATAGAGTCTGGAAGACTTACATTAGATGGTGTGAGAGGAGAAAGGTTCACACATCTCACTTCAAGTTAGCAAGAATGTTGGAATTCTTACAAGATGGGTTTTCATCGGGCCTAAGCCTTCAATCATTGAAGGTGCAGATTTCGGCCTTATCCATCTATTTCCAAAAAAGAGTAGCCATTTTGCCGGAGATTCAAACTTTTTTACAAGGGGTATCCAGACTAAAACCCCCTTACAAGCAACCAGTAGCGCCTTGGGATCTGTCACTGGTTTTGGATTGCCTTCAGAAGGCACCTTTTGAACCTTTAAGGTCGGCTGACTTTAAGTTTCTCACGTGAAAACTAGTGTTTTTGTTAGCAGTAGCATCAGCTAAAAGAGTGTCAGAGTTGGGAGCCTTGTCATGCAAATCTCCCTTCTTAATTTTTCATGATGACAGGGCTGTTCTGAGAACAGTACCTCAGTTTTTACCGAAGGTAGTCTCTGCCTTCCATTTAAATCAGGAGATAGTTCTACCTGTGTTTCAACCCCCAGAGGGTTCTAAGAAAAGGGACAAGTTGAAAACTTTGGACGTTGTGCGTGCTTTACGCATATATGTGGACAGAGTGAAGAGTGTCAGAAAGACTGACACATTATTGGTACTGTATGACGTACACAAAATTGGTTGGCCTGCTTCTAAGCAGACTATTGCTAGGTGGTTGCGATCTGTGATAGCTTTTGCATATACCAAAGTGGGTAGGCCTGTGCCGGCCAGAATTAATGCGCATACCACCAGGTCAGTTGCCACCTCTTGGGCGGTTCGACATGGGGCCACAGCTGAGCAGGTTTTCAGAGCTGCCACTTGGTCATCTGTTCACACATTTGCCAAATTCTATAGATTCCATGAGTTCGCGTCGGAGGACGCATCATTCGGGCGAGCAGTGCTGAGAGCTGCAGACCTGAGCGTACCCTCCCAAAGGACCGGCTCTGGAACGTCCCAGTGTTGAGCTGTGTCACCAGGACCATTGAAAGAGAAAAAGGGATTTTTGTAAGAACTTACCGTTCGAATCCCTTTCTCTGATATGGTCCTGGTGACACAGCGATCCCTCCCTTACGCTCAGTAAGTATGCCAGAAGTTTCATGATGTTCATGTTAAAATGGTTAAAGTTAACAGTTTCTGTTATAAAATGTGCATATAATATGTGCAGGCGTTTGTACTGAGTTAATGTATTCCAGTGGCTTTGAAAGATTGAACTGAAGAGTCCAGGGATGCAGTAGGGGAGGAGCCTACCCTCTAAAGCTTTAGGATAGGTGCCTGGCTCCTTCGGACCCTCCTACATCCCAGTGTTGAGCTGTGTCACCAGGACCATATCAGAGAAAGGGATTCGAACGGTAAGTTCTTACAAAAATCCCTTTTTAATGTTAAATACTGAAATAACACACAGACAACTTATTAAATAACGGCAAACTTTTATTCCAAAATTAAAATAAAATGGACCAACATCAGTCCAGCAGCAGGACACAGAGGTCCTCCACATGAGCGGTCATCCGCCTCAGGTCCTCCCGTAAGCTCATGAGAGCCCCTCGAACTCCCTGGGGTGGCTCCTGGTAATCTGTGTGCATGAGAAAGGGGGTACAACATTAATGATGCTACTCACGTACACCTTGTACAGTCAATCCTAAGTACCTACACCATGAGAAATCATACATACAAAAAAAGCCTTAGCCACTCTTGTATGTAATGTCATCAAATATATGATCATGATGCTGCCACCACACACACACACTTGTGTGACATATACATTTCACAATCTATATATCAAAAACACAACCACACTTGAGGATCACTCACAGTTGTCCTGGCCAAAGACTCCTCACTCAACTCAAAACATACACCCACTACAACATGCCACATTTACCCATACATATATACCTGCATGTTACTGCTTAATAGCTAAACTGCATGATAGATAGAATAGATAGAATAGATAGAATAGATACCACATGAAAATGCTAGGCTACTCCCTCTTCCCATAACTTCATGATTCCTTGTCACATTTGCCAGATAGGTGAAAGTGCAGCACTAATCCGCTTCCATACACCAAACAATTTCTAAGGTCAATCCATCATACATAATACCTTTCAAAAATACATGACAACAACACAGGCACACTGGCTAGAGGGGTGCCCATGCAAACTGCCCACTTGGGACTCCAGTATAAATCAGGCCTGCCCATATTCCATTGATGTTTTATTGTTGCTTCTATACAAAGAGCCTCCATAAATAAACACTCATCACCTACATGAGCATCCAGATTGCACGTTTGCAGCATGGCCCTATAAGACCAAAGTGTGTCTGTTGTTTCCTATTTTTTGGGACTACTCTTTACTATATTATAGGAAAATTGAATCAGCTGGGAGACATAACAAACTGTACCTAACTCAGTAATGAAGCATTATGTCTACTAACCCCTGCCAGGCAGCTCCACCAGGTCCTCATACTCCACATTGGGAGGTGGTGGCACATCGTGGAGGGGTAGGGGCACCTCCTCCTCCTCCACTTCGACCTCCTGGCCGAACTCCTGGGGCACCTCCTGGGCCTCCTCCGTGTCCTCCTCTGTCACGACCTCCTGGGCCTGTGTGGCCTCCTCAATGGCCACCTCCTGTGTGGCCTCCTCAATGGCCACCTCCTGTGTGGCCTCCTCACTGGCCACCTCCTGTCTGGCCTCCTCACTGCCCACCGCCCGGGCCTCCTGACGTGCCTGTCTGGCTCTCTCCCGCGCTGTGGGTTAAACAAACAAAATGGGTGAGTGTCATTTGACATTGAAATGACTCTAACAAGTACATATCATAACCACATTATATATGTGTTATATATCACACATATAGTATATGGGTTTTCTATGTCATCAACACCCAATTGACCTCATGTAATATTAATATTAAATAATGTGAAAATGCAAACACTCACTGGCCTAGATGCACTAGCCTTCAAAAGTGATACAATGTAGAGTGATAAACACGCAGCCAATCAGATCCTTCCTGTCATGTCACAGACTGTAGTTGTAAAATGCCAGGTAGGAGCTGATTGTCTGCCTGTTTGTTACTCTCCATTTTAACACTTTTGAAGCAGACCGAATCCTGGCCACTGTAATTTATTGGTATTTGGCGAAAATACTTACAGCGCTGCAGACGCCGCCTCAGAGCCTGCAGACGCTCCGGCTCCCGCCTCCGCAGGTCGGACCATCGCCTCTCCAGTTGGGCGATGGTCCTCCGCACATGAGTGCGGGAACATATGCCCGGCGCTTGTCCCTATTGCTTATGAAGGGGCCTGCCTGCCCCAGTCTGCGCTCCATCACTGCCACCAGCGACATCAGCTCCGCAGTGGAGAATGGTTGTGCTCGCTGGTAGGCAGCCATTTTAGCAATGGCACAAATCAAACAATCATGTGCTGTCATTGGTTGGTCAGAGTGATATTTGGTATTAACTTTATTGTTCATTTTTACACTAACAGCGTGTATGCGCCCAAACAGACGGCTAACCCATTGCATTGCACACCCATCCTAAACAGTGTAAAATAAGATGGAAACACATTCTATCTAATCTATAACATTCACCAAACATGGGTATAAGCAACAGGTGAAATAGTGTGCATCACTAGACACTTACACCTAACTCAACAAGGTACTAAACAGCTAATTTATAATGAAAGCTATGCAGCAGAAACATAGCAAATAGTGGCAGACCTTTTCCCAAAATTAGACCATGCTGCCATGTGTACACTTACCTTCTACTGGCCCATACTACAGAGGTGGAATGAAAAGTAGCTAAAATCCAGGCTGAATTTGGAGTGCTTTCACATGTGATTTGGATGCTAGCACTGATTACTTGTGGCTAAGTGGTGGACTGGATTGACATATGGAATGGGTAGTGTCAGTTGTACTACATAGCAAACAAGTGCACAGTACAGAAGTACATTCAAATATACATGTCATGTCTGACCTCAGTTTTATTTGGTCATTGGTGTTGGAATCTGCATGTAGCTAATAAATCACACTTACTGAGTTTGCCAGGTTTTTTTGAAATATTTGTCAACACCAAGGGGCGGGCCGTATGCGCCGCACGGTTGACGCTGGCGTACGGGACGCGGCCGTACGGAACGCAGGTTGCAGCTGATTAACGCCAATTACAGAAATAGTATTTAAAGTTGTCCTAGAAAGGCAAACACTTGTTGCAAACATGCCAGGCTCAGAGTCAGAGGAAGACCAGGTGGTGCAGAATCTCTTATCCCGCATGGAGGCCAACACCACCTATGTCCCCCTCAACCCAGAGCACCCAGATGGCCCATCAACATCAGGCCAATCAGCAGCTGGGCCATCCTCAGCATCAGCAGAATCATTGGGAACACAGCAGGTGGCTTCCCAACAGAGTAGCCAGCCCAGCACTTCAGGTACAGCAACCGGTGGCCGTGGCCATGGCAGTGGCAGTGCCCGTGCCAGTGGCCGTGCCCGTGGCCGCAGTGGGGCAACAGAGGAACCAACCACAAGAAACATGGCATATGAACCGCGGGAGCTTGACATCCTAGTGACCCGGGCACGTGATTTAATTGAGTGCCCAGCGGTGAAGTTGACACACACAAGGAGATGGAAGATCTGGGAGGAGATAACGGCGGAGATTAATGCAGTGGCTCCACAAGTTCGTCAGACGGAGCATGTTAAGAAGAGGCAAGTACATGTGTGTTACATTTGAGTAGTACAAGTCCAGTAATGTTTACATTCAATATTAGATGGAGTTGGGCAATGGGTGTTCACGGTGCTTGGAGGCACAGACATGTTGGCCATGACATTGAATTGATAGTTATTGGAGGGTGACTGTTTTTGTATCTTCTAAGGGTTGGTTTGAAAAATGAATATAATGTAAGTTTGGTGTCAGTAGGCACATGTTGTATTATGTTTCAGATTGCAATGGGTGCTACAGCAAACATGAGGAGTTACATGTATTAATATGTACACTTTGATTGCAGGTGGCACGACTTCAAAGGCAATCTCAAGAAGAAATTGACCCAGCGGTGGGAACACAGCCACACCTCTGGGGCTGGCCCCATGCCATCCAAGCTGGAGCTCACCCCCCTGGAAGAGATGGCCCAGTGCTGTATTGCAGTGGAGGAGGTCCGGGGGGTGAGCACTATAGACAGCGAGTCCCCAGCGGAAGTGATGGCTTCTACGCTTGAAGGTAATTATTTGCCAGGCCATAAGTAGATGTTTAAAAGTTGGTATGGAATGTGTGGTAATTGGTAATTTCTTGTTCAACAGCATCCCCACCGCTTGGTCAAGATTCTCTTGAGGAGGTTGTGGAGTCTGTACCACCTGGCCCCAGTAGCAGGCCCGTGCAGCAGCAGCCGGGATTGTCCGCGGCTGAATTGTCCATGTGGGGCCGTGTGCTGGATAGTATTGTGCAGCAGGGAGAGTCGGCATTCAAGCGGGTGCGTAGGGCCGAGGAGGTGCTGCAGGGTTTGACCACCAGCCAGCAGAGTATTGCTGCGAGCCTGCAGGCTATGAGTGCCAGCCAGCAAGCTATGAGTGCCAGCCAGCAAGCTATTGCTGCTAGCCTGCAGGTGCTGGCTGATCAAGCCCTGCGGCAAAATGACCTCCTCCTCCGCCATAATGAACTTATGGTGGAGCTAGTTACCAGCAATAGGGCCCTAATGTCACCCGCTTCGGGTGCATTACCAACATCATCACTCCCTGCTGCCAGAGGGGGAAGATCATCCACCCCCTCACCAGCATGTGCTCCACATGAGCCACCATCTGACTCTGGCCGTGGACGAGGCCGAAGAGCTGCTGCACGTGGCAAGGAGCCTGCCAGGGGCAAACGTGCTCGCAAATGAACTTGTGTCCCCATTAATCTCCACCGTTATGTCTTCCCAAATCTTCCATTGAGCTGTGTGTGTCAGCATCCTGTGTCAACATCCGTGCCCAGGGTCACCACTTTTGCACGCGGTTCAAATGTCATGTTTGGTTCCCCTGTTGCCCTGTTTCGGCTACCATTACTGTGTGCTGTACTTGAAGTGTTGGTGCTGTACTTTTGTTGTGAAGCCACCTGATGTGTTCCTAATGATTCTGCTGTGGCTATTTATTCTATATTATTTCTTTTTTGGCCTGTTATGGTCCCATTTGTTTTGTGATGTTTTTTAAATTTTTACCAAAGTTTCTTTAATAAATGTTATTTTGGCCCCACAAATGTCTGTATTAATTGATACATGCAGAAGTGCCATGTGTATTAGTATTAATAATATTAAGTTGTGTTCATTATTTGCAGTGTAAAAGTGTGTGACAAGTGCAGCATGTAATGTTCCCTTTAAGCTGCAATGCTTCCAATTGTAGCAGTGAGAAGCGTGTAATTAACAAGTAATGGGTAAAGTATGTGATTGTATTGGGTTCAGGTGACATTGGTTGAGGTGCGTCCGTCCTGATTAGGCGTTCCGATTGCCTAGCGCATGACGAGTGGTGTCCGCAAAGCAAGAGTAGCCTTTTGGACACCGCACATTTCTTCCCTTTTTGTTCGCGTGCATTCGGCGTGCTGTCCGAATGCACGCCTACCAAAATATGTGTACTCCCCCGTGTCCGCCCATGTTTCCGCCCAGTTTAGCCCACTTTGAAACTACGCCCCTGTGTCATTCCGCATGACGCCCATAACACACCCATATTGGCCGAGTGATTGCGGTGCACATTTCTGTACGGTATTAATGAGAACAAGTACGGAGACCATGCGTGGCACATGCGCGTCGCGTTCTCCACGCATGCGCAGACGGCTAAAAAACGCCATCCGAAAGAATTCGGAAAAGTACGCACCGATCAGAATAAGGGCCAAAGTTCTGTTGCTTTTAGAATTGCACTTTTTAATTTTTCCCACTTATCCTGCACTCCTTCCAAGTTCTTCCACTCTGCCAAAGAATCCCTTACAGAGTTTCCCATCTCTACAAAATCAGCCTTCCTAAAATCTAACACCTTTGTTTTTGTGTGCGATGAGTCAGTCTCTGTCTTTATTTTGAACCATACTGCTTGATGGTCACTGGATCCCAGATTTTCACCCACATTTATGTCAGATATTCTGTCACCATTTGTAAGTATTAAGTCTAATATTGCGTCCTTACGAGTGGGCTCCCTCACCAATTGCTGGAGGGATGCTCCTTGCAAGGAATTCAGCATGTCCCTACTTCTGGTGGAACTTGCAACAGGCAGCTCCCAGTTTACATCAGGTAGATTAAAGTCTCCCATGATTATCACCTCTCCTTTTAATGCCATTTTATTGATGTCCTGCAATAGGCTCTTGTCTAGTTCCTCTTTCTGACCTGGTGGTCTGTAGATCACCCCTATACGAAGAATCGCCTTCTCCCCTGTTTCTATGGTTACCCAAAGGGCCTCCGTTTTTTCTTCAATACTTTGTATTAAGGTAGTCTTTATATATTTTTTCACATATATTGCAACCCCTCTTCCAATTTTTCCCATTCTGTCCTTCCTAAATAAAGTATATCCTGGTATAGCTATGTCCCAGTCATGATTTTCATTGCACCATGTCTCTGTAATAGCCACAATATCCAGTTCATCCCTTGTCATTATTGCAATTAGTTCTGGGATTTTATTTCCTAAGCTTCTAGCATTTGCACACATAGCTCTTAAAGTTGTGTTTGTGCTTCTCCTGCTGCTAGCTATGTTCATCTTTCTGCCTATATCTATTCGGTTTTGATCGGCATTATCTTCTGTTGCAGTGGATAGGCTTTCTGTTCCATTTGCCTGCAGAGACAATACCTCTAGGTTGGGGGAGCAGATTTCTTCATTCTTATTTGGTTCACTGCCCCCCTCTGCTAGTTTAAATAGTTGCTTATGAAGCTTCCAAACTTCTCACTTAATATTCTCGTTCCCCTTGAAGATGGGTGCAGGCCATCACTTTTATATAAGGCTCTGTCTTGCCAGGTAGCTTGACTTTGACCTAAATATCCAAATCTCTCCTCGTTGCACCAATTCCTTAGCCAAACATTGAAGTTTCTAATTCAGAGTTCTATCTTCCCCTTGGTGTACTGGCAATACTTCTGAAAAAGTTACAGTTGTTGCCACCTGTTTTAGAGCAGGTCCTAACTTTCTAAATTCATCTTTTACGGCCATGACTTCAGCATTAACCAGGTCATTTGTGCCTAGGTGGATGAAGACATCCACCTCCCCATCTTTTCTTGCTGCCTTTACAATTCTTAGCATGCGTTCTTTATCTCTTGGAGCTGTGGCTCCAGGTAAGCACCTTACTTGTTTCTCTACTTTAGTAGCATTTCCCAGATTAACTCCTCTAATTATGGAATCTCCCAAAAGAAGTGCAGTCCTTTTTGGAGGTGAAATTTTCCTGGTCCTACAGTTAGTAGAGGTAGAAGTCCTCATATCTTCCTGTTCTTTATTGCCTATGTTGGTCATACATTCCAACCCTGCAAGAGCAGCATATGAGTTTTGCAGTGTGACCACTTGGGGAATGTGTCTGATGCCCTCTGTCAGTCTCTGCCTTTCAGAGCCCACAGCAGTCCAGGCAGAATGTCTTCTGGGGGCTCTCTGAGGCAGTGGTGGTTGCAAGGACACAGACATCCTACGTAGCTCAGCATGCAGTTTAGCTATCTCCTCCTGCAGTAAAGAAAATTGTTTGCAGATTGGACAGCAGCCGAGTCTCCAGAATGTCTCCCTCAAAACAAATGCATTACATCCACTGCACTGCACCAGGCCAAACATTGTATCAGATGTATGGTAATAACTATAATAATATGTGTTTTGGCTTTTGTGTTCAAACTCACCTTTTTCTGTATTCTAAATCACCTGCTTCTGTTTCCAACTCACAAGTCACTTAAATATTCAAGCTTCACGTTAGTCTGCAAGCTTCTCTCTCAATGAGCAAGCTCCAATGAGTCTTGTCTCTACTTAAATAGTATGTCAGGCACCTGTTTACACTCAGCTCCTCCCCCTAATCTCTCTTCACACCTAGATTTAGCTCCTCCTCCTAGTATCTGTTCACACCTAGTAACAATACACTGCTTCTATTTCCAACTCACAAGTCACTTAAATATTCAAGCTTCACTTTAGTCTGCAAGCTTCTCTCTCAATGAGCAAGCTCCAATGAGTCTTGTCTCTACTTAAATAGTATGTCAGGCACCTGTTTACACTCAGCTCCTCCCCCTAATCTCTCTTCACACCTAGATTTAGCTCCTCCTCCTAGTATCTGTTCACAACTAGTAACAATACACTATAGTAACAATACACTATACAGATACAGGCACAACCAATCACACTCAGATTTCTCCCTCAAAATTACAGTCTCTATATAGATAGACAGATAAAGAATACAAGACAGACAGAATGCAAGATAACTCACCTGCTTCTGTTTCCAACCCACAAGTCACTTAAATATTCAAGCTTCACTTTAGTCTGCAAGCTTCTCTCTCAATGAGCAAGCTCCAATGAGTCTTGTCTCTACATAAATAGTATGTCAGGCACCTGTTTACACTCAGCTCCTCCCCCTAATCTCTCTTCACACCTAGATTTAGCTCCTCCTCCTAGTATCTGTTCACACCTAGTAACAATACACTGCTTCTGTTTCCAACTCACAAGTCACTTAAATATTCAAGCTTCACTTTAGTCTGCAAGCTTCTCTCTCAATGAGAAAAGAGCCCATCCTGGCAAAGAGCTGGAAGCAGTGTGATACAATGAAACAATGTCCCTCGTAAAATGGTCGCTGACTCAGAGAAGACAGTTATTAAGGATGCAAGATGAGGCCACCGCATGGATAATGGCAACAGGCAGAGTACCAGGACCACAGACATGAAGATCTGCCCGTCTCGGCGATCCAGCAGGGGAACAGTAACAGACCCAGCCAAAGCGGCCCTCCCATTAGCAGAGCAAAAATAGCCCCCCCCCCCCCCCCCCGCAGACCCCTGGTGCCCAAAAAAACCAAGAGCCTCCAAGCCACTGCGGGGTCTGCTGAGCTATTGCTATGCGCGTACACACATCATCTATTCACCGCTGCTCTGAGCAGAGCAGGAAGTGACAGGGGGACTCCCAACTGGCCCCTATGACCAAAGGACCCTGCTGCCTGCAAGTGTGACAGTGGGAACGTTACCAATTAACAGGACCAGGTAATCGGGACAGCTGGGAAGTATGGTGTGATAGCATAATGCTGTCACGCTGCTTCCTGGTGTGGGTACCCCACAGCCAATGACCATGAGTGACTATTGTGCCATTGGAGAGGATTCTACGGGCTCACTCTCTGTAAAAATATGATACTAGCCCATAGGGTCATGCTATCTGGAGATGGAGAAACTATGGAAGCTGTGGCTGCTGACTAAAATGGAGGTTTCTCAGTAAATATCTCTGATCTCTCCATAGTACATTTGGGTTCTAGTACATCTGGTATATGCCCCAAACATGGCTGTTTGTGTGGAATATCCCACAAATATTGCTTAATAGGCCCCGGAGGATTACTATTTTTGTTTTAAAGTAATTGGTAAAAAGTCACCGATTAAGCATAATAACACCTGGCACTAGTATTGAACCTCTGTCTTTTATAATTTAAACCCCATTAGTAAATAAGTCACACACAGAAATGAGTGTTCAGGGAACGCGTGCATCATACTTTTGTGGCGTTAGTTATATGAATAAGATGCAAATGTCTGTCAGGATAGCTGACGCCACCAAGTCACAATGCCTGTGGTTCGCCAAACAGGGACTCTTTGGTGTGATTTGATGATAGGTGTATGTGGCTGAAAAGGCATACCTCCCAATAGCCCCAATTTTCACAGGACAGTCTCTTCTTTTTGGAACTGTCCCGAATCCCACCCATGGCCGGCAGTGCCTTACGGTGGGGGAGCATCTATTCACTGAAGAGAGGTACAGGGGGCATGGCCAGTAGCTCTCACATGGCTGGCCATGCCCATACAGCGGACAAAATAGTGGCAAGGCCTCGCGTTAGCGCCGCGATCATAGGTCACGCTCCGTGACGCATTTGTCCAGATGAATGTTGGGAGGTATGAATATGTAGTTCATTTTTAATAGCCCAGATATATAGCAGTCAACAGGGGTTCATGATTCTGTCATTCTATTTATAGGTCATCTGTATTTAGGGATCTGTATGAAAAATTAACAGCCAATACCCGGAGAGCGCTGTATGAATGGATTACTCAAATTCTGCAGAACTCCTACGCAGCTAATGGTGAGTGCTAATTATGTACCAGCAACAAGGGATGTATTTGTACCAAAGAAAAGAGCATGTGTATTGTAACGCTATTAGTCTGTGAAGCCAACAATACGGTGGAAATAGGATAGTCTGTGAAAGGGAAATCAGAATCAGTGGAGCAAGTTCTGTTTTACTAATCTCCATGTCTGTACACACCAGATAGGAAAAGGGAGATCACCTCAGGCCGAGCAGTGGCCCTTACACTGTGCAATAAACAGCCAATGAGACTGGGGAGAATTCCTATGCTTCCATAGAATAACAGGTTATTAATCATTTATTATCTAAGTAGGACTTTTCTTTATTTTTATTATGTCATATAAAATTGTATCAAATTTGTAAACTGTACCGCCCAATATTATCTGCAGGCTGCCCTGGAAACTTTTACAGCAGGGGCACTTTAAGAGAGGAGGAGGTAATTGTTTATTCCAATATTTATGCCGAGGCAATTTTTAAAATAAATCTTCACTGTCTACAATTGTAAACAATTACTTTAATGCAAAAAATATCATCAATATATTTATTAAATCACAGTACACCTTAAAATAAAAATTTACTCCAAGCTGTATTTTCCCTATTGATCACAGCAAATCTTGAGAAGAAAAAGTTTTTTAGTCATTAATTATTGTTTAGAAATTATTGCATGCACTGGTATAGATCGTTGTTCCTCTTAGTTTTCATAAATGTCTCACAGAAGCCTGCAGTGCTACCGTTTCCTGCTTCCTCAACTGCTGGTCCTCTTTGCCTGGTTCTGTTTGCTGGCACTTCGGTCATGCTTACCTAGTTTTTAGTGCTCCTCTCCGGGAGAAGCTCAGAGAAGAGACACTGACAGGAAGTTTGGGGGTTGCGGCCAGACGCCGACATCATTAAGCCCCACCAAGGGTGGTGGGTGGCCCTTGGTGATTTGTAAGGCTGCGAAATTCGCAGCCTTGCGAGTAAACCAGAATAAGGGCCCATGTGAAAAACATGCAGGTGAATACATAAATCCATTTTGTGTGTAGACTTGGATTCCATCTTCATTATAGTATGTAAATTTTGTCCGGGCGGCTTTAAACTGCTCGCTAAGCAGCAAACGACCACTTTTTTTGCACTAAAACCGGGTATCCATTAACAACGGTGATTATTTTATGTTCTTCAACAATGTCTATATAGTGTTCCTGGAAAGCCGCTGTCCCATGAGCCCAGTGGCATAACTATGAATTGGGCGCCCCCCTGCCGTTAATGGGGGGAGCCCCCCGCCGCACCCCCCGCCCGCAGCCTTACCTTGCTTGCTGGTCCCGTCCCGGCTCCCTTGCTGGCTTCATTCTTCTGCTAGTGAGACGGACCAACACAAAATGTCCGCCACCATACAGCAGACAGTTTCAGAGTATTGTGGTGCGTCTCACTAGCAGAAGAATGAAGCCAGCAAGGGAGCCGGGATAAGACCAGTGAAGTCAGGTAAGGCTGCGGGCGGCGGATTGCCGGGTGGCAGATGGGCGGATGGGAGGGGGCTAACTATAGCACCACAGCCCCCCGGCGCCCACACATGCACAGCGCCCCCCCGCGGCCACGGGGGCTGCGGTGCTATAGTTACGCCTCTGCATGAGCCTAATAGTACAACTTTCCAGTAACAGCAACAGCATACATTGCCGTACAGTGTTACTGCACATGTGTGATCTTAGTTCACTCCCGCACACAGCGAGAGCCAGAACAGCAGAGGAACCCAATTGGATCCCTAATCACACACACAGGCAATAGCTCCTTCCAATAGGAATCAGTGGGCTAATGTCATCTGTGTTTGTCCCCCCAGTCAGTTTTCGGAGCCTGATGAATGGATGGTGCTTACTTCAGGGTAGGAATGATGAATGAGTCCATTATACTACTACTTCTGTACAGCGGATCCATTCACCTTAAGGAGACATCGCTACATTTAGCAGAGGGTTGATTTTATGTGCAATTAATAGACTAATTATTTACTTCTAATTAATAGAGTTTTAACTATTCAACAGGCATCAACGGAAGGTTTTGTTGTAACAAGATCATACTCAATACTCACAACTGTCATCTTTATACATAAACTGGACTATATTTCATGCGTACACTATTATGTATTATATGAATGACCTTACATTTGCGCAGATGTCAATGGATCCACATCATGGGTGACTGCAGAGAGCCTCTGGATCCTGGGCAGATTCATGGTCCTTCTCCCACTGGATGAAATTAGGAAAATCAGTGTCGGTGAAGTAAGTAAAAGACAGAAGTTTAAAATATAATATTCTTGTAATACAGAACACATTTGTATCACAGTTGCTAGCCCACATTACACTGTTACATTTTTTGGGGAAAAGGAATGAGAGATAGATACATTTCCATTGAATCATCAGCACCATTTCCCAGCACTTTACCAAGTACAGTAGCTCTTACTAACTGCTTTGGGGCTCACCTACATTTGGATATAGGTCATTTTAAAGGATTCCTCTTAGATGTAGAAGTACACACCCACACTTCTAAGTTCCTTATCGACAATCCCTTTTCACAATCTCTCTATATGTGGAACTAGACACACCCTTTGGGTGGAGTATGACACGCCCCCTCATTGGGGTGCTTTGCAAAATTCTACTACCAACTATAATCTCCCTGAAACTCGTTTTCAAAAGTAGGCAAGAATGATTTGTATTCAGTACCTGGATTCTTTTAATTTTTAAACTGTCCCCAAATTTATCATATTAATATCTTCTGTATATACTTAATTTTGTGCAATGCAATTAGGAATGAACATGTATTCTATTTAGTCAACTCCTGTATAAGGCCATTACATAATTACATGTACAGTTAATTAAATACAGAACATTTCCCATATAAATCTGTTAGTAGTAACTTATTAGAGTGACATGTTATACTGCTTTCAGACCGGAATGCAGGGCCCACTGGGACTTTTAAATGGTTCAGTCACAGTTCGACCCTGCATGTGCGGCCTGTTCAGATCGCATCAGCGAACCGGCAATATTGTTGGGGCGGAGCGTCATCAGGGGGCAGGGGAGGAGGCAGTGCTTAGAGCTGGCGCTGCTCCAAGCACTGCCTCCTCCATAGTGTGAACGGGAAACGGGTCGCTCAAACCGATTAACCCATTCACACTGCACTGCAACGAACCGGTAAGAACCCTTCTTCCTTACCTGTTTCGATTGCTGTGTTGCTACCGGTTAGCTGTAACCGGTAACCCCTTTCACATTGCATGAATTACCGGGTTGAACCAGCGAGAAACCGGCATGAACCCTTTAATTTTGTGCAAAGATGCAAGGGGTATTAGACACTATTTTATGAAATGCTGCATTGTGACATAGAACCCCCCTCGTAGTAAATTTAAACTCACACAGATGTTGTACTGTGGAGAATGTGTGTAGAATTGTTCACAAAGGTTTATTATGTAAACCCGTGATTAGCATTAGATTAGAGACACATAACACAGGGGGGCTCATACCCAGTGTTGATTTTTACCTATGGGCTACAGGGCTGCAGCCCCAACCAGGTGAAATCCTCTGTTCCCTCCGAGATGCCTCTCTATTCACAGCTGCAGGGCAGCCCCCAAAATGGGTTCTGCGCATGCGCAGTACCACAAACCTGAATATGCCTCTGAAGGCTGCTGCAAAAGCAGCCCATAGCAGCGCATTCGCAGTAGGTAAGAAGCTACTGAGCATGCGCTTGCCCCGTGCCAGGTACCAGCGGCTGGGACCAGGATTTGCGGCAGCAGCAGCAGGGAGCACTAGTACAGCAGCGGTGGCAGCTAAGGGGGGGCATCGTGGCAGCCCCCCTCCTCCGCAGAGGTAAGAGCCGACGCTGCTCATACCCACTCCTCCATCCCCCCACATCTAGTCAGTACTGCCCCACTTGTCATACTGCCCACCCCCACAGTGCAATGCTAGTGTAGCTGTGTGCTCTTGTGTGTGTGTGTGTGTGTGTGTGTGTGTGTGTGTGTGTGTGTGTGTGCGAAGGGGAGTGAATAGTACACTGTGTATATGGAATATAAACCATTGGTGTATATCATATTTAAAATAATATCTGCATAATGTCTGGTGTACCATTCCTTTCCTAGATTCGGATTTTTATTAGTTACGACAATGCCACAAAGCAGCTTGATACAGTGTCTGATATTACACGGGACCTGGCAAACGCGTTCCTGGAGCTTATAAATTCATCAGGGTTTGATATGAGAAACATCTCCACGCTGTACAGGTGATGAAGTCAAATTGTCATTTAGAGCCTTATTGGTATTTTAATGTCTACACCATAAACAGGCTCCGGTACTCTTTACCTAGCACGGCGCCCATCGCGGGCATCGCGGGTACATTTATGTGTGCCCGCGACGCGACCGACGCGATGCTCACGATTTCCCATTGAAACCCATGTTAAACATGGAAATCGCGTCGGTCGCGTCGCGGCCGGCCATAAATGTGCACACGATGGCCGCGACGCGATGCCCACGATTTGCCATAGGAATTAATGTTAAAAGACCCGATGGACACGATTTTAATGTTAAATGGCTCAATGGACCCGATTTTAGCATAGGAAACAATGTTAAATGGGCCTTAGAGCCCAAATAGTTACCCTGAACTCAGAAATGGCCCCCCCAATTTTTTACGCCACCCCACGATCAACGTGAACCCGAAGCGTGGCGAGCGCAGCGAGCCCGCGAGGGGCGGCGGTACGCGTCCTCCGACCTTTTCATACCCCCACTATCCACGTCGGCATGGAGTTGAGAATAGAATAGTGTGGCGAGCGTAGCGAGCCACCGAGCCCGAAGCGTAGCGAGCGCAGCGCGCCC
Organism: Crinia signifera; assembly: GCF_055691185.1. NCBI lineage: Eukaryota > Metazoa > Chordata > Amphibia > Anura > Myobatrachidae > Crinia > Crinia signifera. Next base: position 61,949,455 of record NC_139223.1, on the reverse strand, counting down.
CGCGAGGGGACGCGGATACCTTCACAGCTAGACGCGTCCCCTCGCGGGCTTCACAGGTGTCCGTGGCGACGCGGACACCTGTGAAGCCCGCGAGGGGACGCGTTTACCTGTGAAGGTATCCGCGTCCCCTCGCGGGGCTCGCTGCGCTCGCCACGCTTCGGGCTCGGTGGCTCGCTGCGCTCGCCACACTATTCTATTCTCAACTCCACGCCGACGTGGATAGTGGGGGTATGAAAAGGTCGGAGGACGCGTACCGCCGCCCCTCGCGGGCTCGCTGCGCTCGCCACGCTTCGGGTTCACGTTGATCGTGGGGTGGCGTACAAAATTGGGGGGGCCATTTCAGAGTTCAGGGTCATTATTTGGGCTCTAAGGCCCATTTAACATTGTTTCCTATGCTAAAATCGGGTCCATTGAGCCATTTAACATTAAAATCTTGTCCATCGGGTCTTTTAACATTAATTCCTATGGCAAATCGTGGGCATCGCGTCGCGGCCATCGTGTGCACATTTATAGCCGGCCGCGACGCGACCGACACGATGTCCATGTTTAACATGGGTTTCAATGGGAAATCGTGAGCATCGCGTCGCGTGCGGGCATGTTTAGCCCGCATACGACGCGACCGACACGATTTTTTACCTCACGATGCCCACGATCAAGATCGTGGGCGCCGTGCTAGGTAAAGAGTACCCAGGCTCCTTTCCAGGAATTTTAACGGAGGGCCTGTGATGTCATCGCCGGGCACAATCCGCCCGCCTCTGTCGCAGATGACACGTAAGGTCAGACTTACTTTTGCATCGACTGAAATACCAATTTTATGGTTCATGAATTGTGTATGGATTTGCAAGTGGATAGCGAATAGCAATCCATTCGCAAATCACTCACAAATTTACACAGGGCAGGTTTTCTTTCTGGAGAGCGGCTAAGTCACGACAGTACTCTTGTAAGCACTCCTTAACATTCAAGAACTCATTTGGACATGAGTACACCCTACAGAGAACTAACTTGTTTAATGTTGATCTAGGAAGAATGCATGTTAATAATATGCAAGACATACAGTAAAAATATTTTTCTTGCCAGTAATATTGATAATCCAACTAAAAAAGCCTCACGCCTTTATTTGTGGCCATCTTCTATGCACAGTAATGCTGTAAAGGATCACTCACCTCAAGCTGGCGATATGTATGGCCAAACTAGGTGCTGAGCTTGGTGTTGTGTCCTAGCAGTAGGACATGTTTGGAGAATATATTGCAATGTTTTTCAGTATAGTCATCTATTAAAGCTATCACCTTTGACTACTAAGATTAACGTTTACATGTTTTTTCCTTACCAATTCTGTTTCTATGAATCACTTGCTGGATGTGGTCGCGTTAGATGTGACCACATCAGGTTGGGCTTTCCCTGACATGGTCACAATTTACAGAAGCACCCAGTGTGTGGCTTCCAGATTATGTCAATCTGGGATAGAACTTCACTTCTACTCTGCTTCCTGCTTCCCTCCCGTTATGCCTGCCATTAAGCCAGTGGTGCAGCAATAGTCCCTGGAGGTGATGGGTGGCTTGTGGATGCTGGGGGTTTGCGGGGGTTATTACTATGCCACTAATGGATCTGCAATGGATACTTGCCTATGGTTGTGCCTGGGCCTGCCCCCATTGAACATGCCCCTCACAAAATGTTGAAATATTTTTAATGAGGGCAGGCCTGAGAAGCTCATGGTGGTGGTTGCCAGAAGGGCAGAAGCCCCTGGCAAAGAGCAGAAAACCAGACAGCGAGCAGGGGATGTGGCAGATGTGACTGCAGACCTGCAGAAGATGTAGGGGGAATCCCCTGGCAATGGTACCAAACAGGTACCATGGGGGGCCAAACAGGTACGATGGGGGAGGGATTTTTTGGTGGGGCAGAGGGAGGAAATTGATTTATAGTTACAACACCGCATGCAGCTTATCCCTGGTGAATGGGCGACCTGGCGGTACCCCAAACTCTACAGCTGCAGATTAGTAGCCATTGGAAAATCACAAGAAGCCACCCTACGCTTCCCTCAGCTGGGAAAAAGAAAGGTTGTAATGTGCAATGGCACAATATTCTGCCCATCGATGGTTTAAACAATGTTTATTTTAAAAACAATTACCAAATTGTGTTTAAAACAAAAAATAAATGTTGGGTTATTGTGATACTCCAGGTGACAAAAATCCTAGTATCAGCCGGGCCTACAGATAACACTGTCCTATGCAAATAAGATAGTACACTGTTCTAATGGGGAGATTCCAGGCACCTTTATGCCCTCCTTGAGTTGGCCTATGACAAGTAGAAGACCATCTAATAATAAACTGCTCCTGCTACATTCCTTTCCATTATAACCTCTTACAATACTGTACATGAGAATCTCACTATACCCGAGCTTCGCCTCAGGCCTAGCATTATCAGCGCTAGCCCCCTGCTCGCATATAGTGGTTCGAATTTACATTTTCGGTGTGGATTATAAAACGGAAATGAAATCATTGTAAAGGATGATTACTGAGGCTCTTTGATGTAGTTTTAAGCATTCTGGTCATGTATGAGTACAATGGTGACCCTGCTGCTGTCAATCATAGGCTGGGATTGCTGGTCTGCTTCTACGATGATGTACAAGATTTTGATTCTACTATGGCTAAAGCGTTATTGCATCAGATGATTAAGTGCAACCAGCTGCGGGGCTTCCATGCTGATGTACAGAAGGTGCGTGTACAGTATTCTTATTCTATCCTTATTCTGATGGCGTAATGCCTGCGAAACGTACTCATGTATAATGCAAAGCCCAAACACTTCAGGCAGTAATAAAGATGATAACATGTTATATTTGGACATGTGTAATAGATTGTAATAGATTATAAAACTATACATTTTACTTTGTGTACTTTGTTAATTACATGACATGCTGACCCCCTAATGGATATGGTTTTCGTTTTGTTGCATTTTGTGACTTTTATATACATATAAAGGCTGCAAGTAGATGTTTTCTTTTATATCAACATTCCCGAGCTAATTGTGTCATAAGGAGCGTACCCATAGGGATGCTGCGATTGGTGCAAAATTTGCATAAGAGTGGGTCTAATTGACGCAGTTACTGCAGAATGCATAATTAGGCCCTGCCCCCTCTACTGGGCTGCGTGCTAGCTCCCCATTCTGTCCACTCGAAGTGGGCAAAATGTGGGAGGGGTTCCCATCATTCTGGGGGTGTGAGGGACAACTTCAAAAATTGGGAGTCTCACAGAAGTTTCGGTTGAGTCGGTATGATTGAAACAATACTAATACATTTTGCAATAAATAGAGTTTTTTTGCATGACCTTGGCCATGGGAATGGGTTTACCCATCACATCTATGTAACCTGATCAGGAATTCCTGAACATTCTAGGGTTCAATTCTAGGGTGGGGGATGTATATTTGCTTACGTCTTAATTAACCCTTTGAGTGCCAAATTAATTTGTCAAAATAAGTGTGAAAATTGCTAAGCAAACATTTTTATTCATCATAATGACCTGTAATGTTACTTTATATAGGAAATATATTTTTTTTTACACAACAATTTATATTTGAATCTATATAACAAATGTGAGCGATGCTGGCATTAAGCGGATATTTTGCACATTGCTCACAGAGATGTTGGCACTCAAAGGGTTAAATATTACCATCCAGTTTGGATAAGTCAGACTCTTCTACGTCACAAGCATCAAATTAAGATGACAAGCTACTATTACATGACTATTCCCCCTACAGACCTGCGTAAGTCTGTCACTGAGGCTGCTACAATTCCTAAATGGATATTATTCTATATACAGTATATATTTGAGGTGAACATATGTTATACAGAAGCTTATATAGAGATCATTGATGTAAAGGGGCATACACAGCCTCTAAGCAATCTCACTAGATCACTTAGAAAAAGAGTACAGCACGCTCCGTGCGTATGCCCTGCAGCAATGCCAATGCACGGCGCCGCACATCGGTATCATCAGCTTGGAAAGCCAGTGCTTGCACTGGCATTCCCCAGGTCGCAGGGCTTTGCCTATTAAAAAAATAAGTAAAGCCACACTCAGCACAAACGCTCAGCACACTGCTTAGCACACATGTGCTGAGCGTTCATGCTGCCGCATGTCACTCAGCACAAAAGCCCCATCGCCCTGTGTGTATGGGGCTTAAGATGTTGGTGCAGGGCTCACGGAAATATTTTTTTTTAAAGACAGTAGAGTGGCTACATGCTCTACCTCCCCTTATTTATACCCCTTTCATGATTTTTCACGTGCACCCGCATAATACTGGGATTAGCGTATGTCTGAAAGAGTCTACCCAGGATTATAGTTCACTAAAATCCCAGGTCCTGCGCAACGGCAATTGACCAAGGATTTTGAAAAACCCGGGATTTAACCGGCTTTAAAATCCCAGGTATCAGTCTCCCACTATGGCAGGACAGCAGAGCGCACTGTGCCAGCAATCTCCAAAAAGATCATTGAGATATATATATATATCATTGAGATATATATATATATATATATATATATAGAGAGAGAGAGAGAGAGAGAGAGAGAGAGAGAGAGAGAGAGAAGCAGCATGGTTGGCACTCAGAGACTTGAAAATGCTTTATAAATGCTTTATGGCATTGTGGTCAAAGACCAACACCAGCGTTTCCAGCTTCTGCTCGTCCTCAGGTCTGCTCGTCCATACCCTGAGGATGCGCAGAAGCTGGAAACGATGGTGTTGGTGTTTGACCACAATGCCATAAAGCATTTATAAAGGATTTTTTAAGTCTCTGAGTGCCGCCCATGCTGCTTCTCTGTCTGTGTGCCTAACTGGTCTGGGGAAGGCACCTCAGCAAGCTGCCGGTATATATACAGGCTTTTGTAGATTTTCCATTCCACTGTCAGAAACTGAATCATGGTCCATTCTCCTATTAGTTGTTGCCTAAATTTTTTTTTTACTTGAATATAAAGTAAAACTAATATCAATTCAGCATCAGCACTAATAAACTACTGATTGGCTCTTTGCAGCTGAAGTCTCAGCTCCTGCAAATTGCAACTTTAAACCAGACTTTGAAGGAGAGTCTGGGGTCTCTGTCAGATGCTGTGGTTGGACTGACCATATCCCAGCTTGAATCATTATCGCCAGAAGCTGTGCAGGGTGCTATCCTTACACTCCAGCAAGTCTCAGGGTTGACCAAGAGCCAGATTATGGTTTTAACAAGGAAGTTTCTCCATTCCGAGAAGGTAAGTGTGATAAAGAACACATAACAGCATGATAACAATCACAATGGGTTTGTCCATCACCAGGCTCCACCACAGCTATCTGAACTGAGCTGGAACTTGTAATGAATGCCTGCAAGCAAATCTCTCGTTGGTAGGTGCCATCTTCCCAGTAATATCTTTAGAAAGATGATGCCGCTCATTGAAAGCAAAGACTCTGGCATAGGGATGGCCATCGACCATCGATGATTCAAAATCATTGATTGGTTACGACCGATGTCAAATACTTTTGCCATCGATGGGGGAGAACCAGATGGTTTCACTCAGCTAAACTGATGTTTTTTTCATTAAGGTAGACAGAGAGCATAGCTCCACCCCACCGACAACCCTAAATCCCCTCCCACATGTTCTGATTGGCCCACGGACCAGTCAGTCAAAAAAAATTGATGACTTTTGATAGGTAAAACATCGATGGTCATCCATCACATAGTTTTTTACTTTTGATGGCTGGTTGCAGTATCATCATTGATGGTAAACATCGATGGCGACTGCACCGATGGCCAGCCCTACTCAGAGCCTTTGCTATATTCTGTGCATGTGCCACCTTATCAGATACTACTGGGAAGATGGCGCCGACCACATAATAAGTAGGGGGAGGCCTGCGGAATGCAAAATGGTGGATGTGGTGGCTGCACATGGGCGTTAATATGAACCTGAGTGCACGCATAGGGCCTGATTCTGAGTAGGACGCGAGTAGATTTGGGTTGCCCAGATTTCAGCAGACCGCATATGTTCCAGCATGCTGGAAATTGTTGACAGCTCATGCACAGAATCAGGGATACTTACATGGACCTGATCGCAAGTGCAGACTGAGTATACCACTCTGGTTACTTCCGGCAGGTAACTGGACAGCGACCATACGGAACAGTTCCATCTAGTGGGAGTATCCCGGAGTGTCGAGGAGTGGAAGCCAACCTCAGTAGCAGGCAGACAGAGATAGCACATGTTTTAGATCACAGGTTCTTAAATTCGGTCCTGAGGACCCCACACAGTGCATGTTTTGCAGGTCTCCTCACAGAATCAAGTGAAATAAATGGCATCACCTGTGGATATTTTAAAATGTGTGAACGAGTAATGAATGCACCTGTGCACCTGCCAGGTGACCTGGGAAACGTGAACTGTGTGGGGTCCTGAGGACCGAGTTTGAGAACCTAACAAGCAGGTAAACGCCGCCCTGCCAAACGACACCCCCCCCCCCCCCCCCCCCCCGCTGAGCTAATCCTTGCACTAGCATGCCAGTGGATGTGTTCACATACACATTCACTCAAATGCGGCCGCGAGGAGGAGAAATCATTCGATGGTCGCTCATCATCGACTGTTCATAAAGAAAAGTCAGCCTGGTCTGAATTCTCTAGTGTACGCTTCCCGACTAATTAGGGCTGGGCACTGAGGTCATGTGACCTGCTTTCGCAAGGATACGCTGAGCATTTCTATAAATTTCTGCCTGTTTCCCTGCTTATGCCCCATGCCCACCCCCTTTCCCCCCACTATTGAGTGAACATCCCAGTGACTGTTAACCTCGCTACAGGCGTTTGCTACGCGCACATAATCACACATGCGTAACCCCCGAACATCGGCCAGGAGAGCGAATTCGGACCTGACCAAGAATGTAATTGTAACAAAAAATAAAAAAGTTATCAGCACTGTCATCCCAGTGGTAATAATGTAATAACTGGAACTGACTGGTGTGTACAGAATATACAGGGGTACATTTACTTAGATGGGAGTTCTATTGAAGGTGGTTGCCCTATCCAATCAGATTCTACTTCTTATTTATTACCTTCTACATTCCTCCAAACTTTTTGATAGATTAAATTCAAGACCTGTTCCGAAAGGGGGCGGAAGTACTGGGTGAGTGGGCACAGCCTTGGTGAGAAGGGGCATGGCCTTTCACCATACCTCCCAATTTAGTCACTTTGGAGGCAGGCCCAGTGCTCTCCGGGCAGCTGGGCAGCCCCGGCTCCCTCCCTGCACTGAAAAGATGCCTTGTGCATGAGCACGGAATCACTGCAGGGATCACTGACCGCTCTGCAGAAGCAGAGAGGCAGAGATCTCCGGCTCCCTCAAGTGCCCCCCACCCACAGAACACCGCCACTTGTGGAAAGGACAATTAGCGGACTGTTCTGCTGTAGTCGGGACAGTTGGGAGCTATGCCTTTTCGAAGATAATAGATATAATCTGATTGCTTGCTGTGGGCTACATCCCATCTTCAATAGAACTCCCATCTTTACCCCATAGAGTGCATTAACCCCTTCAGTGGTAATCCTGAGAATTTTCCGGGCTATGCCTTAGTGCCCAGACTGGCAAGCCCGGAAAATTCTCAGGATTGCCGCTGGTTAGAGCCGGCTCCGGCTGTTCGGTGGCGCGTCCCCCCAACCCAGCTGTGTGACAGTCTATGGGGAGCGCTACCTTAAAAAAAAAATATACCACTGAAGGGGTTAATGTGGAATATATAATCAGGATCACCATTTTAATATGGGAGTGACATTAAACTGCATTTACAGGACTATCCTGGTATAATATAGTTCATGAATCTTCGCTTTAGGTGCATTTCTGGAAGATTTAAGCCATCAGGATCTATATATTTGCTTAGATTTACTGCTTTAACGTTCTGTATTGATCACAGGTTTTAACATTTTCGAATATAAGTCAACTGGGAGAATTGGTTTCAGGCGTCAGTGCAAACTCGTTTTACGAGATGAATTCACGTGAGCTGTTGATGGCTTTGAAAAGTGGACTTACCCTGCATTCATCAGGTTTTTCCCCAGCACAGCAAGAAAGCATCCTAAGTAAGGTAATTCTATATTTATATTTATTATTTACTGATTTTCCTATTGCTTGGTTATATTTGGGAAAGGATGGGGGAAGGTTCAATGGGCCCGATTCAGACCTGGTGTCATGGCTGCAAATTTGCAATTATCGATGAACTGCACATGCATATTGGCCGCAATGCACGTGCGCAGTGCCCGGCTGCGATCAAGTCCTGCAACTTTTTCTGTTTGCTGGCCGTGTGTAAGGTGAATGACATGAAACGATCAGTGGAAACCGATCATTTCATGGGAGTACCAAGACTGTAGATTGTGTGCCAGAGCCTTTGCCATCTTCCTGCTACGCTCGCAGGGAATTTGTGAAAATATGCTCATAGTTCAGCTGCTGTCTTGTTTTAAGAAATGGCTGCTGTCAGTGCCTTACATTCACTCGTCATGTATATGAACAGGAACATTGGGGTTATTCAGACCTGATCACACGGCTGCAAATTCGCACAGCGCCCAATTATCGACACAACACGCATGTGTATGGACCGCACTGTGCACGTGCGACACATTGCTGCGATGAAAGCCTGCTCCTGTTCTTCTTCGCCAGCCATTCGTAAGGTGATTAACAGGACACCATCCTCTGTGGGTGGTAACCGGTAGATTAGTGGGAGTGTTATTGAAAACGTTAGGTGTGTCAAAAAAACCCACAGTGTCAGGGAAAATGCAGACGTGCTCAAGCCTGTTAGGGGAGGGTGTGTAGTGTTAGCTCCAGGCCGGATGTGCCTGTATTCATCGCAGCCGCCGAGTAAGTCCCTAGCTACTCCCAGTCTGCGGTGAGTGGTGACCAAAGAAAAAAATCGCTGTCCCAGTCGATGGTGACCGTCTTATGAATGGATTTAGATATTTTCGCATGGGTCTTCAAAGTCTTTGCTAGCTGTACACATCCATTCACATTTGCAAGGCGGGATTTTACTGTACCTGCTCGCTACCCACTGGGCATTCGTGGCCATGTGATCAGATCTGAATTGGCCCTATTGGATGCGCATCAGCCGCACAATTGGTCCTCCAAGCAACCTGATGCTGGCTCTGACTGGGCGGCTGGCCGGCTGCGCTAAGATTGTGGGGCCTTTCCAGCTGTGAATGAATTTGCACGTCCTGTCTTGCTTACATCCATAAGACAATCTCATTACCCCTGCATTTTTTTGTAGCCACTCCCTGTATACTCTCACAAATGCGTACTACTTGTCACTCACTGTGCATGCAGTAGCACTATTCACATTCTGCACGTACACAATGCGGCTTTGACACATGCGAAGTGACAAGAAATCCGTCCACTGCATCCGACATTGCACCTCTGAATCTGGCCCTGTGTCTTCTGTAAGCCTCAATAATGGGCCTGTTCTGCAAATTATATTTTTACACCTGGGACAACTATTCACAAGTTCCGCCACTGGATTTGCCAATAGGTGAATTATTCAATAGCAATGCATGTCTTTCATAGAGTGCTCTGTATATATTCCCAGTGGATGCCTACTAATAAAATGTTATGCAACAAACTTTATGGAAACCTAAAAAACATACTGTATATATACACACACAGGTGTGGGATACTAGATGTATAGAAAATATACAGCCAATAGGTGGACAGGGTGAAAAGCTTGACTGTATCATGTTGACAGGTACAGATCAACTTAAAAAAAAAGGTTGACACAAGTTTGTTTTATGTTTCTGTTTTGCCAAAATGTGTCAGTTTCACAGTCTATGAACACAATTAGTGCCAACGTAGAACCCCACGTCCTGCCACACTTGCCATGGGTTACTATACCCAATCATGGTCCACGTGGATGGTAAACGAAGCAAAAGTTGACAGAAAAAAAATTCCCCAAAAAGTGTGTTGACCATTTTGAACATGTTTTTGTACATACAAAAAGTAAGTGTGCAAGTCCCACAAATGTCCAGTTCCAACAGGGTTAAATTGAACCCAAATCCAAGATTCCTGCACTTTAGTCTGTAGTATGACCGGCAGCTCCTGATTAAACACCCGGATTCTGAAGGTCTGATTCTGATTGAATGTTTTTGTACATGTCTACCATACTGTAACTACTGCTGACCTTTTATCTGTCAACCATATGACCATGTCGACATATTGCATGTAGATCAGTGGAGGCTGCAGAGGGGGGCTGCAGTGCAGTTCAAAATTCAAATAGGGGAACTACAGCAACTGACAACAACTGCCATTCCAAGCTGACTCACTGGCAGTTGGTGTTTTTGCCCTGAATATTGGACTGTGCTGCAGCCCAACCCCAGAAGCCGCCACTGATGTCGGCCATATGGGGTCGACTTACTGACTGTCTCACGAGACACTATCTAGTGAATGGAACCCATATCCACTTTACTTCAGAAAACAGTATAATATTAACAGTTTTGTAACTTGTATAAATCTACTTTACAACGTACAGAATAGTTCTGTATGTGAGGCACTGAGGCATATTAATAGACTAAATTTATTGTCACACCATTCTCTCTTCCATGACATTTATTTCTCAAGAACAATACCATGAAATAAATGTGACACGCCACCATGACACCAGTCTTATGCCCTTGCTGTTTCTCTTCTAATTAGCTGATGTCTTCTGGAGAATTTCAGACAGTTTTGTCAGACGTAAGCGGAGTGTTCTTTAAAGAAGTGTCTCTCTCACAACTATTAGCACAAGGGAACTTGGATGCCGCAGTCCTAAAGGAGAAAGAGATGAGACGAAGCCAGGTAATTATGTGTTTAACCTGAGTGCCCTTCAGCAATGAAGAGTTATTCAAGCTGGGCTTGCTATCATAGAGGGCTTTGCCACGTTGAAGTCCCCTGGTAGTTGGGATGAAACTCTTTTGTACACTGTAGTTATTGTCCTTTTCTGTAAGAGAACTGAATAATGTGCTTTTATAGATAAATGTGGTGTTTAAGTATTACTCAAGGAAGTGGCTATGCAGAGTAAATACTGCTGCCCAGAAAGCTGACGGTGCCAATGTGCCTGAGTTGGGCACTCGTGTCTGTCGGCACCTGTACAGGAGGGTCAGGAAAGGGTCGAGGCAAGTACATTAAGGGTGTGGTTGTGCAAGTGAGTAGTACAGATGCAGACTGGGACACAGATGCATATTTGCAGGAGCTGCAGATGATACTGATGATGGCTGCCAGCACTAGAGAACCATTTGTGTTTTTATAGTAACGGACAGATTATTACTATTATTATTATTACAATCCTCCCAACATTTGTGCCGCTGTGGCGGTATGGCCAGTGCTCTGAGCTCTGCTGCCCATGCCCCCAGCCCCTCTGTCTCAGTGAATAGATGCTGTGCATTGTTCTTTGTTCTATCTATCTAACTATCTATCTATCTATCTATATCTATCTATATATATATATATATATATATATAGATAGATATAGATAGATAGATATATATTACAAGGGTGGATCAATAAGTACCTGTGCTAAGAATGAAGACAAAAACTTTTCTCAAAATTTTCTATTTATTTTTCAACAGAATGTCTTTCATGGTAATACACTTTTCCCAATGTCACTGCCATTTCTTTAAACCCTTGTTAATATGGACTAAAAAATACGATTTGCCAAACTCACGTAGGCTCCTGTATCCACGATGACCTCCCTGTTTTTTTTCTGCGAGCCACGTTTTCAGGTTAGGGAACAGAAAGAAGTTGCAGGGAGCCAAGTCGGGTGAGCACGGTGGATGCGGCAACAATTCATAGCGAAATTCATGCAATTTGGCCGCAACAATTCTGGATGAAGCAGCTGGTGCATTGTCGTGGTGGAAAATAAAAAATAACCTATGAATCAATCTTAAATTTGGTATGGCGTTGTTTGAAAGATGGTAGTACACAATAGCAATACCAATTTTCCACTATAAGCTTATTGAGTTCGGTGCTGGGTTCGTAGGCGCAATACAATTGTAAATAATTCGATCAGAACATCCATAGTTATAGAATTCAATTATATGGAAATCGCAGAGAGACACAAACCTTTTAATTATTTTTTACTGTGTGTAATATCGGAAAGGTAATTCATATAGACGCAATAGGTGTAGACATATGAGGCAATATGAATTACCTTATAGAGACAACCCTCTAGCATCCAGAACATATTTCAGTTTAAAGCTCTGCTATCCAGATCTCTGGACATATTGGGGGAAATTTACTAAAGGAAATTTGTAAAAAATAGGTGTATTTGTATCCAGAAATACACTTATTTTTGACATTTACTATCCCAAAAATACGGCAATTCGTATTCGTATTGATAGCACATCAATACGAATACGAATTGCCGTATTCTCGGTATAGTAAATGTCAAAAATAAGTGTATTTCTGGATACAAATACACCTATTTTTTTTACAAATTTCCTTTAGTAAATTTCCCACATTATCACTATTTTTATCTATCCCGCCAAAATGTTTTAGGTATGTGTTGTGATGTTCATACCTTGATTTTTGGTCTTCTGTCATCTTATTACATTAAAAACATTTTGAATATTTGATTTCATTTTTATATCGTGACATTCTCTGTTCTCTGTTCCTTTATATTCAACCTTCCTCCTTGTTTTTTTTTTGTACTTAGTGAATTTACTGTGCACATCTGTATAAACTTGAACACAAATGTCTATTAATGTGTATTTTTGTGAAAATGATATGCAACTTGCACATACTAATATATTAATACAGGTTGAGTATCCCGTATCCAAAATGCTCGGGACCAGGAGAATTTTGGATAACGGATTATTCCGTATTTCGGAATATTTTAATATTTCAATGATGTATTTTGAAGTATCTTGCATGTATGCTGTATAAACACATAATATACACACAAATATATTTTATTACCACATAAAATACACACAAATATATTTTAATTGTTCAAAAAACAAGGTTTCAAAACGTGAAACAAAATGTGTGTGCTATCTCAGCACTGAATTTGAATGCCAAGCAATCATTGTCTTGCACATATATAGTGCCAGTTACATATCATGTCCCCAGTGATGCTGTTACAAATGTCCCCAGTGAGTTTTTATAAAAAAAAAAAAATTTTCTCACTTTCTGGAATGTCCGTATTTCGGAATAATTCGGATAACGGATACTCGGATACGGGATACTCGACCTGTAGTATACAATACAATTGTATTATCGTCTTGCACGTTTTGTAGCTAAAAACCCCTGAAGAAGCCCCTTAGATGGGGAAAGAGTTTGATGCTACAGCACGTTCTTATGACTTTACAACAAATATCTCCAATAAATACCTTTTATTGAGAAAATACTTTTTAATAAAGAAAAATTCCGATATGGACTTTGTTATATAACTTTGGTAACACCAGTAGAGGTGTTTAAGGGACATTTATTTGAGGGCGCCACTCCACAGCTGTTTGCATACCTTGTGTCTCCCCTTGCCAACAGGGGGTTTTGTGGATAAGGCTGCCCTGAGTTTAAATTATATATACATATATTTTAAGTCAAGCTGAACCAGGGGTCTGGTCTATATATTGTACATTAGACCAAAACGTTGATGGTCTAATGAAATATAAATTCCTCAACGTTTTCACCTATAACCAGTCTCCGAGTGCCGCTTTGCTACAGCCATATCTAATGGAAGGTGCCAGCCTACAATAGAGGGCACTATTTGGTACTTGTTTCCTAGCACGGCTACAATCGCGGCCATCGGGTGTAATTGTTAGTGGCCTGCGACGCGACCGACGCGATGCCCCCGATTTTTCCATTGAAATGCATTGAAAACAGTGAAAATCGCGTCGGTCGGGTCGTATGCGGCAAAAAATGCTTAAATGGTCCACCCGCGATGGCCGCGATTTCCCCATAGGGAACAATGTTAAATGCCTTAATTTACCCGCGATGACCGCGATTTCCCATAGGAAACAATGTTAAATGGGTCAATTTACCCAAATCATCATAGGGAACAATGGTAAATGGGCCAGAAACCCCAAAAAACACCCCTGAACATTGACATGTCCCCCCAAAAGTATTTCACGCCACCCCGCGATCAACATGAACCCGAAGCGTGGCGAGCGCAGCGAGCCCGCGAGGGGCGGCGGTACGCATCCTCCGACCTTTTCATACCCCCACTATCCACGTCGGCGTGAAGTTGAGAATAGAATAGTGTGGCGAGCGCAGCGAGCCACCGAGCCCGAAGCGTGGCGAGCGCAGCGAGCCCCGCGAGGGGACGCGGATACCTTCACAGGTAAACGCGTCCCTTCGCGGGCTTCACAGGTATCCGCGTCCCCGCGCGGGGCTCGCTGCGCTCGCCATGCTTCGGGCTCGGTGGCTCGCTGCGCTCGCCACACTATTCTATTCTCAACTCCACGCCGACGTGGATAGTGGGGGTATGAAAAGGTCGGAGGACGCGTACCGCCGCCCCTCGCGGGCTCGCTGCGCTCGCCACGCTTCGGGTTCACGTTGATCGCGGGGTGGCGTAAACTACTTTTGGGGGGACATTTCAATGTTCAGGGGTGTTTTTGGGCCATTTACTATTGTTCCTATGATAATTTGGTTAAATTGAGCCATTTCACATTGTTTCCTATGGGAAATCGTGGTCATCGTGGGTAAATTGAGGCATTTAACATTGTTCTCTATGGGGAAATCGCGTCTGGCCCATCGCGCCCGATTTTTTAGTGCATGCGATGGCCGCGATGCCCACGATTTTACACCCGATGACCACGATCATGATCGTTGTGGCCGTGCTAGGAAACAAGTACCCACTATTTATTACAATTAGAATATTTATTATAATTTTGTTTTTATAATTAAAAGGTTTTTCTATAAGGACACTGTGTGAAGTAACGTGTTGCCCTTTTTGCTTCAGGCACTACTTCTGTTTGATATGCTGTATTCCCAGACATCATTGGTGGATCTGCTGAGGTATACTGACACACATTTCAGTAACACGATATTCCTGCAGTTTGTGTATGTAACTTTATATAAATTTAATGCATAAATTGAGGCCAACACCATTAGTGGGGGTATGGATCATTAGGTCTCCAAGCATTAGGTCGACATGCATTGGTCCAACACCATTAGGTTGACATGGGTCTAGGGCGACATAACATTAGGTTGACACAAGCATAAGGTCGACAGTCAAAAGGTCGACGTGGGGTTTTTCACAGGTTTTTTTACCCGAATGTCTTCACAGTCGTCATGGACACTGAAACGTAGCACCGCGTCCTCTAGCATGGCTCGCTATGCTTTGCTTGGCACACTGTTTTATTCTCCCACCACACCCTAGTGCATGGTAGGGCATGAAAAACCACCTGTTGACACATGTAGGCTCAAAAAACAGTGAAAGACCCTATGTCAACCTTTTGACTGTCGACATTGCCCATGTCGACATAATGCTTGTGTCGCCCTAATGACACATGTCGACCTTTCTGCATGTCGACCTAATGGTGTTGACCCAATGCATGTCGACCCAATGACCGTATCCCATTAGTGGTTGTGTCAACATCACTACTTTTACTGTGAGGCATGGGCATCATTTTCGCCATTGTGGCCACACCCCTACTGTTTAAAGCTGCAATTTGTAGCATTTGCAGCGGGGATGGAGCTAGATGACATGATTTAATTCAATTATGTCATCTATCCTCCTTGCTACTTTTTGCAATCAACGAGTGGTGTCAATGGCGGTCAGAAAAGTCCTCTTAAATTTGGTACCCGTCCAGGCCTTTCCATATATCTGCACCAAGTATGGCAGATAATTAAATAAAGAGCATTTTTTTTATTTTACATTCAGTTTGCTATAAACCACATACAGTGTGGGTCAGTTTAATCAATAATTTGGTGTGGTTTTTTTTTAAAAAACCTCATCCGATTGATAATGGTTTTTGAATTGCATATCGAATTGCAGTTGAATTAACCCTTTCAGGTCCAACGTGTATTCAGGCTCAACAGCCCTAGCACTAGTAGCAGATCCAATGGTGAGCCACTTTAAAATAAGACAAAAGACAATTCATTTAAACATCTAAACCAGACTGTTTGAATTGGGAAAAAAAAAATTTGGACTGCAAAAGGTTAACATCGCTTTGATACATAGCTCCTTAGTATTTATGTGCCTTTAACATATATATGTCATCACTTGGGCAGCAAAGGTTCCAATGTCTATAACCAAAAAGAAGTAAATATAGATGAACTATATTGAAAGGCGCTTGGTATGGGTGTGCTTGGCCAGAAGCAGCAATCCAGTAAAAAGGAGGAGTCACCTCCAATACAGTATACACAAGAAAAAAGGGGATGGTTGGATGCGCTAGCAAATATTTATAACAATAATTTTGTATAAAAGGAAAATCTGGTCAGGTGTGAGAAAAGGGAATATACAATTTATTATACAATACAATAAAAAAACACAGTGTAATACACAATATTAAATTTTAAAATTCATTTAGGACAGAAGGTTAATAGTCACCCATTTTGATGTCCTTGTGCCAGTCCTTGAGAGGAAAAACCCCAGAGGGTATCTCTTGTATATTTGTCCAGGGAACACGAAATTTGTAATCCAATTGGTAAATACTCTTAAGAGTAATGGGGATATTCTAGTGATTCCACACCGAAGTGCCGGGCCTTTAGGAGGTGGCGTACCTCCAAGAGATTTTTTTGTGTGCCACGGATGATGGTGGTATGAAAAGTGGGAGTATTCTGGTGCTTTCCACAGCAAAGTGCCGGGCCTTAAGTAGGTGGCGTACCTCCAAGAAATTCTGTGTGCCACGGATAGAGGTTGGAGGTAATGCACTGATCCTCTCCTTCAGGGAGAAAATGCTCTGTTCCTGGTCTTCCCTGGTAATGTATGATTGCCACCTCCTTAAGGCCCGGCACTTTGCTGTGGAAAGCACCAGAATACTCCCACTTTTCATACCACCATCATCCGTGGCACACAAAAAAATCTCTTGGAGGTACGCCACCTCCTAAAGGCCCGGCACTTCGGTGTGGAATCACTAGAATATCCCCATTACTCTTAAGAGTATTTACCAATTGGATTACAAATTTCGTGTTCCCTGGACAAATATACAAGAGATACCCTCTGGGGTTTTTCCTCTCAAGGACTGGCACAAGGACATCAAAATGGGTGACTATTAACCTTCTGTCCTAAATGAATTTTAAAATTTAATATTGTGTATTACACTGTGTTTTTTTATTGTATTGTATAATAAATTGTATATTCCCTTTTCTCACACCTGACCAGATTTTCCTTTTATACAAAATTATTGTTATAAATATTTGCTAGCGCATCCAACCATCCCCTTTTTTCTTGTGTCCAATGTCTATAAACCTATCATTATGATTGGTAGATTTAATCCTGTCCTTTTCCAGTACAGGGCAGTTGGTGAAAGGGATCACGTGTGAGCAGATAAACAGCATGAGTAAGCCCATCTTCCTTAACCACTACAAGCTCTTTGAGAAGAACCTTCTATTACTTTCTCCACATCAGGTAATTATGTATTTCCACCAGTCTGGCCCCTTAATATGGCTGCATTTTATGGACTACAGACAAACACCATGTCACATGAAAATATATATATATATATATATATATATTTTTTTTTTATCAATAGGTTTTTATTAAATCTTGCAAGGGTACAAAATACAGAAAAGTCCATCCATCCAAAGTCCAACAAAATTGCAATTAGTGAAGTAAGATAACAAACATACAAGATATATCCAGTCCGAATACAATTTGCAGTATCCTACTAAACCGTAACCCTTATTTTAATCAAATATAAAGTGGGGAAAGAAACAGAAAAAGGGAAGAAAGTAGGGGTCATAAGAGGGGGAGGAAAAGGAAGGGCACATATATAATACTGCATATAATATAGTTGAGAAAGGATAAAAAGAAATCTATTCACATTGAGAGATCACTCATCAGTGGAGCGTGGAGGGGAGGAGAGGGCTGCCAGATCTATAGTATCCCTACTGAGTACGGATAGGCCTTGGTCTTCTCTGTACTCGCTCCACTTAAACCATTTAATATGTATAGATGAAGCAGAAGGTGAGTATCTGATGTTGGCTGTTTCGAATAGGAAATGTTTTTGTACCTTATTGGCGATGTGTTGAATTGAGGGGATTACTGGGGACTTCCAATGTTGGCCTATGGCCGCCTTTGTTGAGATCAGGATGTGTCTAAGGAGATACAGATCTCCTCCAGCTAACTGGGAGTTGTGGTGTAATAACACTGGTATGGGTATTTTTAAAACGTCCCCTATCAGGAATAATACATCCGACCAGAGTCGGCGCAAAAGCGGGCATTCCATGTCACATGAATATTAATTCAGTAGCTAAAGCTCTGCTGTAAAAATTATGACTTGAACTGAGCAAAAATGTATGTATGTCACAGCCAGGGCTGGACTAACCATCTGGCACTTCCGGCAACTGGCAGGGCCGGTCCGGCCACACAAAGACCAGGGCAGGCTGACCAGCATGGCCTCCTGGCGCTCTGCTGGGTTGCCCGGCCGACATACTGATAGATGGGGGCGTGCCGCGAGACCAGGCCTCCATGACTCATGCTTGACCCCATTGGCTGTAGATTTGCCCCTTTCAGGCATAGAAATGTCACTAGACCGACTACCATAGTACTGGGGAGGGAATCTGCTGCTGCTGAGCTGCCGTATTCTCCCTTATTGCCCCCCCTCCTCCCAATCCTCCCCCCCCCCCCCCGGGTGCTGACAAGTGGGGGAAGGCTTGAGGAGTGGGTTCCTCTGAAGGCTTGCCCATAGAGGGCTAAATATTTAGCACATAGCAAAACAAGTGAAATCCTCTCATACAAAAGTCAAGTTGTTATTTACTTATAGATCCATCAAAACTGTATTTTACAGTCAGAACATTAATCTTCTGATGTCAGAGAGCTGATTGGTCAGCCACGAATTCTACATGTAAACATAGTCATGTCAGCGTTATTTGCAAGAAAAAGCAATCAATAGAAAAAGTGTTTGGCACCAAGAACTGGATGATGTCTACTTGTTTCATACTATAATTTGACATGCTGGATCACTTTCAAAAGCAAATTCCTTCTCAAATGTACAAAACCATGTGCTCTGGAGTGTGTGTGTGTGTGTGTGTGGGGGGGGGGGGGGGCAGCTGTAACAGGTGCAGAAAGAATTAGATTTAGGTGAGTTACTTTGTTTCTGTGCAGGGAAAATACTGACTGCTTTTTTTTTACACTGCAATATAGATCTCAAATTGAAGTAAAACCCCACCCAAATCTAATTCTCCCTGCACATGTTGCATCTGCCGCCCCTGCAGTGCACGTGGTTTTGTCCATTTGAGAAGGAATTTGCCTTTGTGAGTGAACCAGAATAAGGGCCTAGGTCTGTGCTATCCACATTAAATAACTTGGTCTCCATCGGTCAGATAGTTGTTGTTTTTTCTGGATTTTCTTTTCCTTTTGTAAAGTATCTAAGAGGAAGCTTATGTGGGCAAAGATGTATTCTACTAATATACTTGTAATTATACTTACATTACTTATGTAGTTTTGTTTGGTACAAACTGTTTTTTTCCCCCCAAAAAAACATTTTAGTAAGGCGCTGTATAACATACAAACAATAAAATGCACAGTGGCGTCATTTCCAATGAAAAAGGCAATCAGGGCAGTAAAATGCAACAAGTCCGTGGTGAGCTATATTTTGGTAGCAACCAGTATATAGCGTTACACCTCAACCACAGTTAGTCATAGGGCAGTATTCAATGAGAAAAATTCGCTGTGATTTCTGGAGAGTTTGTGCTTTTCACGCGGTGGAGAGAGGTTTTTTCTCTCCAAAGGCGAGCCACCCTATTCAATGTGAAATATTCTCCGTCTTTCTAAGTGACTCTCGCCGTCTCTCTCCGTGTAGAAATTCTCCATCTTTTGATGGAGAGCAGGAATGTGAACTTTTAAACTAAAAGGGTGTTTTTTTTAATTTTGGTGTAAAAAAATCAGTTTTTTTCCTGTGAAGGGCCATGTTATTTTTATTCATGTGCCTATAGCACATCAATATATATTTTATTTTAAAAAAAATATTTTTTTACATTTTTTTTTTTTTTTTTTTTTTTTTACACAGTGCAGCCAGCAGGGGGCCGGAGCGCTCGAGCCGCTCATTAGATATTCATATATTCACTGCACCCGATGCACGTTCGGGTACAGTGAATACTGGGTCCCCCGCTGGCTATAGGGGGGGCAGCCTGTGCTGCCTGGGTCCAGGGGAGCCCTGCTCCCCACCCCATATCCCCTGCAGCAGCCAAGAGAGACTTTAATCTCTCTTGGCTGCTACGTCCCCCGGCTCCCTGACAGCTCCCTGCCGCGGACGCTCGTCCGCTGCAGGGGTTAAGACTCGCCGCGAGTGGCGGCGAGTCTTTAACACGTTGAATAGGGGGAGCAGGAGGCTCCGGAACACGGAGAGTGCATGGCGAGAGAAAAAATCTCTCGCCATGCACGGAGAATATTTGACATTGAATACTGCCCATAATGGTAATATAATGCCATGAGTACTAAGTGTTTCACTATTGGAAACTAGAGCAGATCAAATGAACGTACAGTAATTCACTGTGCTTATACATGAATTAGAATAAACAACAAACAAAATAATAAATCATAATAATACAAAAACATATCACATAAAAAAAAAAGAAAAATCGATAAATATATGAATAAACAACATGTTAGAAAATCAAGTTAAACTCTCTCTCCTATCTCAGGGCTCCCCACCCCCCATCCCACATCCCAATCACACGGAAGATTAATTTACTACCGGATCCTGGTACAAACTTTTTATGTCTTTGCAGATACATTGTCTGGCGTGGAAATATTGGAGGGTTTCCCAAGCAACCATCCCGCCGTTCCTACTAGCCGTCCTTCCGTAAGTTTTCAATTTCAAAGAATCTTACAAAAAAAATGAGTTTTATATTGGTACCGTGCAGCTTATGCAAATAAGGAATCAGCAAGCGTCAGTTCTTCCCTAGGCAAGAAGCGTCCTGCTGCTTTGATCGTCGTTGCAGTGATGGGAAATTAGTTATATTGCCATCGTCGGAGTCACGCAGTCTCCGCAGTAGTGCCACCTGCAAGAGCAGGATATGAGAAGATGGACTGGTTCTGAACAAGAAGTTCAAGATGAGACAGTGGGGTAGTTGTATGAAGCAGTGATAAGGGAGGAGAAGACAGCCAGAGGAGACTTGGCCCATGGCAACCAATCATCTGCTATAATTTTATATTATGCAAATGATAAATGTTACTTTAGTGCTGATTGGTTACCATTTGACACTTCTCCTCTGGCGCACTTCTCATTAGAGATGGGCAAAGTGACTCACAAAAGAGAGCGGCGATCACTCGCTTGTTCAGTGAAAAGAACCGGTTATTTTGGACAACTCGCTGGCTCACTTTGAAAAAAACCCATTCAATTTTAAATAAATAAATTTCCCCCAATATGTTAATTTGGTAAGCCGAATATTTCAATTCAGCTAGTAACCAACAGCCAGCAGAACAGCTGAACACTGATAAGATCCCATATGCCACCGGACTCACTTGTCTGATAAATACGCTAAAATTATTATCTCCACAGCGTCAGGCCTCAATGTGTTCAACACCACACACACAAGTGTGTAATTTAAGCCAGACAGAGGGGGACCGTTTGATACCAGACAATGATGTAGCACACGGCGGTTAGTGGTCCACTGGTGTAATAGAGCTGTGATACACAAGGAAGTAAAGCAAGTGGGATACACAGACAGATGGAGCCCAGATCACTGGATCTTTACTTCATGAAGCTGGTACTGTAAAATGAAAGTTAAAAGTACACACAGATCTAATAAATAAAAAAAAAACATGTGCACTGCCTTGCCAAAGTCTGTGTGTCTGTGAGTGACAATGTGTGGTCAGGCTACTCAACTTTCTGTGATACTATGATGCTTCTGGTACTGGGTAAACTCCTGTGAGCAGCATACAGCTGTATCAAATCCTCTGCTGGGACCTGTGGTCGGGGCAGCCGAGAGGAATGCCGGGCCCCGGTAAAAATTTTGGGGCGTGGCCTAAGTGTGGGAGGTGTGGCCACCTCCTGTGCTTAGGCCACGCCCCCAAAATGTTAAGATGGGGTGAAAGAAAACTCTAAACTCCACAGCAGCAGCACACACCTACAGCAAGTGCTGTGCTGACAGTAGGCTCAGCATGAGTTCTCACACTGTCAGTTTAGCACATGCTGTATGTGTGCTGCTGCTGATGCTGGGAAGGACGGAGGGGGAAGAGGGGGGGTCAGATCAGGGCCCCTGCCGGGCCCCTCCAGCAAGCCCGGGCCCGGGTAATTAGTACCTGCTCCCCCTCCCTCTCGGCTCCCCTGCCTGTGGTGCTTCAAGTTCTGAATCAGCCCTGTTACTCAGCATCAGCAGCTCCAATGCAATACTCTCCGGATTCAGTACATCTCAGCTGCCACAGGTGGCAGTGCTGAGCTCAGACATGGTCTGGATTGGACTCGGCGGAGCTGGATGAACTACAGCCCTGAGTCAGTCAGTACACTTCCTCTAAGCTACCATGTGTGGCACTATGTGCTCAGGCAATTGTATGAAAACAAAACCAGAAACTGAACTGAAGAATGACCATTCACCTTTTAGTGAGCAACAGCTCACTGTCTCTTTAAAAGAAACCATTTAAAAGATCCGCTTCACTCGATCCATCACTACTTCCCATCCCTTATCAGTAGTTCATACATCTACCTATGGTTATAGTGTGAGTTTTAATATGAGCAATATTACAAGACCACTGATGACCAGATCGTTAACCTTTATTTGCGATAATATCATGTTGTATTATTTACAGGATTTAATCACATTCCCGTATATTGGGTAGCGTATTCTCCAAAAGTCTGTTATATTAGAAATGAATATCAGAAATAGTTTTTTTTGCATCATATAGGGTTACCTGTGCTTTGTCATTTGTTTAGTCACTCAAATATCTGTTTGTAAATCTCTTACTTTTTTATTTTCAGGACAGAATATTTTGCATCTCGCCCTCCTCCCTGCAAATTGTTGTTATTTAGTCTCAGAAAGATGGATCTTAACTATTTGCTGTTACATGCAAGCAAAAAGGACTTTGTAATTAACAAAGTGAATCAGTGCCTGGTAAGAATGTTTACATTGCAAATCCACAGGGAGCTTAGACAGCGCAATGCATAATTAAAGTGAATTTATTTTGTATCTGTTCTCATTTCAAAAATGCTGTGTATTTTTGGATTATAAAAATCCACGCACACTGTCCATCCTCATACGGCAGATCTGGGTGAGTTATTTTCAGTGGCGGTTTTTACCTATGTTCTGCAGGGCTGCAGCCCCCCTAGATAAAATCCGCCACTGTAATGAAACCAGATGCAGTCTGTGAGAATGCACTGGCTTCACTGTGACTGGCAGTGACTTCCTATTGGAAGTCTGACCTGCCAGTCACCAAGGCAGTCCCATTGGGAGGTGTTCCCTCCCTCTGGGATGCCTTTCTGCGGGCTTCCGTGCAGAATCGCTGGTCCCGGTGCCTGTCATTTGTATTGTACAGGTGCTGGGACCATGATTACTTCTATGGGCTGTTGCCAAAGCAGCTTATAGAAGCTGGCTGCATGCGCAGTACAGAGGTTTGTACTGCGCATGCGCAAGTCCCGGCGCCTGTCATCACAGCACAGGCACCAGGAACTATGTCTGCAGGGACCAGCGGCGGCGACAGGGAGGGGTTCCCATCAAAGGCCTTTGATAAAGCTGCAGCTAGCAGTGAAACACGTCAGGAGGTTCCTGTTTTACCCCTAGGAGTGGATGTTTACAAACCACCTTTACCCCTGTGGACTTTGAAAAAGCTGGGAGTCTCCCAGCGAAACGCGTCAGCACAGGCACCCCGCTTTTATCCTCCCACTAGTGGATTACAAATATTAGTTTCCTGAACCAGGACTCTGACACCGATCCCAAGCATCAACACCTGCTGTGCGCCAATTAAAGGACACAAAGCCGCCGGCACCGATTTCAAGCACAACCATCTGCTGTGTGTCGATTACAGGACACAAGTCGCCGGCTCCACTCCAAGGGACCAATCCACCCATCTGCCAATCAGTGCAGGACCTAATCCCTATATCCGTGAGTGGTTTACAAATTTTGTCCGTAACAAGGTGTACCCAGTCCATCAATAGGAACAGGAACCCTATTAACGAGGAACTATATCTAGGGGTGCCTATCCCAAAATTCAACCTATTCCCTTCAATCAACCAAATATGATACCCGTTTTTTAAACGTATACATTTTTAAATGTGTATTTGGTACTCTTTACCTAGAACGGCGCCCATCGCGACCATCGCGACCATCGAATGCACTAAAAAACGGGTGCGATGCGATGGCCGCGATTTCCCATAGGGATCAATGTTAAAAGTGAGATTGGACGCGATTTTCGTGTTCAATGCCTCAATGCCCGCGATTTTTACATAGGAAACAATGTTAAATAGGCCACAGAGCCCAAATAGTCACCGTGAAGTATGAAATGGCCCCCACAATTGTTAACGCCACCCCACGATCAACGTCAACCCGAAGCGTGGCGAGCGCAGTGAGCCCGCGAGGGGCGGCGGTACGCGTCCTCCGACCTTTTCATACCCCCACTATCCACGTCGGCGTGGAGTTGTGAATAGAATAGTGTGGCGAGCGCAGCGAGGCGAGGGGACGCGGATACCTTCACAGTTATACGCGTCCCCTCGCGGGCTTCCCAGGTGTCCATGGCGACGTGGACACCTGTGAAGCCAGCGAAGGGACGCGTTTACCTGTGAAGGTATCCGAGTCCCCTCGCGGGGCCCACTGCGCTCGCCACGCTTTGGGCTCGGTGGCTCGCTGCGCTCGCCACACTATTCTATTCTCAACTCCACGCCGACGTGGATAGTGGTGGGTATGAAATGGTCGGAGGACGCGTACCGCCGCCCCTCGCGGCCTCGCTGCGCTCGCCACGCTTCGGGTTGACGTTGATCGTGGGGTGGCGTTAACAATTGTGGGGGCCATTTCAGAGTTCAAGGGCACTATTAGGGCTCTGTGGCCCATTTAACATTGTTTCCTATGGCCAAATCGCGGGCATTGAGACATTTAACAGTAAAATCGCGTCCAATCACAGTTTTAACATTGATCCCTATGGGAAAATCGCGGGCATCGCAGGCATTGCGTCGCACCCGTTTTTTATGTGCCCGCGATTTTTTAGCCCCGACGATTTCTTATCAAAGCTCTCATTTTCTGAATCTCTCATCCTATTACATTCCCCCCATTGTCTACTTTATTCTTACATTGCAATTAAGAATTCAGTTTGAAAACACCCCACCCAAATCTAACTCTCTCTGCACATGTTATCATCTGCCCCACCTGCAGTGAAGCATGGTTTTGTCCATCTACAAAAATTGCAGCATTGCTAACAAGTCTGAATTAGGCCCAAAGTACCAACGTATCAGATTCTGGCCAGAGCTGATTGGTTGGTAATTTATATCTCTCCACTCTCTATATTGATCCATCTCCCCCATACTGTTTAGAATGAGTAATGTGGCTGTGTAACGCCATCATAAGATCAGCGATGCAAGCATCAATCTCAGATGTCCCTATTTTTCAGAACAATTCTATTGCTGACGTGTATCAGCTAGATATACTGGGGAATCTCATCTGTCACTTGTCCCCAAGCATAATACAGAAAGGGGTATCTCCAAATGTCATTGCCGAAATGCTGAATCAGTTGAAGACCTGCTCAAATCTCAGCCATGAGCAAAACCAAGAAATTAAATACAGGATCCTGGAGCATTATGGGTATGCCACATTCCTTAGGCTTGTTACTTAAATTGAGGCTTATACTCCTTTGTCTCTGTTTCATTTGTCTATCTATATTGTATGTAGGAACCCATTAAACTGGACATCTGAAACACTGCAGGATTTGGCACCATTTTGGTATCTGCTATCAAAAGAGAATATTGCAAATGTAATACAGAAGGTATGACTGACGTACAGTGAGGTAAATGGCTCAAGAGTCCCTGGCAAGTACCAGAGCCAGATATGCACACAATATATGAGCCATGGGATACACACCAGCATTATACACATGTGCAGCAGTGTGTGCTGCTGGAGATTCACTGAGTTTTGATAAGAGATGTGCAGAAAAGGTAGCCAGGTGAGGCACTGCCTCACCTGCCATAGACTTTTTACTCCAGTGTTTTGACTATAAAAATTATTAGAATAATAAAAATAAGATTTTTTTTTATAAATTATTTGTATGTCTGACATACTTTATCAATTAAAAACGCCGGCATATGCGCTAGTATGACAGGAAAGGCTGGGCCTCACCTGCCTCACCCCACTGCACGCCCGCCGATACAAGTAAACACAATGTTTGCTATATAATATCAGGCATCATAGCAGGTTTTCCTCACATCCCATGGGGTATACGGTCATAAGGTTGACACATAAAATGTCAACATGCATTGGGTCTACCACTGATGGTCAAAATGGCTTAGGTCGACAATAGAAATAGGTCAAAATGGCTAAGGTCGACAGGGTTGGAAGGCCGACACAAGTATTAGGTCGACAATGGCTATTAGGTCGACAGTCAAAAGCCGACATGTTGATTTTTTTTAACCGACATGTGCCAACAGGCGGTATTTTCATGCTCTACCATCCAGGGGACAATAGAATAGTGTACCCAAAGCATGGTGAGCCCAATGAGCCATGCGAGGGGACACGGTACACTCACGTGACAAAAAAAACATGTTGACTTTGTGACTGTCGACCTAGCCATTTTTCACTTAATGCTTGGGTCGACCTTTGCCATGTCAACCCAATGCATGGTGGAGCTAATATTGGTTGAGCCAATGATCCATGCCCTCCCATGGATGTGTACAGGATAACTTGTGATGTTGCAGATACCGTGGCGGATATGTGGGCAGCCAAGCATTGCGGCTATGCTTGGCGGCATTTCACGCTGAAATTACTTGTGTCTAATTGGTAAATTGCAATACGATCAATAGAGACATCAGAAAAGGATGTTTGTCAAATTGCATTGTTCTGCCAAAGTGAACATTTTTAATGGGTGCACAGTACATGAAACAATTAAAATAAGTATTTCTGCATTTGTTAAAATCAGTGTTTGCCAAGCTGCGTCTTTAGTTGGGAAAATATGAAATCACCTAGCAACTTTAATACAGGGATAAGCAGCCTGTGGCTCTCTGGCTAATCTAGCAAATCTGGCAAATGTGCTTTTTTGACTTAAAATTCTCCCAAATAACTAAAGCTGCCCATACACTAGGTGATACACATGCAATTGGGCCACTTTTTATACAATTGCGGTGATCCGTCGCATAGAAATCAGCAAAATTGCTTTTCAACTGTGGGAGTCCTATATCCCGACCTTACCCCTCACAACACGGAAAATGATACATGCTGGCCTATGCTCAACCACATGGTACCTCACGAGACTTGCAGCCCAGGACACTCCGGTGCCCCTGGACTGAATCTAACTGAAATAACTGTAACAAATACGCATGTTTCATTCAAATGTCTTTATTTAACATGTTGAATTCCATGTAACAAGCAATTTAATGTATAAGATATGTCTGTACAATGTCTCAATGAAAAAAGTTTATGGAAAAAAAAAAAGAAATCAGCAAAATTGCATGCATTTGACAGCAGATGCGATGCGTGGTTCATGCGCATCGCACCAGAGCCGGCAAGTCAGAGTGGCTGCAGAAGCTATATAAATTATCGCAGCCAATCAGGAAGTATGCAACAGCACCGCATACCATATATTGTATGCGATCCTGCCGCCCGGAAAGGTCCCGGGTGACTCAAGGTGGGATCACGGCAACTTCTTCTTGGGGAGAAGGTGATCTAGTGTTTTGGGATAATACTGGAGAGCGTGCCCAGGTATGAGGTTGGGGGAAAAGAGGGGGGGAGGGGGTACACCAATCCTGTCACCATGGCCATTCAGGTTTGGCAATGTACAGTGTCTGGGTCCGATGGCCTGATTCAACACAAATCATTTTATCACAAGCGTGAACAGCCCATTTCACTGGGGATGTTGGCTGGATCAAAGTGGCTGGTCTACTCTTCCATAATCGGGGAGTGCTCCCCAAATTTCAGTCATGTGCAGTCTCAAAACATCGCTCCCCTGTGCGAACTCCCCTGTGTGAATGACCTTCCTTATCTTTGTCATTAATCATTTCAATACATGCCATTATCCATTCTTATCTGCCAGGGAACATGATATTCAACACGTGTCCTCTTTACCTTTACTCTCTTCTAACTGGTGGAATTACGTATAAAGTTTCAGGATCTGGTATCAGAGATGCTATCGGAAGCTGCTGGAATTCCTCACAGTGACAAGATGCTATCTGCCCTGTATGATGCCTTTCGGCTGCGTAGTGCCAGCAGTGCTGTGCCCGGCCAGTCATCAGGTAACAGTTGTTATCCTATCTCTGTGCTCTCATTTGCAAATGTCATAATGCTGCCATTTCCTTCACTCTCTTCAGGATTCAAAAGCACCATTGTCTGCGTGGGATCAAACAAATGTCTATTCAGATATTGAATGACCTGAGCGATTCAGATATAAAAAGAGGGTTTGTGTCCTGAGGTTTAGCTGAGGGATCAACATTTTTCCTTTAAAGAAAGTGAAATGTGTATTTATTTTTATATTAAACACAGTGGTGATTTTTACCTATGGGCTGCAGCTCCCCCCCCCCCAACAGTCGACAGAGGATGTCGCTGACATTTGGCTTAATTCAGGCCTGATCGCAGGGCAAATGTGTTCTGAAAATGGGCAAAACCATGTGTACTGCAGAGGGGCAAATATAACATGTGCAGAGAGGGTTAGATTCCGGTGGGGTGTGTTCAATCTGAAATCTAAATTCCTGGGCATGCCCACAAAAACTGTGGGTGCGCCCAGGAAAACATTGGATGTCCCCGTGCGTCACAGGACGTCAGCTGCCCGCCCCATTCTCATACCGGATGCTGCAGATATAGGTCAGTCAAGATTTATATTTGCGAACAGGGGAAAATCATTTTATGATTGGGGACCATTGAATGATTTTGCCCCCGTGCGCTCCCCTGTGAATGGATGTTTATGCTAAACATCCATTCGCAATGTGGCGGGGATGTTTGCATGCGGGGGGCGGGCATTCGCTTGCCCGGCGGGTGGCGTAGATGATTTGCTAAGCAGCAAATTCACACTGCTTCGCGAGCCAACGTGAATCAGGCCCTTAATCCCATTGTGCGTCCTCACTGGACAATATTTTCATTTTGTCGTTCCGACTGGTCTGATTCAGTAAAACCGTAATGACTATTGTCCGGTGTGTACCCATCTTAACACAAACAAGACTGACACAATCAGAACAGCTTAGTGACAAAGGCAATGCAGGTTTGTACAGCTGGCTTTAAGCACATTGCCATTGACAGTAAATAACTCTGTTCATTGTTTGGAGTCCATCCTATTAGTGCCGAAGGGTGCGAGGTGCCATTCGAGTGCCATTTAAATGCTGAAAACAACACCCAAATTAAACCGATGTCGCACCCTTCGCTGTGCCGAATTCACTTGAAATTGCTCGCAGCCCTATGGAGGTACAGGCATTTTTAAGCAAATTCAGTCTGCCGTAAAGTGCGCCCGATGCCGTGATGATTTGCGAGTGCAAATCATCCGCACCTAACAGGATTGATCCCATAGTTTGTTTGCCAGAAAGTGTGGACCATCCGCCTCTTTACTCATCTGTGCTAATTGTTACAGGGCAAGTACAAAGCTAGGAATTTTACACTGCTCGTTCTATTACAGATTTCAAAAGCAAATTTTCTAATGTGGTTATTGAATGCCTAAATCCATAAGAATAGTTCACACATCTACATTTAAAATATGTGTATATTATTTAAGCTCAAATTTTTTTTCCCATTCATACTTGCCTACCTGTCTAGAACAATGGGATGGCTCCCAGATGGATAGAGTTGAGGCCACACCCACTTTTGGCTAGGGCATGCCTCTTATAGCTTCGATGTCTGGCGAAGGCCATTTATCGCAACAGGTGTCAGCAATGCCGGTGCCACTACTGAGTGGCTGCCAATAACTGTGACATTAAATTTGAGTTAGTCCTTGAGCACCAAGCTGTTGCACTTCTACCAGTGTGCCAAGGCACCCACTCTGGAAAACCACTGGTTTAATCCAACATTTCAGGACATCTAAATAAAGGAAACATCAAATTTACTGCAGTCAGGTTTGTTTCCCAAAACATTGTATTAAATAATGTATATAATACAGACAGAACTGTATCTCTGTCCTTTAGAATTGATGAGAGATATTTGGATTATATATAAGTATTTGGTAAACATGAACTGTTTTCCTAACTTAAAAAATCTTTACTGTATAATACAGTCTCTGGGCCAGATTATCTAAGCTTCAAAAGTGATAAAATGGAGCGTGATAAACAGCCAGCCAATCAGCTCCTGTCTGACATTTTTCAAACACAGTCTGTGACATGGCATGCAGGAGCTGATTGGCTGGCTGTTTGTCACTCTCCATTTTATCACTTTTGAAGCTTAGAGAATCTGGCCCACTGTCACTGACTAACTACATAACTAAGTAACCTCCATTTGAGATCATGTGTTCATATTTCTTAGAATGTACAGGCACCACAGCGCCCTCTGCTGACATTATGATGATATTGGGTGAAGCCAATTCTTTCTGGTCCTCCAAGGAGTTGCAGTGCATGAACCCAGATACATTCACCAAAAGTGTTCACCTGCTCAGCCGCATGCAAAGCTTCAGTCACCCTCAGCTGGTAGTGTTGAAGGATAAAGCAAAAATGGTACAGTACAGTACATTTGTATATAGACAACAGTCATCATAGAAATAGTTGTAAATACACATATGGAATCTTTTATGTTGGATACAACTATACAGAGAGTTACAGAACATTGTCGAAAGAGGAAATGTTTGCTTTTGCCCGGTGATAGTGTCATACACCTCCATCACAATGTGCTAAGAACTGTATTCTAATAGCATACCTCCTAATTGCACACGACATCTATCAGTGCAGCTCAGGGAGGGCCCCCCAAATGATGAAAATGGGGGCCATGTTGCTTAACCAAGCCCCATCCACACGAGGCCACTTCCCATTAGTCTGAGGTTCCAACCCATTTTTTGGGAGTAGCCGTGGTTTTGTCACAGCATGCTCCCAAAAATCTAGAAAATAATAGTTGGGACTGGAGGTATGTACTAATGAGACATGTACTGATTTTTATTGAGATTTCATGTACAGTATTTTGGCCATCAATACAATGAACATTGGGCATATGTTACTCAAAAGAAATAAACACATAAATATTGCATATGTTCAAACATATTCAGGACTGTATACCAGTACGCCTCATGCCCAGCTATGTGTGAGTAGTGTACATGTCTCCACCTCTGTGTGTGTAGTGTAAGGGGGAAATTTACTAAGACGGCCATTTACGGGACAAAAAAAACGGGCTTCCCCAGTATTTCTAAAACCAGCACCCGGCTCATTGGCCAGTCCTGGTTCCCAAAATACAGGGAACAAAATTAATAGGGGTTCCTCATATTTTGACAACCAACACCAGGCCCAAACAGACAGCAGGATAGTGCCACAGCTGGGTACTTTTTATACAAGTTTCACCAGCCAAAGCATTAACCCCCTGACTTGTCAGCCCAGGCTGGGGAGTGGGGACCCCCCAATAAAGGGGTCCCCCCCTCCAGGATAGCCCCAGCCCAAGATGAAGTGTTTTATTTCACTATTGGTTTTGTAGTAGAACTATAAGTACCAATGGGCCCTTTTATACGGTGACTTGTGGTTCTCCAAGTCCCTGCATGCAGGGGGGGCTTGCTGGGACTTCCACAACATATCCCAATAGTTTTTCATTCTATTTTTACACAAAAATATCAGCCCGGGGCCGGGCATCGGGGAATATCCTGGAGGAAAGGGCCCCTTTATTGGGGGTCTCCACTCTCCCAGGGTCCCAGCCCTACATATGGCTGCTCAGCCGCATTCAGCTGATAGTAAATTAACCAATGTGGCTCTGTGTGTGTGTAGTTTATGTGTCTGCGAAACTGTGTGTAGTGTAAGTGTCTACACCTCTGAATGTGTAGTGTATGTGCCTATGCCTCTGTGTGAGTAGCATACATGTCTGCCCCTCTGTGTGTGTGTGTAGTGTATGTTTCTACACCTCTGTGTGGGAAGTGTATGTGCATATGCCTCTGTGTGTGGGTAGCGTATGTGGATACACCTCTGTGTGGGTTGTGTATAGGGCTATGCCTCTGTGTGGGGTGTACGTGTCTACACCTCTGTGTGGGTAGCGTATGTGTGGGTGTGTAGTGTACATACCTCCCAACTGTCACGATTCCGTCGGGACAGTCCCGATTTTCGGGTCCTGTCCCGACGTCCCACCCGCGGCAGGCATTGTCCCGCTGCGGGGGGGTGGCAGTTGGGAGACCCCCCAATGTAGTAGAATAGACGCTATGCGCATGCGCACAGCGTCTATTCTCGTATGAAAATGAGGTCGCGGCTAACCGCGCGAGTGTCCCTATTTCTTGACATGAAAAGTTGGGAGGTATGAGTGTATGTGTCTACACCTCTGTGTGTGTGTAGTGTATGTGCCTATGCCTCTGTGTGGGTAGCATACAGTACATGTCTTTGCCTCTTTGTGTGGGTTGTATGTGTCTAAACTCTACACCTCTGTGTGTGCAGTGTATGTGTCTACACCTCTGTGTGTGCAGTGTATGTGTCTACACCTCTGTGTGTGCAGTGTATGTGTCTACACCTCTGTGTGTGCAGTGTATGTGTCTACACCTCTGTGTGTGCAGTGTATGTGTCTACACCTCTGTGTGTGCAGTGTATGTGTCTACACCTCTGTGTGTGCAGTGTATGTGTCTACACCTCTGTGTGTGTAGTGTATGTGTCTGTGTGGGTAGCATACATGTCTGTGCCTCTTTGTGTGGGTTGTATGTGTCTACACCTCTGTGTGTGTAGTGTATGAGTCTACACCTCTGTGTGTGTAGTGTATGTGTCTACACCTCTGTGTGTGTAGTGTATGAGTCTACACCTCTGTGTGTGTAGTGTATGAGTCTACACCTCTGTGTGTGTAGTGTATGAGTCTACACCTCTGTGTGTGTAGTGTATGAGTCTACACCTCTGTGTGTGTAGTGTATGTGTCTACACCTCTGTGTGTGCAGTGTATGTGTCTACACCTCTGTGTGTGTAGTGTATGTGTCTACACCTCTGTGTGTGTAGTGTATGTGTCTACACCTCTGTGTGTGTAGTGTATGAGTCTACACCTCTGTGTGTGTAGTGTATGTGTCTACACCTCTGTGTGTGCAGTGTATGTGTCTACACCTCTGTGTGTGTAGTGTATGTGTCTACACCTCTGTGTGTGTAGTGTATGTGTCTACACCTCTGTGTGTGTAGTGTATGAGTCTACACCTCTGTGTGTGTAGTGTATGTGTCTACACCTCTGTGTGTGCAGTGTATGTGTCTACACCTCTGTGTGTGTAGTGTATGTGTCTACACCTCTGTGTGGGTAGCATACATGTCTGTGCCTCTTTGTGTGGGTTGTATGTGTCTACACCTCTGTGTGTGTAGTGTATGTGTCTACACCTCTGTGTGTGTAGTGTATGTGTCTACACCTCTGTGTGTGTAGTGTATGTGTCTACACCTCTGTGTGTGTAGTGTATGTGTCTACACCTCTGTGTGTGCAGTGTATGTGTCTACACCTCTGTGTGTGTAGTGTATGTGTCTACACCTCTGTGTGTGTAGTGTATGTGTCTACACCTCTGTGTGTGTAGTGTATGAGTCTACACCTCTGTGTGTGTAGTGTATGTGTCTACACCTCTGTGTGTGTAGTGTATGAGTCTACACC
Source organism: Crinia signifera (assembly GCF_055691185.1). NCBI lineage: Eukaryota > Metazoa > Chordata > Amphibia > Anura > Myobatrachidae > Crinia > Crinia signifera. The sequence continues at coordinate 61,915,538 of NC_139223.1, read as the reverse complement.
TCTGTGTGTGTAGTGTATGTGTCTACACCTCTGTATGTGCAGTGTATGTGTCTACACCTCTGTGTGTGTAGTGTATGTGTCTACACCTCTGTGTGTGTAGTGTATGTGTCTACACCTCTGTGTGTGTAGTGTATGTGTCTACACCTCTGTGTGTGTAGTGTATGTGTCTACACCTCTGTGTGTGTAGTGTATGTGTCTACACCTCTGTGTGTGTAGTGTATGTGTCTACACCTCTGTGTGTGCAGTGTATGTGTCTACACCTCTGTGTGTGTAGTGTATGTGTCTACACCTCTGTGTGTGTAGTGTATGTGTCTACACCTCTGTGTGTGTAGTGTATGAGTCTACACCTCTGTGTGTGTAGTGTATGTGTCTACACCTCTGTGTGTGTAGTGTATGAGTCTACACCTCTGTGTGTGTAGTGTATGTGTCTACACCTCTGTATGTGCAGTGTATGTGTCTACACCTCTGTGTGTGTAGTGTATGTGTCTACACCTCTGTGTGTGTAGTGTATGTGTCTACACCTCTGTGTGTGTAGTGTATGTGTCTACACCTCTGTGTGTGTAGTGTATGTGTCTACACCTCTGTGTGTGCAGTGTATGTGTCTACACCTCTGTGTGTGCAGTGTATGTGTCTACACCTCTGTGTGTGCAGTGTATGTGTCTACACCTCTGTGTGGGTAGCATACATGTCTGTGCCTCTTTGTGTGGGTTGTATGTGTCTACACCTCTGTGTGTGTAGTGTATGTGTCTACACCTCTGTGTGTGTAGTGTATGTGTCTACACCTCTGTGTGTGCAGTGTATGTGTCTACACCTCTGTGTGTGCAGTGTATGTGTCTACACCTCTGTGTGTGCAGTGTATGTGTCTACACCTCTGTGTGGGTAGTGTATGTGTCTACACCTCTGTGTGGGTAGTGTATGAGTCTACACCTCTGTGTGAGTAGCATACATGTCTGTGCCTCTTTGTGTGGGTTGTATCTTGTATGTGTCTACACCTCTGTGTGGATGATGTACATGTGTCTGCCTTTAGGTGAGGGGCGGCGACGGCCTTTGTTTGTGAAAACTGAGCCACTTATAGACTCCTCCTGCTGCAGTTACTTACAGCGCTATCCAACCACATCTCAATTAGCCCCATGTTGGAGACTGCATCATTGTTTGAAATTATTATTTAGAGCTGATTAATATTAATGAATGCATATTAATGGTATAATCAAACCTTACTTTAAAAGATATGGGGGCCGGTGTCAAAATGGAAAGGTTATCACGTCACATCCCTGGGATGTATTGCCACCGCTCTAAGTGTCAGCGAGTTGGATGAGCTGGATCTGTCCTCTATAGATATGGTCGCTGCACTTACCCAGCAGACAGAATGGAATGTGCATCAGGTGAGTCTGTTTACCATATGTATTATTTGTTTTTGAAAGACGGTTTTTATTGTATTTCAAAAAGTATAAACAAGAGTTGTCAAGGTATAACGTATGACAGGATTGGGCAACCTTCAAAATCGAGCATAACATAACACAAATGTTGTATGACCCGAGGTCTGAATAGGAGAGACGTGACCATGGAGAAGGAATAATGCAAAGCAATAAAGAAAATTGAGGCTTCTTCAATATTCACTTTTTAGAAATCATTAACAGTATAGTAAATAATGGGAACAATCATTTGAGATGAGCATCACCAGACCAGTCAGAGAAGTTAATACAAAGACAAGCTTTAGGCCAATGGGATAAGGAGGCCTGAAAGTTAGACTTTATAAACAAAAATATCTTATTCCAATAACGTCTGATTTTATAACAACCCCAGAAGGAGTGGTAGAGAGTGACTTCCGCTCTCCCTCATCACCAGGCACGAAGTGAGCTCGGATATTGGGAGGGAGATACGGTATGCTCTGTGAATAGTCTTGAAATGGACCTCTTGTAAATATGTAGAGTGTAAAAGTCTCATAGTAGAATCATAATGAGACGTTAGGTACTCAATGGAGGTCGCGGTAGGTATATCATGATCCCATCTGATCTGATCAGCCAGCTTGGTCAAATGAGGTTTGGTTGGGAAATTAACCAGTAAGCAGTACAATTTGTTTGAAATTATAGGGGTGAAACTCCCAGCGCGTTAAAAGACTGGCCGCCCAGTCTTATGAATAGGATTTATTTTCTATTCTCCCACCGCTGCCGCTAGCCCACTACCCCTCCTGAAGCTCCCCCTGACCGGACCCTGCTCTCCGGTCTCTGATACCCGCTCCCACGGACCTGCTCCCTGCCGGCTGCACATAAGATATATCTTATGTGCAGACCGTCTGACCTCCGGATATGATCCAATACGCACGGGACCGCGCATCGGATCAGATCGGATGTCATACCCTAAGTGATTTGGGCAATTTCACATGATTTCTCGGCCCAATCCACCAGAATCGGGTGAAATCGGGCCCAAATCGCGTAGTGTATGGGGGCCTTATGAAGAGTCTCTGTTGGAGGCCGCAGAAAAGGAAATGATGGCACCCTTCAAAACAGACTTCAGAGTCATCCAGAATAGGGAATGTTCAGCATTATCTATGCCAGAGGTTCCCAAATTGACCTACCACCAAAAAATTTGAAGAGCAGGGCATGACCAAAAAATGTGGAAAACATGACCCACCTCCCCACCATTATGCCAACCACATATAGAACATGAAGGCTAAAACATGTGTAGTCTATCTGGGGTTAAGTATAACCCATGTAACTGTTTTATATGCATTTCAGTTTCATTTAAACAACCTTGATATACAATACGAGGAAGCATAGAGTTTTTCCCATTGTGAATCTGTGAGGGCTATCTCCAACTATTCAGTTATTATTATTAATAATACTATTATTATATCAGGGTATATGCTCTAATCTTTACAGGCAAAGTCTATACTCCATGGGTTTCTGAATGATTCTGCAATATCAATAAAAGACATGAAGGGCTATCAGCTTGCTGGCCTGGGAGCCTGTATATGTAGCGTGGATCATGAGCAGATAGATCAGATGGATACATCGGAGTTCCGGTACGTCTTCTTGTAGCATGATACATCGGAGTACCGGTACGTTTTCTTGTTGCACGATACATCGGAGTACCGGTACGTCTTCTTGTAACATAATCCCTAATTCAGAGTTGAACGCAAAGCATATTTTTTCTCGAATGGACAAAACAGTTTGGTTCATTCTTTCTGACAAAATCCTTCTTAGATGGGCATAAACCATGTGCCCTGCAGGTGGGGCAGGTGTTACTTGTGCAGAGAGAATTAGATTTGGGTGGGGTTTTAATTCAAAGTGAGATCTATATTGCAGTGTAAAAATAAAGCAGTCAGTATTTTCCCTGCACAGAAACAAAATTACTCACCCAAATCTAATTCTCTCTGCACATGTTACATCTGCCCCCCCTGCAGTGCACATGGTTTTGTCCATCTAAGAAGGATTTTGTCAGAAAGAATGAACCAAAATAAGGCCCAGTGTGCATTGCAGGTGGGGCAGATGTAACACGTTCAGAGAGAGTTAGATTTGGGTGAGATGTTCAAACTGAAATTGCAGTGTAAAAATAAAATAGTCAGTATCTACCCTGCACAGAAACAAAATAACTCACCCAAATGCATGAGTTTTGTCCATTTGAGAAAAAAATGTTAATTGTGTTCAAGTCTGAATTAGGGCTATAACCATGCATGAGAGCCTCTATAAGATTTCCAACTCTTCCAGCTTCTTTCCATGCAGACTGTCCCTCTGTCTAGTCGACTGCTTTCCATCCATTCTTGTTGCTGTGGGTTACCAGCCGCTATGGTGTGATGAATTTATTCATGATACACAAATGTTAAATAATCAGAGGCGGATTGTCCATAGACCTTACAGGGAGATCCCCAGGAGGCCGACACACCAGTGAGGCCACCTGCCAGCCAGTGACATTTTGTAAGATGTGGCACTGCCCAGAGTAGTGGCCCTGTTCTGCCTCCTGCCTCCCAAACAAACAGCCTTTGTGATTGTCCATCTATATCCATTGTAACATCTGCTAAAGGCACATGAGTGGGTGCTGTCTGGGGGTATGTCAATGCCTGGGGTGTTTCTGGGCTCCACTGAGGAGGTACGTGTGATATTCAGCGGATTATGGTAATGAGTTACTTGTCTACTTGATGGAGAAATATGTGAAATGTGGAGGTTTGTGATTTGTCACAGCATATGAAAGTTCTGGGGGCCATCAGACTGCCAAGTATATTTAAACTGGGTGCCGGATGCGTTCCCGACAGTCGGGTTCCCGACAGACATTTACCCGACGTCGGGATCCCGACAGTCATTTACCCGACGTCGGGATCCTGACTTTCAAAACGCGACAGCCGGGTGCCAAACAAACACCCACTATTTTCCCTCGTGGGGGTCCACGACCCCCATAGAGGGAGAATAGAATAGGTGGCTCGCGTAGCGAGCCACCGCGCCCGCAGAATGGCGAGCGCAGCGAGCCCGCAAGGGGCTTTTTTGCACTCGCCATGCTGTCTGAGTCCGGGCAGTCGGGATCCCGACGTAGGGCTAATGACTGTCGGGATCCCGACTGTCGAAACCCCATACCACACCCATTTAAACTAATGACATCCACACATGAATCCCACCTATATGGTGTTTATGCCACTCACATGAGCCCATTGTGAAGGGGTAGGTACTCTGTTCTGTTCACAACCGCAGGGTTGAGAGAAGGAAGGAGGGAGGTGCAGGGATGAAAGAAAGGAAGAGGGAATGAGAGGTGCTGGAGTAAATTAGGCAAGGAGGGAGTGTGAGGTGCAGGCATAAATTGAGGCAAGGAGGTAGGGGGAGGTGCAGGGGGTAAGTAAGAAAAGAAGGGAGAGGTGCAGGAGTGAGTTGGTGAAGGAGGGAGGGGGAGGTGCAGGGGGTAAGTAGATGAATGGATAGGAGCAGAAGTGAAAGAGGCAGGTAGAGGTGCATGGGTGAGTGAGGAAAGGAAGAATAGAGAAATGTGCAGGGTGAGAGAGGGAGGTAGAGATGCAGGAGCAAGAGAAGGAAAGAGGAAGGGAAATGTGCAGGGGTGAGAGAGGGAAGGAGGAAGGGAGAGGTGTAGAAATGAGAGGGAAGAAAGAAGGGAGAGGTGCCAGCGTGAGAGAGAAGGAAGGAGGAAGCGAGAGATGCAGGGATTACAAAGGAAAGGAGGAAGGGAGAGCTACAGGAGTGAGAGAGGGAAGTATGGGAGAGGTGCAAGGGTGAAGGAGGAAGAGATAGGTGGGAGGAGTAATAGAGGAAGGAGGAAGAGGTGTAGGGGTGACTGGGAATAGAGATAGGAACAGGTGCATGCTGGGGTAATAGAGGCATGGATGAAGGGAGAGGCGCAGGGAGTAAGTGAGAAATGAACGAAGTAAAAGGAGCAGGGGAGATGTGAGACAGAGGTAAAAATTGGATGGACACAGGCGGTAGTTGTATATCTTTATATAATATGGTTTCTTTTATACTGTATAGTGTTAAAAAGTATCTAAAACTTATTTCATCCATTCCTGCCAACTGTCCTGATTCTGGAGACAGAGGGAATGAGGGCATGACCAGCACCTCACAGAGCACTGGCCATGCCCCCACAGCGGCAAAAATGGTGGTGTGTCCTCGTAGGAGCACCGTGATCGTAGGCCACGCCAACTGGACACATGACCAGGCCCCAAGTTTAGGGCGCACCTTTGGCACATTCACACGTCCCTCCTGCCTCTGGATCAAAGTTGTTATAATTAGTTGGAGGTAATATTAATTCTCTAAATCCCAAAAGTATCTGGAGTGCTAGGAACCCCAATTACCGCACATCTATAACATTTTCTATACCCTGACTTCTAAATTTCCACTTCGACCAACACCTATGCAGAACAATGTACCTTTACTTATCAGGACCTCTTGCTGCAGAATAGCAGATGTGGGGGGTTTCAGATGTATACAGCGTATACAGTATGTGTGTTCACAGTGTTCAGGAAGACTGTAAGCTCTTTGTCCCAGTAAAGTACAGATCCCCCTCCCCTTGTTCTAAGACTATTGCTGTGTATGTGGATCACATTTGTGCTGTGTGGATGGTTTATCCCTGCTAGCCTTTGATATGGCTTTATATCGCAGCTACCACAGACTGGCCCTAACCCCTACCCAGCCAGTACCTTGACTTTAAGTTATTTGACTTAAAGTGATCAAGAAATGGAAGAGTTAACAGGATAACACTTCCACGTCTGTAGCCACAGCGATAGTTATATGTCATTGTGTGTTCTGTACAAAAGTATTCTCATCCTTAATATGGCTCCCATCCAGACCATTAGTATTCCCAATTGCAGTGCAGAACCAGCATCTCATGATTTTTATTTTTTTAACCACTTGCCAACATCACGCAGACACTATCTAAGGGCCGGGTTGCCCTGGCTTTTTTTTAAGAGGGTGCAGATGGTCACACAACACAAATGTTAATTCCTTCTGCAGATCAGACTGCGTAAATATTTGCTGAGGCAAAAGAAACGCCTCTCTGCTCAAAGGTGTGTACAGGCGCTTCGATTTGCTTTAGATTCAATGTTCAATTTGATTTTCCATTAGATATGGCATTCGAACATTCCAATTCAATTTACCATTAGATGTGTACTTTTGTATTCAATTAAATTTTCAATTTCACAGTGTAGGCACACTGGGGCAGATGTATGATCTGTCGTTATGGGGGAGAAGGGGTATTAGCGCACGTTATGTGCGCTGATACCGCTTCTCCCCCATGTATGAAGCAGCTAGCGTGCGGTAATGGACAGGGGCGCTATGCGCCCCTGTCCATATCGGCGCTGCTATCAAAATGATAGCAGGCCGAATGTATGAACGGTCAGCATCGCTGACCGTTCCGCACGAAGCCTGCTTTGGCTTCGCCAGCATCAGGCTGGCGAAGCCCTATCTAAACAGCAGGGACAGCGCTGTCCCTGCTGTCAGCTGTGGGCTGCGCTGGGGATCTCGCGTGAACAGCGAGATCCCGCGCATGCCCAGTGCGGCCGGCCGGGGGACAGGAGATAGCGCATCAGTATTAACTGATGCGCTATCTGCTGAAAGGGACATCGCCGAAGGGGGGAGTTAACGCTCCCCCGCTTCGGCAGACAAGATGTTAATACATCTTGTCGATGTCCCTTCCTGCTTCGCCTCGCTATTGAGGCGAAGCAGGAAGTATCATAGCGGCGCGATAAGCGCTGCTATGATACATCTGCCCCAGTATATACATTTGATCTGCTAGATTGTATTTGATATAGCGTTGCCTGCAGTCTATTTTTCTATTCGATTTAGACAAAACGGGATTGTGCATCGAAAACATGTCAAAATTGAAGCGTGTGTACACCCCATAACACATCTGGATAAATTCTCTCTTTTTGGGGGGGATTCAATTAGTAATGGTGGATTGCAGTTGACATGGTGTTTAAACACCATTAACGGCTGCCTGATCCGCCTCCTTCTCTGAGGTGGAGAATGCCTGCTTGCCCACTTCGTTTTCAAGATCGGTATTCCGGCATCGGCATCCTTATCCTTTTCGAAGTTCCAGTCCTGGTCTGGGATGCCGGCGTCAGCATATTGATTGTCATGCATATAATGTAAGGATACTGTTTGGAATGTTGCACACCCTCCTATAAATGATATAGATATTAGCAGTGGCCGGGGAGGTGTGACCAGGTAGATGTACAAGTCTTTAGGCCTCGTCCATTATACAGGTCACAGACCTCTGGGGTCTATTACACCTCATGTTACACACAATATCATTACACTCTGTAAGCAACAGAATTTGTGTTCAGCATTAGCAGCTTCTTACAGTAGGTCCTGGTTATCAGTGCCAATAACTATATAACACTATGGGGCTGATTTGGAGTTGGAGCCTTTGCGTCACATTTTGCAGCTCTAAAATGTGTTCACTAAATTAACACAATTGCTGGCATATGCAAATGAGATGTGTGTAGGTGTGAGCCAGCAGTGTGTCACACAGATCATACACAGGCGCGTTCTGTTATTATACAAGGTTTTATTGTACATTGCTATTACATATATAGGTCAATAGTGATATATATCTAGATAGATAACTATGTACAATATTTACAAATATGTATTATATACAAATACCGACCCGCAGTAGTAGAGATGTAAATGTACAGCCTGATTATAATAAAGGCTACAATAAAGAACAGCACATAAGTCATTGGGGTCAATGTCTGAGGACTCCGACTACTGTCCTTCATGCCCAGTGCCAGGCGCACCTTCACCGCTCTCTGGGCCAATACTATCTCCTTCTCCACTGCCACAGAGTCCCTCAGCGGATGCCTCCGGCTCCTCCTCTTCCTCAATGGGGGAGAGCATAGGTGTTAATACTGTATATAAACCTTGAGCCTTCGGCTTCTTTTTGGCTGAACGCTGGTTGGGACAACAGAACATCTCCAACAAACTCTGCCTGGTCTTTGTCAAACAAATTCCGGGCACTCGCAGGTTTAGCGCGCTGCCCACCACGGTCACAGCATTTGCCTAGACAGCGGCCCATCTTCACGGAGAACGTCTTCTTCCATCCAGTTCTCTTGTAGAAATGAGCCCCAAGCCAAACAGCTCAGTGTATGCGGTCAGTAATGCATTGTGATATCATCCCTCTGACATCAGCAGCTGCATCAGTTATATGTGAGCTGGCTTGTTACCCAGAGATTTTAATGAAAATAACTGTCCCCCAATAATTATCACCCAACGCTGACCAATGACAGGATCAGCACCATTACTCAGTGTTGTCTATAATCACTTATCAACAATCAATTATCAATTCTGGATCCAGAATACCCTCTAATCTTCTATTTGGTGCTTGTTCCACAATTTTGGTTCATAAAGGTCACCAGTCCCAGCACCAGAACTTTGCGATTCCTGGACTTGGTTGTGCTCCTTCACGTCCACTGTTTACATATTTGCATTCTTCTTCCCTACCCACTTTAGATTTGCATCACTGTCTATCTCTACTGTAATGAATCAAATGTTCACAGGCCTGATTCCTTTTGTCCTTGTTGTGATAGTCCTTGTGTTTTGTCCGCCATAGGCAGTTGTTGGCCTCATACAGATCAATAAATCCAGACCAGAATTTGGGATCTAATGGCCCAGGCATTTCTGTAAAACGATAAAGAAATTATTTTGATAAAAAGGTTTCTCAAACAAAATAATCAATATTATATCCAAAAATCCAAATTTCAATAGGCCACAATGCCGTATTCTAAAATACATAGTTTATCAATTAGTAACCCCAAAATGCCAAAAACAAAATGCATACAGGCCAAATTTCAAACCGCACAATTCAGAACCCCAAATGCATACAGGCCAAAATGAAAAAAATACATAATGTAAAAGAACAAAATGCATACATTAGCAATAAAGAACCCCAAAATGCAAAAAACCTACATGCATATGGGCCAAACTGAAAGCATACTTTGGCATACGGGTCATATTTAAAGCATACGGGTCATATTTAATGTATACTTTCAAAAATAGTAAGCAAAAAAGGTTCATGTAAAAACGCATACATTTTACAATAGAAACCAAGGGCGAAATGTAATAGGGTGCGGTTTTTTTTTCTAAAGAAAAAAATCGCACCAAATAAAAAAATCTAAATTTTTGCCGCGATTTCGCATATGTAATGAGATGCGAATTCACGGCAAACTCATGAAATGTACTCATGAAAATGTGCACATTTTAAAACATGCAATTTTGAGTAAAAAAAAAAAAAAACGGGAAAAAAAATGCATGGGGTCCCCCCTCCTGAGCATAACCAGCCCCGGGACTTAAACAACACCGGACCGTGATTACAGTGCTGCAGGGCACCCGGAGAAGCGCTGAAGACGTCTGTGAGTATGTTTTCTCTCCACAGGTACCCCAGTGGATTCTACTGGACAAGGGGACCGATCCTCCGTGGCAACATAGGTGAGTATTGTACGAATGGGCTCCGTGTGTAATAAAGTTGTACTGTACGTGTTTTTGTTTATTTATTTAACTATTTGTGCTACTGTGGGACTACAAGTCCCAGCGGGCCCTTTATTGCCCCACATGCTGGGACTTGTGGTTCTCCAAGTCCCTGCATGTGGTGCAGGCTTGCTGGGACTCATAGTTCCACAGCAGTATACAATAGTTTTTCTCTATTTTTTACACAATCATCAGCTCGATGCCCACCACCCAGGGGCATTGAGGACAGCCCCGGGCTTCAGCATGGGCAGGTAAGTTCTGGAGGTGGGGGACCCCTTCTTTGGGGGGGTCCCCACTTCCCCAGGACCCCTGCCCATGCTGACCGGTCAGGGGGTGAATACTTTGGCCGGGTGGACTTGTATAAAAAGTCTCCCCCCGGCTGTGCCATTACCCTGCTGGCTGGTTGGGCCCGGTGCTGGTTCTTGAAATACGGGGGGACCCCTAATCATTTTGTCCCCCGTATTTTGGGAACCAGGACCGGCCCTTGAGCCTGGTGCTGGTGTTATAAAATCCACAGAACCCCGACTTGCTTGTTTCTGTGATTTTATGAAACCAGGACCGGCTCTTTTTTTGGACAGAACCATGCACAGATCACGATGATCTGTGCATGGTTCTGTCAAACTCGCCAGCCAGAACCTGGTCTAATTTTTTTCAGATTTTTGGTAACCTTTACCAAAACTCGCACCCTATTACATGTGCGAGTTAGATGCTTTCCAATGGGAAAACATCTGGATGCGAATTGAAGTGTGACTAAAAATCACCACTTCAATATGTGCGATTTCGCGGCAAAAAGTGCGATTTTCCCTATAAAATATGAGATTTTCGGGAAATGCCCGAAAACGGCATATTTTGCGGAAAAAAACGCAAACCCCCCCCCCCCCCCCGCAACCCATTACATTTCGCCCCAAACGTTGTTAATGCATACATTTAGCAATATTAAAAATACAATGCAAATTGAGCAATTATCTCATATGCATATGTATACCGTGTGCATGCAGGTGATTAGCTACAGATAATGCATATTAATTGTAAATGCAAAGTGGCCGGACTTTGACTGACAGGAAGCTGTCATTTGGGGGAGGAAACCTGACATATCCGGTTGTGGTTTAAAAACGACGACTACTTCTACCCTGTCTCAGTTGTAGATTAGTGGAAGCTTCAGGGTTACTTTCATTTGCACAGATGGCAAAAACTGTTGGATGGTTTGGGAATCGCGGATTGGATTTGCGAGAGGATAGTCATTCAATAGGGAATTTGTGTAAATAGGGCGCTTAGGTGATGATAATGAAAAGAGATCTCATACATACAGAATTTTCCTGTTTGAATCCAGGATCTGATTGTTAATCAATTTTTCTGTTAAAATCCAAAATCTGATTGCTCCCTGATGAGACAAAGAGCCAAAACAAAACCTAGTGCAATTCTGTTGGGCAAAATATAACAATTTATTTGTCTCACAGGACACTTACAAACAAACAGATAAAATAGGCACGTAACCACCGACTGTGGTACTTAATGTCCTTCAATACTGAGGTGTTACCATCCGCAGCAGGTCCCAAGTTGAAATTGAGGGTGGTGAGGGAGAGGGTGCCGGCTCCACTTTCCTTCACGAATACTGTGCTTCTGGTCTTTCTCAGTACAAGGCTCCAATGTCACCAGCCTGATGCATTTCGGACCTTGTTAGTCCTTCGTCAGAGGATAGTCATTAGCAATCCATACACAATTCTCTCGCAATTTAGCAAGGGGAGTTTACTGTCCACATGGCGGCTTTCTCCTTACTGAATCAGGCCCTATAATCCTTCAAAATCCATGGCTGTATCTAGAAGAATTGATGCCATTTTAAAGGAAAAGGGTGGTGACACCAAAGATTGATTTAATTTCAATTTCTCTTCTGTTAATTCACTAATTCACTAATGAACTATTAGCACTTATTTTTACTTTTTACTTTGCATCATTTTTTTCCACACCTGCCTAACCAAATATTGTAACCCCCCAAAAAACACTATAGTACAGGTTCCCACTTCCATGGGTCCCCACTTTTCTGTACTGAACTGGTAAACCTGGTGATTGTGGAGAGAACCACTTACTATCACTAAATAATTCACCATAATGTCTAATACCTTCCTCAGCACCATTATTTCAAGAATTGGATCTCTTCCCTGTAACCTGGACATTTTGCAAGCCTTTAAGAAAAAGACAGAGATGATTTATGGAAAGCCGGAAACGTGGGGCCATTTTATTGTGAATGATGTTGGCTACATTGCAGGTAGGTGAGGTCACTTTTGAGGTAGGTGAGAGCACTTGTGGAGATCACACCTGTACATGGCACTTATACTCACTTGGGTCTTCGCAGAGCTTGCCCAGGACTTGAATCTTAGTGTAAAGGTGCACATACACTAGGGCGATTCACATAAGTTTTTGGGTACTTTTCAGGTCTGATGCAGGGTCCTGTGCACATCCCACCGGAGCCTGAGTGTCACACCAGCTGCAGAAGCAATCTGTTGGATCGCATCCATTGCATGAGATATGTCCTATGTGAAAGGACCCCATACGATGTATCGCATGCAGCTCAATGGGGGAATGGGAAGATATTTCTGGCCAAAAATTATGCTAAGCACCTCAGTTTTGCTCTATGTTAGATTGCAGAGATTATTACAGTTATTATGCTTGCCAGTGTACTATAGAGCAGTGGTTCTCAAACTCGGTCCTCAGAGGAGACCTGCAAAGCATGAACTGTGTGGGGTCCTGAGGACCAACTTTGAGAACCTGTGCTATAGATTGTGCATCTGCAAAACATGTGCAAAATGTGAATTTTATTTTGCAGGTAGTTTTAAATATTCTTGTTAATTATGTTTCTTTCTTTTCAAGCTGGTTTCAGTAAAGAGGATTTCAAGGCACTTGATCCAAGACTAATGCCTTATATCCAGCCAGCAGCTATTAAACTTATACCAGAGGAGACATTTAAGGTAATGATTTAAAAAGTGATTTCTTTTTAATTCATGAAGTAGATGTTTAATATGGAATTTAGCTATAATGTACTACAGTGCCAGATTAAGGTCCACATGAGCCTGGAGCTGAAATTTACAAAAGGCCTAAACACCATACTGTAAAGGAACATTGCACGCTGCTTTTACCCATAATAATCCCCATGGTAGCAGTGCCACTTATACATATAATAAATGCCCACTATAGCAGTGCCACTTATATACATATTAAATGTCCATGATAGAAGAACCACTTATATACATAATACACATTACACACATATCTCCACATATACACAGTACACGACAACATAACATATATATATACTGGTCACGGGGTACTGGTCACAGCTTTGAAAAATAAAAACTTTCTTCAAAAGAACTACTTATGAAGTGTATCTAATTATTTTATTATATATTTATACTGTTTTAATTTTTACTGTATGGACATTACAAACAAAGGGAGCTGAAGACACTATTGTTTGTGTGTTTGAGGTATTTACAGTCCCAGCTAGTAGGGGATTGAGTGTCAACAGCGACCAACATATGTTTTATATTATAATAGCGCAATTTTAGAGATTTTGTGTCATATATATATATATATATATATATATACTACCCGGAAGTGACGTCATGCGCTCCACACGCTGGAGCGCATTTCAGCGGTGGGAGTGATCACTCCCCTATAAAAGCAGGGCCCCAGGCAGCGCTAGTCTGTCCCTGTTACACATGATCTTTTGATGCTGGTGTTGTTTTTTGTTGCTGCTGCCTTGATAATGGTCCTTAGGGACCGAAACGTCGGCAGACCTTACCTGTGAATAAACCAGTGGGACTGTGACCCTGAGTACTATGCTGCAAAAAGTCTGGTGAGTGCTGTTTTCCTCAATTGGGGAGTGTGTATATATATATATATATATATATATATATATATATACACACATACATACATACATGCATGAATACATACATACATACATACAAAGACCACCACCACATATGTACACACATTCAATACACACAAACGGGGGTGGGTAAAAGCCAGAAACATAGTACATGCATTGAAAAAGCCGGAAACCATGTAAATTGTAGTGGGTATGGATCATTGGATAGACAGCAAGCAGGTCGACACCGCTAGGTCAACATGACTGAAGGTCGACATGCAGGAATGTTGACATGACTGAAGGTCGACGTAGGTCAGGTCGACATGTCATTAGGTCGATACAAGCATTAAACCATGTAACGTGTATTAGAAAAAGCTGTAAATCCTAGTTAATATATTGAAATAGCCAAACACCATGTAATGTGTATTAGAATAACTGTTAATCAGAGCAAATGATTTGAAAAAGCCAGAAACATAGTAAATGTATTGAAAAAGCATATGCATGTGCAATCTATGGTAAATGGGCCCTATTGTATTGAGCAGCAGCAGGCTTCTTGTATATGGCTAGAGAAAAACAAATATGTTTATTGTATAGGGTCACGAACCTATGTCAGCTAATTTGCAAAAATATTATCAAAATCCTACTGTAAGGTAAGGTCCCTGCCTTTTCCGGCTTTTTCAATGCATGTACTATGATTTCCGGCTTTTTCAATGCATGTACTATGATTTCCGGCTTTTTCAATGCATGTACAGGTCGGGCATCCCGTATCCGAATTATTCCAAAAACCGTGTTTTTTTGGAATAATTCAAAATTTTTTTTCCCCCTAACCCTTTTTTAATACTTACCAAGTCCTCCGGCGTCCAGGGCAGGCCTTCAGCATCCTCTCCGGCGTCTCCAGCGGTCCCAGGAGTGCTTTGCACGAGTGCGCCGGTGACATCACCGGCGCGCCTGGGAACTTGCGCAAAGCACTCCTGGGACCGCTGGAGACGGTGCTGGTGGCCTGCCGTGGACGCCGGAGGACTCCATGGACGCCGAGGGACCATCGGGGACCCACCAGGGGCAGGTAAGTATGGCAAAAAAAAAAATAAGCCAAAAAACGGAATTTTTCCTTATCCGGAATGCTCGTGGTCCCGAGCATTTCGGATAAGGGATACTCAATCTGTACTATGATTTCCGGCTTTTCTAATACACTTTACATGGTTTCCGGCTTTTGCAATGCATTTACTATGATTTCCGGCCATTTCAATACATTTACTATGATTTCGAGCTTTTTCAATACATTTACTATGATTTCCAGCTTTTCCTAATACACTTTACATAGTTTCCGGCTTTTTCAATGCATTTGCTATGATTTCCGGCTTTTCTACATGGTTTCTGGCTTTTTCAATGCCCTTTTACCCTTTTCCCACACAAACCACATATACAGACAGTACAGTACACACTACACACACACAGTACACACAAACCACCACATATACACAAACAGCACACATACATAAAGTACACACACACATACACACCACAAACAGTATACACATTACACATACATCACACCACAACATAACATGCACACACATACTCAGTACACACACATTAAACACATATGCACACTTACACATCACCACATGAACACACACAGTACACTTACACATCACCACATGAACACACACAGTACACTTACACTAGTCCACTAGTCAATGCTACTCATCAAGTAGCCATCATGGAACACATTATTAGTACCAGGCTTCCTGCAGCAGCAGCTCCTCCTGAGGTCTGGGGGCGGAGCTTGTGACTATGAGTGGCACTGGCAGACCAGGCTCAGGACCCCGGAGAGGAAAAGGGAGCAGAAGGGACTGGGAGGGCAGGCCACCACACTGCCTGCACGGTTCTGCAGTGAAACTCATCTAAGGTGAGAGTGCTGGAGCCAGAGGAGAGAGGACAGCACTGGCAGACAGTCTGTGACAGGAAAAAGTTTGGTACTCTTTACCTAGAACGGCGCCCATCGCGGTGATCGCGGCATCGCGGGCAGTACATAAACGGCCGCGACGCGATGCCCGCGATCACCGCGATTTTCCCATAGGGAACAATGTTAAAAAGCCTGATTGACCGCGATTTTGCATTCAATGCCTCAATGCCCGCGATTTTCCCATAGGAATCAATGTTAAATGGGCTACAGAGCCCAAATAGGCACAATTAAACCTTAAATGTCCCCCCAATTTTTGTACGCCACCCCACGATCCACGCCAACCCGAAGCGTGGCGAGCGCAGCGAGCCCGCGAGGGGCGGCGGTACGCGTCCTCCGACCTTTTCATGCCCTACTATCCACGTCGGCGTGGAGTTGAGAATAGAATAGTGTGGCGAGCGTAGCGAGCCACCGAGCCCGAAGCGTGGCGAGCGCAGCGAGCCCCGCGAGGGGACGCGGATACCTTCACAGGTAAACGCGTCCCCTCGCGGGCTTCACAGGTGTCCGCTTTTCGCCACGGATACCTGTGAAGCCCGCGAGGGGACGCGTATAACTGTGAAGGTATCCGCGTCCCCTCGCGGGGCTCGCTGCGCTCGCCACGCTTCGGGCTCGGTGGCTCGCTGCGCTCGCCACACTATTCTATTCTCATATCCGACGTGGATAGTAGGGCATGAAAAGGTCGGAGGACGCGTACCGCCGGGTTGGCGTGGATCGTGGGGTGGCGTACAAAAATTGGGGTGACATTTAAGGGTTAATTCTGCCTATTTGGGCTCTGTAGCCCATTTAACATTGATTCCTATGTGAAAATCGCGGGCATTGAGGCATTTTAAAGTAAAATCGCGGTCAATCAGGCTTTTTAACATTGTTCCCTATGGGAAAATCGCGGTCATCGCGGGTACACGATTTTTATGTACCCGCGATTTACCCGCGATGCCCGCGATTTTTTACCCCCGACGCCCGCGATTCTAATCGCGGGCGCCGTTCTAGGTAAAGAGTACCAAAAGTTTTTTTTTCCCCGTCAAAGCTGTCAGTGTCCTGTGGGCCTATTTAAAATGGGAGGCCTGGAGTTGCAGCTCCATCTGTCCCATTGTTAATCTGCCCAATATGCACAGCGGGAAAATTTGTTTTTGAAGGGATTACACCTTTTTTTCCTATTTTTAAGGCACATTTCTCAGTTTCCTGTTCCAAGATGTGTCTTAAGCCACATAGGTGCCTAAATTATGAACTATGAATACCACATAATACCTTGGTTTTTCCTCGTACTATGTACCATGTATAGTCCTGCGTCCTCAATAGGTGCATCGTGGAAAGTGTGTAAGTATTCTCAGGCTTTATACGCACCACTTTATCCCCTCACTGGGGGGCAGATTTATTAAGCTTGGAGAAGAGATAAACTGGAGATAAAGCGGAGAAAAGGTAAAAGGAGATAAAGCACAGCCAATCAGCTGTGTTTGAAAAAGACAGTTGGGAGTTGATTGGCTGTGCTTTATCTCCTTTTACCTTTTCTCCGCTTTATCTCCAGTTTATCTATTCTCCAAGCTTAATAAATCTGCCCCTGAGACACTGTTCACTCTCCATTCTTGCAGTAAGCAGACAATGGGACATTCAGACTGTATAGTCTTGAGCATACTACAGTATATACAGTATACTATATATAATAAGCGATATTGTTCAGTTTGGCACTTCTTAGTGATATGGTTAATTATATTGCCCCATTTGTACACCTCCAAAGACGCATGTTGCGCGCTCCTGTGGGTCGCTAATGGCTGCCCCAGCATCTGTGCATGTACAGATGAGGGAGAGCATCGTTATCTAGGGTCCTACTGCCATTGCTCCTCCCCACTAGCATGGCTCAGTGTGTATGCAGTTGCCGTTGGCGACACTCTGCCGAGTCCCTTTGGCTGCCGATATTGGTGGTGAGGATGTACAGGGCACATGTTTAATGGTACTGTATGTAATATAAAGATGGTTAATCAAAATGTTGACATTCAGAATGTTAATATAAAACAGGTGTGTCGGCTGCGCTTCAGAAACAAAGTCCAAATAAGTCCAGCAAATACCCTTAACTAAGGGAATAAAGAGTCACCAAAATCCAAGTTGTAACAGACTGCAGCTCCCTTTTTGGCAGCAACCAACATCCAGGGTCAGGATGAACAAATCTAGAAAATATTAAGAACAAAGGGGCGCTCCATGGTGCATATAAAAGATAAAAGCAGATGCTCGTACCGTTAAGAACAACACTGTGGGCTGGCTACCACATGATATATAGATAAATACCCGGGGCACACTGCTCCACTGTACACTCCTTAATCACCGGATCCAAGGGAACCACACACGCTGGTTTGCGTAGGCAGATCTCAGAAGCCGAGAGCCACGGAGGATGCGGACCAGAGAGAGTACCGGGTCGCAGGCAGGCAACGGGTATCACAGGCCAGGCGCTAACGCGTTTCGTCATAATGTTAACACCACAATTCTGACATTGTTAAATTCCCATCAAACAAAATGTCAATTTTCTCAGAATGTAGAAATTGTGACATTCTCAGAATATTGACATTTGGGTTAGACTGTGTGTAGGAGAGCTAGGCTGCAGGTAGAGGTTAGGGTTAGGTCGTTTATGTAGAGTTAGGGGTAGGGATTAGGGTAATTCTGAAATGCTGGCATCATGACAATAATCTGAGCCATCCATTTATTCCATTATCAAGTGCAGCTCTCTAACACCTGTTCTCTTCTAGCTGTGTCTTCCTTACATATACAGTCAAAGCTGCAATGGAATGAGATAATGATTGCTTACAGTGCATAGCATTAAGTGATGAAATAAAGGAACACTGACCAAATTGTTTACTTTTCAAAGGAGCTGTCGCCAGAGCAGATTACAAACCTTGGACCTGAAAATGGAGCCATGGTTACAGAATCGCAGCGTGCACTGCTGGACACCGTGCAGTTGCAGAGCCTAAATTGGGCACTAGAGGGCATTATGACCAACAGTACAAAACCAGAACTATTCACCACAAGCACCACGCCGATAGCTACCCCTTCACCTGTGTCACAGAGTAAGTACAGAAGCAGCATACAGTGCCCTCACCTATTGACTGCATGCTATATATAAACAGTTGCTAGAAATGAGTAATAATTAGGAAGGCCAATCCCAGACTATTTTTAATCCTGGGATTGGCCTCCTGACAATGCGCCGCACTGGAAGCAATCCTTCAGTGGGTGGGTGGGGACAGTGGGCACGGTGGTGGGGGCGCTCAGGTGCATGGCTGCACTGCGTGACCTCTAACATCATACTGTGTAGCCGTGCATTAAAATACTTTGCCGGGGAATTCAACTGTTGGTGGTGTGCTGATGTCCAGCTGCGCACATATCTGCTCAACTCAACTGGCCAATATGTGCACAGCCAGACATCAACACACCACCAGCAGTGGTCGACAGCCATCTTGTCTGCACATCATTCCTGACCTCCCGCCCACACAGAACCGCAGCCTAATCCTAACACTGCCAGCGGTGCTATACCACTGGCATCCTCAGACTGTTGACATTCCACATGGAGATAGTTCAGATGTCGACATTGTGAACATGTCGTTATTCTGAGGATATCAACATGGGGCCTGTCAACTATGTGAACCATGTTGGCAATGTGGTGTAGACATTATGAATGTTGACACGGTTAATATCTACCATCTAACTGGCTACCACTTAGATACTGTGAATTCAGCATTGCAAGTTTCCTGCCCACCATTTGGAGTGCAAGGCAAAACTTGATATGTAGATTGATTCAATACGCCATTTCCAAATGGCAATTCACATCCATCGCACTGAATAGAATTTACCCCTTTGTAGCCACCACTGTATCATCTATATACAGGTCTAGTGTCTGATCAGTGGCATAACTATAGCCCCGCGGTGGCGGGGAGGCGCTTAGAAAGTGAGGGCGCTGGAGGGGCTGCGGGGTTAGTGTTACCCGCTGCTGTCTGCCCGGGACCTGCCGCCGGCGCATCAGTCTGCGGTCCTGGCTCTCCCTGCTCTCCTGGCTCCTGCTGCCAATAAAAAATGTGACATTCACAAAATGGCTGCCCCCATACTGCTGTATGGGGGCAGCCATTTTCTGAGTGTCACTTTTCATTAGCAGGAGCCGGGACTGCAGACAGATGCAGCAGGTACCGGCATTATGCGGAGGGGTAAGGGGGTTAGCGGGGGCGCTGCCAAAATTTGCGGCAGGGGGGAGCATATTTAATAATTACGCCACTGTGTCTGATTGTGTGTCTTCGAAACATTACCATCTGTTGGCAGCGAGTAAAACTACATATTTTTCTCTCTCACATATGCACAAACACAGAGGCAATCTCAAGGTAGCAGACTAACAATCGAAGCATTGGCTTTGAGTGGGCTTACTAGTTATTGTATAATTCTCCAATCAAAAGTATAGAAAGCAAAACATCTAAGTGTATTGAGAAAGCTGTAGAAAACAGATACAGATTTATTTTGTTTGTTTTTCCTTCTCTACAGGTGCCTCACTGACCACTGATTACTGCATTATCTGCTTTTGTCTGTCACTTGCACTATCCATGAGCAGTTGGTCTATTGTACCTTATACCTCTCCTGTAACAGGTATTTAGTGCCAATCCTGAAATTATCCAACGTCAACTGCCCTGCATGGTTCCTCTATATGTGACCAATAATGAATAACCGCTATGGACAGGAAAAAGTTACAATTGATCTTGCTTAAATTTGGCATATGTCGGTATTCACCCACATTGGGTTTTGTCAAAAGAAATATATGACACTGAAGTTGTGGCCATTTTTTAAAGAATGTTTTAAAAAAACTTTTTTAACAATAACGGAACATTAATAAAAACAGAAAAAAATGCAAATATTGCAAATGCATAATATCTCAGAAATGTTAAATTAATAAACTGTGACTAAATGGCATCTATTTATAGTCCTACCATTTTGCAATGTAATGGGTACAAATACATTTATTTTGTTGAATGCAAGGCAATTACTGGCTACATTTGCTTGTAGCCCACATATACTGGACAGCTGTATTTTATTCCCAAAAATATAGATTTGAGGCTGGGACTCATCCCTCCCAAATCTAGTATGCCCACACTATTCAGCAACTAAAGAACTGATAAGTCTATGATCACCATAATTATTCAGATATGCTGGATGATTTTTATTCTCCAATAGGTACGATAATTAGTTGGCCCAACATTTCCTCTGTTCCTCCACAGCAGAGGAACTGGGAAATGTTTTCACTCCAGGGCAGTGACAAGCTGATGGGTTTCAGCTTGTCAGATAACAAGTGTGTTGACCAGACAGGCATTGTATCTCACAGTATATGCCTAGCATACATATCTGAACATTTTAAATCTGTCCCAGCTGCAGTGGTTTGTCCTGGTGCAAAGTTACTTAAATTAATTTGATTTGTTCCCAACTGACAATGAGCCCCAAAACCTGATAGTATAGTGAGGCTGGGGCCACACATAGGGGTACAGTGTGTCCCATTCAGCAAGACCCGCTTGGTAGGATGGAGACTGTATACAGTTTCTCTGCTGCAAGCCTCAAAAATGTGGCAGGCCACAGCCACCGTATCCAACCGCAGCATGCTGAGTTTGGACAGGATGGCAGTACAACCGGTTTTCAAGGAGAACACATACAGTACATTTGAATGTATCTGTTAACACCTGTACTTATGTATTAGCAGGGCGCTCAATTAGCATACATACGGCACCGTAGGGAAATCGCATGGTATGCGATTTTTTGCATGCGATGCGATTTTCCTATGTAATTTAACTCTCTGTGTAATTTAACTCTCTGTCCTTGGGCGGTGCGATGCCATTTAATGTACTATACACTTGTATGATATATAATGGGATTTAGGCACCCCCCCCCCCCACACTATTCACGCAACCCTGAAGCATGGCGAGTGCAGTGGATTGCGTCCTCCCAACCTTTTCACAACCCTACTAAGCCCAAAGCGTGGCGAGCGGACGTGATATACATTTAACGTAATCCGCACCCCCTCGCCACGCTTCGGGCTCGGTGGCTTGCTGCGCTCGCCACACTATTTAAAATCAATTCCACGCCGACGTGGATAGTGGGGGTATGAAAAAGTTGAGAGGACGCGTTCCGCCGCCCCCCTCGCCACGCTTCAGGGTGGCGTGGATAGTGGGGGGGGGAACTGCGGTACCGCTATGTGTGGCCCCAGCCTAAATTGTTAGAAAGGTCCGATTCAGACCTGTTCGCACAGGATTACTGACAGGGATTGGGCGTGTGGAGGTGTGCCGAAAGAAGCACTGTTAGTGTCAGTGGAAATGCAGCTGTGCTAGGGGAGGGAAGATGATGTCATCAGCTGCCCGGAAGTGCCTGTATTACACGCAGCCACCAAGTAAGTCCTAGGTTACGTGATGGCTGTGTAGACCAGTGTCCTGGATTTCTAATTGTTCTCATTGCCGCCCCTGCAATATCCTGGGTTTTTGGCAGGGCACAGATCATCTCAGCTCACAAACCCCCTTCACACTGCATTTTGGACTCTGGAAATTCCCGGGTCTGCCCCGTTCACACTGGTTCCCAGGTCTGCCCTGCCAACAAGTGTGAGGAGTCTAAGAGCAGCTTTTATTGGCTGTTGAAAGAGCAGCTATGCTTGTCCATACAGGCACCACCACTACTCCTCTGGTTGAGATCAGACATCACATTAATGGTGAAAACAATCACTGTCAGGCCATGGTTGGTTGTTACCATTGATGGCTGAAGGCCACCCCTATTCTAACACTAACATGTATCTAATGGGCAGCAGCGTTGTTGGTGTCGCTCCTATTTACTGTTTTCTTTTTTTATGGGAGCATGTAACTAATGTAAAGTACATGTAACCCTCCTTTATAGGAATGTAGATTACTCTAATGTCTGACTGTGCCTCCACCCCAAGCTTTGGTGGTATATAGATATTTTTATATTTCAATAGGGCGGGCTTGGGGAAACGCCCTTTAAATTATCCAGTTACCAATAAATCTAGTTACCTAACAATAATATTATGAATGTGTACATAGGCAATTCCACAAAGCACAAATAGGTGAAACAATGGCATAAATAACCCAAACACAGTTTTATTTGACTGGAACTGAAGAATGATAGTCAAGCTCTGTCAGACTTCTTGGATGCCTCCTTTAAATACTAAGGCCCCATACACACCAGAAAGATTCATGCAAGATTAGGGTACAATTCGTCGTTCGTAACGACGGTTGTGCATGAATCTTATCACTATCGTTTGTTTTTTACTCACGATTGTGGTCGTTAACGATTGGATGCGCGCTCCCGTCAGCTCGTATGTCGCATTGGCGGTTTTGCCTCCTGCAGCAGAATCAGCCGATCCGACCGCAGATTGTGTGTTGATCATATGCACATCGTTAGCACATTGAGTGTGCTTCCGTCGTCGCGACCATCCATCCGATCCGTGTTTTCGCGCGAGTTCCTGGACACTCCTACCGCAGCCATATTGCCCCGTGGATGCAGCAGCGAAGGAGCACACGGCGTCTTCTACTGCGCGCACCTGACAGCAGGTAAGCAGGCCACCGCTGACCTCAACACCCCACCTGGGTCCCCGCTGCCCATACCAGGCCACCGCTGAACTCAACACCCCACCTGGGTCCCCGCTGCCCATACCAGGCCACCTCTGACCTCAACACCCCACCTGGGTCCCCGCTGCCCATACCAGGCCACCGCTGACCTCAACACCCCACCTGGGTCCCCGCTGCCCATACCAGGCCACCGCTGAACTCAACACCCCACCTGGGTCCCCGCTGCCCATACCAGGCCACCTCTGACCTCAACACCCCACCTGGGTCCCCGCTGCCCATACCAGGCCACCGCTGACCTCAACACCCCACCTGGGTCCCCGCTGCCCATACCAGGCCACCGCTGAACTCAACACCCCACCTGGGTCCCCGCTGCCCATACCAGGCCACCTCTGACCTCAACACCCCACCTGGGTCCCCGCTGCCCATACCAGGCCACCGCTGACCTCAACACCCCACCTGGGTCCCCGCTGCCCATACCAGGCCACCGCTGAACTCAACACCCCACCTGGGTCCCCGCTGCCCACTAATAAAGGTGGCCAGATGTATTATGCCAGCCCAGCCGCCAATCTTCCCCTGCGGCCTACCTACCAAATATTATGCCACCACCACTAAATGTAATGTAAAGATGATAAATGTATAGAAATATGATTTATTAAAATTTCTTAAATGTATAAAAACAAAACATTTATTTTTATTAATTATATACAGTTTAATGAAACATTTAATTTTAACTACTATTTATATTAACCAAACTATTGACATTTGAAAAATATGTACATAGACTATTGTCAAATTTTTTTTTTTTTTGGCAGGAATGTCCCAGGCACTGGCCAAAGAACAGGAGTTTGTGGAGGCATTCATAGAGAAATACCGCGAACTTGAATGCCTCTGGAAGACAAAGTCGAAAGACTATAGCAATAAAATCAAAAGAGCTCAAGCGCTGCAAGATCTCCTTGAATTTAGCAAGAGCTACAACCCAGAGGCTGATACGGAATGGGTCCGTAAAAAGATCCAGAATTTGCGGACTGTGTTTCTTAAGGAACATAAAAAAATACAGTCTTCCAAAAGGTCCGGTGCTGGTGCAGGAGAGGTGTATGAGACGTCGCTGTGGTATTACCACTTGCTGACCTTCACACTCAGCCAGGAGGTGCCAAGGCGAGGGCTCTGCATGATGGTGGAAGGCGAGGCGGATGACGTGACAGCGGCCATGGATGAAAGTTCCCAGCCGTTATCAGTAAGTACTGGTCCAATGTGTATATCACCCCTTTGCCCCATTTCTTTCTTTCAATCATTTTTTTGTTCCTTTATCCAAAAAGATTTTAAATGTGGTCTTCCTGCCAGGGGACAGCACCAACACCATTGAAATATGCCTTATATTGGTCCCTGACCTGTTTGGCTCGTGCTGTCCCCCGGTACTGCTGGGCCGGCATCTCCAGGGACACAATTGGGGCAACCTCCCTGGGATCATCTGGGTCCTCCGGCGGTGCTGGTCCTGCCGGGCGATGTGCCCTTTCTTTGCGGCGAAGTAAATTGTGCAGGACGCAGCACGCCATGACGGCCCAGTCAATTTTATCCAGCCGGAGGTTGATGGCTGTGTGGAAAATGCGGAATCTGCTGGCCATTATCCCGAATGCACTTTCCACAAGCCGGCGTGCCCTGGAGAGCCTGTAGTTGAACACCCGTTTGTCGTGGTCCAGTACACGCTTGGCATAGGGCTTCATGATGTGTTCATGAAGCCCAAATGCCTCGTCCGCAACAAATACAAAGTTCAGCCCATGCTTGGTTTGTTGAGCTGTGGGCAAGTGCATGGTGTTGGAGGCGAGCCTGTGGTAGAACTTGGTGTCCTTCAAAGTTCCACCATCTGAGGCCCGACCATTCCTGCCGACATCCACAAAGAGGAACTCGTAGTTCGCATTGACCACAGCCATCAGCACAATACTGAAGTACCCCTTGTAGTTGAAGTAGTACGAACCGCTGTGGGGTGGCTGATTGATCCGGACGTGTTTCCCATCGATGGCTCCTCCACAATTAGGAAAGTTCCACGCCTCATCAAATTCAGCAGCGATGTTTTGCCACTCCTGAACGGTGTTGGGGAACTGAAAAAAAGAGAAGGTGATGTTAACTAATTGTTGTTGTTTTCTTTTCCACAGACAACAAGTACAGAGATAGAGGTGGTCCACACCTCAACCCCTAATCCAACCCCAGAGCCACAAGACTCATCGGGAACAATCTATGGAGTTCCGGAAACCCCCACCCCGCCTCAACTATTTGGCAAAAAGAAAAAACGCAGAACCAAGGCAGTTCCTGAACAAGAACCCGATGATATTCTGGTTCGAGCCGAACAGGTGCTGCGTAGGCCATCTGATGAGTTTGACACCTTTGGAAAGTACATGGCTGATGGCTTACGGAAGCTACATCCGGACCAACAGATGGCGTTCGAACGCGTCACAAGCGAACTCCTGTTTATGGGCCGACAGGGCCGCCTGTCAATCAAAACCACACTGATGGGGCTTCTTCCATTGCACCAGACGCTGCAACAGATGCCTGCCGTACCCTCACCAGCCATTGCATCATTGCCTTTAAACACCCCGCCCATTAGACAATCCTGTACCCAACCTCAGACCCCACCCCGGTACAGTCACATGTATACAACATTGTTGGGAGACAGCACGAACCTGGATGATACACCGGTTTTGCAAGATTTATGACCGCATCCCATAGAATTATTTCGCAGTTGGCATGGAGTAGTATGTAACACGGTGCTTGTGGCGGAGATAATGGCCATGCTGACTTGTTGCATACTTGTAGAACAATGGGGCCGGGACCATTGTATATGCAGTATGCAACAGGTAATCATGAGTCCCTTTCTTTATCTGCGCTACAAGCGCCGTCTCTCTACTGCTCCATACTGCAAGGCAATGAGGCACTGGTTTGGTTTTAAGTTAAAATAATTTTAGTAGTTATGGCACTTTGCCTATGTTTTATATGCTATGTGTGTTCTTTCTATAGGTCCATGCTTGGAGCAGTATGGCACATGGTGCATGTTGTGCAGACAATGAAAGGACCTTCATGCTACAGTGGCGCAGAGTGCAGAGCAATGGGGCCGGGACCACTACTTCTGCACTATGCGCCATGGATGCATGAGGG
Source organism: Crinia signifera (assembly GCF_055691185.1). Lineage (NCBI taxonomy): Eukaryota > Metazoa > Chordata > Amphibia > Anura > Myobatrachidae > Crinia > Crinia signifera. The sequence goes on along the minus strand of NC_139223.1, from coordinate 61,889,033 downwards.
TGCTTTTGTTGTCCGCGCTACATGCGTCGTCTGCCATACTGTCCCTTGCCGCATGGCAATGAAGCATTTGAAATGCCTTGTTATTTTTAGGGCACTTTGCCTATGTTTTATATGCTATGTGTGTTCTTTCTATAGGTCCATGCTTGGAGCAGTATGGCACATGGTGCATGTTGTGCAGACAATGAAAGGACCTTCATGCTACAGTGGCGCAGAGTGCAGAGCAATGGGGCCGGGACCACTACTTCTGCACTATGCGCCATGGATGCATGAGGGTGCTTTTGTTGTCCGCGCTACATGCGTCGTCTGCCATGCTGCCCCCTTGCTGCATTCCAGTCAATTAATATAATGTTCTTGCAATATTTAAATAAACAACATTACTATATAAGCATTTAGGATAACAATATTTAAATCAACACAAAGCACTTTTAAAAATTATGTGTACTCAATGTGCTGTATGACACATGGTACTTGTGGTACAGACAAAGGACATGGCCACGTGGCACATAGTGCATATCAATGGTGCCAGGACTATTGCATCTGCACTATGCATCACGTGAGGTGGAGGGGACATGCATTATCTGCACAAGCACCATGTGTCATACTGAGATCTACCTCATGTCCGAACAAAGACAATACATTTGCTTTATATTTTTGATATTTGCATAACTTTTTTGGCAATTTTTATATTTATACTGTAAAAAAAAAAAAAAATTATCAGTATTTGTGAAACTCACAGTTCCATTATTTAAATAAAAAACGTTATCTTTTCACTACAAGTGTGTGGTATATTTTTCCTTACCTTGCAATACTGATGCTGCAGGACCTTCACGATGGCTTTACAGGTCTCCGGGATGATGAGTCCCAACGCTTGCGGGGAGATGATGGATCCAAACTTGAGGTCCGCCAGCGATCGTCCTGTAGCCAGAAACCTGAGGGTTACCACCAGCCGGTCCTCAGCAGGGATAGCCATCCGGTACTTGGTATCCTGCTTCTGGATGTGGGGGGTGACCAGACGCAGCAGCTCCTGGAAGGTCTCATCGTCCATGCGAAGGAAATTGCGATAATCCTGGGGATTATTCTCGCGAATCTCCATCAGCAGGGGCATATGAGACCGCGCTTGTCGTCCCAGGAGCCACTGCTTGGTCCAGCAGGATCGAGCCTTCCTACGCTGGGCCCTCATCCTCCTCACCCTGAGCACAACGTAGGAAAGCAGGAAATCTTGCTGGAACGAATCCATAATTCAAAAAAGCAAAATGGGGGAAAAAAACACACTTTGTTCAGCAATGCAAAAACAAAGCAGCCAAAAATAGCAATGTGCAGCGTTCTGCAGGAATGCAAAAACAAAGCAGCCAAAAATAGCAATGTGCAGCATTCAGAAGGAATGCAAAAACAAAGCAGACAAAAATAGCAATGTGCTGCGTTCAGCAGGTATACACCAAGCCTCACTAGTCACAAAGCAGAAATGAGGTCCTGCAAAATGGCTCCTAGTCTTGTTACCCTCCTCTGCTAGCCCAGCCCATAATTCTTTGTGTTCTTTTGTCCCCACCTTGTCTCCCCTCTGGTAGCCCGGCCCTTTATTTACATTCCAAAAACGACCGTGACCAGTGCACTCACGATGCACTCACGATCCGCACATCCGACTGTCGTACGACCATCATGTGCGATGTCGTATCGTGAGTACATCGTTAGTAAATCGTATGGAACATAGAACACGATCGTTAGCACATCGTTAAAAGGCCACGGGAGAGCGCCGCAGGAAAGTGCACACAAAATCGTTAGACGATCGTTAGACGATCCTGATCTTTCTGGTGTGTATGGGGCCTTAGATTATACACTCCTACCTTAGTTGGCTACAACCAATAATACATTGTATTACATGCACAAGAGAAATGATACTTCAAACGTTTGCACACATTTTATATCAACAATGAAGCCTTATACAGTAGTAATGAACTATAAATTATTATTGCGCAATAATATGGGTTTTTTTCCTGTGTACACTAGTTAGTCAAAGAGAAAAAAAAACCTAAGCTTTGGTTTATTTTGTAGAGTTCCAAAGGGAGTAGGTCCTGAAGTTCCTTAGATGATAAAGTTCCCACCTGAGTTCTGTAAGGTGAGGTGTTAGCTAATAAAAAGTTGAAACTTCAACAAAATAATTTTTGTAATCCTCACAGGGAATAATCGGACAATTAAATACTGAAGGATTATAGAAATCTGTTCCCTCCGGTAACTTTAATAACCATCCATAGGTAGCTTCCTTCCTTGAATGGCGCTTGTATTTAAATTATACCGCCCTTCTTCTCCCAGCGATGTGATATATCAGGTATTTATATAATAATAATAGCAATATTTACATCCAAGCTCCCATATTCTCTTATTTCTTTGGATGTAACCAAGGTAAACTTGAATAAATCTCTATGATGCGTACTTTGACAGTCTGCATTTGAATCTGCACTGTCCTTTTTTTTAGGATAAAGCTGCGGCTCAATATAGCATAGAGTCCAGGTTTTCTATAGTAAGTGATACTCAGTCTCTATAGAGTCTATGTAAAAGTATACTGTAAAGTACTTAGTATATATGTCAGCTGAAATCTCTCAGCAGGGATGTCCTTTCTCTCTTGCTCTCTACAGCTCACCCCAATTAGGTGTCATACAACAGATATGTACTGCTAGAATACAACAATCAGCTTGTAACTTCTCCTCAGCAATCCCTTAATAACTGCAACCAGGTATGACAGGGATCATTTATCCACTTTTCCTCAGTAGTCTTTACCAAGTATCGGGGACTTGTATTTATTGCCACTTATAAAGATACGTCTCTTTTTAGCTTGTAACTTTGCTCAAGAAGTAAATACATTCAACTGCAACCTAATTTAATTGAGGGTCCTAATCCCCATATGTGCAGCATCAAGTAGATTATTTAATAAAGTATTTTCCACCAACTGATAGTGAGTATTTATCTGGTCACTTTGGATACAGCAGAAATACTTGGGGCAGCAAGCTGTGTAATATAAGGCTCTGTCTCCTCAGCTCAGACAGGCAGCCACTCCCCCAGACTCTCTGACAGGCTGCTGTTGTGGCTATTCCTTACTGTACTAGGCTCCGCAGCACAACCCACTCCTGCTGTAAGGGCTTTCAGTAAGTCTATATTAATGACACTTAGTGCTCAGTTGTGATGTACACATATATGTAGAGGTGATGTGTGCTGAACTCTATCACAACCCAGCAGGCTCACCACTCCAGACAATTCCTCCCCTCCTGGGTTTATCTCTGTTCTGCTCCTGTCACTTTTTCTCCTCCTACCTCAGGCCTGACACTGCTTAATCATGAACAGGCCTCTACTATCACTACGGCAACTGCTCCTGCTTCCCCTTCTGAAAACTGGCTCACCAAGACACTGCCAGCAGATCAGGAGGATCTCTCCATTCACTTGCTCCTTCACTTCCACTGTCCCCCGCCGCTGCTGCTGTTTACAGCCAGCTACTTTGCAAGCAGCAGCGGGGACAGATAAGGTGTACAACTCTGGCCAGGGGATCAGCAGTCTCCTAGACTCTCTGTCAACTGCTCTATCTATACCCCTCTCCTCAGCTGGCCACACCCACAACTCTTTCCCGCCTTCTGCCTCCCTCTCACTGCAGCTGACTGGATGATTGACAGCCTCACAGTCAGCTGTGCAAATGAAGTATCTAGTACTTTCTCTCACTGTCATCAATGTACATAGTAATTAATTTAACCCTAAAATAACTGCCTCTAATGTATATAGGTATTTATACACTACGGCCTCTCCCCATACCTCCCATCTTTTCATTTGAAGAAATAGGGACGAGCGCCCGAAAAGGGGGCGTGGCGTATGCAAATGAGGGCGCGGCTTATGCTAATTAGCCGCGACCTCATTTTCATACGAGAATAGACGCTGTGCGCATGCGCACAGCGTCTATTCTACTACATTGGGGGGTCTCCCAACTGCCACCCCCCCGCAGCGGGACAATGCCTGCCGCGGGTGGGACGTCGGGACAGGACCCGAAAATCGGGACTGTCCCGACGGAATCGTGACAGTTGGGAGGTATGTCTCCCTATACCACATATATACATGTTGTATAATACATGTTCATAAATATAAATATACATGAAATACATACTGTTAACTCATATATTTACTCATGCATTATTATTTAACCCCTTCATTGGGTTACAGTTCTGCTCATGTCCATTTAACCCTTTATCAGGGTTACATACATGTTCAAGTTCTAAGGCAATGGAGTCATCTGGCATCGGGCACCTTCTCCAGAGGAGGCACATCTCCCGCTGCGCTGTGCTCACAGTCCATGTAGCGCCCCTTCCTCCCTCCCTCCTGGAGTAGAGGAGCAGGAGGGACCCCTCTGATGGCGATTACCTGTTAAGCAGCAGCCTGGGGGGTTAGCACACAGTAATCTGCAGTGCATTACTGGGTAAAAAATCCCAAGAGACACTGCAGTGGGGTCAGAGGAACATGTGCTGAGCTCTGATTGGAGAAGAGTCAATCACATGCTCCTCTGACCTCTATAGAGGATCATCAGCAGGAGATGGGACTCCACACTCCCCAGCCAGCACTCAGCTTCCCATGCAGGCACAGGAGACTCCACACTGTAAGCAGCTACCAGCCAGTGCCAGGAGCTCCTCCCTATCACTTCCCCTGAATACAGGTCAGGGTTAGGTCTAAATCCAAGTGGGCTAAAGGATCTGTGACATGACAGGGGAGGAGGGGAAAAGAGCAAGTTCAGAAGAAGGGACCCAAACGGACCTTAACGGGCTTGCTTCGCTCGCCACGCTATGGACACGGTGGCAAGCTTTACTCGCTACCTGGTTACTAAGGTCAACCAGTGGTGGCATGGATAGTGAAGCTGCAAGACCCCCGGCCTTGCTCCTCCCCCTTGGTGTCAAAGGTCCTTTAGCCCAAATGGATTTAGCAGCTACCCATAGGTCAGTAGAATTAGACAATAGTGGAGCTGGGAGTGGGAGACAACCTGCTACCCTTCTGCAGCCTTACCCTAACCTATCCTCTAACCTCCCATCCTGCTGTCTTACCCTAACCTCTCCCCTCCTACAGCCTCACCCCAACCTCTCCCCTAACCTTTCTCCTCCTGAATCCTCACCCTTACCTCTCCCCACGTGCAGCCTTAGGGTCCCTACACACTGGACGATTATGATTATGAAAATCGGCCAATGTGTAGGGGGCTTTACTCTAACCTCTCCACTATCCCTAGCCTCCCCTCCCACAGCCTTACCCTATGCTCTTCCCTAACCTCCCACCCTGCAGCCTTACCCTATTCTCTCCCCTAACCCTAGCCTTTCCTCACACAGCCTGACCTTAACTTCTTCCCCCCTGCAGTCTTTTCTTAACATCTCCCCTAACCCTAGCTTCCCATCCTGCAGCATTACCCTAGCCTCTCCCCAAACTTTAATATCCCCTTCTGCAGCCTTACCATAACCATGGCTGGCGAGAGGTGGGTACTAATTACCCAGGCTTGCTTGAGGGGCCCAGCAGGGGCCCTGGTCCGACCCCTCCCGGGCAGCAGCACACACCTACAGCATGTGGTGTGCTGACCGCATGCTCAGCATGAGCATCTCACTGACAGCATGAGAGCTCATGCTGAACCTGCTGTCAGCACAGCACATGCTGTGGGTGTGTGCTGCTGGTGAGGTGGGGGTGGGACACCTTTAGTGATTTTTCACCCACCTTAAACATTTTGAGGGCATGGCCTAATCGTGGGAGGTGGCCATGCCTCCCACGATTAGGCTACGCCCCCAAATTTTACTGGGGCTTGGCATACCTCTCAACTGTCCTGACCATAACCTCGCACCTAACCTCCCCTCCTGTAGCCTTAACGTGCTGCCCACACACTAAAAATATCTGCGATCTTTTTCGTGATCGTGCGCATAAATTCCTGGACAAGAGTTTTCAGGCAATCGCACATCTTTACCAAAGATTTCTCTTAAGATCCGATGTGCGGAACATTGGATCTTTTGATAAATCTTCTGATCTTTCATGCAGCATGTAATATCAGAAGATTTAATAAATGATCTGGGGGAGCACGCATCTGATCGAGATCGGCAGATTATCGGCCGATTTTGCGTTAAAAATAGGTCGATCGATCTGAAATCGTCGGATCGGCAAAAAAAATTATTCTAGTGTGTAGGCACCTTTATGCCTGGTACACACCAGAACGATGCAGGTAGTGAGCAGATCGTAACACACTCGTACGATAGGCTCACAATCTGTTGGAGCACATGATCTGCTCACAACCTGCATGCAATCTGAATCCGATCCGATCTCGACCTGTACCCAGCTAAATGGTCATTCCAAGATACTACCTGCTTCAGGTAGGATCTGTGAAACGACCAAGCGACCATCGGACTGCAATCAGATCAGAAATGGCCCAAAACATGCCCAATTTACATACAATCGGTCGAGATTGTATCTAAATTGGGTTTTTTGAGGCCAAATCATTCTGGTGTGTACCCTACATTACACTAACTTCCCCTGTAGCGTCCCCTCCTGCTACCTTACCCTGCCCCATAACTACCCCTCCAGCAGCCTTACCCTAACCACCCCTCTGGCAGCCTTAGCCTAACCTCTCCCCTAACCTCCCCTGCTGCAGCCTTACCTTAACCTATTCCCTAACCTCCATTCCGGCAGCCTAACCTTGTGGTGTGCGGTGCTGGCATCAACAGTTCACATATGAAGGGTGACATGGTTAATCAGTTCAGCTGCATGGCTGTGAGTGGACAGACACACTAGGGACACAACAGTCAGCTCTCAGGAGCTTCTGCACCAAAGCCAGCTAGCCAAATTATTAATATTGCTGTAAGGAGTGCTCGCTCTATCTATGGGACAGGGGGGCACGAACATTTATCTTGCCTCCGGGCAACTGGCATGAACTTACGCCACTGCCTATAGATAAGTGAATATAACTTGAGCAGTAGTGAGCAGCAGATTAGGCATGGTCTAGCATAGGTTTTGTTTCCGTATAGAGCTGCTGTGCCCAGGAGACACAATTGTAATGAATAATACCTCTGGGGGCACAGATTTTCCACAACATGGTTTTCTCACCTTGATACTCAATAATTACTATATATACGTTATTCAGCAGTATTTCCTTAAGAAGCAATTTTCTTCATACCATTTGGTGGAAATGTGTCATTCCGTGAATTCAGTTTTATGTTTACCAACCTCAATATATACATCAAATATATATCATGGCGTTAGTCAGGACCTTTCACCAGTCTATTTAAAGCAAGCAGGGTATGGATATGCAATTATTAAACTGGATAACCAAATGCTTATAATAAATAATAAAATAAAAAAATTTCATTCCACTTTACCCCATGGGGGGGTATTCAATCTCCGGCAGCCATCACCCGGCGAGGGAGATGGCTGCATGGCTCTATTCAATGCTGTCTTCCCCGACAGCATTGAACAGGGGATCTCGGCAGAACGAGCCTGACTTCACAAGCAGTCAGGCTCGTTCTGCTGAGAAAGGCATGAGAATTGATGAGCTCCTGGCTGCAGCTTGCCTCTTCCTGGCCGCAGCTCGCGGCCACGCCCCCTTCTTATCCCGCTGCAGGCAGGACATTGAATTCCACCTGCTAATTGGGACAGGGCCACGGCTGTCAGGCCAGCTCGACAGCCATGACCCAAGATTGAATACCTTCCTAAGAGTGAGTGGAAATCTGGGACCCTCCTCAGTGATGTCACCCATTCTGCGTGTCAGTGCTTCCCACCCTCTAGACCAGCACCGTATGCAACCAGTGACACATTAATCATATTGCTGTTGCTCGTCAGAGACAGAGGTGTTGTGTGGACCCATGGCACCCAGAGCAAACTTGTTTCATCGCACCCCACACCTTGGTGCCCTCCCCTATGGCATTTTAGCACCACTTGCACATAATGGGGCTGATTTGGTCCTGTCCGATGGTGGGGCTACTGCACATGTGCATTGTCGGTAATGCACATGTGCAAGGCCGGGCTGCGAGCGCCTTCAACAAATTTCTCCCTTGAAACTTTTTTCCTTCACTAGCCGGCGTTTTATTGGCGTGCCCACAAACGGTGGGTGCCCATAGAAACGCTGGGAGTGCCCGGCTGTAGGCAGGCATTCCTTTGCCTGCTAGGGGCAGAAGCATGACCTCGGCGCCCTCCTTGAACTCGGTTAGATCCTCCTGGGTAACGCTGGGACTGCGAGCGCCGGGGACAGAAGGAGAGTAACCATCAAATGATTTTTCCTCTGTGCGGGCGCTAGCAAACATGTGTAGGACGCCTTCTACAGATTTTGCTTCCTGGAGCTCACGCTTAATTGGAGCCACCTCCCTACACCCCTGGTCAGATCTTGTGTTATCTTCATGTCATTACTGCTTTATTGGACTATGGCCCCCATTGTCAACCAGTGTTACATGGAATTTTCAGGCTAAAGAACTGCTAAACAGCGCAAGTTAAGCAGCCACCCAGAAAAGATTATAAAAGTCCACCAAAATCTTTACAAAGTTCATAGCAGCTGTGTAGACCAACACAGCACTGTCACTACAATGAGGAACATTGATTCGTAGAGTTGACCAATGGCTGCGTAGACTGCCCACAGCATGAGTGACTTAAACAGGTTGACTTGACAGTTGTGAGATTTGCACACTAGCAGTCCCAGCGTTGCTATAAATGCACCCATCTCTCTGGTTGGCTCACTTTAGAGTCTCACTCTGGACTTTAATCTTAGTTGTTTATACATTAGACTCTTGGGGGAAAATTTACGAACACAAATATGCCTATTTTAGTCATATGTAAATACGAGTACCTAGTCTATACATATTTTCAGGATTTACTATGCTGAAAATACAAAAATTTGTATGCATGACACATCCGTATTTCCGAATACAAATGTATGCACCATCAATAGAATACGGTTTCTGGCTGATCCGTGCAGGCTGCTGACTCTTCGTATTTAGCGGGAGTATATACGGCCGCTAAATATGAATATGGTGGAATACGCCTGTCTACACCATCGCCCAAATACGAACCCGTAAATAGGGCAGATTAGTAAATGAGTCGTATTGGTATTCTTAGTAAATTCCCCCCTTTATATTTCAATCAATAGTCACAGGATATTTAGATGCATATGAAGCAAGTGCACCAAACAGTACAAACAATGTATTTTGTTTCTTATCAATTGCAGTGTGACCCTATACAATTATAGTCACTATAGAGCATAGCCAATAGTACAGCACAGCAAATCCCTATATAATTACACAGTCAATATTATAGACTACAGCACAGCCAGCATTAATACTGCAGTGCAAAAAAAACAAATCAGTTCTGTGTTCTTGTCATGCCCCATGGGTAGCAAAATAGCTTCCACTATCTATATTTAGTTCAAACCAAATGATCAATAACAACGATTATTGAATCATTTATTATCTACTGGGGCCAGGAATTGGAATGTTTGTATTGCATTCATAAAATCTGACCAAACATCCTCATCCCCAAAAGTAAAAAAAAGATTATACAACTATTTGATAGTCTGTGATACATTTTTAGTAAATACAAAGGGTGATTCAGTAAGGCTCGCTAAGCAGTTGTCGTTCGGTGCTTATCGAGCCCATAGAAGTAGGGAAGCCAATCCCGGGGCATTTTTTCAATCCCGGGATTCGGGATTTAAAAGTGCTCAATCCCGGGATTCCCGGGATCCCGGGATTGGCCTCCCTAATAAAAAAAAAACTGACCCCTCCCCCAGATGACAATATAAATTTCTCCTAAAGCTGCCCCACGCACTGTCACTTACGGCGGCGGGGGTTGTGGTGACAGGGCAGCAGCAGGACGGCTATCTCCGGCGGGTGGGCGGAAGGCTGGGGTTGGCACATCGGGCGTCTGTCCGGCTTTGGGACAGTGTGCTGTGCTGACAGGCAGAGCAGCGGCCGGGCTGCACAGCGTGACGTGATGTCAGGGTTCACGCTGCGCAGCCTGGGCGCCGCCATGCTTGTCAGCACAGCACTCAGTCCCTCCCAACTCCCGACAGCAGCACCGGGAAACAGTCAGCCGGGCAGCGTCTGAGCCATATTCTGGTGCTCAGTGCTGCCCGGCTTTAAACCAAAACTAATGGGGTTACTAATCCCGGAATTGGAAGCTTCAATCCCGGGATTCAAATCCCGGCAATTTTAGGCCAAAATCCCGGGATCCCGCCGATCCTGATCCCGGGATTGGCCTCCCTACATAGAAGCCACCCGGCCGAACGTCTGCCCCCCACACCTGCTGCTGCCGAACCCCCTCTGTACCAAGCGAGGGGATGTACGCGCACATTGCTGTCCAGCAAATGATTTCTCTCCCCTGTAAATAAAAGTCGGTCTGAAATTACTTTTATTTTGCAAAGAGAACAGAGTTTATCCATGTAAGCATTTTTATTTTTAAAACATTTGTGTTATGAGAATGAGATCTCGGCTGTTTGAATGTCCGCTGTATGTGTAGACGGTGCAAGATATTTTACAGTAAATAAGGATTTCTCTTCATCTAGGTAAATCAGACTGGGTGAACAAAAATTTAGGCTGGAAATGTGAGAAGTGCTGGGCTGCCAGGTGCAGAAAGGTCTCACAGGATATGTATCCGGCAGCCAAGGGATTTGAGTCTAACAAGTTATTTAAAGGGAGCGTTAGAGACGTAAGCACTTGGGAGTTAATTCTCAGAAGCAGAAGGGTGTGATCGGAGCCCAATCAGCTTTTACTGATCATTCAAGAGATCCTGGAAGACTTATGTATATACACCCAAAAAACAAACATAACTATGAAACTGGCCAGTAGTTCCGGTCAACAGGTAATCATCAATCTCAAATTCACATGGGAGCGCATGAACCAGAATCACCCCCTTAGGCCCTTGCTGGTCCTCTAACAGCCCGTCAAGTACCTGCTTCCCCCCATCTCTGAGCCATGACAATATAGTCTATATTTACTGAGAATTCTGACTGAATTGGAGCTTGCTGGAAATACCATTGTGCAGGATTTGCTTTATTCCAGAGAGACAGAGGCATGCAGCTATATGGTTACAGTAATTTATTGGTGCTTTTCTCTGAGCCACCATTTACGGTGCTGCTTGTGCGATTACAGTACATGACTTGCAGAGTAGTTAGTATGTGTTCCATTCTGTCAGTGAATGCAGTGAGCCTGAGTTTGGATTGGGAATAAAATAAGCAAGGTGTTCAAATACATACATTGGGGGAAATTTACTAAGATGTGTATTCTACGTCACATGTCTTGTTGCTATGGGCAACCAATCAGATCCTGTCTACTATCTTCTAGAGGGTGCTAAATAAATAAGAAGTAGATTCTGATTGGTTGCCCATAGCAACATCACATGTGATGTAGAATAAACATCTTAGTAAATTTCCCCCATTGTGTAACATGCAGGGTAAATACTTGCTGCTTTTGCATGTAACCCACAAATGCTGAACAGCTTTATTATTACATTACAATTTTAGATACTTCCATCTCACATCTAAATCTCCACATTTTAAATCTGTCCCACCTGCCACGGAGCACGGTTTTACCAAGGTGCACAGTTACGTGTTCTTTATTTCCAACTCACATTCAGGCCTACTAAATGCATTTAAGCAAAACTACCTTTAAATCAATTATTAATGTTGTATTAAGTAAATTGAGTCAGAAATCCAGGGATAAATGCTGGATGAGGCAATTATCTCATAAGTAAATTAAACTAGGTCTATATGCATGTTGTAGGGTCTCCTCGCAGAGGCACAATGGACACAACAGGCTGTTAGGGCACGTATGTTACCTCACCTGTGCTCCTGTGAGGAGATCCTGTAACTACGTCGTGTTGGTAAGTCCTGAGGGCAGAGTACCATTAATAGGGTGTGGCTGATTTTCCTCCTGTACTATTGTGTTTGGTTTGTCTCTGTTTGCACGGCAGTGAGCCTGTAGCCTCACCCAAGGAATATTCTGTGTCTGCTGAATCAGCACAGTGACCTATACTTACTCAAGGACACATCATCCTAAAAGGATGTATACCAGTGACATGAGGAACACGTAGAGACTACTGATTTATATAGAACTGTACTTGCCAACCCTACTGAAATGGCCAGAAGGCTCCCGAAAATCGGGTCACCCTCCCGGCCCTGCGGGAAGGTGGGCGATTCTTCGGCATAGCTCTGCAGTTCCCGCACCCCCTTCCCTGCTGCACCAGATAACAGATTTTGCAAGTCCATGGGAGGCATCATTTTAGACCCTCCCCCAATCCGCGGACCTGTGAATTGACGCATTTGCCTGCCAAGGGGCGGGGTTTGGTGACATCAGCCTCGCCCCACCCCCCTAACACATTAATTCTGGTCTCGTCTCCGGGATTCTCCCATAGAGGAGAAAAAAAACTAGGCATGTATAGAACTAGTTAAAATCCCGTCAAAATGGCAGCTTCCTCAATGTACTTTCACTTTGAGCTGTGACAGTTTTATTTTCACTTTGAGCTGTGACCGTTTTTAGCCCACAAACTCTCCACTCAACTCCCCAGTCCCTATCTGCTCATAACTACAATCTGTGTATTGACAGCTCCCTCTCTCCATATCCAGCAGGTTTATGCTGCCAACAGTTTAGAAGTTCTATTGCATTCTGTGGGTATCTAACTTAACCCACATAGGCTTTTCTGATTATCGATGATGATACAGGCGACTCAATTAAAGCGGACGGGAAAAATGTGGAAAAAAGGGTGCACAAGCAGCAGCCTGGAGAGGATTGTCAGGAAAGGGCCATTCAAAAGTGTTGGGGAGCTCCACAAGGAGTGGACTGAGGGAAAAAAAAAATACTGTCCTGTTGCTCAGCGGTCCAAAGTCCTCTTTTCTTATGAGTGCAAATGTTGCATCTTGTTTGGAAACCAAGGTCCCAGAGTCTGGAGGAAGAATGGAGAGGCACACAATCCAAGATGCTTGAAGTCCAGTGTGGTTTCCACAGTGTGATTTGGGGAGCCTTGTCATCTGCTGATGTTGGTCCACTGCTCTTTATTAAGTCCAGAGGCAACACAGCCATCTACCAGGACATTTATGAGAACTTCATGCTTCCTTATGCAGACAAGCTTTATGGAGATGTTTACATCATTTTCCAGCAGTATTTGGCACCTGCCCACACTACCAATAGTACCAAAACCTGGTTCAATGACCGTGGGATTACTGTGCTAGATTGGCTAGCAAACTCGCCTGACCTGAATCCCATGGAGAATCAATGCCAAGAGAAATATGAGAGACATGAAACACCTCAGCAGTGCCATATGCAGACAGTATTCATGCCACACCGCATTGAGGCAGTAATTGATGCAAAATAGGGCCAACATTTCTGTATTTAAGTTCTTTTTTATTTTTATTGATTTCATGTAATATTAAAATTTTCTGAGATTTTGGATTGGGGGTTTTCATAAACTGTAGGCAGTAAACATCACAATTATAACAAATAAAGTCTTGAAATATCTGATTTTGCATGTAATGCGTCTATATAATATATTAATTTCACCGTTTAAGTTGAATTACTGAAATAAACTTTTGGGTACTGTTTACCTAGCACGGCGCCCATCGCGTTGATCGCATGTACATCGCATGCCATTTTAGTGGCATGCCATGCCTGCGATGCGATGGGTGCGATTGTAGCGATTTTACATAGGGAACAATGTTAAATTACCTTCCAATCAACCAGATCAACCCAATGGACCCGATTTTGCATAGGGAACATTGTTAAATTCCCTTCCAATCAACCAGATCAACCCAATGGACACGATTTTACATAGGGAACAATGTTAAATAGCCCCCAGACCACAAATTGAATAGAATAACCACCCTGAAGTGTGAAATGCCCCCCCCCCCATAGTTAACGTCACCCCATGGTCAACGTCATCCCAAAGCGTGGCGGTACGCGTCCTCCGACCTTTTCATACCCCCCCTATCCACGTCGGCATGGAGTTAAGAATAGAAAGTGTGGCGAGCGCAGCGAGCCACCGAGCCCGAAGCGTGGCGAGCGCATGCGGATACCTTCACTGGTATCCGCGTCCCCTCGCGGGCTTCACAGGTATCCGCGTCCCCTCGTGGGGCTTGCTACGCTTCGGGCTCGGTGGCTCGCTGCGCTCGCCACACTTTCTATTCTTAACTCCACGCCGACGTGGATAGTGGGGGTATAAAAAAAACGGTGGGAGGACGCGTACCGCCGTCCCTCGCGGGCTCGCTACGCTCGCCACACTTCAGGATGACGATGACCGCGGGGTGACGTTAACAATGGGGGGGGGGGATTTCACACCTCAGGGTGGTTATTCAATTCAATTTGTGGTCTGGGGGCTATTTAACATTGTTCCCTATGTAAAATCGTGTCCATTGGGTTGATCTGGTTGATTGGAAGGGAATTTAACATTGTTCCCTATGTAAAATCGGGTCCATTGGGTTGATCTGGTTGATTGGAAGGGAATTTAACATTGTTCCCTATGTAAAATCGGGTCCATTGGGTTGATCTGGTTGATTGGAAGGGAATTTAACATTACAAACACATAAGATGCATGCGATGCCTGCGATTTGCGGCAAGATACCCGCGATATAGATCGCGGGTGCCATTCTAGGTAAACAGTACCAACTTTTGCACAATATTCAAATTTTTTAGAGTTTCACCTGTATATGTAATCTAATGGCATTTGGGAATAACTAATACCCCTTTTCCACTAGCAACCTGGGTCGGACCCGGTAATTTGTACCCGGTTCGAACCCGGGTGGGACATGGGTAGGAGACACATTTCCACTACAGTGCTACCCGGTAAATTGCCTGATCATCCCCTTTTACACTTAACCCGGGTAAGGCCTTTTTTTCCCTATAGATAAACATAAGAAAAAGCCTTTTTAAAGGGCTTTACCATGGGAGGTCACAAAATAGGGCCACCATTACACCAAAAGGGCCACCATTAAAAATATTACCATATTAGAAGAAGAGACCACACTCATTTCTTTTAAAATAACTTTTTTTTTTTACTGGCAAATATTACCACACTCATTTCTTTTTAAATAACATTTTAATATTTTACTGTAAAATATTAAATATTTGGAACTTTTAAAAGTTTCTTCACACAATAAAAGAAAAGACATGCCAAAAAAGGGTAACAAACAGAGTCCTGGGTGCTTCTTTCTGGTGTTATGCTGCCTTGCCTTAACCAGTGGTTCCCAACCCTGGTCCTCAAGTACCCCCAACAGTGCATGTTTTGCAGGTCTCCACACAGAATCACAAGTGCTATAATTAGCTCCACCTGTGGATCTTTTCAAATGTGCCTGAATAATGAGTGCACCTGCCGGGTGACCTGGAAAACGTGCACTCTTGGGGGTACTTGAGGACCAGGGTTGGGAACCACTGGTCTAAACCTGAGGGCTATTCCTTCTTCGCCCCAATAGAAGCAATGCAAATAGGTATTTTGGTAAGGAATCTGATGTAGCGCCTTATTCCTTACCAAAAAACCTATTGACAAGAAAAGACATGCCAAAAAAGGGTAACAAAGAGTCAGGTAAAATGTTTGCCGTACACCTGAGCCTTTGGCATACATAACAATGAAAAAAGTGCACGTAAACATGTTAAAAAACAAGTGCCCATAAGAATTTTTAAAAGTGCAAGATGTAGGCTTTAACCAAACTGTGCCCACAAGGCGACTGAATGCAATAAATGTATTCAACATTGTTATTGCAATAATGCAATAAAGAACTTCGAAGAAAAAAAAACAAGTATTTCTTAGGACAAATTACGATATACCGTAAATTCAGGGGAGTCTAGGTTTGGCAGCAGCGTGTTGTCAAGGCTAGTGGTGTTTGCCTCACTATACTCTGGGTTTAGTGGGGCACTGGTAGCAGTGCTGGAGGCATAGCTAGTGGAAGTGTTGGGTGCGTGGCTAGCACCAGTGGTGGGGTGGTAGCTAATTGCTGTGCTGGGGGCGTGGCTACTGGGGCCTCTATATGGTAGAGGCTCTCGGTGTGGCTGTTGCTCACACGAAGTGCTAGGGGCGGAGGGAGTTGGCCCTCTACTGTATTGGCCATATGCATACTCATGGTGTGCTGGGTATGCTGGGGCCTGTGAAGCATGTGGCGGATACATTGGATAATGAGGAGGTGGCATATAACCACGATTAAGTATCCGTTCCAAGAAGGACAATTGTCTGTCCTGCATGTTCTTTAATTGATCCAAGAAAGAGTGCTGCATCTGTCTTTCATTTTCTAAAAACTTCTCCATACGAGCATCCTCATTGGCCTGCATGTCGGAGTCCATTTCACGCAGTTGATCTATTACTACTGAAGAGAAAGCTCTCGCTGCTTGATCGGAATGGTTTGCTTTTTTCTTCTTTGGCGGCACCTTGTAAACTGCAAGTGGGACAAACAAAAATACACTATAAACATTAAATAGCAGAGGTGTTTGCAGCCCTGTGCTTGCGGCCCTATCCCACCTGCACACTTGCGGCACTCTGCAACATATACTGTTGATTACTGGGATAAATGTTTTTTTTACTTACTATTTGAACGCAGTTTTGGTGTTTGATGTTCAGTCGCTTGCTCCGTTGCTGTTTCGGACCCCTCCTCCACCATGGACTGTGCGGTGTCAGACAAAGCAGACCTATCAAGTAGACTGCACTCTTCATCGCCATCTTCCGAAATCAGGAGCGGAGAAGTTGGCCAGCACGGTGACATTGCCATGGTGGACTGTGTGTCAGGTGGCTCCTGGCTACTCTCCATTGGTGGCTCCTGGCTACTCTCCATCTGGCTGGCCAAGGAGGATGACAGTGCCACAGGATTAATCAGAGCTGTGTTGCCAAATGCCCTGCAGCATAGATCGTAATGGACCCACTCGACACGTGCGGCACCGCTTTTTTTCCTGTTCTGGTTACATACCTTGGTGAACTGCCTCTTTAGTGCTTTCAATTTGTTAAGCACTTGCTGGTGAGAGCGGTGTATCCCCCTAGACTCCAGCATCTGGGCAATATTTCTGTACAAGATTGCGTCTTTTACGGTACCAGTCACCTGGTGCTTGATTTCCTCCTCTGCCCTAATGAGCAGCAGCTCCTTCACTTCAGCATCAGACCAATTGCTGGCAGCCATAATGAAGTTGTGCTGCGGGATGATTAGCAGTGTCCGCTGGGGCAGCCTGTGGTGCTGGCGGCAGAGAGGAAGGTGGCTGCTGGAGCAGCCTCTGATACAGCAGGGGAAAGTCAGCAGGACAGACATGCAGCACATGTGCACACAATGCTGTCCTCCGTGCTATGTGCGCAGTCTGCGGGGCTCTGAGTGATGACATCACTCACCAGCGCCCCAGCAGCACCAATCAGTGAAGATTTTTACATGCTCAGTCAAATAACCCGGTTAGGGAGCGTTTCCACTACCCTTGAAGCCGGGTGCTAACCAGGTGCTACACTGATCATGACCTGGGTAGGATTGCCGGGGAGTCCAAACCGGGTTATTTGAAAGGGAGCATTTCCACTAGCAGAAAAACCCGGGTAGAAGCGCGTCCCCGCGGAGATTACCGGGTTATTTCTTCTAGTAGAAAAGGGGTATTATACCCGGGTTTTTCTGCTAGTGGAAATGCTCCCTGTCAAATAACCCGGTTTGGATTCCCCGGCAATCCTACCCAGGTCATGATCAGGGTAGCACCCGGATTAAAGGGTAGTGGAAACGCTCGCTAACCAGGTTATTTGACTGAGCATGTTAAAATCTTCACTGATTGGTGCTGCTGGGGCGCTGGTGAGTGATGTCATCACTCAGAGCCCCGCAGACTGCACACATAGCATAAAGGACAGCTTTCTGTGCACATGTGGTGCATGTCTGTCCTGCTGACTTCCCCTGCTGTATCAGAGGCTGCTCCAGCAGCCACCTTCCACTTTGCTGCCAGCACCACAGGCTGCCCCAGCGGACACTGTTCATTCTGCAGCACAACATCATTATGGCTGCCAGCAATTGGTCTGATGCTGAAGTTAAGGAGCTGCTGCTCATTAGGGCAGAGTAATGGTAATGGTGGCCCTATTTTGTGACCTCCCATGGTAAAGCCCTTTAAAAAGGCTTTTTCATATGTTTATCTATAGGGAAAAAAAGGCCTTACCTGGGTTAAGTGTAAAAGGGGATGATCAGGCAATTTACCGGGTAGCACTGTAGTGGAAATGTGTCTCCTACCCATGTCCCACCCGGGTTCGAACCGGGTACAAATTACCGGGTCCGACCCAGGTTGCTAGTGGAAAAGGGGTATAAGGGGCATTTAAAGGTGTTGTGAAATGGTCTGGTGAACATTGAAGGGGCATGTGGGGGTGGTCTGATGAGCACTGAGGGGCATGTGTGGTGGTCTGATGGCATGTGGATGGTGGAATGGTAAAAGTTTACTATACATAATACCATACTACATGTGTCAAAAAATGTTGCCCTTAATATTAAAAATGTGCCCTCCCCAGTGTTCGGAACTGTCCCAGGAAAGTCCTGGAATGAACTATACACCAATGTCTCCATAGCTTGAGCAGCCATCATAACAGCAATATTTTTAAACATTTTTGGTCTATCAATTTAAATGTAAGTAAAACCAGCTGAGTATGTTTCCTCTTTCTTTATATCATTTTCAATAATCATAAACATTTCCCAAAATGTTTCATTACAAGCAGGTGACAATTTATACAATTGTGACATCTTTTGTTGTGTCAGATACCCCTGACTATTCTGTGTTCTTCAGCATTGGAATTCTATCAAGGGAAAAGAGGTAAAATAATGATTGCAGGGTTATGACTGACTGTGATGAGTGATATTATTAATTACAGCACACTAGCTTACTGGCAGACGCAAGGAGATCCCCAAGAACTGGTTCTACCAGTTATCTGCAATATGTTAGTCAATGATAACTACTTACCAGAGGCGTAAATTCATCCCAATCGCCTGGAGGCGAATTGGAGTTTGGTGCCACCCCTCCTTAACAAAAAGTGAAAACAAATGCATGTGTGCCGGAGCCCACAGTGAATAGGCAGAGCTCCAGATACGGTGTATGAGACTGGCCAGTGGGTCAGGGTCACTCATGAGCATCCAGAATCAGCTTTCACCAGTGGGTCCAATCTAGTAGCCCAGCTGCAGTTGCATTGTCACTCGCTGCAGCACAAGTTAAGTGTCCCCAGGTGGGAGTGTCCTATCCCCTATTGAAGGAGTCGCAGGGCTAATGGGATAGAGCCAATTAACTATGCAGGTGCGCTGCAGAGCTCCGTTAGAAGAGCAGCAGTTACATTCAGGTGCTGCTGTACATGCAGGCAGGGCCGGCGCTACCCACTCAGCAGCTCCTGCAAAGCAGGGAGGCGCTATGCTGAAAAGGCGCTGTCTCCCTGCCTGCTCTGCTAAAGCTGCCTCAGCCCTCACTGTCACCTGCATGCCTGTCTGACAGCGGGCGGCAGTATGGAGAGGCTGAGCAGCTCCCTGCACCGCGCACACACTGTCCTCCTCATGCGACCTGCCCCCTCTTCCTCACAGACACTTGCGCTGAGGCATGTAGCGCTGTCTGTGAATGCCTGGATGACATGTCGGGGGAAATTTACTAAAGGAAATTTATAAAAAATACAGTAGGTGTATTTGTATCCAGAAATACACTTAATTTTGACATTTACTATCCCGAAAATACAGCAATTCGTATTGATAGTACATCAATATGATTATGAATACGAATTTCCGTATACTGTACTGTACATGTACTGTACATGCACCCGAGATCCTCAATACAGTACGATCGCATGTTGCATACACAATCCCACAATCGGGCTGCAGCTTGTTGCAATGGCAATGTGAAAGGGCGCAAAATGTATGGTTTGCAGGAGGGCGCAGGACACCCTAGCACCGGCCCTGCATGCAGGTCCCCTTTCAGGGGTTACAGCCCCAGGCAGGCGACTCCGTTATCTCTGGGAGTTATGTCCCTGCTAATCTCTCCAATACATACTGTCGTACATATGATTTAGGATTTGACATCTGCTTAAAGACATGTTCAGAATAAAATAAATAATATTATGCACACATTTGATCTATCTATCTATCTATCTATCTATCTATATATATATATATATATATATATATATATATATATGTTGTACAACTTTCATCTACATAATATGATCTATATATTTCCAACCTGCTGTTCCTGGCATCAGTAGTTACCGTAGCAACCTCTTCATCATATTAGTGAAAGTCATTGCCAGTTTTGTCTATATAGTTCTCTTATTTATTTTATCCTCAACTACAGTTCTCAAAATAGTTATTCGGTTGCATTTTTAAAGTCATATTGTTTTGTAGTGGTTGCATAATGGCAAGAATTGTAGCTGTGTCTGATACAAAGCTTCAAAGTACTGTGGCCCTTATTCTAGTTCACTCGTTCAGATGTGCGTTCGTTCGGAAAGGACTGAACGCACCGCACATCTGTACAGCAAGAGAACACACGCCTACACGTCGACCGCGTCCATTCAGATGGACTTACACATAAGAGGGAGTGGCGTCAGTCTGCATCCACACGACCGTGTGCAGTCGGAACTCAACTACTTCTCATGGTCTTTCAGCGTCCAAATGGACGGCCAGGCGACAGAACACACTCTGTTGATGTTTTTCAGAGCACAGCACACATCCATGCGGAAGTCATGCTTCAGGTTTTACAAGGGGATGAGGGGAGAAGGATGTTTGGAGTACGCACACATTAAATTCCTATATACGTATGCCCCAGGAATGATTTTTATTTTCGGGGGGAATTGGTCAAGCGCCTTATTAAGAGTTTCTGGGTGCAATCCAGGCAATATAGCGTACATGGAGGCAAAAAAAGAGAAAAGAATTGCACTGTGGATGCACACCAAAGAAGGTACAGTATCTTAAAATTTTACTTTTAATTTTTATTCTGAACTTAAAAAGAAGCGAGATCTATTACCTGTGCTGATTGTTTATATATATAATCTCACAGGGTGATCTCTTTCTGGAGTTTGTGAAATATTTATAGAGTTAAAAAGACTTTAGACATACCAACATGTAACATACATATGTGATGTGCGTTTGGCACAAAAAGAGAGAAATAGTGGTTTTATAGAGATAAAAATTTCCACTAAGACTGGCTACAAAGAATGCTGTGAGTGGGTTGTAATAGCGGTTTTTTTAGGTTTAGTTCCTAAGTTAGAGAAGGGGGTATTGTTGATATTCCTCTTAGGGGGTTTTAATTCCCACTTTCAACGGGTCTTATGATTTTCTTATGTCGGTCAGCACCTGAAATCTACTGGGAGGTATTTTTTCTGTGTTGTGCGGCTGTGTATATTTTATTGCCGCTGGTTGTACACTTTTATGTTTTGTGTGGGTCACTTCTTATTGGGTCTAATCCGACACTGAGGATATGGAACATACAGTGACCAATGATTGGTTTCCTTTTGTCCCTTTATATTTTAGCTGATTAATACCAGCTAATGGATTTTATATTTGGAACAAGATAGGGTACTTTTAGATGTTTATATCCTTTATGAAGTTCTGGGGGTTATAGTTCCCCTCTGGGTATATATTTGGAGATCCTTGTCTGATACTCCGTTTAGCCCTTTAAATTGTTTTGACTGTTTCTGGTATTGAGATTTTTACACCTTTCAATATCTGATGTTAGGTTGTTTAGGTCCAGTCAACAAAAACAGGGTTTATGTATACCGTTGGATTTTTAGTATTTAGTGATTTTAGGTACTGACTGATTTAGAAGCCACGAGTCTTTATTAACAGGTTTTGAGATTTTCCTGTGACTCCAAATTTTGGCATTCTGTTTCCAGTATCGGTATAAAAATAGTGCTGATATATCAGGTTTGATTGGATGGTGTGGATAGGATCTGCCTGATTGTGTGAAGTTCTGTCAGGTCTTTGGTAATTAGCGTTTGGAATACTGCTAATTTAAATTAGGTTTAAGTGATATTCATGAATAATGCCTGTCTGTATAAATTTCAGGCAGGTTATATATATCACACACTGTTATCCTTATTTTAAATGTAAATAGATTTTTTTAAATGGTGTTTTTTAGATTATTGCCAATAAAGGTCAGCTTGGGTGATATTTAATCAAGCATACAGAGAAAGAGAAAGCACAGAATGTCCAGTATGGTGCACCTTTGAAAGGAATGTACGATAAAATGTAACTTTTAATAAAGGATTCTTTTAAAAGATTGCGAACATAAAAACACACTAACACACAGATAAACACAAATAGTGATTTAAAAGAGGAAGAATTCCTCATGCAGTGTGCCCCGGATTTGTAATACAAATGACAAATTGGAAATTTTTATTATAGATGTCTCCTGGTGTGTATGCACCACGGAGAACCCCACTTAGAGGTTTGCTGTTAAATTCAAGAACAGTTGTACTTCATGTGTAACCCTGAAAATGAGATCTACCATGAGATCGTGTTCACATGTATCGACTTCGTGTGTGCTGAAGGGAGATTGACTACTAAGTCCTATTATTCGTGTGATACGAAATCCCTGTCAGCGCAACCGTTGTATCAATCACTGGTATAGATCGATTGACTTGATATTTACACAGACAATAATTCGTAAATGATTGCAACCTTTTGATAACCCTTCTTAGCAATGAGATCCACTGTGGGATCGGGTTCAGGATTTTGCGCTCAAATGGTTTTACAGAGAGGCTTTGAGACTAATACTGGAAATTACTCCCGGTGCAGGGTGTGGAGAACGTCTCCGTTACCTGCCCTGGTGGCGGTCACCGTAGCCGTGTCTCAAAGAGTCGCCTAAACTCTGTCAGTGAGGTGCATCTGAGGTATGTGCCCTTGCACGGCCTCAGAAAAATCAGAGTGCTGCTGAAGTCAGGTGACGGCCGTCACAACCTGATCAGTAAGCAGCGGGGTTCCGTCTGCGGTGGAAAACCCGTTAGGCGCAACCAAACATAATCAAAATACAATGGTAAGTGGGGAGGGGGTAGGGGGGACACACTGCGAGCGGTCGGCGCACGCTTCGCAGAGCTTCTTCAGGGTCCTGAAGAAGCTCTGCGAAGTGTGCGCCGACCGCTCGCAGTGTGTCCCCCCTACCCCCTCCCCACTTACCATTGTATTTTGATTATGTTTGGTTGCGCCTAACGGGTTTTCCGCCGCAGACGGAACCCCGCTGCTTACTGATCAGGTTGTGACGGCCGTCACCTGACTTCAGCAGCACTCTGATTTTTCTGAGGCCGTGCAAGGGCACATACCTCAGATGCGCCTCACTGACAGAGTTTAGGTGACTCTTTGAGACACGGCTACGGTGACCGCCACCAGGGCAGGTAACGGAGACGCTCTCCACACCCTGCACCGGGAGTAATTTCCAGTATTAGTCTCAAAGCCTCTCTGTAAAACCATTTGAGCGCAAAATCCTGAATCCGATCCCACAGTGGATCTCATTGTCTAAGAAGGGTTATCAAAAGGTTGCAATCATTTACGAATTATTGTCTGTGTAAATATCAAGTCAATCGATCTATACCAGTGATTGATACAACGGTTGCGCTGACAGGGATTTCGTATCACACGAATAATAGGACTTAGTAGTCAATCTCCCTTCAGCACACACGAAGTCGATACATGTGAACCCGATCTCATGGTAGATCTCATTTTCAGGGTTACACATGAAGTACAACTGTTCTTGAATTTAACAGCAAACCTCTAAGTGGGGTTCTCCGTGGTGCATACACACCAGGAGACATCTATAATAAAAATTTCCAATTTGTCATTTGTATTACAAATCCGGGGCACACTGCATGAGGAATTCTTCCTCTTTTAAATCACTATTTGTGTTTATCTGTGTGTTAGTGTGTTTTTATGTTCGCAATCTTTTAAAAGCATCCTTTATTAAAAGTTACATTTTATCATACATTCCTTTCAAAGGTGCACCATACTGGACATTCTGTGCTTTCTCTTTCTCTGTATGCTCAAAATTTATGTCCCATGGTAGCACACCCTTACAGGTTGACTCAAGTAAATCCCACACGAAATAACCTATACAAGGGTCCACCTGAATGAAAACGATACTATATTTCCCTGTGCGACTGGTACAAACCCTTGCTCTGTTTATATGATATTTAATCAATGATGTCTGTCCGTGTGGATTTCTGACAGATTTGTATATCACACACTGACTTTTCTATCTAACATTATACATCTGGCAGCACTATTAATACTTTATCCCTTCTCTAGGACTTCATAGACTATACATGCAACTCACAGCAACATAGTTTCAATAATGACACATTTCAATATGATTTAGCAACAATTGTAGCCAGCTTAAGGCTGACACGTGTTTCACAAACTAGCTTCCTCAGAGCCACAAGCCGAGTGTCTCCTGTGTGTGTAATATTTATTGATACGTCTCAGCCAATCATTTCGCTTGCTGAGACTCACATGTTTTGATCTTCCAATGGGCTTCTATTACCTCTGCCCTTAACGTGGAGGCTATTTCCGCCCTATGTCATGACGTGCTGGTCACGTGACTGACGTGTGACGTCACGTTTCAGTCACGTGGTGTCTCCCAGCCAATCGCGGCATCCACCCGCCGCAACCCGGAAGCTCAGATCCTGCGCGGATCGCCCCGGACTCTGTATAGGTCATAGTCCTCGTTTTTAATTTTTGTTTTCAATAGTTATTTTTTAAGTTTCGTGTCCTTAGTGGGCATGGTGATTGGGGCGATTCCTTCTTGGGTATTGTGTGTTTTCTTGGGTTTGTCCCAACTAGGGTTTATTCTGTATTCTTGATTATCTCTGACGTTATACTTGTTTGGGGCATTTCCGTCCCCGGAATCTGGATATATTTCTCAGTTGTTATTACGTCTTGTTCCTATACTGTAGAGCCCCGGAATCTGTATAGTTCCAGCAGCTTTCTGTTTTAGGTATGTTTAATACCTTTTATGGTGGTTCTATCTTCATTTAATTTAGCTGCGCCATGGTGTCGTGTTTATTTGGTGTCACTACTGCCTGTCAGTGTTATTTAGACAGGAGAAAAGTGTTAGTTCGACAGACTGTTTTGATGTTAAACATCTCCTGGGTTCTTCAAGTCCCGGACTATAGTTTTATCCATTTTGTTCATTTGGATGTCAGATCTGTATGTGAGAATATTGTGTTTTTCAGTCTTCTATTAGGACTGTATTTGATTATAGGAATTTTGCAGTATTGATATTTAGGGGAATTATTGAGATATGCGAGAGAGATAGTCTCTAGTTGTTTAGAGAAGGGAATATCGATATTTCAAGGAAAAAATTATTTTATATATGTTCTTGGACATTGTATTCGTGGGGGTGTGTCCTTTATTCTTAAAAGGTCCTATATGTTGGTCCAAATACTAATAGTTAATATATTGTGTTAATAAATATTTCACAAACTCCAGAAGGAGATCACCCTGTGAGATTATATATATAAACAATCTGCACAGGTAATAGATCTCGCTTCTTTTTAAGTTCAGAATAAAAATTAAAAGTTAAATTTTAAGATACTGTACCTTCTTTGGTGTGCATCCACAGTGCAATTATTTTCTCTTTTTTTGCCTCGAAGTCATGTTTCACCCACATGAAACACTTAAACAAATAGTCAAACTCTATGGGCCTTATTTTGGTTCATTCTTTCTGACAAAATCCTTCTTAGATGGACAAAACCATGTGCACTGCAGGGGGGGCAGATGTAACATGTGCAGAGAGAATTAGATTTGGGTGAGTAATTTTGTTTCTGTGCAGGGAAAATACTGACTGCTTTATTTTTACACTGCAATATAGATCTCACTTTGAAGTAAAACCCCACCCAAATCTAATTCTCTCTGCACATGTTACATCTGCCCCACCTGCAGTGCACATGGTTTTGCCCATCTAAGAAGGATTTTGTCAGAAAGAATGAACCAAAATAAGTCCCTATGTGATCTATTAGTTTCATTTACATTCAATTACATGCAATTGAATGCTTCTACACACTAATTGCAATTGACATTAACCCTTACAGTGTATTCGTTAGAATATGGCAATTTTTAAATCTGTACTGTGTGCCTAAAATTTATTTTTTGCAATTAAATTTTAAACACTACATTATAAATATTACAAACCAACCATATTTGTTTCAAAATTGCCACAGTTGTGTACACATTATCAGGGGCAAACGCAGGATTTTCAGAAGGGGGTTTCCAGAGGGGCGGAGCAAAGCACGGAGATGGACACTTAGGTGACCCATTATATGCCGGGTCAGTTAAAGTATTATAGATAGACCAAATGCATATAAATAATAATAATAAAAATATATATATATATCACATACATACAGGGGCGTCAACAGCAGTGTAGACCCCTGGGCATAGCAATGTATTGGGGCCCCTACTGATCCTCCAGCGGTAGGGCTGGGGGAAGCTATTTACCCCTTTACTACACAGATGGTGGGAGATGAGGTGGGAGAAGGGGGCATTGGGCTGAATGAAGGGGCCCTGATACATAACTTTCAGGGTGGTAGAGGATGTTTAATATGCAGAGGAGGGGTGTATAGTGGAGTGGGCTTATTATTCATAATTTTCTGGTGGGAGGACAGCTTGCTTGACTGCAGATATCTCCAGTTCCTGGAACTAGATTTCTTATCTTTTAATGGAATTAAGGAATCCCACCTACCAAATGGTACTGGGGACTAGGGGATCAGATTTCAGGAGGCAGAGCAATCTGCCAACGAGTATATAAAACTACATACCAGGTGTGTGGAGCTGGAGCATTAACCAGCTGCTGGAAGGCTGATATCTCTGGTTCTGGGAAAAGTAGAGACAAGCTACTAGTGTCCATCAAAGGGGGAGAGTCCCAGCTTTTGGAATATACCCTCAGAAAAACTCTAAGTTAAACAGAATCTGAAATATCTGACTGGGAAGAGCAATTTCCAACAGGCTTGGATGGGGACCACGGCTTTGAAGTCAGATATCTCCGGTTCCCAAGGGCCGATTTTTTAAATTCTTGTACCCATGGAAAGAGGGGACCCTCAGCCTTCAGCCTAGGTCCCTTAGACTCCTTAGGGGGTTTCTGGGTACTCAGAAACCCCCCCCTGCGTGCGCTACTAATTATGTATATTTTTTTAACAAAAAGTGTGTGCTGTTTGTGATTTGATTTCTCTGCATATTTGTTGCTAGATTTGTGTGACCAGGATAAACACACTTATGTTGTAAGGGTGTCCATGTAGTAATGTGTAAATCTAGCACATTATGCATCACTGAAATATAGGGGGTTATTCTGGTTCACTCCTTCTGGCAAATTCCTTCTCAAATGGACAAAACCATGTACACTGCAGGTGGGGCAGATGTAACATGTGCAGAGAGAATTAGATTTGGGTGGGGTTTTACTTCAAAGTGAGATCTATATTGCAGTGTAAAAATAAAGCAGCCAGTATTTACTCTGCACAGAAACAAAATGACTCACCCAAATATAATTCTCTCTGCATATTTTACATCTACCCCACCTGCAGTGCACATGGTTTTGTCCATCTAAGAAGGAATTTGCCAGAAGGAGTGAACCAGAATAATCCCCATAATCCTTTAATTATTTTTCATTTTACTTTTTTACCCTGCAATTACTTAATAGGTTAATGCATACAATTGTAGCTGAGGAATGTTTTTATTATTCTAAATTGACCAGAGGACTGGATTGTATTGTGTTCAGCTGGGAGTATTTTAGGTGCGGGCGCACTGATTGCCCAATCCGAATGCATTGCGCATGAACCATTGCCCTCCGAGATGTGAAAGCTGCTTGTTTGCACCGAAGATTTATGGAGTGTTGGGTCGCGGGTGCTCGGTGAGCGGACCGAATGCACACCTACCAGTTCTCGTGCACACCCATGTAGATGCCCAGATTTCCGCTCAGTTTTTCACTCTTTGAAAACACGCCCATACATACGCCCACATTACGCCCATATTGTCCAAGTGTGTTCGGTTGACATTTTTACTCTGTAGCGACCAGACTGAGTGCGGAGGCACAACGTTGCACATGCGCAATGCGTTTCCTACGCATGCGCACTTTGCTGAAATTCGCCATCTGAACGAATGCAGACCTGTCTGACTTAATCAGAATAAGGGCCTGTATGCACTGCTTCATTCAGAGATGGACGCCTTCTGACTTCTGTGATCTGCTGCTATTTCCGAATATACAGCATGCACCCATTTTCTGGAATGCTGACTGTTGCTGCCCCTTTTCCTTCCCATAAAAGTCTGCAGCATTGAAATCATGCTGCGGCTTAAGGGTAGTAGTGCTATTTTTTCAGCAGGAACTCTGTTCCTGAACCTCTTATTAAATATGACATCATCAGGAAGCAATTTCCTAAACCTGTCCGGGGCCAAGATGTACTATCCATACATTTTTAAATGCCTTCTTTTCTATATACAGTAGATGTGTGTGTGTGTGTTTTTAAATAGCTCCACCCCCAGTACCTGCACCTATCTTTTAGAGATGGCCATCGTTGCTTTTGCCATCAATGGAAAAAGTGCAACTGGACATCGATGGTGCATAACTATGCAATGGATGACCATAAACCATCATTTCTAAAAAAAAAGGAAAGAAAAATAGTACTGCTGCTGAAGGAACATGCACATGCGCAATACAGAAAGCATTGCAGATGTCTGCAAACCATCCAGTTTGTATACATCTTTGAATCTGGTCCACTGTGCAACGGTATTAAAAGCATAGGCAATAGTAATCTTAAACATGGTACAATCAAACTTTTTAAATAGTGCTTCAACCTAATGTTGTGGTCATTTATTTTAGTTTGTACATACCCTCTAGCAGTGGTCGAAGTGGAAATTTTGAAGTGGGGGTATGGAAATTTTGAAGTGGGGGTATGGAAAAGTAAAGAGTGAATATAGTGCGCACCTTCGGACACCCCCCTGTCCAGCAACGTCCCCTGCCAGGCTGCCCCGTTGTACAGGGGTATTACAAAAGCACAATATGTGCTGCTGAGTGATCAGAGAGCATCCTGAGGGGGAAAAAAAACTTTTTTTTTTTATCTTCAGATTAAAGTGGGGGTATGCCATACCCCCGTATACCGCCCCACTTCGAGCACTGCCCTCTAGAAAATAAACTCCTTTACTATTCTGTCTATATTTTACATCAATGTACTTTTATGAGGACACTGCCCGGCCCCAGACGGGACATGCGGACCTCCCAAAATATTGGGATGGTCATACAAAAATAGTGAAGGTAAGAAGTTGGGAGGTATGCGAATAGAAAATATAGATGAAACGTAGGTACAACAAATTTGTAAAATATGGATGAAAAGCAGATACATAAAATATGAAAAATATAGGCCCGAGCCGTCGCTATAGCCCTGGCGATTAATTTCCAGCACACTGAATAAATCTAGTTAAGCGCCAGGGCCAGTGTTCTAACAAAGAACACTGTCCCTGACCGATCGCTCAGCGGCACATCGTTGTGCAGTGCTGTATGCTGAGCGTTTGGGGCGATCTAGCATCGCTCAGAGCTCTCATCTCCCAACGCTTATGTGTGTAGGCCACTTTACACAGATCAATTTATATCTGGACTGTTCTGGGGTCTGGTTAAAATTGTGTTATATATTTTTTAACCTGCAATGGTCAAACATATATAGCTGGGGGTAAAGTCACAATTACAGTTTCAGATACAGGTCGGTGGTGCGGGGGGCTGGCGTCCCGTACCCTCCCGCAGTCAGTGACGTGCGGTGAGGTTAATGACAGGTGAGGCAGGCGCTTTTGCGAAAGGGGAATGGGTACCGCCAGTGCCCTAACTAGACATTTTGGTACCCTGCACCGGAAAGGGAATTGGTGCCCCCCCATAGTGAAAACATTTTAAGTGTGTGGCTTCATGGGGAAGGGACGTAGCCACATAATTGTAATGTAATGCCCCTAACACATTATGCCGCACACTGTAATGCCCATATCACATTATGCCACACACTGTAATGCCCATATCACACTATGCCACACACCGTAATGCCCATATCACATTATGCCATACACCGTAATGCCCATATAACATTATGCCACACACCGTAATGCCCATATCACATTATGATTTACCATTTTTAGACTTGAATGTGGCTGGACCTATTCCTCCAGATGTGTGGTTTGCTGGCGTCAGCACTCCTCACAAGGTGATGTGTAGAGGTAGGTTAGGTAGTCAGCCGGGACAGCCATGCATTAATGCTGGGTCAGCTCCTCCTGGGTCAGCCATGACAGGGGCTGCAGGTGCACTGAGCCCCATCACCCTGGCTTCCAGTGCTTTTGAGTAATGGGGGAAGCCACAGCTTGGTAAGAGTCCCTTAAGCAGGGACCAAAGGAGGAATGGGAAGGACGGGCACTGCAGTGTTCCCCAGCGGGGAGGAAGCAGAAGGATGGGAACTGCAGGGTTCCCCAGCGGGGAGGGAGGGGAAGGACGGCCGCTGTATAGTTCCCCAGCGCCGCTGTCTGTCATAGCTTGACAGAAGCAGCGGCGGCCACCAGCACAGAAACAAGGACGAGCGGGGGAGGGAGGGGAAGGACGGTCGCTGTATAGTTCCCCAGCGCCGCTGTCTAGTTCCCCAGTGCCGCTGTCTGTCATAGCTTGACAGAAGCAGCGGCGCCCGCCAGCACAGAAACGAGGACGAGCGGGGGAGGGAGGGGAATGGCGGCGCTGCAGGGTTCCCATCGCTGCCACCGCCAGCAATACAATCACTAAGCAGGGATAACAGGCACTGCAGGGTTCCGCCAGCACCACATGTTCTCACACTGCACTTAGTGACAGCGGATAGGCTGTCAGTGTGTGACAGCCTGATCCGCTGTCCTATCACATCTGCCTAAGTGACTTCCCTGTCACTGAGGCAGATGTGTAGATGCCGCTTCCCCATTGATTTTCAATGGGCTTTGCAGCCACTTTTGCTCCCCATGGCTTAGCCTTGCCCCCCGCTGCTGACAGTTTTCAATGGTCAGCGGGAGGCACAGCTCCCGCTGCCTTACAGCCTCCCCACACAGTGTCTCACCTCATAATTTATTGAAAAAATACAAATAAGATATTTATTACACAGTATATGTGTTATAAATATCTTTTAATGTTTTTTTAATCAATTATTACAGGGGAGGCACTGCCTCCCCTGCCTCCCCTGACTGCACGTCCCTGCCCGTAGTGCACTCTAACCTGAAAGCGCTGATGGTGCTGCTTCTGTCCTTCCCACTGGTCCTATCCCACTGCTGATTAGGTTGGCACCGTGTCCGCTCAACTCGTCGGCTTCCACAGACATCAAGTCAACAGGAAGTAAAAGCCGGGGAGGGAGGGATGACTACAACATCCAGCATGCACCGGGGGACGACGGCACGCACTGAGGGGGAGCGCAGAGAGGCTGCGGCGGGTTGGGGGAGCCTGGAGGCTTTTTTTTTAGACCCCCGGATTCCAGGTGATGCGCAATGCACTCTCCTCCGCTGGCAGCGCGTCTGGCTGCCGCGGCCGCCGCGTACCCCCGAGCAGGGTACGTGTACCACAGGTTGGGAACCACTGGCCTAGTGTGTAGCCGGACTGACACACACTCTCCTTATACCACCATTTTTTGTTGTGCAAAAAAGATGCCCACTGCCAGCTTCTGAGATATGCTGAACACAGCATCAGTTAAATTTTACGGCCATTAGTTGCAGCATTGGACACATAGGTGTGTGCAGGTGTCGAGTTGGGTGTACCATTATGGGACTTCCCCTTTTCGCCGCTGTATAAACTACCTCCTCCACCCCTTGCTCTGGAACATAGACTGCACACCTGGGCCACCAAGGTGAGTAGTCTATGTACTAGAGAAGGGGAAGGGGGGAATCCATAGCTGCAAACCAGACTCAGCTCCTGCAGATGTCTATGATTGGACATCTAATTAATCCTAAGGTTACTCAATATGTCCACCGCAACTAAGCTGGTGAGGCCATGAATCTGTGGTGGGAGACTTTGGCAGTGGAGACAACAGGCCTCTGTGTTATACAACACTCCATGTTCTTACCCCTAAAAGGGTGCATAATGTTAATCATGCTTACAGTGCACTATGACCAAGGCTGCAGCTGTATCAAGTCATATGTGCATTGCATCTCTAACACATGTGCAGTCCTCAGAATATCACCCACTGGGGAATATAATCATGTCCACTTCTGAATCAGCCTCATTGCATCAAATGATGAATCTGAACTGGAGATCAATTTATAATGCCTATCAACAAACAGTATGTTGCACAGTACATATGTAGACACCCAAAAGGAGGAGTTACCTTATGGGTGCGGCGGGGGCCGATCTTCCCCAATATCCGGATCTCAGTCAGGAGTCTTCTCAGGATGCAGGAATGGGGCACAGAACACTCCACTATCAGATTCGATTTACCTTTTATTTTTAGGTAAGAAGGAAATGCTTTACGGTGCAATAAACATTCAGGTGAAGGAAATGGTTTCACAGTGCAATAAACATTCAAGTAACAGGAAATATTTCACAGTGCAATAAACATTCAAGCAAAAGGAAATGTTTCACAGTGCAATATACATTCAAACAAAAGGAAATGTTTTACAGTGCAATATACATTCAAACAAAAGGAAATGTTTTACGACACCTTTCTTTGTGCTAGTGACGTATCCCAAACTAAGCTAAAGTTACCGGTAACCTCCTAACTTACACCTGACAACCCTTCGCAACAATTCTACAATGTCCTAACTCGCAGGCCCTAATGGCCCGACCTGTGCACAAGGATTTGGCTGGGGCCCATGGTGGTGCACATATCCAGTCGTGGGACAGGGGTAGGGTCTGCCTAATGTCTTGGGTATTTACTGGCCCGTATGCAGTCTTAACAGCAGTGAGGAGGCCTTCTCGGCCCTTATAGTGAACGAGTTTCCTCACTCGGTAGGTCGGCCCAGGGAAAGAAAGACTGATGGCCTGGAAGTTGCGGGCAGGCCACTAACAGGGGGATGCCCAGCTCCGAGGATGCAGGGGCTGTCTCTGGGTTGGGTAGGGTTCTGTTGGGAATATGGCAGGTGTAGTGTCGGATCCCTAAAAGGGGCCTCAAAGGCAACACTCACGTTTAGACGGCAAGATGGCGGCCAGTCTTTCTTCCTCCTGGAACTTCAAGATGGAGGCCGTCTCCCTCAATGGCCTCGTGGACTTGGACAGATGAGTGCGGCAACCTGCAGAGCCCCTCTCACTTCTTCTGTGCTCTGGGTGTCAGCTTGGCCACGCTGGATCCGGTGTAGTGGGCAGAGGACCGGCTCTTGCCGCGTGGTCTGTGCTGCTGATGGCTGGGGAAGGTCAGCGGGGTCACGGCTCTTGCCGCGCTTTCTGCGTGGCTGGTGGATGGGGAAGGTCAGCGGGGGTTGCCGCTCTCGCAGCGCTGGATGAGCCTGGCTGCCTGCGGCGCTCCCTTCCTTTCCCTGCGTCCCAGGGTCGGCGGGGGTCACTCTGACGTCACCCGCTCCTTTGCTGCGGCTTCCCCGGCGGGTGATGGACGGCTAGCGGTTCCTCTCCCTTCGCTGCTGGAGGTCGGCGGGGGTCACCGCTGACGTCACCCGCTCTTCCGGCCGGCTTCTCCCTTCTCTGCGGCGGGCGCTCCGTTATGCGCCGGGGGTCACACGCTGCTGCCGGTCTCTCTACGCTGCTCTCTCTCCACGCTCCTCACTTCACGCTGCCTCGCTCCACCCTGCCTAGCTGGTGAGTCCCCTTCCTTTTTCAAACGCCGCCTCTTCCTCCCTCTCGCCCTCCAATCCACTGCTCTCCTGGCCCCGTCAGTCACAGGCTGTCGGGGCAGGTTGGTTTTACCCCGTCTGTCCTGGGGCTTACATCCGCCCCTACTTTTTTGTGGTCGTGTCCTCACGCCACACTATCGGAGACACAAGTTCAAACCGTTCAAAAGTCCTGAATAAATAAAGTTTCTTTCATAGTCCACATACTTTCAGTAAGAAGGGTAACTTCCCGACGGTTACAGTAGCGTCATCATAAAACAACAATTTAAACATACACATATATACAACAACATCAGAATGACATGAGGTTACTACAGTTAGAGCTTATTCTCGATATCGGGCTGGCAAGACGCCCC
Source organism: Crinia signifera (assembly GCF_055691185.1). Classification (NCBI taxonomy): domain Eukaryota; kingdom Metazoa; phylum Chordata; class Amphibia; order Anura; family Myobatrachidae; genus Crinia; species Crinia signifera. The sequence goes on along the minus strand of NC_139223.1, from coordinate 61,854,989 downwards.
TGGTGCTTCTGACAGGCCGCCTGGGCTCAACTTCTGGAACGGGCTCTGGGCTTGCAGGACGGTCCATGGCTGGAATGTTCAATTCGGCCAAGGGGTTGGTCGGCACCAAGGGCATGGCTGGCCAGCCTGTATATAACAGAAGGTCCAGTGGGTTCCGCAGGATATCAGCCATAGGCAACGGACCCGTGGTTGCCACTTCCCCGGGCGGTTCCTCTTCGCCGGTAGCTTCTGGTCCCGTGACTCGGCCGATGTACGGTTTGAGCTGATTTCGATGGATCCACTGTAGGCGGTCTCCATCTTGTTGCCGGATCTGGTACACCGGGAGGGTTGACTCTGGCTCTTTGGTAACCACGTATGGGTAGGGTTCCCACTTGGAGTCCAATTTGCTCTGTGGCCTGTTATTCTTTTTGAACACCAGGCTACCCACCGACAGTGGGTCGGCCTGGGCATTTATATCATAGTTTCGCTTCTGTTGCTCTCGTACTTCCTCCATTCGTTGATTCACGACGGATTGGGCTTCTCTGAGGCGAACTTGGTGCTCTTGAACCCAGGGGGTCTGGCATTGGGGCTCCGCCCCGGGGAGTTGTAGCTGCAGATCGGCTGGGAGTCTCCCTGCTCTCCCGAACAGCAGGTAGTACGGGGTATACCCTGTCGAGGCGTGGCAAGTGTTATTGTAGATGAAAACCAGTTCTGCCAGCAGCGCGGGCCAGTCACGTCGTTGCTCCTGGGGTAGGGCCCGTAGCATGTTGATGAGTGTTCGATTCATTCGTTCACACACCCCGTTTCCTTGAGGGTGATAGGGAGTGGTGTGGAGTTTCCGACAGCCATAGAGTTCACACAGTTCAGCAAAAAGTTGCGATTCAAACGTCGGCCCTTGGTCGGACAATAGTTGGCGTGGGAAGCCGTAGGGCCGGACGAACGCCCTCCAGAAGACTTCGGCGGTTGTCTTGGCTGTTAGGTCTCGGACAGGTAAGGCCACGGCAAACTTAGTATAATGGTCCACGATGACCAGGGCGTACTGGTACCCGGTGCGGCTTGGTTCGAGCTTCACATGGTCCAGGGCGACCAACTCTAGTGGATATGTGGACACGATTGGATGGAGGGGGGCTTTCTCCGCTGATGTTGCTGGTCGTCGCACTGCGCAGTTCGGGCAAGTCTTGCACCAGTCCTCTACATCGGCCCGCATATTGGGCCAGTACACCCGGGTTCGCAGGTTCGACTCCATCTTCTGGCACCCAAAGTGTCCGGAGCGATTGTGATAGGCCCGCAGTACCTCCTCTACCGCATCCCCAGGGACGATTAGTTGTTTGCTGACCACGTGGGTTTTCGGGTCCACGTACCTTCTGTAGAGCACCCCTTGCCGTACTTCCAGTCGTTCTCTCTGTCGCCACAGCTGGCGTACTTCGACGGGGGCCCGATCTCGTTCTTCACGTGACAGGGAACGCCAGGACTCCAGATAGCTCCTGACTTGTTGGATGTGCGGGCATCTTTGCTGCCGCTGGGCCCAGTTCTCCTCCGCTGCTCCCCCTGCGGTACTAGTGATCGCTGCACTTGTACAGGGTGGTTTCGGGCTTTGGTGCCGCCCACTGAACTGGGGCAACTCCTCCTGTTCCCAGGCGTCAGTTTCGTCCTCTCCCTCTTCGGGGCTGGGTAGGCGGGAGAGCGCGTCGGCGTTGGCGTTGCTGCGCCCACTCCTATATTCGATGCTGTACTGATAGTTGGCCAACCGGGAGGCCCAACGCTGTTCCAGGGCCCCCAGCCGGGCAGTCGCTTGGTGGGCCAGTGGGTTGCAATCAGTGACTGCTACAAATGGGGTGGCGGCCAAGTAATCCCTGAACTTCTCTGTTACCGCCCACACCAGCGCCAGGAACTCCAGCTTGAAGGAACTGTAGTTGGCATCGTTCCGTTCAGTCTTCCTTAGACTACGACTGGCGTAGGCAATGGTCCGTTCCGTCCCATCCTGGACTTGTGCCAACACTGCCCCGAGACCTTTTTTACTAGCGTCGGTGTACAGGCGGAAGGGAACGCTGTAGTCGGGGTATGCCAGCAGGGGAGCCTCGGTCAGTACTTTTTTTAGCTGATCGAACGCCTCTTGTCGACTCTCTGTCCATACTACCGGAATCTTCTTGTTGTAGCCGTCCTTGGGGATTCCCCTCATCAATTCGGTCAGGGGTGCCGCGACTTTAGCGAAATCCCGGACGAATCTCCGGTAGTATCCCACAAAGCCTAGGAACCGACGGACGTCTTTCACCGTTCTCGGGACAGGCCAATCCTTCACGGCGCTGACTTTCTCAGGATCCGGAGAGACCCCTTGGGCATTCACGACATGCCCCAGGTACTGCACCTCGGGTTTGAGGAGGTGGCATTTACTGGGCTTCAACTTTAGCCCGAACTGTATGAGCCGTTGGAATACTTCGTGCAGGTGGTCCAGGTGGTCCTCGTAGGTTTCAGAGAATATAATGACATCGTCAAGGTATAGGAGCACGATGTCAAAATTGCGGTGCCCCAGGCAGTGCTCCATCACCCTCTGGAATGTCGCTGGGGCATTGCACAGCCCGAATGGCATGCGATTGAATTCGAACAACCCCATCGGAGTTGTAAAGGCTGTCTTCTCTTTATCGCCCTCCTCCACCTGGACTTGCCAGTAACCACTAGTCAGGTCCAGGGTCGAGAAGTACCTGGCCGTCCGGAGGGCTGTCAGGGACTCCTCGATCCTGGGCAAGGGATATGCGTCTCGGTGCGTCAGGCTGTTCAGTTTCCTGTAGTCCACACAGAACCGTAGTTGGCCGTCTTTCTTCCGGACCAGGACCATTGGTGCTGCCCACGGGCTGTGGCTCTCTCTTATCACCCCACTCTCCCTCATTTCTTCTAACATTCGTCGGACAGGCTGGTGCAGTGCCGGGGCCACAGGTCGATGCCTCTCCCTTACTGGGCGCGCCGTACCAGTGGGGATCCCATGCCGGATGTCTTCTACCAGTCCCAGCTCAGTCGGGTTTTTGCTGAAAGCCGCCGCATTGGCGGTTACCACCTGTAGTGCCCCGTCCTTCTGTTCTTCCGAGGTATCCTTATCCCCGATGTGGATCTCCTTCCACCAGGTGTCAGCTAGGGCGGGCTCCATTTCCTGTGTGGCCGACGCGCTTTGTTGCTGGGCCTGTTCGGGATGGATCACGTCCTGAAACGTCGTCCAGCTCAGCATGGCCAGTGGTTGGTGGCGGTACAATTTGACTGTACGATTGTGGGGGTTTAGAACGCGCACTGGGACCCGCCCGTGGTCGACTGTCACTAAGGCACTGGCCACTACCACCTCTTGTTGTGCGGTCACGGGGTAAGCCTCAACCAGTGCTTCGTACGTGTCGCCACTTGGGCTGCAGCGGGCTTTACCCCAGAGTATCGTCTCCGTGTTGGGTTTCAGCTTGACGGGCCTACCGTCGGTCAGGCGAATCTTTCCTATCTCCCCTGTGCTCTTTACGAATTTCTGATGTCCCTGGAGGATTTTGATGGTCTTCTGTAAGGCGCGTTGACTGGGCGGTTCCGCTGCAGGGAGGCGGTGCTTCAACGCAGCTACGAGCTCGTTGGGGCAGCGTTGCAAGACGTTCATCCCTAGGATTATGGGCGCTACCTTCGTTTCATCTGTGGTGGTCACCAGGCACCCTTGTTTGGGCAGCAACGTATTCCCGATTTGTATGTCGGCTTCCCAGTATCCTTCGCAGGCGATTTCCAGGCCATTACTGGCGATTAGGTGGAGCCATGTGGGCGGCGGGGACAACAGCTGGTGACTTCCCCAATGGCGTTGGAGGGTCGGCAGTTGGATTGTGGTGATCTGCGATCCGGTGTCTACCATCGCTACGGCCTCCACTCCGTTGATGGTTATTGGCAGGGTGGGACACCTTCCGATGTACTGGGGCCACCATTTGTCTGGGTCTGGGTCTATTCCAGCGACTCCCCCCGAGGTTCGGCCCTCCCCCTCGGGGCATTGGAGTTTAAATGGTCGGACGAGGGACAGTTTCTCTCGACGTGTCCGGCTTCCCGACAGCGTCGGCAGATGGGTCGGCCCTGATGGTCGAATTGGTCGGAAGCCCGTCTTCCATATTCTCGGGGGGGGTCCCATCGATTCCGGCCCGACTGCTGTCTTTCCGTTTTCCATCTGGTTCCCCCGCTTGTAGGCGCGGTTTGCCGTGTCAGCTGGCGCATGTCTCGCTGCATGGCAGCCATCCCGAGGACCAGGTCTTCCACCTGGCGCTGGAGGGATTGGTCTTGATTCCCCACTGGTGGTTTGTCACTCTGGGCGGTCCGGTCTTTCAGTCGGCCCACTTGTTCAGAGCTCGTGGCCACGGGCCCTCGAGCCCCCACCATTTCTGGATATTCTACCTCGGGGTCGGCGTGGTTCCCGATGGTCCGGATGGCGGCGTTCTTAAAATCAGCGAAGGGCTTCCCTGGCATCTGCATCTTGAGGATTCGCAGCTGGGTTTTGACGTTAGGGTTCGATGCTCCCTCCACGAACTGGAGGGTGAGCGCCTCGTCGCTGTTACGGACTTCATCCTTGTCGGCCGCTTGGATGAGTTTCAGGGTCTTTTGTAGACTTAGGGCGAAGTCCCGGAGGGTTTCGCCCGGTTGTTGCTTTCGGCCGTAGAGTTGCATCTTCAACTCCGGGAGGGTAGCGGTCTCGAAGATCGTGGCTAGCCGTTCCAAGATCTGGTCGGTGTCCTTCTTTTGGTCGTCCTCCCATGATTCTACCTCGCTGAGGGCCGAGCCCGTGAGTTGGCCGATGAGGATCTGTACCCTCTGCTCTTCTCTCGGTGTGTAGAGCTGGGCCATGGATTTCATCTGGTTCTTGAAGGCCGTGAATGTGGCCCCCTTGTTGGGGTCCCCACTGTATGTCAACATCCATGGGGCCCCGAAGTAGTAGGGTAGTGTAATGGGAGCGGGAGATGCCGTTGCGGGTACAGGTATTACCACCGGGGCGGCCACCTGTTGTTCGGCGTTGGGGGGCACAATGGGTGCCTGCCCACCTTCGGCCTGTGGTGCGTCCATCCTGGGATCAGATTATACTCCGCGTCGACTGAATCCTGTTCGTGACGCCAGGAAACTGTAGACACCCAAAAGGAGGAGTTACCTTATGGGTGCGGCGGGGGCCGATCTTCCCCAATATCCGGATCTCAGTCAGGAGTCTTCTCAGGATGCAGGAATGGGGCACAGAACACTCCACTATCAGATTCGATTTACCTTTTATTTTTAGGTAAGAAGGAAATGCTTTACGGTGCAATAAACATTCAGGTGAAGGAAATGGTTTCACAGTGCAATAAACATTCAAGTAACAGGAAATATTTCACAGTGCAATAAACATTCAAGCAAAAGGAAATGTTTCACAGTGCAATATACATTCAAACAAAAGGAAATGTTTTACAGTGCAATATACATTCAAACAAAAGGAAATGTTTTACGACACCTTTCTCTGTGCTAGTGACGTATCCCAAACTAAGCTAAAGTTACCGGTAACCTCCTAACTTACACCTGACAACCCTTCGCAACAATTCTACAATGTCCTAACTCGCAGGCCCTAATGGCCCGACCTGTGCACAAGGATTTGGCTGGGGCCCATGGTGGTGCACATATCCAGTCGTGGGACAGGGGTAGGGTCTGCCTAATGTCTTGGGTATTTACTGGCCCGTATGCAGTCTTAACAGCAGTGAGGAGGCCTTCTCGGCCCTTATAGTGAACGAGTTTCCTCACTCGGTAGGTCGGCCCAGGGAAAGAAAGACTGATGGCCTGGAAGTTGCGGGCAGGCCACTAACAGGGGGATGCCCAGCTCCGAGGATGCAGGGGCTGTCTCTGGGTTGGGTAGGGTTCTGTTGGGAATATGGCAGGTGTAGTGTCGGATCCCTAAAAGGGGCCTCAAAGGCAACACTCACGTTTAGACGGCAAGATGGCGGCCAGTCTTTCTTCCTCCTGGAACTTCAAGATGGAGGCCGTCTCCCTCAATGGCCTCGTGGACTTGGACAGATGAGTGCGGCAACCTGCAGAGCCCCTCTCACTTCTTCTGTGCTCTGGGTGTCAGCTTGGCCACGCTGGATCCGGTGTAGTGGGCAGAGGACCGGCTCTTGCCGCGTGGTCTGTGCTGCTGATGGCTGGGGAAGGTCAGCGGGGTCACGGCTCTTGCCGCGCTTTCTGCGTGGCTGGTGGATGGGGAAGGTCAGCGGGGGTTGCCGCTCTCGCAGCGCTGGATGAGCCTGGCTGCCTGCGGCGCTCCCTTCCTTTCCCTGCGTCCCAGGGTCGGCGGGGGTCACTCTGACGTCACCCGCTCCTTTGCTGCGGCTTCCCCGGCGGGTGATGGACGGCTAGCGGTTCCTCTCCCTTCGCTGCTGGAGGTCGGCGGGGGTCACCGCTGACGTCACCCGCTCTTCCGGCCGGCTTCTCCCTTCTCTGCGGCGGGCGCTCCGTTATGCGCCGGGGGTCACACGCTGCTGCCGGTCTCTCTACGCTGCTCTCTCTCCACGCTCCTCACTTCACGCTGCCTCGCTCCACCCTGCCTAGCTGGTGAGTCCCCTTCCTTTTTCAAACGCCGCCTCTTCCTCCCTCTCGCCCTCCAATCCACTGCTCTCCTGGCCCCGTCAGTCACAGGCTGTCGGGGCAGGTTGGTTTTACCCCGTCTGTCCTGGGGCTTACACATAGTATGGGCTACAGAAGTAGGAGGCCTGTCTGTATACCATTGCTATAGGGTACAATGGCTGCCGCTGGTCCCCATGCTTCCCCACCGCTTTTTGGCCCTGATGCCTGTCCCGCATACGCAGTAACTTTGTCATTGCTGCGCATGCATTGGCTCCCAGCCTCTATGGGCTGCTTTGGGAGCAGACCATAGACGCATATTCCCGGGCCCGGCACATACGCGGTATCATCGTATGCTCAGAACCCTTTTTTTTTGTAAGCTGCTCAACAGTATCCCAGAGGCATCCTGGCGGGAGGGAACATCTACCAATGGGAATGCCTTGGGTGACTGGCAAGTCAGACTTCCAATAAGAGGTCACAGCCACTCACAGCGAAGCCAGTGCAGTCTCACAGACTGCATCTGGCTTCACACAGTGGTGGGTTTTACCTGGGGGGGGGGGCTGCAGCCCATAGGTAAAAACCCACCACTGGATAGGAATAATACATTTTGGGATGATTGGGTGCTATTAACGCTGTGAGTAGGGGCTGTCCATGAATTGTGGAGATGCAGTTCATCGCATTTGTGCTTATATTTCCTACATACGAGAGTAGAAGCTAAACCTAGAAGAATTCGTCTGTATTAAGGGCAAGAGGCAAGCCAACAATTAACCCGGTGGTCATAAATATTTGTCCATTCAAGTGCATTCGGTACTTGTGGAGTATCACGGCTCCCATCGCATGCCATCGCATGCCATATATAGTGGCATGCGATGGCATGCGATTGGATGCGATTTTTGCAGGTGTTAACCAATTTTTTTTTTACAAAATTTGCATGCGATCGCATCGCATGCGATTTGATCGCATGCAATCACATGCGTTTTTTAACAGAAAATAATTTGTAACAGAATTTAAATTAGTTCAATGGCCCCCAACTGTCATTTTTGAGGCTGTACCACCCCCACTATCAACGCGAACCCGAAGCGTGGCGAGCGCAGCGAGCCCGCGAGGGGCGGCGGTACGCGTCCTACGACCTTTTCATACCCCCACTATCCACGTCGGCGTGGAGTTGAGAATATAAAGTGTGGCGAGTGCAGCGAGGGGACGCGGACACCTGTGAAGCCCGCGAGGGGACGCGGATACCTGTGAAGGTATCCGTGTCCCCTCGCGGAGCTCGCTGCGCTCTCCACGCTTCGGGCTCGGTGGCTCGCTGCGCTCGCCGCACTTTCTATTCTCAACTCCACGCCGACGTGGATAGTGGGGGTATGAAAAGGTCATAGGACGCGTACCGCCGCCCCTCGCGGGCTCGCTGCGCTCGCCACGCTTCGGGTTCGCGTTGATAGTGGGGGTGGTACAGCCTCAAAAATGACATTTGGGGGCCATTGAACATGTTTGATACTAATTTCAATGCATTTGGATGCTTTTCTGTTAAAAAAGGCATGCGATCGCATGCGATGCGATTTTTTGCTATGCGATGCACATCGTGGGAGCCGTGATTGTCAACAAGTACCGTGCATTCTATTTTGTATTTTTTTACTTTATTTTTTGTAAAGCCCCGTACACACGGGGGGAGATATATTGCCCAGCAATATATTGCTAGCAATATATTCCTGAGCAATATATTGCCCAGTGTCTCCTTTGCATCAGCGACCAGAGATGGTCGCTGATGAAAAGGACCTCTGCTGGGGGAGCTGCAGAGGTAATTAGCTGGTCGCAGGAGCAAGCTCCTGCGACCAGCGATTACAATGGGGCAGAAAACGGGAGCGCGCATCCGGCGATTTATCGCTGGTACGCACTCCAATCACTGGCAATATGGTCGCCTGCGACCATATTTCCAGCGATTATTGCCCCTATCGCCCCCGTGTGTACACAGCATCACACAACTGTGAGCACCGGTTCTTCCTTTGTTCTGCATTTCATGGATTAGGTGTGTATTACTTGACTATTATTTTTTTATGGACCCCAGCACATTGAAATACTGACCAGGCTGACTGTCGCACACGGGGTGTGTGTGTGTGTGTATAGCTATATACACTTAAATATTTTTATGTTAGAATTGTTTTTTGCTTTCTTTTATATATGTGTAATAACTTTTCACAACTGAACTACTACCACATGCATCAAATGCTTCGCAAACACAGGTGCACTAAAGTGGGGATTTCCCATCACCTCTTGCTTGCGGTTCCAAAATAGTTGTAAACTAAAATCTATCAGGTCCCAAAGATTAAAGAATATATAAAGGAACATTATAGGACAGTCCACTCCAGATCCCTCCAAGAGAGGAGGCGTGGCTGTAACACATAGACCCTGCTGCATGCCGAGAGAGAGTAGGCGTGGCAGTGGCCCAGGAAGGACGGATGGGGACGCGGCGCGCTCCCGCAGGAGGCTGGGTACACGCGGGCGCGCGTCACAGTCTCTCTACCCGGGCTCTGCTGCCTGTTTCCCGGCGTGCCTTGCGTCCGCTGCAGATAGGCCACGTCCCCGGGCCACGTAGCTCGGCTCTCGCCATTTTAACGGATTGAAGTCAGCGGCTGCAGCGCCAGAGCCAGTCTCCGCGGTCCCGGGCCACCTTACCCTCTCTCTTCTCCCCCCGGTCACCGCAGTACCCTGGTCCCAGGCCACCCTCCTCTCCTTACATCATGAACATCTTCAGGTTAAGCGGGGACTTGTCCCACCTGGCAGCCATCATCATCCTGCTGCTGAAGATCTGGAAGACCCGGTCCTGTGCCGGTAAGTGCACATAGTGTGTGTCAGCTCTCCCGTGTATGCACTATATGGCACTGACCTGCCCTCTGCATGCACAGTATCTGTAATTGCTGCATACATGTACAGTATGTGTGCTAGCGCTCATTGGTCTGTGCACCAGGCTGCCCCTCTGTCCTGGGCAGTGCATGCAGTGTAATTTCCCTGCATATACTACACTGGATGTTACTGTGCTGCATACATGTACAGTATGTGTGCAAGCTCTCATTGCTCTGTCCTGGGCAGTGTAACTTCCCTGCATATACTGTACTGGATGTTACTATGCTGCATACATGTACAGTATGTATGCATGCAAGCTCTCATTGCTCTGTCCTGGGCAGTGTAACTTCCCTGCATATACTGTACTGGGTGTTACTATGCTGCATACATATACAGCATGTGTGCAAGCTCTCCTTGCTCTGTCCTGGGCAGTGCATGAATGTACCCATGTGTGCTAGCTCTCCTTGCTCTGTCCTAAGCAATGTACCTTCCCTGCATATACTGTACTGGGTGTTAATATGCTGCATACATGTACGGTATGTGTGCTAGCTCTCGTTGCTCTGTCCTGGGCAGTCTACTTCCCAGCATACTGTACACCATACTAGGTGTTACTGTGCTGCATACATGTACAGTATGTGTGCTAACTCTCACAGGTCTGTGTACCAGGCTGTGTCCCGGGCATTGAATGCTATGTAACTTCCTTGCATATTGTAGTAGGTGTCACTATGCTGCATACAGGCACATTATGGTTCTACTTAGTTTACTGCTCCCCTCCAGTATGTGCACCCACATTACCTCTCTGTGGTCAGCTCTCCTGGAAGTGTGCCCTTGCCCCCCTGACCCTCACATTTTACAACTCAAGGCAAATGTCTGATTTGTGATCCCCCGTCTACTTTGTATTGTTCTATAGGGTGATTTGTATTTGACATAGTCCTACAGAAGCTGGATGTGTGAAGCTGTCACGGCAAGTTTATATTTACTTAGAACAGTTGGAGATGTATATATTTATCAGTAATGGTGTTTTGCAAAGTTCCTGTGACTTGCTGGTAGTCCGGGACTATTGTCACCCATCAGGTATATAATGTTCTGGGTGTCGAGTGAGTGCTGTAATGCATAGCCCTATGTGGCGTCCCAGGTGCTCTCTGGAAGGCAATGAATCAGTGCCTGCTGTATGTGTTAAGTTATGGCTGCACTGTGTGTGGGTCTGACGTGGCAGCCGGCTATAAGGCGTGGTGAGGCCACAATCCGTCAGATCCCGTTATTACATGTCAGCTATTAACCCCTTCCTGGGAGCATGCCTCATGAATAGTTGACAGGACAGCCCTCCCGGATATCCATTGTGTACGAGGTACTGTGTGACAATATAGGAGAGGAATAACAGGGGATAAGGATGCAGCCACATCATCACACCCGTCATCTGAGAACTACCTGCTGGAATGTCATTTATTTACCAAAGCCTCTCAGCTGTTCAGACTCTTATATCATTCCATGCATGCTTACGTTGAGCCACAATTTCAGTGAAATAAAGCACAAGGCTATCTTAACCATGCATTTTTAAAAGACCATCAACAAAGACCGTTTCTATTAGCTTAAATCTAGAATAAATGGAATTTGTGGTCACCTGGTCATAGTAGAGTGACACTTTACACAAAGGTCAACATTCTGTTGCTAAATGTGTTTAGCATTCCTTTGTACAGCTGTGCTTGTGTTTAGTTATCTCAGTGGTTGGCAATTCAGTTGCTGCCTGTTGTGTTACTAGATGTCTGCCTGCCCCTGTTACCGACACTACATAAGTGGGGTGGCTGCAATTGCTGCACATAACAAGTTTTTAATATCTTTTTATGGCTGAACACCTTTATTTTGTTGTATCTCCAATACCTTTCAGTAAAATTGTACTTCCTGTACTTTGAATCTTTTTACTTTTATACCACACAGTGCCTACAGTTTACATTATGCCACACTGGGAGAGATTCAATTTAGTTTTTTGAGCGCTTCAGTGTTTCTCGAATCAGTTGCCCATTACATTTGATGCACCCAAAAGCATCTGGTTTAGCTGTGCAAAGCGGTTAAACCATCCAAAATACTCTGCAATGTGGGGCACTTTCTTTTCACCACCTTACTGGGATGCAAGCAGAAATGTCTGCTTACTGCATCTGGGCCCAAACTGCAGAACAATTGAATTGTTGCTGGCGGATGCCCAAATGACAATTTAATCACTCCAACAGACTTGGAGGTTCTCTACTAGGCTGACTTGTGGAGACGATGTTTGGTCACTTTTGAAAATCATTTGTGGTCAATGGGCCGCAGTGCAGTAGTAGGGGCACAAAATATTAAGGGGGACATTTTACTACAAATACGACTCGGTTGTATTCTTAATACAAATGAAAACGCCTGGCAACGGCAGTATTACTGGTAAATTACGATTCATAAATAGGGCAGATTTACTAATCTGCTGTATTTACAGATTCGGATTTGACCGATGGCGTAGGCAGTCATATTGTGCCGTATACATGGCCGCTAAATACAAATGCAAGTCGGCAACCTACACAGAGCAGTGAGAGCTGTGCTGGCGGCAGTGTTAAAAAAAAATTGTGGGTAATGCCACAGCCGTTATAGAAGTTCCCCCGGCCAAACCATTTACCCCCTGACTTGTCAGCCTGGGCAGAGATCCTGGGGAAGTGGGGACCCCCTTCCGCCTCCTCCATAATTTTACCTGCCCATGCTGAAGCCTGGGTCTGTCCCCTAGGCAGTGGGCACCGGGCTGATGGTGTTGTAAAATAATGGAATCAACTATTGTGTAACTAATGAGTCCCAGTAGACCTGCACCGCATACAAGGACTTGGAGAACCACAAGTCCCAGCATGTGGCGCATTAAAGAGCCCGCTAGAATTTGTAGTTTCACAACAGTACAAATAATTACACACACTGAGGCAATGAAAATAAAACTTTATTACATACAGATTCTTACCTACCTTGACACGTAGGTAGGTATCCATCTGTCCACTGGTCCTGAAGAAATCCATATAGATTATGTGGCGAAAAAACCATACTCACCAAGGTCCTCCGGCGTAGATCACGTCCTTCTCGTTCCATGTATGCACCCAAGGACTTGGCAAAATAAAAATCTGTGTTGTGCTCCCTTTACGAACTGAGTAGAGCTGCAGAAAGCGCCAACCCCGGTATAGCCCTATTGGTTGTCTAGCATCAAATCAGGAGTAGCTAGGCTGCCAATAGCGCTATTTGGGGGTGGAGCCACAGAAAGTAAACAAAGTTTTCTGTGTCTCTACTCGGCAAAATAAAAAAAAAACCTAAGATGCGCTCCCTTTACAAGCTGAGTAGAGCCACAGAAATCTCCAGCCCTGAAATAGCGCTATTGGGAGCCTAGCGGCCAATAGTGCTAATTGGGGGTGGAGCAACATAAAGTAAACAAAGCTTTCTGTGGCACATGATCTATCAATTTATTTTATTTTTTGTTGCCAAGTCCCCCGGTAGCTGCAGTGGAGAAGAAATATGCGCTAAGTCAGTCTGTATATTGGGCAACGTTTTTTTTTTTTTTTTTTTTTTACCGCAGCAATAGGCATATTCAAAATATTTAATATGTTTTTTGGTACTTGTGTATTATCACGGCTCCCACGATTTCCATCTTATGGCATCTTATACAATTTAAAATTGTATACCATTGTATATGGCATACGATGAGATGAGATTTTTAATTGTATAAGCACCCTAATGGGTGCTTACAATGTTAATTGGGCCCCCTATAAGATTTTTAATTGTATAAGCACCCTAATGGGTGCTTACAATGTTAAATGCACCCCCACGCCACCACCACTATCAACGCTAACCCGAAGCGTGGTGAGCGGCGGCGGTACGCGTCTTCCGACCTTTTCATACCCCCACTATCCATGTCGGCGTGGAGTTGATTTTATATAGTGTGGCAAGCCACCGAGCCCGAAGCGTGGCGAGCGCAGCGTGCCCCGCGAGGGGCCGCGTTTTACTTTACATGTATTACGCGTCCCCTCGCGGGGCTCGCTGCGCTCGCCACGCTTTGGGCTGCGCTCGCCACACTATATAAAATCAACTCCACGCCGACATGGATAGTGGGGGTATGAAAAGGTCGGAGGACGCGTACCGCCTCCGCTCGCCACGCTTCGGGTTGGCGTTGATAGTGGGGGTGCCTTTAACATTGTAAGCACCCATTAGGGTGCTTATACAATTAAAAATCTTATAGGGGGGCCAATTAACATTGAAAACACCCATTAGAGTGCTTATACAATTTAAAATCTCATCTCATCGTATGCCATATACAATGGTATACAATTTTAAATTGTATAAGATCGGGTCCCATCGCAGCACATCTCATCTCATTGCATACCATCTTAATGGAGCCCACACACGCACCGTTCCCGGCGTGCGTTGTGGGCTTAACTAGCACACATAGCATCGCATCGTATGCCTTGTGCATACGATGCGATGCTATGCTAGAAAAAGCTAGTACAAAAAGTATGTGTAGCACATACTTTTTGTACTGTACGTTGAGGTGCCGCGGGAGTGCGCACCCATCGTACAGCATCGCACCGCCCGCCCGCATCGGTGCGTGTGTGGGCTCCTTAAGCCTTATGGTATGCAATGAGATGGGAGCCGTGATAATACACAAGTACCTGTTTTTTTTCTAGTGTTATAGAATGTTGAATGCCTCAAATAATTACACCCAAATGAAATCTAATGCAAATCAAAATGTGAATAGGGATGTGCATAATTTATATTACCTTGTCAGTGAACGCATTTTTAACTCAAGCATATCTACCTGTCAAATGTCTTACAATGGGTTGAAATTTCACCGCAGAAGGCTAGAAAAACATGCTTTCTTCTGACATGCAGCATCACCAGTTGGCTACGGAGGACTTTTGGGAAAACAGAATTTGGAATCTTTGGTTTATCATCCAGGGTTTTTGTAGATGAAAGGATGGTTCCTCAGCGTGTGGAGTTCATTTACTAAGTTGTGGCATGTCCTGTACAATGCATCCTTGTGTGTTTAAGCAGCATGGCCAAGGTTTGAGGGAAGGTTTTGAGGGAACATGTTTAAAAATAGGGCATAGTGGTTCTTATCTGCCGTCAATTTCTGTGTTTCTATGTTTCCGATATAGTTGAGATTATTATTATTATTATTTTATGCTTTTGGTTCCGATGCTGCGGGGCTGTGCATCAGGATCAGATGCAGCAATTTGCACTATTTGCTATGCGACTTTGACTATATAGTCAAAATCGATAGAGCAGATCGCACCTTGTGTACACGGCATAAGTCACTGTGTTTTTAGTTTTTTTTTTATTTTATTTACTTGTTTAAAGTAAACAAGCCTCATTACCTAAAGGGAGGAATTCGATTCAGTGCAAGTGTGTTAAACTCCTGTATGAGTTTCTGGAGCGATTTCATTTGCTGAGCAGTAAACCTGTCACTTGACGAGTAGAAATCTTACCTGACTCTGATACTTGGGGTGTATTCAATGTGGCCGGCGAGGGGGTTAAATGGCAGGGATAGCCAAAAACAAGCGATCCTCACCGCCCTATTCAATGTGCCAGGGAAATGCTCGCTGTCCCTGGCATCCATAGGCTGTGGATATTGTGCTGATTTTTGTGTTAAAAGAAATACAATTAAATACATTGGGTGGTGCTGTAGAACTAAAAGTTCCAGCAATCCTACCCTTTGTCTGGACTGCACATTAAACACTGTGGGGTAGATTTATGATCTGACGATCAGGGGTATATGCGCTATCCCCGTGCCTTATGGCAGGGGATAGCGCTTCCCCTGATCTATCACACCCGCTGTGCGGGTGCTGTAACGGCGGCGGTGGGGGGACGGCGTCATAGCGCATGTACAGGGCGCATACTGCATATCTAATTTATGAACGGTCAGCATCGCCGTTCCGCCGCCTGCAGCTATGCGCTGTCCCTGCTGCTGGCTCTGAGCTGCGCTGGGATCTTGCGTGAGTAGCGAGATCCCGCGCATTCCAGCCGGCCAGGCATAAGCTGTCAGCTGGATGGGGACATCGCAGGAGGGGGGAGTTAGCGCTCCCCTGCTTCAGCGGCAAGATCTTAGTAGATCTTGTCGGTGTCCCCTCCTGCTTCACCTTGCTAATGAGGCGAAGCAGGGAGTGTTATAGCGGCACTCTTAGCGCCGCTATAATCTACCCCTGTGTGTCAAGACTAGATCTATATAGGATCGGGACTTCTCACTGCTTAATGAATGTGCTATGAAAGTGACAGCATTTTAACAGTATTTTTACTATTACAGATATATATTTAACAGTTTCTTATATAGCGCACACATATTCCGCAGCGCTTTACAGAGAATATTTGAACATTCACATCAGTAGAGTTTACAATCTATATTCCCTACCACATTTACACGCACACACAGATATTCTAGGGTTAATTTTAGTTGGAAGCCAATTAACCTATCAGTATATTTTTGGATTGTGGGAGGAAGCCGGAGTACCCAGAGGAAACCCACGCAAACACGGGGAGAATATACAAACTCCGTACAGTTAGAGCCATGGTGGGAATCGAACCCATGACCTCAGCGCTGTGAGGCAGTAATGCTAACCATTACACCATCCGTGCTGCCCACAGCAGATAGATAGATATCTCAGTTTTAATTCTTCCTCAATTTAGCATAGTGATATTAGTTGTATTTTTCAGATTTAGTGGAAAAGTTTTAAAAATCCCAAAGTTTTACCAGCTACTCAATAAACCACTTTTTTTTTCACCCCCCCCCCCCCTCCAAAGTAAACCTTGTACACTGTGCTCAGTGCAAAGGGCATGATGCAGATCAGTACAACTGAAAATAAAGGCACCAGATTAAGCAGTAGTAGAAGTAGAATATGGTCTACAATAAGAATAATAAAATATTATCCAATATCTCTAAAGATAGATGCCACAAAATATTCCCATAATTACCAGGTTAATATAGACGGTTTCATTACACTCAGGGTTCGCAAAAACGCGCTATAGCGCGTATTTTACCCTAAAACGGTCCCCGGGGACTCAGTTTTTAAAACTAAAGGACGCGCTGTACTAATCCTGTCAGCCGCCGCTGCGAGCCAATCACTGTGACTGCAGCGGCCGCCGGGACCCAATCACTGTAGGTTTGCTGCCGCTGCGCACCACGCACCCTGCATGAGAGCAGGGGGGGGGGGGGGACAGGATGGGATGCTGTAACAGCCGCTCTCAGCAGAGTAGATGAGCGCGCTGTCAGGGTGGCGGGGGACTGGATGTGGCTAATGCAACTCAGAGCAGCGTGTCAGCTATTCCAGCCACATCCAGTCCCCCGCCGCGCTGATAGCCCGCTCACCTACTCTGCTGAGCAGCATGTCGGCATGTTTTCCAGCCCCCCCCCCCCCCCCCCCCCCCACTGTGACAACGAACCTAATATGAGCCCCCCCCCCCCCCCCATGGCAACCAGCATAAAACGTCCCCTCCCCATGTGGCAACCAGCATAAAATGCCCCCATCCCCCCCAGCATGTGACCCCCTGCAAGGAGCATGTAACCCCTAGCAACAAGCATGTAAGTAAGCAGCACTTATGTGCTATAATATATACTGGGCATTACGGGGTGTGTGCTTTAATGTGTACTGGGCATTACGGGGTGTGCTGTAATGTGTACTGGGCATTACGGGGTGTGTGCTGTAATGTGTACTGGGCATTACGGGGTGTGTGCTGTAATGTGTACTGGGCATTACGGGGTGTGTGCTGTAATGTGTACTGGGCATTACGGGGTGTGTGCTTTAATGTGTACTGGGCATTACGGGGTGTGTGCTTTAATGTGTACTGGGCATTACGGGGTGTGTGCTGTAATGTGTACTGGGCATTACGGGGTGTGTGCTTTAATGTGTACTGGGCATTACGGGGTGTGTGCTTTAATGTGTACTGGGCATTACGGGGTGTGTGCTTTAATGTGTACTGGGCATTACGGGGTGTGTGCTTTAATGTGTACTGGGCATTACGGGGTGTGTGCTTTAATGTGTACTGGGCATTACGGGGTGTGTGCTTTAATGTGTACTGGGCATTACGGGGTGTGTGCTTTAATGTGTACTGGGCATTACGGGGTGTGTGCTTTAATGTGTACTGGGCATTACGGGGTGTGTGCTTTAATGTGTACTGGGCATTACGGGGTGTGTGCTGTAATGTGTACTACTATGTGACACCACTTCCCCCCAAAAAACATGCCATAAATTTTTACCGCGCGCCTTTGGCGCGCACTGTCCTTGTTTTCAGGTTTAGTTAGTTTCTAGTATATATGTACCTTTATGCGAGTGGGCCAATTGCTACTATTCCCCCCCTCCCCCCCCCCCCCCTGACCCACATGTGCCATGCTAGGGAGAAGGGGAGAGGAGGATTTATTCCGTTGGGACCCAGAAAAGGTCCAGTAGGACCCCAATTTTTAGAAGTGAAGGGTCCCCGCGACCCACTTTTTTGGGTGGTTTTCGCGAACACTGACACTCCTCCTATTAAACAGACAAAGATCCCTCTAATCGCAGGCCTAGAGGCAAGATTAGTGTGCGGCACCTAGTCACACCTGGTGCCTATTCCATACACACTGGGCTATCTTGAGCTGAAAACAGATCAGTTTTGCTGTTTGAGCTGCTTTTAACTCAAAAGCTGGCCAGTGTGTACGGCCTGGCGATGATCTCTGATACGCCCACCTGCATCATTGCCGGCTGCCAATGCTCATCTGCTGGTATTAAAAGCAGATGAGCGATGTGGTGGACAGCTTCCATGGTGTCCTGCAATGGAAAGCTGTCCACCCCCGGAAAATCACTTTGTGTGCAGAGCGGTCCCCCCCCTCCCCCCTCATCGCTGTATATACACGCTGTGCGAGAAGGAGAGGGCCCTACCTCCAAAACATGACCAACCCAAACCACACCATTGCCGACCACATTGTCTGAGGCCTAAGTGAGTTGGCAGCTTGGTTTAACCACTAAAGTTTATAAACATATTCTCCATTTTGAGCAACAATTTAGGGAGTGAATTAAATTCAGCAGAAAGTGCTGCCAGGAATTGTCAATGTCCAGCTGGGTACATATCGGGCACATATGGTAGAGTGGGCATCTCATGGTTTTCCCTCATCACCTTTTCATGCCGTGTTTGCAATGTGCTCTTACAGCATGTCGCACCAGTGTCAGAGTTTTACTCTTCGCTAAATGTCTTATTCACAGTACTGAACAGAGACTGTGACCGTTGGCAATCAATGTAAATTCATATATTGTTAATTTAGTGGCAAATGTCTTGGTAAACAACGTAAAACACTGCCCATGTAAAGGGTTCCTTTAAATACCAGCAAGAAAGTCCAATCTGTGCAAACTGACATTTATAGGTATATTCAGTTGTGCGCAAAAATAACAGTAGTATGTTTCCCAAATACAAGACTTCTGCTCCTGATTAACAGAAAATAGACATTACACACACACACACACACACACACACACACACACACACACACACGCACACAGCAAAACCTAAAGTGGGCGGCTCCGGGCGCCGCTGTCCATGTTGGGAGTGTGCCCAGCAGCTACGTAGTCACGTGGATGGACAGGCCGGCACAGCTAAAGGGGCAGGGCACGTTTAGCACTTTTAAAATCAGGCAGGGCACAGCGTCTTACGTTAACACTAGAACGCGATGTGTGTGTACAATTGGTGATATTGGCAGTGGCTGGGACCCACTTGCATACATGCTGTCGGCGGGCTAATGGAGTGGGGGCCATGGTCTTTGTTAACTAGGTCCTCCCTCATCTGTACTGAACAGATGAGTAAAGGTGTCTTGAACGATGTGCAGGAGTGTACACTAGACAAGATAGTAAAAGAAGGTACCTACTGAACGGTCTATTTTTATCTCTTGTCTACTGTTTTGTTTTTTTCTCCACGTGTTGGGTTTATTAAAATTCCTGACCCCTTCCCATCTGTAGCCTTCAGAGGTCTGCTGGTGAATTTTTGACATTATGTTGGCCGTAGTATCATCACTGGTTATATTTGTACTATATATTTGGCCTAATTATCAACTAGACTAAACTACCAGAGTGTGTTGGTGCCCATTACACTTAAGAAGTCAGCTGTAGATGGAACAGTTTTAGATCAAGCTGTGTGCTAAGCATTTTCAGTGTTCCATGTTGGTATTGTTTATAATCTTGTGATACTGTGACATATTTGCATGTTTTGGATGTCCTGCTATCAGAGAGGAGATGGGCTCACTTGCAATTACTTTGTGTGTGTGTTTTTTGTATTTTTTTTGCATTATCTAAGTTTAAAAATTTTTAATCTCTCCTGCAGGGATTTCTGGAAAGAGTCAGCTCCTCTTCGCAATGGTCTTTACCACCCGATATCTGGACCTCTTCACAGCGTTCATTTCTTTGTACAACACAAGTATGAAGGTGAGACACTGACCAGAGATGGTAAATAAGTACCCTAGCTTATGTACAAATACTCTAGTATTCGGTTGCCCTGGGTAACAACACATCTGTGCAGGTTGTGGTACATTAGAATCACCTGGTAACTTCCATTTAGTAGGAGCTAGATGTCCCCTGCTTTCAGAGTGCTTGACTGCAACCTCACCCCACTGTTAGCTGGCTTCTTCCTTGTGTGTAACTTAAAACACTGTTGGAAAGCTTGCAGCAGCAGCATCAAATAATTTGCAATTTCATCTTGCTGGTACAGCAATCATGTTTACATAGTCAGAAGTCATACAAAATAAATGTATTTGTAGTTTCTGGTTGGCAGCATCCTCTGTATGAAGAAAGGAGTGTACCGTTGTGATAAGCTCAGACTCTGATTTGATTTGTCACCTCTAGTGGTAGTTCTTTATGTAAGGAAAGGAGAAACCATCCCAGTATCAGACTGCAGGCTCATCTGGTATCTGCATGTGTAAGGGATGTTGCAGTCGTTACTCATCTTATGCCCTCGATAGCTATTCAATACGCTTTAATGATGCTAGGGCCGTTGAATGGCTATAAGAGGAGTGCATGTATTTGATGCAAGGAGGAACAGCAGGGCAGAGAGAAAGCGGTACTGGGAGTTAGCAAAGAAGGACAGAGATGGAGGGGGTGGTGGAGGCGAGGTGAGATGACGGGACGAGGAAACGCAATGGGATGATGGTGGTGATGGAGCACAAGAGGTGATGGGCTGTGAAAAGTAATGGGGGGGGGGGGGGCAAGAAGGAGGTGCAGTGACTGGGGTGAGTTAAGGGGGAAAGAGGAGGTCTCCTTTTTTTTTACCAGTATTGATGCGCCTCCATCTCCCCGGCTGAGTGCCACTGCTCCTCCTTTCTCAGGCTGTGCCCCTCTAGCTGGCCGGTTGCCGTTGCTCTTCAAATCCTCAGACAGGAACCACAGCTCCTACCCCTTTACACGGCCGGCCGCCACTGCTGCACCCTCTCTAGCTGGCAGGTTGCTGCTGCTGCTGCTCCTCCATATCTTCGACCGGGTACCATTGCTGCTAATCTGCCGGGCACTGCTCCCTCCTCCTCCTTGAGATGCCCGGCGGGAAAGGAGAAAGCGCTGCTAGGCATCTCCAGATATCCTAGTATTGCTGCAGTAGAGCGTGTCCAATGGGGCCGCCTTTGTTTGGGAAACAAAGTCCCCAGGCCGCAATTTGCAGGAAAATACGCACGTATGCGCGTATTTGCGTACCCTTGATGTATGAAGCAGGAATAAGAGTTGAGAAGTGATAAATGGCAACCAGTCAGCTGCTACATACATTTTTATGGAATATACTTGATATATGGTTACTTAAAAGCTGATTGGTTGCTAAGGCCAACTTCTCCACCCTTATCTCTGCTTCATACACCGTTCAGCTGTTTAATCAGCCCCATAATGGTATATCGCCCAGGCTGGACAATATGCAGTTGTATTTGTTCCCTCATTGTGCCTAGAAGTTCTGAGTTTAGCTGGGCCAAATCCCTAAAATAGTGACGGAGCGGGTAGTGGCAATAACCATTGAGTCATCTTAATGTGTTAATGGCATATTTATAGTGTGTATTTCACTGACTTTCTGCTATCGTCATGCAGTGATGCATTTATTAATGGTGGGTATTGGACTTAACCCTCACTATTTCCCTTCTATAACCACTTGTGGAATCTGGAGCAATTTTTTAATTTTTTTTTTTTTATTGAAAGGGGTCCTTTCAATTAGTTGCACACTACTCCTGGCTGTGAGAGAGTGTGACTAAGGGGCAGCTGTATTAAGCCTTGTGAAGAGAGAAAGTGGAAGGTGAAAACACACCAGCCAATCACCTCGTAACTGCCATTTTTCAAACAAAGGTGATTTGCTGTTGCCTTATCAATTTCCACTTTATCAGACCTATACAGGGCTTAATGCATCTGCCCCATATGTTTCCTCTCCTATAAAGCTGTAAGAAAGTGTCAAGCCCATTAGCTAGAGCCCCCCCCCCCCTTTTCGTCGAAACACTGAAGTTGTATTTGGCTATGTTGCTAATGACTTGCATGTTCAATAGGTACCAGTGATGCACACACTATCTAGTGCCCCTAGTAGTCTACTATGTATGGGGCTTATATGCAACCCGTCTGGCCAGATTTTATACCTGTACCGGAACCATACAGTCCAATAACATGCAGATAATTGAGCAGTGTAGAAGTTCTTGTCCTCAGATTGTAAAAGCTGTCTTCCAGTCAACATTAGAGGCCATATATCAGTAGTCCTATACTAGCTGCAGAAAACAAATGGTATTCTTTGTAACCAAAGCATTCATAAATCTGTTCTTTAGATTACTTCATAGTAATTATCCCAATGACAAGATGAGGGAATACTCCTTGAAATAACATTCTGCACTGACTTGTGTCTTTTGTACTTGCGTTTTAATAATTCTTATCCCTTTTTCAGCTCATCTATATTGGCTGCGCATATGCAACAGTCTATCTGATATATATGAAATTCAAGGCTACATACGATGGAAACCATGACACATTCCGAATCGAGTTTCTTGTTGTTCCTGTCGGCGGATTATCTGTCCTCGTTAATCACGATTTCTCTCCCCTCGAGGTACGTTCTGTGATTATTTTATGTTCTTGGCTATCACTATTACACCAAGGCTAGTCTAAAAGACCATGAAGAATGTGCATTATCCATAGAACATATACAAATTTCCAGTTTTAGCTTATTCTGTGTACACACTGGGCGATTTTCAGATGAAAGCAGGTCCGTTTTGTAGTTTTGAGCTGCTTTCGACTCAAGTCACCCAGTGTGTACACGCTCGTGCGTTCCCGTCAGCCAGGAGTCGGGGAGCGGACTGAGGGCTGCTACGGCCTCTGACAGAACGGGCCGCGTGAGCGTCTCGTGCATGCCCCAAAACAGGTAAGCTCTTTCCCACATTGCTGAGGGAAGTATGGAATTGCTAGAAATAAACCATAGCTTGCTTTGGCTGGTGGGATAGAGTTGTGTGTTCATCTAACAGATTACACAAACACAATATATGCTGCTATAGACACACCTAGCAGACAAAGCAGGTGCATTATAAGGGTTGAGTGCGAAATCCAGACCATCCCAATTCTGACAGTCAGGATGCCGACATCGGCTTCCTGGCTGATCCCGGTAAGTTAAGTTCCGTCAAGTGGGGATTCCACTTTATTTTTTAATATTTTCATGCTTGTGTATTGTACTGATGAGGAAAAATAATGAAAAAATCTTAGGCAAAAAATAAAAGATTTATTTACAAAAAATGCTTTGACGAAAATTTTGACTGCACCATGTACCTTTATGTATATGGGTATGAAGCAAATTTGCAACAGTATGCAATGATGGGTTAAGTCTATTAGTAAACTGTAATGGATTTTAAATAGGAGCAACATGAAAATTTATTGTATTTAAAACCAAATCGTGTTTTTCCCATAGATCTTGTGGACCTTCTCCATTTATTTGGAGTCTGTAGCCATCCTGCCTCAGCTCTTCATGATCAGCAAAACGGGTGAAGCGGAGACAATCACTACTCATTACCTGTTCTTCTTGGGCTTGTACCGTGCCTTGTATCTCTTCAACTGGATTTGGCGCTATTCCTTTGAAGGCTTCTTTGACCTGATCGCCATTGTGGCAGGTGTGGTGCAGACCATCCTGTACTGTGACTTCTTCTACTTGTATGTTACTAAAGGTAAGTACATCCCAGCCACGCAGAAAATCGGCCGATAAATCGGATGAGATTTAAATGAAATCGGGCGCCGTGATAATACACAAGTACCCATAATTATTTTATTATTATTATAATATCTGGGCAAGCCTTCCTCACAAACCATGCAGACGTACTGTATAAGTTTGTATCCCATCACAAATTCTTTGTTTAGGGTGGTTAACTAAATCAGCCCTTATACGTAACTTCCACACCTGTTGACGTTCCAATGATGTCATTCTGCACTTCAGACCCTGTCTGTGTCACCTGTGCACCAAGGCCACAACCAAAATTAGGTATTCATGTGACAAATCTATACGGACATCAGACATTTGGGCTCTGATAAACTGGCTCAAAGGTGAAGTCACAATCCTAGTCAGAGATAAGTTTCTTTATGTTTGTAGAAGTCCTAAAACTCCATAATATTTACATAGACAATAATTATGTATGCAATAGATAAATGGGATTATAAAAAGGTTTAACTGCTTCAGGGATACTGGCAAATATGTACTTTTACTTAAGCCCCGTACACACAGGGCAATTTCAGCCATAATCCCAGGGAATATGGTTGCTGAATGACCATATCCCCGTGTGTAGGGGGCGAATGTCGCCGGAAGCACGCTTCCACAACCAGCCCTGGGTGGTCGCTGGTTGGAGGAACATGCTCCTCCAACCAGTGGCTTCCCCAGGCAGAGTGTCTCATTTTTATGAGCTACAATCTCTGGTCGCTGATGAAAACGGGACACTGAGCATCATATTGCTCCTTGTGTACGTCGTTTTAACTGTAAATTTTTATTACAAAACTATTTTAAATTTGAAACTAGGTTTAGAGGTATATTTACTAAAAGTAAATGTGTCCTTTTAACATCAACTACAATAGAACCAACATTCCCCACAAAATAAACTACAGTGTTTTTATTGCAAACTGCTAAATAAAGTCCCCCATACGCTATGCATTCCAATTCCCCTATAGCCGCCCAAGACCATCCCGGGTTGGAGGGGGGTCCGACCCACAGATCGCTCAGCACGTAGGATCCCCGGTTCCAATCTGATGCGCGCTGGACCGCACATTGGGCACAGTATCAGACAGATGCTATTTGGGCCGATGTCATGTCTTGGCCCGGTCTGCTAAAATCTGGTGACCTATGGCTCAAATTGCATAGTGTATGGGGGCCTTTTGAGTTGTTGTATTTTTATTTTTTTCCCAGTGTGCTTTATTATATCTGGGCAAGCCTTCCTCACAAACTGTTTGGGCACTGTTTGTTCGAAGTTCTAAATGTGGTGTTCACCCTCAATGGAATATAAAAATTGTCTGAAATGGGACTCAAAATCAACAAAATTATACAAAAGCATTCCTATTGGCCAAAACAAATCACATGCACTGAATTGCAGATATATAGATATAAATTATTCTCTTTCAAAATTTATTTTTTCAATTACATAAAATTTAAAAAAATGTCTACTTTTTTTAAAGAGTTTAAATGTTCTTTTATGAAAAATTGTATCCTCCTGAGTTTTGTGTATGAGGTACTTAATGGCCATACAGGTTCCCCCACTGCTAACTTTCCAGCACAGGCTTATGCGCCATTGTTCTCGCTCTCCCGATGACTGTAAATGAGTGAATAAATAATGAGACTGGGGAGCAGGAGACCTGAAATCACTGAGGTGGTCATATTACAGTGTGGCTTGGCTTTCCACAGGGTATCTCTTTGGCTTTTAAATTGCTGAGCTTGTGAATGCACTGAGGGGAAAAAAAACTGATTTATACTGTAGTGTGTGTAAAAGACAGAATGCATGAAATTTTAAATAATGGAATGGATGTTCACTAAGCAACGGTTCTCTCAATAAGTGTGATGTGCATTTTTTTTTTTTTTTTTTTTATTTAGTACAAATTATTATAGTACGTCCAGTAACTTGTGTAGTATGGCCACAAACTTTTACACAGGCTGTGGTAAGTGTTTTGTCACTATTCCTTACCAGTGCCACAGTGTGATAGCTTTTCTGCTTACATGAATTGAGTTTGAGACTATTCCCTATAACAAACGGAGACCGATATATTCAGGGATATGCCAAAATATGAGGATAGCATTTTGTGCTTTGAATAGAGATTGTGTGTATTAGTAGTTAGTGTTCATTCTAGCACCCACTATCTTTAAAAACCCATGCAGTTCCTCTTCCCTGCCTGGGGTGTCGCTGTCTGCTGTGGTGCTTTTAGCACAGTGTGGTCAGCACTGATATGCAAACCAGATCAGTGCTAGAAACGCCACAGCAGACAGCGACACCCCAGGCAGGGAAGAGGAACTGCATGGGTTTTCAATGATAGCGGGTGCTAGAATGAACACTAAAAGTTGTGATTAAAATGGCTGCCTTTTGCCTTGTAGGTGGTATCCCCAAGCATGCTCATTACGGTTTGTAATATATCTTTCTCTCTTTGCAGTACTAAAAGGAAAGAAGTTGAGTTTGCCAGCATAAGTGCCAAAGACTGGGACCAGCAGCTGTCCACCACACCATTCGGACAGAACAATCCTTACTATAAGAGAAGATGCAAGATGCGTGAAGCAGAGTCAGGCGCTACTTTTTATATGCAGACCTGCCCCTTTTTGCTGCCGGAGAGGCCCGGGACAGAATGATTTGCCAGCCCCTCCAACAGCAAAGTGGTTTAATAAATGACTCTCTCGGATACCAGCTGATTTGTTTTATGCATCTTGCCTTCCCTGTTTTTTATTATGATGTATAAAGATTTTTTTACATAAAAGGTATACTGTAATAATAGATCCAGTGCGCAGGTTCAGTTCAATAGTTGTAAAAGTGAATTTTTTTTGTGCGGTTTACAACTAAGTTTGAGTGCAAATTCTTTCTTTTTTTCTTCTACAGATGAAATTCTCTCCCCCCCCCCTCCCCTCTGCAGTCACTGGCCTTTTCAAAAGCTTATCCATTTCTGTATTTACTTTGTTTTGAATGCTATTAGTCTGTAATAATAACTCCAATATTTCCTAGTCATTCCACTATAATTTATTTTCTCTTGGGGAAGGAGCGGGGCTGCTTATACTGAAATAAGATCTGTCTCAAGGATTATTTCCCCCCCCCTTCCCACCAGCTTAGATTAAAGACACGTATTCATGAGAGATTTGTCAGAATAAAGCGTACGGATCACAGCGTGTTGTCAGCATGTTGCAGTATACATGGCCACAATGGGATTGGTTGCCATTACACAGGATAACTTTTTGCATTTTATACATGTTTCTAAGTGTATTCGGTTTTGCCCTCCCATTTGGACTTGCTGAGTTATACAATACTGAGCATCACTAAAGAGAACAAAGTGCCATTACATAGTAAAATTAAAAACCTAGTACCTTTCCTAAAGAAAGTGGTTTGGAACCTGCCTTTCTTCAATGTGACTTTTTTCCTTTTAAAGACTTTCCCTATCAAGTGACCAGTAAATGATTTGTGCTGGCTGTTAACTGTTACATTGGTGCAGGCACTACATTCCAAATCCTTTGTCGGATAACATTATTTGGTCCATGACTTGATGCTCTTTTTAGTATACTAGTGGGTCATTTGTGACTCTCCAGCTTTCAGACTACAACTCTCAACATCCTTAAAGGATGAATAGAATCGCAGCCACTCCCAATGTCTCACTACTTTGGAATCTACCCATGCAGTACGTTCTGTATTACAAGGAAAATGATATGAAATATCAATGGGTTGAAGTAAAAATGTTGAAAAAAAAAGTATCTTTTATTTCCTGGTTTCTCTATAACAAAATGCTACTTGGACCTTCTTGTGTGCTCACTTGGAAAACCGATGTTTTAAAAGGCTGGGGGGAAAAAATAATTATTTCCCAGAGTCCTCTGCGCTAGTTGTGGCTGCTCATAACGGAACACATGCAAAAAGTAATAATTGTAACATTTTATGAATTGTAGGGTGCTCTGATAACAGGTTAGGACCTTAAGTATTTGGGTCTTTATTACATGTGTTGCCTTTATTCTGTATAGATCAGCTGAATTCAGAAACTACACAGGTTCATAAAGGGGCATTAAAGAGATGTCCGACTAGTGCTCAGTGGATCATTTTTACCAAGTGTTAGGGAGAGAATTGAGAGAGCTCTCTGCATTTGTCCTGTCTCTACCCATTAGGCAATCTCTCATGCAGTCATTTAGCATCCTGCTGCTTTACAAAATATACTGGAGGTTGTACTTCAGCAGCCGAATGTAAATGGAATACAAGTTGGGCAGTCATAGACCTGCTCTGTTCTGCATAAAGGCAACTGAGGGCATCAACCTATATGTGATCTGTTGTATTACTGGCACAATGGGTTATCCTTGCTGACTTATAGTGACTTAGTACTGTTCTTAGTCATTTGGAATATTTCGTTGCTATGAACTATGGCCCTGATTCAGAGGTGGATGGGTGCTAATGCTGCAGGAAGCGTCTTGGGTAAATAGACGCCTCATGCCAGCTTCTCATCCTCTGCTGCATCCAAAGACACGGCAGCAGATCTTCTGCTAGAACATTGGGCAGCTGTGTAAGGATGTCCGGTGTAGCCATGGGGCACACTATACCAGTTATTTTAAAACGTTAAGGGTTAGGGGGCACTGTAATGCACAGATCAACAGTGGAAATCATTCGTTTTTTTGTACATCTTGTTGAGACCTTCTATTTCACAGTTGGTTCATAGGGGCATTATATGTAATTGCTTCATTCAGATACATAAAGCAAAGTTGCATGTATGTAATATCTCTATTTACCTTTTAATGATGCGTTAAGTAATATTGAGGTGAACCAATAATTAATCATTCTTTTTATATATGTTCTCTTTCTGCTTGGTCACATTTTATTTGCAAGATGTAGAACCTGCCATTGCTACTCACCAGTGGCAACAGATGCTTGCTTAACTTACCCCCACGAGCTTGGCTTGGCAACAAATGAAATCACAAAAACACAATGTTGTACAATTGGGGTTACTTACTTTACTTGGATGTAGGAGGAGTGACCATCTAAACCGAAAACAAAAATAAGTGTGAGGGCCTAGTACATGCACATGTAATTTATATATTTAGTCCTGCACCTGGACAACCTTGCATAACAAACCCATATACTTATATCTACCAATAATAGTTAGGTCTTGCAACTAAATAGTGCACACGTTTCTGTGTATGATGAAAACCTGGTTTACACAATACATTGTACAACGGTGACGGAAGGCAAATGTCTAGGTCGATGTAAGGCTTGGAGGATCTTCTATTTTTTTAAATTGTCATATTTTACCATCCACGTGGACTCAAATTAGTAAAGGTAAGGTGTGCTGAATGAGACATCTGGCATAGCGACATGCTCTGTTGTTGACATTGACACACACAAAAAAAAAAAAGTGCATACTAACCATTTCATGTGTCAGACTTTTCTTTGTCTACTTTTGCTTATGTTGACTTTGTCATTGGTGACCTAGTGCACTTTGACCTAGACACTTAACTATTCCACCCACACCCAAGGAAAAGTACAGTTTAAAGAGTAACATTTTGTTTCATTTGATACCCACTTTATTTAGTAAATACTATACCACTCACTTTCCCTGTTCTGTTTGCTAAGTATATACACAATGGAGTAATCAATATTACACATAGTTAAATAAGTTCCTCCCATGTTTCAGTATTGTAGGGGTTTCTCACAGGGTGTGGTACGGGACGCCGACAGTCATTATCCCGACTGCCCGGAGTCAGACAGCATGGCGAGTGCAAAAATGCCCCTTGTGGGCTCACTGCGCTCGCCACTCTGTGGGCACAGTGGCTCGCTACGCGGGCCACCTATTCTATTCTCCCTCTATGGGGGTGGTGGACCCCCACGAGGGAAAATAGCGGGTGGCCGTCGCCGTTTTGACAGTCGGGATACCGACGTCGGGTAAACGACTGTCGTGAACCCGTCCGGCACCCATCTCACAATGGGGTAATACCATGATGTTTAAATGCTGCCAGCAGCACCGGACCCTATTCTCACTGCTAGGCAAATTACCGGGTGAAGCAGTACTACCTGGTAACTTACCTTTTAACACAGGTTTTTTCGGCAGCGTGAATGGGTCAACCCATGTCAGCATACCCGGGTCTTCAACAGGCGTAAAAAGCAGGGCTAGAGACCTGGGAATTTCCAGGAAAAAAATAAATAAAAACAATGTTAAAAGGCAAATTACCAAATCAAATTTTCCTAGCAGTTACAATGGGGTATATGGTACAGAACACAAACAAGTTTCACAGAGGATACTAGTAAAATGTAGACTTGCCCTTTAGTTCAATATGTGCTGCTGATCAATAATGAAGCCCAATATTGCTGATTGCATCCAGTTTTACCCTTCTCAGTATTTGGATGTTGCTACTGAAAGACAAATAATGCACCACACATTTCCATATGTGTATATGAAACGTTACCTGTAATTATGTTGAAATATAAAGTTGATCTTCCGCCTGCAGAAACAAAATTAGCCAGTGATTAAACAAAGGCTGCAAATAGAGGATTAATAACTGGTCATAGTAAAGTGTGATGCTTATTTTCATTCAGACTTTGTGAAATTACTAATTGAAAAGTTACATGAATCTACCAAACTGGGTTTTTTCTTCATCCTCCCGTAAGACCGGTTTCACACACTCCGGCTTCTGCCGGACGGTGAAATCGCGCACGGCCAGGGAGCCGTGCCGCACACATTAGTTTATCATGGAGGGGATGGCCACAGCCCAGCAGCCGTCCCTTCCAGTGGTGGGATCCGGCTGCAACCGTGCGGCCGGGCCGTCCTGTGTGAATGGACACAATTGTGTCCATTCACAACTAATGTCATACCCTCCAACATGACCCATTCCATTAGGTACAAAATGCTCTGTTCCAGGACTTTCCTCTGACTTATATAATTGCCATAACCTGTGTTGACACACCTTTCTTATAAATGAACTAGTTCAACACAGGTGAGGGCAATCATAAATTAAGAGGGAAGTCCAGGAACAGATTAATGGAGAGGGTCATGTTGGAGGGTATGAAATGTGTGCGGCACGGCTCCCTGGCCATGCGGGATTTCGCTGTCCAGCAGGAGCCGGAGTGTGTGAAACAGGCCATAGGGGGTGACATTTAATTGGATGAGAGATTTGGTTTTGCAGTGTAAATTTTTGCCGCTTTAAAAAAAACTGGAATTTTCTTACCAAATCTCTCACTTTCTGATTATCTCACCTTATTACATTTCACCCAGCAAGTCAATTATAGGACTTAAACTTTGTGGATAGACATTGCCACATTCCGGCTCCATGTAGATGCAATATTGAGACACTATACACCTTTTGTGGATTTAAATGCACTACTCCTCTATCTACTACACCATTTTAGTAAATGGCATGGACCCATTGGTGGTGTTTGAATCAATGATTCCCTTGAAATCTCAGATAGAGTGCATACATACTGTGCAATATTCAAAAAGATACCAGTGGCCACATCCAGGAGTATGCTGTCATAGAAGTGTGGTGTGGGTGTGTTAGGGTGTAGAGGGTGGCAGGCTGGTGTTGTGGGTGTGTTAGGGTGTAAAGGGTTGCAGGCAGGTGGTGTGGGTGCACTACGAGGTAGAGAGTCGCAGGCTGGTGGTATGGGTGTACTAGGATGTAGAGGGTGGTAGGCTGGTGGTATGGCATACCTCCCAACAGTCCAGATTTTTTCGGGACAGTCCCAATTGTCAGGGCCTGTCCTGCTGTCCGACCTGCGGGCGTCAGTGTCCCGCGGTGTGGGGGGGCTGTTGGGAGTCCCCCCTGTCAGCTGCAAAGCAGCGGGGAATAAACGCTGTGCGCATGCGCACAGCGTCTATTTCCGCAGCCAGGGGGCTGGGGGCATGGCTAGAGGCTCACAGAGCCTCTGGGTCATGCCCCCATAGCGGCAAAATGGGTGCGTGGCCTCGCGGGGGAGCCACGAGTATAGGCCATGCCCCCAAATGAGGTCACGCCCCCTGAAAATTTCGGCGCGCAGCAGCGTCCCGCCTGCCTAACTGACGAAGTTGGGAGGTATGGTATGGGTGTATTAGGATGTAGAGAAGGCATTCCCAACCACGGTCCTCAAGGCACACCAACAGTACAGGTTTTAGTGATATCCAGGCTTCAGCACAGATGGTTTAATCCGAATCACTCAGATACTTATTAAGTCACCTGTGCTCAAGCCTGGATATAACTAAAACTTGCACTGTTGGGTGTGCCTTGAGGACCGTGGTTGGGATTGCCTGATGTAGAGGGTTGCACTCTGGTGGTGTGGGTATGTTAGGGTGTAGGGGTGGCACGCTGGTGGTGTGGCTGTATTAGGAGGTAGAGGGTGGCAGGCTAGTGGTGTGGGTGTGTTAGGGTGTAGAGCAGGCATTCCCAACCACGGTCCTCAAGGCACACCAACATTGCAGGTTTTGTAGATATCCAGGCTTGAGCACAGGTGACTTAATTAGTATCTAAGGGATTCTGATTAAACCATCTGTGCTGAAGCTTGGATATCACTAAAACCTGCACTGTTGGTGTGCCTTGAGGGCCGTGGTTAGGAATTCCTTGTGTAGAGGGTGGCAGGCTGGTGGTGTAGGTGTGTTAGTAGATAGAGGGTGGCAGCCAGGTGGTGTGGGTGTATTAGGGTGTAGGGGGTGGCAGGCTAGTGGTGTGGGTGTGGGTGTACTAGGAAGTAGAGGGTTGCTGGCTGGTGGTGTGGCTGTGTTAGGGTGTAGAGCAGGGGTGGGGAACCTCAGGCCCGGGGGCCATATGCGGCCCCCGTAGCCAGTCTGAGTGGCCCGCCCACCCGCCCGGCGACTTTGCTGGTAGTCAAGTACAGGGAAATTCTCGCATGAGGTCAGTCACCAGCCGTTGGAGACTGTCAGTCCTATTCAGCGGCAGCCACCAGAGCGTGGGACGGCTGTAGCAGGACAATTTGTAAGAGAAATTTTTACATATGGCCCCCAAAGGATTTTTTCCCCATACAAACGGTCCTTGGCACAAAAAAGGTTCCCCACCCCTGGTGTAGAGGGTGGCAGGCTAGTGGTGTGGGTGCACTAGGAAGTAGAGGGTTGCAGGTGGTGTGGGTGTGTTAGGGTGTAGAGTGTGGCAGGCTGGTGGTGTGGGTGTACTAGGAGGTAGAGGGTGGCAGGCTG
The DNA here is from genome assembly GCF_055691185.1 of Crinia signifera. Taxonomy (NCBI): domain Eukaryota; kingdom Metazoa; phylum Chordata; class Amphibia; order Anura; family Myobatrachidae; genus Crinia; species Crinia signifera. The sequence continues at coordinate 61,822,311 of NC_139223.1, read as the reverse complement.
GTGGTGTGGCTGTAGTTATTTTTGGATTTTTTTCCAGGGCTACTTTAAATTCCTGTCTGCAAATGCCTGGATCCACACAAAATTCACACACACACAAACGACACCTGTCAACTTCTCACAGGGGGCCACCAAGTTGACAGACTTGGTAATATTAGGGACGGTATGCCAGATGAGCGTATGGTGCAGTTAATCGTGGCCCGGGATACGGTCATTGGGTCTACAGCAAGTTGGTCGACACCGTTAGGTCAACATGGGGATAGGTTGACAGGTCATTAGGTTGACACAAGCATTAGGCCGACTGGGTCTAGGTCGACAGTCAAAAAGTTGACATGGGGTTTCTCACTGTTTTTTGAGCCGACGTGCCGACAGGCGGTATTTCATGCCCTACCATCCACTAGGGCAGGGCTGGGCAACACTGGCCCTCCAGATGTTGATGAACTACACATCCCAGCATGCCTTGCATCAGTTTCAGCATGGCCACATAGCAAAAGTAATGCTAAGCATCCTGGGATGTGTAGTTCATTAACATCTGGAGGGTCGGTGTTGTCCAGCCCTGCCGTAGGGCATGGTGGGCGAATGGAAACTGTGTCCATGTCGACATTCGGGTAAAAAATCACCCATGTTGACCTTTTGACTGTCGAACCTAGACCCTATCGACCTATTATTGCATGTGTCGACCTAAACCTACGTTGACCTTGACCCATGTCGACCAACGCTTGTCGACCAACTTGCTGTAGACCAAACGATCCCAACCCCGTGGCCCTGCCCCTCCGCTATACAGTGTCTTGATTATCATGAAGAAGCGTTTCCATCCAGATCGTGTCCTTGAGCCCACTTGGGGAGCAGGCCAAAGTGCGGAGCCTCTGGTGATGGTCCCAAAAGGCACTTGGGAGAGTCTTTCACGATTCAGGAGTAAATATGATTTATTGTAGTTTAGTTTTTATTGGAAATAATTTAGTACAGATCCATATTTTTCTATGTCTAATCTAAAGTATGCATTTCCAAACTATGGCCCTCCAGCTGTTGTGAAACTACACATCCCAGCATGCCTTGCCATAGTTTTAGCATTCCCTAATAGCAAAACTGTAGCAAGGCATGATGGGACTTGTAGTTTAACAACAGCTGGAGGGCCATCGTTTGGACACGCATGTCTGGCATGGATCCAGATTGTTCTCTGGACCTGGATTATTCTGTGTGTTTAATATGGATCCATCATTACACATCACAAGATGTTTATGTGGTTTATAGTGGGGGGGTTACACCTCGCACTGGTTGTGTTCTGTATGTGTTCTCTGCCTCTTGTGTCCCTGCTGCCAGTTTTATACACTATACATATACAGAGCTTATATATATGTAAACATGAGATACACCAGGAGGACTCCAGCGGTGACGTGACTGACTAGACTACACCACTACTGTAAATTATAATCATATGATACAGGGTACTGCGGGCTGGTGAGGAAGAGCCACTGTTTCCGGTCGGACAGAGTTGAGTGTTGCACCCGCAGAGGGAGCTCCGAGCTTGTAGGAAATGGTGCCGGTGACAGCAGGGGAGCAGCAGGGTGCGCGCCGGGCCGGCTCCTAGTCTCCCCGCACCGTCCGCCCAGCACCGCTAGGATGCCCGGGCTGCTGATGTTCGGGCGGCGCTGGGTCATAGCCAGCGATGACCTGGTCTTCCCCGGAGCCTTCGAGCTGCTGATCCGGCTGGTATGGTGAGTGGCCACTGCTCTGACAGCTCCCGACTGACACGCATTTGCTGGGAATTGTAGTTCCACCCCAGCCTCCCTGTGTTGTAGTACTGAATTAGATCGGGAGATACCCTGACACCTGTATAGTGCTAGAGTAACATGCCCCATGTACATGGCTTTATTGCTGTAAATGCTATATATCAGCCATTGCTCCCCTTCAGGTGTTTGCTTCATGTCAGGTTATTGGGGACATTTATTATTGTCACTGGGGACAGGGAGTGAGAGCTCAGGAGTGCTGCTAATTGGCCAATATACAGTGACGAAAATGTTCATGTGTCATTTTCCCAATATCATTGGGGTTCACACAGCCCTGATAGAGCGGCACTAGGGGGTTGACTCCTGTAGTTTGGTGGAAGCATTTCATAACCGTATTGGCCAATCTTCTTCCTGCTAAAAATCAGGGGTTATTGTGGATATGTACCTCAATACTATAAATCATAGGGGTAATAATACCCTCAATTATACAGGCATTATTTCACATACATACATACATACATACATACATACATACATTTCATTACATATATCATAGATCATAGTGTTCATTCTAGCACTTGCCATCTTTGAAAACCCATGTAGTGCCTGTTCCCTGCCTGGGGTGTCGCAGTCTGCTGTGGTGTTTTCTAGCACAGGTCCGGTTTGCATATCAGAGCTGATATACAGACCACACTGTGCTGGAAGCACTACAGCAGACAGCGACACCCCAGGCAGGGAAGAGGAACTGCATGGGTTTTCAAAGATGGTAAGGGCTAGAATGAACACTAGTCTTTAACAAAAGAATGTCTCCAACACACAGTCATTTGTTGGGGAAGCAACTGCAAAGTCACACCTCCGAACTGACCTTACATACTCTTCTAGAATATGGGGCGTCCCCAATGAATCCAGTTGGAGCTGGTCACCCTTCACATTCTGCCAATTACCTAGTAACATAGGTGGGGAAGAAGGGGCATTGATTTGTGCACCATAATTGTGCTATTCATCTCACACTCGCCTCCTGTATTTTCCCCTGGTTCTTTGGGCCTGATCCCAAAATCTTTCTGTAATGGGCAAATCCATGCTGCACCGCAGGAGGGGCAGATGTAACATGTGCAGAGAGAGTTAAGGTCCATACACACTGGGCGTTTTTGCTGCCTATACCAGCAGATGAGGGAGCGCATAGAGGATGCTATGGAAAGCCATCTGCCCTGTCCCTTATCTCTTGGTAATGATGCGGTAGCGTGCATCACCGCTCATCCCTGCCCCGTACACACTGGGCGGCTTTCGAGCTGAAAACAGTTCAAACGAGTAAACGGAACTGTTTTCAGCTCAATCGACCAGTGTGTATGGGCCTTTAGATATGTGTGAGTTATTTTGTTTCTTGTCAGGGTAAATATTAGCTTCTTTATTCTTTCACTGCAATTTAGATTTCAGTTATGCTGTCCATACATATGTGCGATCAGATGCGATGTGACATCGCAATGCCCAGTGCATCACCCGATGTCGCATGCCATCCTGCGATGGACTTTGGATGCTGGAGGGGTGGTTTGTAGGCGGGACAGAGCTGGGGACCATAGCAGTGGAGCTTTCAGGTGGCGTGACTTGTCAGCGGCAGCAGTTGACTTTGAAACACTGGGATGGCCCTCTGATTGGCTGAGGCCGCTGAGAGAGCGCTCTCTCAGCCAATCAGCGGCCTCACATTCAGGTGCTGCTGCTGCGTCCCGCAGCCTGAAAGCTCCACGCTACACAGCCGCCATGCCTCCCCTGCTGCTGCTGAGTCCCTCTGGTCCCCAGCATTAAGGTACCGGCTCCCCGTCAGCGCTCCGGTACCCATACCGGCCCCGCTCCCCAAACCTGCCGCTGATTGCATTCGAGCAATCGCATGTGGTTAAAAGCCACATGCGATTGCTCATGCAATTCGATAAATATTATGTGCAGCTCATAATATCTATCGATGCGACATTCGACGGCATGCCTGTGCATCGCATCGAATGTCAGCTTAAAAATGCATGCAATCATTCGATTTATCGGCCAGATGTGGCCGAAATCAAATGATTGCATTCGATATCCCTATAGATTGGAAGCTTGCGAGCAGGGCCCTCCTACATTTTGACTGTCTGTAAATACCCTGTTTTGTTGTATCACTGTCCCCTTTGTAAAGCGCAAATATGCTGCGCTATATAAGAAACTGTTAATAAATAATAAAATAAATAAATATCTCACATATATGTATGGGCAGCATTAGAATGCACCTCACCCAAATGTAACACTCTCTGCACATGTTACATCTGGCCCACCTGCAGTGCAGCATGTTTTGCCCATAAGAGAAAGATTTTTCTTTTGCGGTCAAGTCTGAATCTGGCCCTGTGTCAGCTGTTTTCACCTTTCAACTTGAAGCCATGCAGTGTATATGATAATAGATGGATGAAAATAACATGAGCCCCAGCATACATTACTTTCCAGTGCACTTTTCACACCTGGACTATGGCATGAGTTGGATAGCCTTTATCCAACACGTTTAATTGGATTCTGCATGTGTTTTATAATGTAATCTCGTCCGAAACATGCAAATCTCAAACTAATTATTTTTAGAACTTTAATGTTATCATGCAGGATCAATAAGTATCTTATTTTTTATTTATTTTTTCCAGGTGGATTGGTATATTGGTGCTCTACTCTGTCCACAAAGGACAATTTGAGTGCGTTGGTGGTCCTGTACTGCGTAGTTACTTAATTGTACTTATTGTCATGTTGGCTGCGATAATCTGCTCCGTATCTGCCATCGTTTATGTCAGCATGCAAGGTGAGAAAACATCTTCATCCACTTCATTTATTCCCTTTCTAATTGGCTTGTGTTGTGTTTTCCTTGACTTTTGAATTGTAAGGTTGACCCTGCCCATGTAGTAATTAGTGTTCATTCTAGCACCCGCTATCTTTGAAAACCCATGCAGTTCCTCTTCCCTGCCTGGGGAGTCGCTGTCTGCTCTGGTGTTTCTAGCACAGGTCTGGTTTGCATATCATTGCTGATATACAGACCACACTGTGCTAGAAGCACTACAGCGTCACCCTAGACAGGGTTTTTAAAGCTAGCGGGTGCTAGAATGAACAGTAGTAATAATAGCCTTATCCTGAAGAATTGGTAACCTTGCCGACTTCTGTAGAGGAGAGCCACGTAGCCACAGCTATTGCCACATTGGTACACTAACAGTACATTCCGGTTCTGCTACTTCTTCTTAATCATATTTTCTTCTGGGACTGACGTTCTTTATATGTGTGAATGCCCTTAAGATATTCTCTAAATATGTTTGTAACACGTTGCAACTGGTTTCTTTAATCCAGCGGTTTTGAGAATAGACCAGTGATTGATTTGGGTTTTGGTTTGTTTTAGGAGGCAGGAGATCATATGTCATCGGCAATGTAACAATATGCCACAGGACTGTACCTGTGTATCATTATCTAGTCTTTATATGGATTTATCTGATGATGGAATAAATAATAGAGCATGGCCACGTGTGTGAATATTGCACTTACATGTATAGTCACTTTCTTCTGTGTTCCTTTTACAGGTACGATCTCCAACCCAGGCCCCAGGAAGTGCATGCCTAAACTGGTCTACATCCGCCTGGCCCTCTATGTGCCCGAGTGTGTGTGGGCAGTTCTAGGTGCAGTCTGGGTGTCAGACAATGGGGTGCAGTGTGACAAAGCCGTGGTGCATGTTATCCTGGTTACAGTTATCGCCAGGTAAGGCCTCCAAACTGGCCTCTTACACATTTCTATTCTACAGCAAGTGCTTCAAGGAACAGGGGTTGGGATTAGCTCACAGATCATGTCTAGGTAGACAGTCACTAGGTCGGCGTTGACAAAAGGTCGACATGGTCTATGACAATGGGTCTGTTGTCACAGCGCAGCAAAGAAGCCTGAATCGGGCCCACGGTGACTCACCGCTGCGCTCTTTAGTCTTTGCCAGTCCTAATCAGAGTCCAGGTGGATGGTAAAGAATTAAAGTCAACCTTTTGCTTGTGTCATCCTTTTGTCAATCTTTTGGTGTCAACCTGTTGACTTTCTACCTAGACATTTGTCTGTGAGCCTTTTGGATACTTTTCAGGACATGCTGGGTCCGTATAAGTGAGATTTAGAGCAGTCATTGTGTCAGGCAGGGCAGTGTTCTACAGTTATTTCTGGAAAGCCGTATAAGACGAAGTACTATATAGTTACCAAATGAGAGGGGCTGAGTGGTCGTAGATGATGTTAGATTTGCAGTAGATTATACTTTTATCAGTATCACCTAAGGACCATGCATTGTGTTGCATCACAGCCAGCCTCTCTCTTTACTAGCACAGGGATTGGAGTTGTTCAACAGGAAAAAGACTCTTTATCCAGGAAAAAGTAATATTTTGTTGCTCGGCAAGTTCCTTTAATCCTGAGCTGGTGTGAAGTCACGGAACTGTTGTCGGAAAACGAGCAAGTTGTGCAACAGCCGACTGTTCATTTTTTGTTGCTACAAATGAAAAATCTAGGAAAAGTTGTCAGATAAACTCCCCTTATTGCCAATCACTTCTGAGATCACCATGGCCGCTGGTAGTCCTCAAAGCCAGAGCATTTTAAAGTAGTTTTCAGCAGAACATATCTGACCCTTTCAGACTCCGGGGCCCAATTATTATTCAATGTTTTCCACTAATTCCCCGAAAACACCCGTTTTGAGGGGTTAGCCGCAGATATTAAGTACCTCCGGCATGTATCGTGGAAGGACTGCTGCAGGAATCTCCAATACCTGCTGAGATCCCTCCTGTTCTGCCGGCAGCCACATCCCCCATAGATTTCTGCCTGATTGACCAATATCCAGAATGTGAAGCATTGAGAATGGTGGATCCTCACTGTACTTCTGGCTGCAGTGGGCACGCTGCGGTCAGCAGGTTGCGGGGGGGTCAGCTCTGGCCAAGCATGTGCAGATCCCCCGACTGAGCAGTTTGCAGAGACGGTTTTCTTTCTGCTCCTTCCTGTCCCTGTCTCTGCTCTGTGGTAAATGCTGCCGATGGTATCGCATATTGCAGCCTGGGTGGTAAGATCCCACTCCGATTGCATATGTGATCCTTAGTAAATGGGCCCCTCTGTCTGTACACGGGACTAGCACATGTGCCAGAATATGAATGACCTAGGAGACCGCAGTGTGTCACGCTTGTCTTTGTGTTGCAGTTGGGCTATTATACTGTCCACCGCCGTTGCTGTTGTGATCGTCTTTGACCCGTTGGGCAACAAGAAAGCTCTGTATTATGCGGGGAGTGAAGATCACAACCTGGAGAGCAGCCAGTCGCAGCAGGTGCTGTACAACATCAAGAAGACCGCCACAAGAGTTTGGGAGACTCGTTTCCGCCTGCTCTGCTGCTGTATAGGCAATGACAATGACAACAGAGTGGCTTTCTCCAGTATTGCCGAGCTCTTCAGCACTTACTTCTCCGTAAGCTTCTCCATGCATTTAGATGCAGTGTTCAGCATGCACAAAGCTGCGCTCTTGATATTTATTGTTATTCCCAATCAGATACAATGATTTCTAGTGCACTTTTCATAACTTGACAGCGGCATGAGTTTATAGCCATGATCCAATACATGTAATTGGATTCTGAATGGGTTTCGTAATGTGAAAATAACAAGAGGCCCTCTTCCCTCTTGTTACGTCCCTTGTGCTATAATTGCCACCAGTGCTTTGTCTTAGTCTGTTTCTCCCCTTCAGCATTTGAGACTGTCTGTTTGCCTACATGATGGGCAAAGGACCTTTTGAGAGCTGGTGTGTGTGTGTGTGTGTGTGTGTAGGTTAAATAATGACCCGCAGTAGGTGAAAGCTAGTTTGTCCCCTCCATAATAATAACAACAACACAAAAGCAAGTGTCCCCTCTTGAGTTAATTTTTGTAGTGTGTGTGAATTCTCTTCCTTAGGGGTCTCCTGTACATGAATGGGGATTTAAAAAATGTCCTTACGTTGGCTGTTATGTAGGGTACACACCAGAACGATCATGATCTTGAGCAGATGTTGAGATGATCATACGATGGTCGCACGATCTGTTGGAGCACATGATCTGCATACGATCCGATCATGATCTGTACCTAGTTGAAGGGATCGTTTTCAAATCCTCACTGCAGCAGGTAGGATCTGCAAAAGGACCAAAGGGGATGCGCGTCGGATCGGAATCGGATCTAAAACATGACCAATTTACATACAATCGGTTGAAATTGAGGGAATTGAGGCCAAATCGTTCTGATGTGTACCCAGCATTAGTTGCTAGAGATTCCGCTTATGTGAGAGCATGTATATTTATTATCGTACGTCTCTTTCAGGACACAGATTTGGTTCCTAGTGATATTGCTGCCGGGCTGACTCTCCTTCACCAGGAACAGGACAAAGTAGAGCTGAGTCTGGATCCGGATGAGGTTGTGTCCCAGTCGCCACAACATTCTTCGGTAAGTCTGGGGTGTTAGCTTTGGCCATGTGACTGATGCTCGAAGTGCGGAAAGGTGGGGTTATCCATTTTATGCAGTTGTTACGGTGTTACCCATGAAAATATTTGAGTAGACAAATTTGTGTTGCTCTGTGTACTGCAGTGAGCATAGTGATAATAAATGAAGGCAGAATAGTGTGTGAGGAGGTCAGACAGCAGTTGTAGCTGAGCATGGATTACCTCAAGGCTACAAATTCGTACAGGTCTGAATTCGGCCCCGTCACTGCAAATTTTCATTCACCAGGGCACTCGCTGCCTGATTGACAGGTGGGGAGCAGTCTGAGGTGGCTGGCTGGCTGGCGTTTCATGGGCGTGGGTGGACCACAGTGAAACTTGGGCAGGCAGATGGCGTTGCATGATGTTAGCTCCAGCCCCCATCTTAACAGTAAGTCCTGGATTACTTTTGTCAGCAAACAGAGGAATAATCATTGGATGGTGAGTAACGAGCAGGTGCATGCGAGTGGATGTGTACGCATACACATCCGCTCACAGCGTACCAGGGGGATTTGGGCGGTGGGGTGGGCGTGCTTTGGCAGGGATCGGAATATAAGCAGCCTAGCGAGCAGGTCTGAATCAGGCCGTATGTTACTAGGAAGAGTAGCGCACATGGCATTGTAACCCCTTGCTGGCATACCACAGTGCAGGATATCAGATGATGGCGAAAGCACCAAGATCATCTGCAAAACAGAATTTTGCTGACCTTCAGGTATGGATTCAATGGCCAGCCCAATAACAGGAGGTGATATTATACAAGGCCCAGCAGGGCATCACTTCTGTGGAGAGGCCTGAATAGAGTACAGTAATGTAAGCGTCTTCTTCAAGGGTCTTGAGTATTCCAGCAGAAGGGTGTTTCCAGTCAGTGGTGTCCATTTTTTATTTAGAATACACAGGATTAAATAGTAAACCCAAATGCTCTTTAATATTAATGGAGATAGAATTGTTGATCCCAAAAACTGTAGTTAATTTGAACTTTAGCATTAGAAATAAGTTATTTAACTTGTATAGGAACAAAAAAGCTTGTTTATAAGGCATAATGAGACCCTGCACCATGGGGTTTATGTAATAGCATAGACCCCAATGTGTAGGCATGACCTGCATGCTGCGGTTTTCCAGTAATTCACATTTGTAGAAGGCTACATGTTTGTATAGAGAGAGGGGGTTATTTAGCCCGGAACGCTGCTCTGCGATCAGATAGCCACCGCCCACCAGAGTGAGAACCTGACCTGTTCAAGGCTGGGATTGGCTTGCGAACACCACACAAATCCATGCACCACTCACTCACCATCTAGAACCCAGAAACTACTCTTCCTGCTCGATAGAAACAGGCTGATTAGGGTGGAAGCGATGTCACACATCTTCCATGAAGACACCTGGGCACGTCTGCATTTCCTCTGACACTCCCAGATAACGGCCGGTGACCACCTCCCAAACGCTGTCTACCTGTCGGTCAAACAGCGGCCGGCTTGCGATTTAAAATAATTGCTGATTTTTGTCACTGTTTGGCGTTGAGCATGCGTACTGTGATCCATACGCATGTGCAGTCATTTGATAATCGGTCTCCGTACGAATTTGCACAATCCGGTCTGATTAACCCCAGCAATTGTGAGATTCTTCCTATTTCTTTCTATGTTATGGTAAGTTTTTATGTATCTGCGTTTGCAGGCATAGCGGCTGCTGATGTCATAGGATCTGTCGTTTCAGAGAGAAGACCTGGAAATGGAGTTGGATAAGGCGGCCCACTATATGCAGTTTGCAGCAGCAGCCTATGGGTGGCCCCTCTATGTATACAGCAACCCCCTGACCGGACTGTGCAAGCTGTGTGGCGAATGGTGAGTGGTTACCCTCTTATTCTACCCAGAGGTGGGGTGGGGGCGATGTAGCCTGTGTGTTCTTTCATCAGCGTGAGCATTTAAAAAGAAGTTATGAATAGACTTTATATACTACTGTATTTTTTTTATTTTTAAAGCGCTGTGGTATATGCTGGCGCTATATACATCTAATAATAATAAAACTAATTTCAATAATTACTAGAGCAAGTTTGGGGCATGCAGATGAATATGAATATATTTATTTCTGTGCTTGTAGGGTTCCTCCTGGCAGCATTTCCAGGTGTGCCAACCTGTATATGTTTCTAGCATGTCTGTTGGAGCGAATCACTGGCACATTTATAAATGTCTGCAAAGTATGGGGCAAACACAGCCATTATAATGTAATTGTATTAGATAGAGAAAAAGGCTTTTTGTCCTGTCAATGCTTCTTCCAATGATTTCTGTTCTCTCCAGTTGCCACAACCGGAGGGCTCAGCAGGATATTGTAGGTGGCGATCACCTGAACTGCCACTTTGGCTCCATCTTGCAAACAACAGGACTCCAGTACCGAGATTTCATCCACATCACCTTTCATAACAAGGTGAGGCAGTGACTGGCTGCATTGCTTTATTACCATATAACATGGATTTCTGGGGTTTTTCCAATAACGTTTTCTATTTTAGATCTATGAAATACCGTTTTTTGTAGCCCTTGATCACAAGACGGAAGCCATCTTGGTAGCGGTCAGAGGAACATTGTCTCTTGAGGTACCCACACTGACTTCTACTAAATACTTGTGTCTGTGTGACTATGTTGCTTCCTCCCCTACAGTAATAAGACCACCCTAGCCTTGCTAGCATGTCCTATACGTAACATAATTCTTACTATAACTGAGTTCCTCCTATCCTCTAACTATATTATCTGTCCTCCTTGCAGGATGTACTGACTGACTTCTCGGCAGACTGTGAGAATCTGCACATGGATGGGATGGAGGGAGATTGCTTTTGCCATAAGGTAAGGTGTCAGTTCATGGAATGATTGGCACTGCAGGACCTACCTGTGACACTATTCCTTATCTTTCAGTGAAATGTATCCCCTTTGGCCGACTAGCTTAATCTAGTCGTGTACGATGCAGGAGATGGACAGTGGCTGGCTGTATGGCTTTCACACCAGTGGTTCAAAAACTGGGTACCTCGGGACACTTGCAAGGGAGCCTCCTGTTCGGGATCCAGAACCAAAACAAATTATTTATGCTCAGTGATTGGTAAAAGCAGTGCTGGTGGCTGCCAATCATAAAGTATGTGGACAATTAGAACCACGACTATGTACACCACATAACTGAACCTAGGGGTGACAGTAGGGATGCCAATCCTGGGACATTTTTTTAATTCCTGGGAATCGGGATTAAAAATGCTCAATCCCGGAATTCCTGGGATTGGCATCCCTAAATGAAAATCACCCCTGTCCCCCACATTAACCTCCTTTTAGCGGGGCAGGCGACAGTGTTGTGGTGGAGCCGCCAGGAGGAGAAGGTAGTCGGTGTTACGCCGTTAACATCTGACATCCTTGGGTACCACCGGGAGCAGTCGTCTGGATGTGGAGGTGCTGCCTGTGCAGCATGGCCTATGACCTAGTCACAATGCTCAGACCATGCGTCGGGGTGCTCAGATGCTGCCCTGCATTAGACTGCGCATACTCAGTCTAATCACGGGATTGGACACTCCAATCCCAGGATTGAAATCCTGGACATTTTGGGGACAAATCCCGGGATCCCGCTGATCCCAATCCCGGGATTGGCCACCCTAGGTGACAGTTAAGCACACTACATCAATAAGAAACTTTTGCACTGGGGTCCCTTAGAAAAAAATTATAATACCCTAGGGGGCCCTGATTCAAGAAAGTTTGGGAACCAGTGCCTCGCACTGACATAATAGACAAGATCAGGGGTAGCCAACTCCAGTCCTCGAGAGCTACCTACAGTGCATGTTTTCCAGCTCACCTCGCAGGTACTCAGGTGCGCTCATTACTGACTAACACATTTTAAATCAGGCATGTCCAACCTGCGGCCCTCCAGATGTGCTAAAACTACACATCCCAGCATGCATTGCCATCATTTTAGCATTCCCTAATAGCCAAATTGTGGCAAGGCATGCTGGGATGTGTAGTTTTAGCACATCTGGAGGGCCGCAGGTTGGACATGCCTGTTTTAAATGATCCACAGGTGGAGCTAATTATTTCACTTGTGATTCGGTGAGGAGACCTGGAAAACATTAACTGTTGGTAGCTCTCGAGGACTGGAGTTGGCTACCCCTGGACAAGATGATTCGATTGCTGGAGACATTAAAAGGACCATTATATTAGTCAGTTGAAGCAATCCCCATTACTTTCTATGAGGACCATGAAATGCTCAGTTTACAAGCGTAACCGCTCAGCACTTGCCCAATTAGCTAATACCATGGTTTCCTATATTTATTTATTATTTATTTATTAACAGTTTCTTATATAGCGCAGCATATTCCGTTGCGCTTTACAATAGCAGACAGTGATACAACAAAACAGGGTATTTACAGACAGTCAAAATGTAGGAGGGCCCTGCTCGCAAGCTTACAATATATATATCACATTGATCTTGCAGCCGTGCACACTGCTCTGCTGTACATGTGCAGCCTGATGGCCCTGCATGCTCAGTAGGCAAGCAGAGACAAAACCTGGCTGTAAGGTGATAGTGTAATCTTTCACTTTACTGTATACTCTTTGCTGGGGTTGGGCTCTTATTGGAGCCACTGTCAGGGTATTAATGGGCCCTTCCTAAATTGGCCCCTGTGTCTACAGCTTTATCACTTTGATTCTTGTAGACTCTGGGATGACTTTTTTTTTCCCCATTTTGTCTGTGTAGTTTTTGTTAAAACCTTAGAGTGTGTAAACACGGTGCGATTCTGCATCCGCGGATATCGATACGATAATGGTGAACGCAGGGACCCGGCATTGTGTCGGCATCGGCTGTTGTGCAACAAATGGTGGTGGAGGGGGGAGGAGCGGGGGCCATGGTGTATTGTGCAGCATGGTATTGATTATGAGTATATAGTCCAAATCGATAGCCAAAATCACACAGTGTGTATACACCAACACTTGTGTTACTGAAAATGGTTGTGTACAGTGTTCCCTCTAAGCTGTGCGCACGTGCGCGCGCACACAACTCGACGAGCGTGCGCACAGACATTACAACAGAGCGCACAAAGCAGCAGTGGTCCCTTTTTGCAGTTCTGGACTCAATTAATGTGTGTTTCACCCATTAACTACATTGTGTGCTGTGTTTTGAATGTTTAAATGTTTAATATCATTTTGAAGTAAAGTTAACACAAATGCTAAACGTCATTTTCCAGTTATATATAAGTGACACACAAAATTTTTAATTTCCTTCCAAAGTTGCACAGCCAAAATCTTTTGCCGCACACAGCCTTCGTAAAATTAGAGGGAACATTGGTTGTGTAATCAGTAGCTCATGCAGTGGCGGAACTACCGTGGGTGCAGGGGGTGCAGCTGCTATGGGGCCCGGCGGCGGGGGGGGCCCGTGGACAGCAAGCAGTCCCCTGCACCCTCAGTAGTTAAACTACTACTGCCGGCTCTGCACGGCGCTACCCCCCGCCCGTCTCCTTCCTTATTGTACAACCCCCAACTGGCTTCTTACTTGCCGTAGTGGAGGCGCGCTGAAGCAGGCGGCCGCGGCAGCTTTATAATTGTACGGCGCTACCCCCCGCCCGTCTCCTTCCTAATTGTACAACCCCCAACTGGCTTCTTACTTGCCGTAGAGGAGGCGCGCTGAAGCAGGCGGCCGCGGCAGCGTTATAATTAAATAATTTAATTATAAAGCTGCCGCGGCCGCCTGCTTCAGCGCGCCTCCTCTACGGCAAGTAAGAAGCCAGTTGGGGGTTGTACAATTAGGAAGGAGACGGGCGGGGGGTAGCGCCGTGCAGCGCCGGCAATAATAGTCAGGAAAGAGGCAGCAGCATAAGAAAGGGGGTTGGTGAGGTTGGCGCTGTGCGCCACTGAGTGACCGCAGAAGGAGCCGCAAGGGGGCATGGGTCCTGTCGCCATGTGAAGCCCGAACATGGAGAGGAGTGATGCGCAGGATGCCCGCCCCTCTTCCTGCATGGCAGACTGGCCCACGCTGACAGCTCACTGTGTGGCCTCGACAGAAAGTATGGGTGAAGTCTGGCTGGCTGCTGCTGCTGCTGTTGGTGGTGAGATAAACCTGTTGCAGCAGCACCGTTTTAAAATGATTTATCTACTTTTTTTTTTTGTATGTTGATCTGAGTTTCTGTGTTTTTTTTCTTAATGTGTTTATCATATCAGGCTGTGACTATTGGCATCGCTTGTAATGGGCCTTGCAGTGTCACATAATGTGTAAGGGTATTACAGTGTGTCGCATATTGTCTAAGGGGCATTGCGGTGTGTTGTATATTGTGTAATGGCCCTTGCGGTGTGTTGCATAATGTGTTAGGGTGTGTCGCATATGGTGTAAGGGTATTGCAGTGTGTCGCATTTTGTGTATAGGGCCTTGCAGGGTGTCACAGATGGTGTAAGGGTATTACAGTGTGTTGCATAATGTGTAAGGGTATTGTGGTGTGTAGCATATTCTGTAAGGGGCATAACAGTGTGTCGCATAATGCGTAATGGGCATTGCCGGGGGGGCCCCATTAGAAATTTTGCTATGGGGCCCACAAAGTTCTAGTTACGCCTCTGAGCTCATGTCATTTATGGCATCTGACGGCGACCTTCAGTCTTTCTACTTCGAGATCAAGTTCAGTAATGATTTCAATGGTTTAACCCCAAGCTGTCTGGTTTTCTTTTCCTAATATATAAACCAGAGCAAGGTGACCAGCACAAGTGTCATGTCAGTGACTTAGAGATTCATGCAGATGTATCGTTCCATGTTTGTTCCTGAGCCACTGTGACTCCTACTCATATGTATAGCCCAGTGGTATCAAACTCATGGCCCTCCATCTGTTGTGGAACTACACATCCCAGCATGCCCTGCCACATATTTTATATAATTGATTGATAAAACTGTTGGGATGTGTAGTTCCACAACAGATGTAGGACCATGAGTTTGACACCACTGGTATAGCCTGTTATTGGTAATTGTGTTTAAGGGCCTGATTCAGAGCTGTAGACAATGGTGATTATGGGTTGACTGTACGTGTGTCACGGTCACACTGCATACCCACCAAGGAACCTTAACGGTGTCGCAGTGAAGATTTATTTGCGAAGTTATTGAAATTAAGGGACTGCTTGGGGGAGATAATCTGGATCATCTCAATGCTCGATGATCGTAGGGTCTGTGACTGCTGCAGCATACCTGTATGTAGTTGCGTTTATCTGTGAAGCTGCTGGTGGGAGTTTAAAGAAATCCGGGTACCTGTCAGCTGCATATTTTCATGGATCTGCGGTACACAGCATTGCAGCCGCGAGTGTATTACCAGAGAACACTGAATCAGGCCATAAAAGCAGATATGTTGGAATAAAGAGCTAGTAGACATATTTGGGTTCTTCTGGCCAGTAATGGGATAATCCTGGAAGCATCTACTCTCCTGTGACTGTATTCCTGTTGGTGTAATGACTGTATAGGATTCCATCTTCATGTCCGGGCATGCTCAGGAAAGGCCTGGCTACAGTTTGCTATGTCTCAGGTGTAGAGTTTGGGGTCTCTCTGATGTGTGTGTATAAATATATATTATATCATATCATATGATATAGATTATATTATATATTGATACAACACTTTATGTATTTAATATCTGCCTTTATACTATAATAGGCCTACAAGATAGGTTGACTTGTAACTAGAGGGGTAATATAATCACTAGTCAATCACACAGAGATGTACTTCACATAAACGTTTGGATACATATAAGTGTGATTGACCCACAGGGTAAATACTGCTATATCTACTGTCTGGGAGCTAAACCATTAAAATATACTTTACACATATATTTTATCCCAGCTCATTGACTATGTGAAAATTATGTTACAGAATACAATTGTCAACCAACCTTGCAGTCCCTATACAATATAGTGCAAGATATACATATACTGATCTCTTATGAGATATTTAGAGATCCCAACAAGAGAGTTCGAGACACGGAATGTCAGCTCTATTAAAATGATACTTTATTCTAGATACACAAATAATACAAGATAAGAAACACAATGATAATAAGTCCTATAATACTATACGCTTCCTTATTTATGGTACCTACATAACAAACAAAACACTTATACTAACCTACACAATACACATACTATACACTTGCAAGAATATTTTGAGGGTAAATGTGAATAACTACCTGACGTCTCAGGAATCTTCCTTCTCAGCCGTCCCTCTGGTCTGAACTGACTACTAACTATCCGTACCTCCCTTATATTACAAACCTCCCCCATTGAGTTTGCCTGTTCTCAGGGCATTATTGATATTCCCAGATATCAAGTTTTATGGTTTTCCTGTTTGTTCAGATGTTCTAGGATGTGGGCATGGTGGGACCTTGTGTTTGATGGCATTTGACATTGTTTGTTCTCTTTGAAGTGCGCCTGGTTTATTCCACCTCTAGGGTGTGACTATGAACAGTTGTATCTTGTCCTGTAATATAACTAGACAATAGTTTGCTTGCATTTGTTAGATGTATACTACAGGTTCGACTGGGGTTAATTGACTCTCATGCCTACATATCTGTTCGCATATCAGCTGGGTTTTGTTTCTATTCAATTTATATCCTGGGAAGTGGCATACATCAACTGGTTTATGCTTAACTTAGTTAACAATGGTGTGTATAACTGGGGAAGCAACACCTCTATCTACTAACGAGCGTGTCCTTGACCATTTGTTTCCCTTGGGGCTACAGGAAGCCTAGATTGTGTTGAAAGAGAGATCAATCAGATTGAATTGTTACATGGGGATTATTCTGATTACTTGCAAGTGTCTCCTGTCTACAATACAGCCTGTCTAATATACATTGGCCCACAATTTTGCCTTCCAGCACAAACTACATAAATACAAATACATTTAACTTATATACCCATTCGATTTATAACTACATTACATGATAGTATTAAGATGACATTTAATTTCTCCGCAAGCCGATTAATATGGCAACAGTACCCCGCTTGTGGCCAGGAGAATTGATGCTGATGGCCACACATATATTTAAGATAATGATTGCACATATCTAGCGTCTATCAGGTTTTCAAGTTTCCTACGTTCATGTCTCATAAGACGTTTAAGCCATAATATCAGTAAAATTAGAGTGATTAGCAAGATTGTTTGTCCGATTAACAAGCCCTTTAAACTCAACTCAAGCCAGGTGTTGGTCATGGCGATTTCAAAATCTCCATCATGAAGTAATTCATTCAGGGTGGTATCTGCCTTCTTGACCATGTTATTAATTTGGACTATGTGTGTGTCTTTCCTATCCAGGAGTTTCTCTAAATTTAGGGTTAATGAGTCTATGTGTATGTTGAACGCAGGTGTATATTCTCCAAGATTGGAGATTTCTGGTTCACTATCAATATTTATGTCCTCTTCATAAACAGGAATTGGGGTGATCACAGTCTGACCAATAGAGGTATACTCATGTGGACTGAAACAGAAATTTGGGTTTGGCACTGGACACGACTTTCCTCCATACCAGAACTTCTTGTGGTTTGTGACCACGCAATACTGTCCATTCATGTTGTATGTAACCTTAGTTGTTGGAGTTCTCCACTTCGTTAGCTGTACTGGACATGCAACGTCCCTGGTCGTGTAGCTGGCCGATGTGTTTGCACTGTGTCTGGTATCTCTCAAAGCTTTGCTGTGAGTGAAGTTTAGTCCATTTATATCCGTAAGCAAGGTGCTTGGCGTACTTGGTTCCAGACCGCAGATTGGTGTCTCAATTTCAAAAACATTGCAGCGGCACAAATATCGATTGTCCTTGACTGCACAGCAAGCAGTATGCGGTACTTTCCATGTGTCGTTGACTTGGACCAGCAGTTCTGGAAGGTCCAGCCGCTCTTTGTAAATGTCCTTTTCCAAATATCCAATAGAGTGGACGGTACACAGTTTATCAAAGACAGCTTTGTCTGGCTCGAACACTGGGAGAGAGATTGTAAAGGAAACATACAGTATATCATTCACTGCACAAGGATGTTGCTTGTTGTGGCAATGAGGTGAACCTCTGTTTGGGTGTGGGGTCACAGCACCTAAGTTCCGGATCGTAGAGATAGGCAGGGGTCTGCAGCCGTCGTTCGGGGTATTTTTCCCATGTCCAGTGTTAGATTGTGAGCAATACCACTTGGTCAGATCATTACCTCTAAAAATATCAGGTATTCTACCAGATTGTATGTCTCTAATTACATGTGTGATTGTATTGAGGACATAAGTACCATATGCAGTGCATATGATCTCTTTACCTATATGATTTTGTGTGGCTTCTCTATTGTTGAGCTCAATGATTTCATTGATCTTGGCTTGGGTCTCTGATAACAATCTTGCTATATCATGCATGTTATAAACAGTAAATTTTTCTTCACTGGCCAGACCCTCAATACCCTGCAGGACAGGCTTCAGAACATATTGCCCCTCTTTCTGCTCAAAATTTCCCACATGTCTGCGGATTACCTCCAAATCCGCCCTATTCCAAATTGACATCCCGGAACCAAACAGTCCAGGGATGGATCCAATGATGCCATCTAGGCTTTGTAATTTTCTAGATCTAAAAATACCTTTTTGGTGAGGGTTAGCCTGTCCTGTGTACGGGTCTTGAGTTCTGCTCTGGTGAGAAGTAACAATATCTACTAATAAGGAAGCGTAAAACAAAGAAACACTACTATTTACACAATGACCGAATTCTGCCATGTTCCATTTAGACAAGTTGAGGACTACTGGCACATGTATATATTTTACATTGTTTATGAGGGAACCAGGAATGGAAGTAGCCGTAAGTCCACTCATGGGCCCTTCACTGGTTTGTGGGCATGCAATTGGCGTAGGAGATGGAAATATTGTTCCCTTGGTTGTGGCAATTGTTGGGTTAGGGGCTACCTTTCGGGAGACATTAAGCATGATGCTTCCCGGGACATAAGTTCTTTGCGCAGTGGGTGGATTTCCATATGTAGTAATGGGAATGATGAAACCATAGGTCCAGGTTCCTGTGTCTGTGAGCTTTGCGTGGCTAAGCAATAAGGATCCATTTGGGAAAACGTGTACTCTACCGCGATACTGTGGCGAGTTTCCTGCGCTACCATTATCCCAGGCTTTGTATCCTTTATGCTCTGGGCCCCACCAGGATACTTGTTCTCCCGTTGTGCCGTGTACGGACACTGGAAGGAGGATGGATTCTCCCTCTCCGCAATGGATCGGATTGGCTTCCACTCTGATAGAAATATTAATTTCACTGGTATCCTGGAGTTGGAGGCTCAACAGTAACGACAGGATCAAACTTGGGATTCTCATTTTCCTGTAAAATAATAAAAAAACAATTATGAGGGGGGGAAAGATGAAATTTCATGAGGAGAGAAAATGTGAATTATTCAGTTGATCCATCTCCTTTGTACAGTTTCATTTGGTTGGCATGTACCCATTTGTCCTGCACTTTCTTTGTGTCTTTGATTCTGATTTTATACACTGAGGGACTCAGTCTATCCATTATTACAAATGGTCCTCTCCACTTCTTGCCCAGACAATGTTCTGTGGGGCGGAGTTCTAAAAGCATAACTTTTTCTCCCACTTCCCAACAATTCTCCTTTACCCCTTTGTCAAAACAGGCCTTAGCTTTTCTCTGCGCTTTCCCTAGGTGTTGTGCTGCAAACAGATGAACCTCTGTGAGTGCTTTTTCCAGTTTTGTAAGGTACTGGTCCATGGACAGCCTATCAATAGAGGGGGTGTGCATGTCTATCCAGAGATGCTCGGGCAGCCTCATTTGTCTGCCTGTCATTAACTCAAAGGGTGTTAATCTAGTGGCTGATGATGGTGTGGCCCTTATCGCCATTGCCACTAGGGGTGACAAATTATCCCAATTCTTGCCATTTATGTCCACAAGCTTTCTTAACATTGTTTTGATATGTCTATTAGCTCGTTCTACCTGTCCTGAAGATTCTGGGTGATATGGAATGTGGAAGCTTTGTTTTATTCCCAGCATCTTTAGGCAACTTTGCATCACATTACCTGTGAAATGTGAGCCCTGGTCTGATTCAACTGATGCTGGGAGACCCCACCGTGTGAAAATCTGCTCAACCAGGATTTTAGCTGTGCTTAAAGCAGTGTTATTTTTAGTAGGAAAAATTTCTACCCATTTTGAAAATAAGTCAGTCACAACCAACACATATTTGTTACTTTTAGTTGTGACCGGCAGAGGGCCCATGTAATCAATTTGCAATGCGTTCCAGGGACCTTCCCTCCTCTGTATTCTCAAGGGAGCATTTATCTTTCTAGGCGCTGGGTTAACTTGGGCACATACCACACAGTTGTCGCAGTATTGCTGTACATCTTTCCCCATGTCTGGCCACCAACCTACTGTTTTTAGTCTCTGGTGTGTTTTTTCTACACCCTGGTGTCCACCTGTAGGGAGGTCATGTACAAGATAAATCATTTCATGTCTGTACTCTTTTGGGACCACCCATGTTACATCTTCCCCGTTGTGGATAAGGAGCTCCTTGTCCTTGGTTAATGTAAGGTTGTGCATGTATTTTGCCAATGTGTTTCCCTCTGTTAAATTTAATTCCTCATTTCTAAATTTTTGAATGATTTCCTTAATTTCAGGGTCCTGCCTTTGAATCTCTGCAATGTCTGGTGCATTTATCATTTCTGGCCTTTTTGTTACTGCACATACAAGAGGGCACACAGTTGATTCTGTGCTTGCTTTTGGTATCTGCCATGGCTCCCCCTCTTGTGCCCCTGTTAAGGTCAGACATTTCATTGTTCTCATGGTGTGGTGATGTTAGGGAATGTCCTTTGACTTTACAAACCCAGGGGACATGTGCTAGGTTCTGTGCCAAGGACACTATGTACCTAAGGAGGTCTGTATATTTCAGAGGGCTTCCATCAGATGAGGTATACTGATGCGTGTGCCAAAAGGGCAAAAATTCTGTAAGGGCATTACATACCCATGCTGAGTCAGAGTACAATGCAATCTCATTTTTGTGGTCTTTAAACAATTCAAGGGCATGTGCTATTGCTGCCAGCTCAGCATACTGTGCAGACTTTACATCGCAAGAGCGAGACACAGACTGTGGTGTGGTTTGAGGCTGCAGTATGTACAGACCAAAACCTGCATGGGGTGACCCTTCTATGTAAAAACATGAGCCATCCGTAAATATCTGAGTGGTGTGTTCAGGGGCTGTAGCCTCCTGTGACATTGCTCTAAAGAAATGTTTTGAATGGTCAGCTGGGGGTAATTCACATGTATGTGGTACTCCCTGGTAAATGAGTCCATATGCACAAGCAGATGGGCTGGCAGTAGCTTTCACTGTAATGTCCCTATCCTGCAACAAAAGAGCCCAGTGAGCTAATCTGGCATTAGAAACATTTCCATCTTTGATCCGGTCTGTGAGGAGGAACCTTGTTGGTGTGTGAGTGGAATGTAAGATGATTGGGTTCAGGCCAATCATGTATGTGAACAATTTCACTGCCCAAAATGTGGCCAGAAGGTGTTTTTCACATGCAGAGTATTTCAATTCCACAGGTGTTAGCAACTTTGATGCATAGGCTATGGGCCTCTGTTGTGCATGTATGTCCTGTGACAAGACTGCTGACATGGCTGTCTCTGTTGCTGCTGTCTCTATGTGAAAAGGTAACTGAGGGTTTGGATTTGCAAGGGCAGGTGCACTAGCTAGTGCTTCCTTTAAGGTTTCCACTGCCTTTGTGTGACTAGGGGTCCATTCCCATTTTACATCCTTTTTAAGGAGCGTGTAGAGAGGTGCAGATGCTTGCGCAAAGTTTGGAATAAAAGTCCTAGAGTAATTTACCAACCCCAGGAAGGATCTCAGTGTTGGGATGCTGACCGGAAGAGGGAGACGAAGGATGGTTTTTACCTTATCTGCCGATATTGCTCTCCCATCAGATGTGACATTGATCCCCAGAAAGGAAACAGAGTCGCACAAGAGTTGCGCTTTAGACGGGTTACACTTCAAACCTGCGTCTTTGAGGATGCCGAGGAGTTCTCTCAGTAACCGGAGATGCTCTTCCTTTGTCTCTGTCACTAGCAAGAGGTCATCTACATACTGTAACAAATTCTTATGGGAAGAAAAGTCAGTTAAAACATCTCTCATGGCAGTGTGAAAGAAACTGGCACTATTATGGTACCCTTGGGGAAGACACGTAAAGGTATATTGTTTTCCCAGAAATGTAAATGCAAATTTGTACTGACACTTCTCAGATAGAGGCAGTGACCAATAACCATTTGAAATGTCTAAGACTGTGAACCATTTATGTTCTGGGCTTAGCATTTTCAGGACGTCTGGCATTGATGCCACTGTAGGTGCGCAGCTATGAGTGAGGCCATTGAGCTTGCGGTAGTCAATTGTAAGACGCCAGGAACCGTCCGGTTTCCTTACTGGCCATATTGGGGCATTGTTTGTGGATACACATGGCCTAATTACATGCTGCTCTAACAGAGAGTCAATTGTCTCCTGAATGAAGCATATAGCCTCTTGTGGGAAATTGTACTGCTTTTGTGGGGGAGGGTCAGGACCACTGACATCAATCAATCTGTTTACCTTTCCACAGTCATGTTTATGTTTAGCAAAGGCATCCTGAAATTCTTCAAGCAATGGCAGAATTAAGTCTTTGTCAGGGTGATTAGCATTAGCCTCAAGTACATTGTATTTAGCATTGTTGGGTTTTACCTCTGCAATAACATGGGAATCTGGTATTATCACAATCTCAGGCATTGTGTTAGGAGGACTTTGCAGGAGTAAAAGATTAGTCAGATCCAATACACATCCATTAGGGATCATAAAATCAGACCCTAACAAATTAGTCTCATTAGGCAGTGAAGCTAATGCAAACGTGTGTATAGCAGATACATCTCCTATTTGTATTGGGAGAGGTTTTGACAATACTGTGTCTACCTTATTCCCAGCAAAGCTTTGAAGGTGAATTGTTTTGCCTGCTGACAGAGTTGAACGTTGTGGTTGGTCATCATGTAGGATAGATATTGCGGCACCTGTGTCTAGTAACATTGTATGTTGGTGGCCCCTGACCATAACTGAGACTTGTGGGCGCCCGCACCTATCTAAAGTGATTGGTGCAACTATCCTTGGGGCCACTGATAGTCAATTTTTATCTTTTTGTGGGTCGGCTTGCTGCATTTTGTTTGCCTTTTCTAAATGGTCATATTTCTCCTTTATGGCCTGTAGCTGGTGTCTTAGCTCAGTGTAAGTGGGGCCCTGGTATTTAAACTCTGAGTCCTTAGCTCTGTCCCCAAAGTGTTGTGGGTAAGCCATGTGTCGGTTCCAAGCACCATCATTTGAGTGGCCTTGGTAACCTCTTCCTCCTCCCCTAAACATGGGTCTGCTTTTAAACATTCCCCCTCTCCTTTGAGACCCTGCGTTCCATTGTGGATTAAAGGGAGTATTTACTTCTCCTGGAATTTGGGGCCCTTCAACTACCACATGTCTGTTCTCTGGCTGTAATGCTGCAACCCTTTTTACAAAACCTTTTTCATTTTTCTCTGCCATTTTGCGTTGTTTACTGGCCTGAACTGCTTGAAAGGACCGCTGCATTAACCCCATTATTTTATCATAGCTATGCTTTGTGGTGTCTATCAAGTGCTCACACTTAGATTTAATTGTTGGATGTGAGTTATGCACTAACAAATTTTTAAAATCTTTGCTGTTCTTGTTGTTGTTGTTGCTGTTTCCAGCACTATATGCTGCCCATAACCTATTTGCATATATTAATGGGTTCTCTTCAATTTGCTGTTTTATTTCATATGCTACCATTGAGCCTGACACTGAAGGGTTTAATATCTTTTGAAGCTCCTCTATTGTTTCCTTATATGTACCCTTTCCTTCTTTAATTAAATCTGGCAGAGCACTCCAGGCTGTTAAGGGGATTGTTAATTGCAATACCTTAACCTGGTCAGTGATGTTTCTGATTCCTAGCAGTTCACATCTCTGCTGGACATTAGCTGCATGGGAGGTGATGTGTTCTCCTGAACTCATT
Source organism: Crinia signifera (assembly GCF_055691185.1). NCBI lineage: Eukaryota > Metazoa > Chordata > Amphibia > Anura > Myobatrachidae > Crinia > Crinia signifera. The sequence continues at coordinate 61,798,091 of NC_139223.1, read as the reverse complement.
TTCCCAATCATATCTGCCACTCCCATAAGTGTTTTTATGGGTTGTGGGGGGTGGTTGTCGCTAGGGGCCCTGGAGTGAATGGCCTCCCCCTCGCTATTGAACCCCAGTAGGGTGTCCCTACTCTCAGTGTGGAGTGCTGGTTGTCTATAGGGCCTGTGAGTCTCTATTTCCGTCTGCTCTTCATCACTACTCCCTTCACCTATTAATATAGAGCACTCCCTGTTCCCTGCTGACTCTGCAAACTCTCCCATTGCTATGGGCAACCTAGGGGTATATTCATTAGAATTCCCCTCTCCCCAGCAGTTCTCTCTCTCCTCATGATTTGGGTCCCATTGTTCCCTTTCATATGCATATACAGGACATGGGCCTGTAGCTGCAGCTCCTATTTTAGTGTTTGCAGCAATGTGTCCCTTTAAAACAGAGACTTCTTGCATAAGTTGCCGCTCCCTGTCCATACAAGGGGCATGGTCAACTACCTTTCCTTTCATACACTCTGTAAGATGATTCTGCATAACTTTATAAGCACTTACTATTTCATCTCTTTCTGTTGTAACCTCTGTTAGTGCTTTCCTACACTCTGTTGCTTCTCTTTGAGCAATTTTATGCTTTTGAATGACTTCATTCTGGGAGATTTTACCCATGTCATTAAGTGTTGTTAATGTTTTAAGTTGAACATTTAACTGCTCTATTTTTTCCTTGTTTTCTGTTTCTTTTGAATTAGATTCTTCCCTACACTTTTGGAGGGTTTCAGCTAAACTGATTAGCTTGGTATTCATAGCCATACATGCTGCATACAAGCCTGCAATGGCCATGCCTTTCTGTTTATTTTTCTTTGATGATTTGATTTCATCATCAAATAATCCCTGGACATAGCTCCAGGGGTTTTCATTCAATTTTGCATCACAAGCAAAGTCTGTACACTTTTGCTTTGTGATGTATTTCACTACAAAACTGTCAATATTTGACATTGTAGCCATTTTACAGTTTTATTCCCTTTCTTTTAAATGTATTCTATCGCTAAGAATCACAAATTAAGTTTATTTGGGAATAATATTTTCTACAATTTTACACGTGGTGTCCTCCCTTATCTGTTCGCTAGCCTGATAAGTTACTCTAACGCCAGTGTTTTGATTTCTATATTTTAGGCCTTTTTAGATCTGTCTCATTTACAACCTATTCCACTGTGATCTTGTACATTTGGCAACAGGCGTCTAGCCTTTTGTGTTGCTTCTAAAAATATTGTATCAGTTAAAATAGATACCGATCATTCCAATTGTCCCTTCGTGGTCGCCAATTGTAGAGTTTGGGGTCTCTCTGATGTGTGTGTATAAATATATATTATATCATATCATATGATATAGATTATATTATATATTGATACAACACTTTATGTATTTAATATCTGCCTTTATACTATAATAGGCCTACAAGATAGGTTGACTTGTAACTAGAGGGGTAATATAATCACTAGTCAATCACACAGAGATGTACTTCACATAAACGTTTGGATACATATAAGTGTGATTGACCCACAGGGTAAATACTGCTATATCTACTGTCTGGGAGCTAAACCATTAAAATATACTTTACACATATATTTTATCCCAGCTCATTGACTATGTGAAAATTATGTTACAGAATACAATTGTCAACCAACCTTGCAGTCCCTATACAATATAGTGCAAGATATACATATACTGATCTCTTATGAGATATTTAGAGATCCCAACAAGAGAGTTCGAGACACGGAATGTCAGCTCTATTAAAATGATACTTTATTCTAGATACACAAATAATACAAGATAAGAAACACAATGATAATAAGTCCTATAATACTATACGCTTCCTTATTCATGGTACCTACATAACAAACAAAACACTTATACTAACCTACACAATACACATACTATACACTTGCAAGAATATTTTGAGGGTAAATGTGAATAACTACCTGACGTCTCAGGAATCTTCCTTCTCAGCCGTCCCTCTGGTCTGAACTGACTACTAACTATCCGTACCTCCCTTATATTACAAACCTCCCCCATTGAGTTTGCCTGTTCTCAGGGCATTATTGATATTCCCAGATATCAAGTTTTATGGTTTTCCTGTTTGTTCAGATGTTCTAGGATGTGGGCATGGTGGGACCTTGTGTTTGATGGCATTTGACATTGTTTGTTCTCTTTGAAGTGCGCCTGGTTTATTCCACCTCTAGGGTGTGACTATGAACAGTTGTATCTTGTCCTGTAATATAACTAGACAATAGTTTGCTTGCATTTGTTAGATGTATACTACAGGTTCGACTGGGGTTAATTGACTCTCATGCCTACATATCTGTTCGCATATCAGCTGGGTTTTGTTTCTATTCAATTTATATCCTGGGAAGTGGCATACATCAACTGGTTTATGCTTAACTTAGTTAACAATGGTGTGTATAACTGGGGAAGCAACACCTCTATCTACTAACGAGCGTGTCCTTGACCATTTGTTTCCCTTGGGGCTACAGGAAGCCTAGATTGTGTTGAAAGAGAGATCAATCAGATTGAATTGTTACATGGGGATTATTCTGATTACTTGCAAGTGTCTCCTGTCTACAATACAGCCTGTCTAATATACATTGGCCCACAATTTTGCCTTCCAGCACAAACTACATAAATACAAATACATTTAACTTATATACCCATTCGATTTATAACTACATTACATGATAGTATTAAGATGACATTTAATTTCTCCGCAAGCCGATTAATATGGCAACACAGGTATCAAGTAAACCAAAATGTATACCATTACCTGTATCTTGTCATGCAGGTACTACTCGCTTTCTGAGCACTGTTCCAGCTGCTCCTGATGACAGACCAATGTCTACCTTCTTATGGGTTCTTACACACAGATCAGAGCTTAGACCTCTCCCGTGTTCAGTAATGTGATGCAGCATTATAACTGACTGAGAGACTGCCTCGGTTATATTGTGTTGTGTATGCAGGTCTGGGGTCCACAGTTCTATTTGCTGGGAACTCATTCATTTATCAAGTTCTTTCTCCTAAAGTCCCTTTCCTGAGTCCTCTACATGTCCTTATATATGATGTAGAATGGATTCCTGCTTATATCACACGACTCATTGGGAACTGTGGTAAATGATCTGATGTTCTCTACTTTTGTTTTGTTTCTTTATTAGGGAATAACTCAAACTGCAAACTACATTTACAGAAGACTTATAAATGATGGGATACTGAATCAGGCCTTCACTGTAGCACCCGTAAGTGTTTTCCCCAAGCGCTGTGTACAGATGGCTGTGCGTGTCTCTAGTGGGTCACTAGGCAACCTACTCTGCCAGCAAAGGCCCCATCAGTGTTTGGGTTCATCTGTGAGGGACTGCATGTAGGTTCTTACAATAAGCATGAATAAATTAACCTATGGTCCTATGTAACTTATATTGTTCCTCCCAACTGTCCCGATTTCCTGGGGACAGTCCTATTTTTGGGACGATCCCGCATCCTACCCAGGGCCGACAGTGTTCCAAAGGTTTCTTTTACTGGGCGGGGAAGGCAGTTGGGCGTCCCCCATGCAAAGCATAGGATAGATACTCGGTCTATTCACTGTCAGAGAGGGGCTGGGTGCATGGGCAGCGGCTAAATAGGGGTGTGGCCTCACGATCACAAACATTTATGCGAAACCACGCCCCCTTTTCATCTAGGCCCTGCCACCCTTCCCGAGAACATGTGCGGCACCACCGCTACTGCAATCCAAAGTGTTGGGAGGTTTGATTAAAGGCCCATACACACTGGGCGACTTTGAGCTGAAAGTCGCTCAAAACTTCAAGTTTGATCAGCTTTCAGCTCAAAACCGCCCAGTGTCTATGGCCCGGCAATGAGCACTGCTGTGCTCTTCCGCATCATCACCGGGAAAGCCGCTCATCTGCTGGTATTCCGTCCACTGTCAACGTTGGGCAGGGGGAAAGCTGCTCAGTGTGTATGCACTGAGTGGCTTTCCCCCATCGCTGTCCATACACGCTAGGCATAGTCACCTTAAGGATCTGCATCTATACATGTTTGCACATATGTTGTGATGCTCTTGATTATCAGCTTATAACACACAAGTTGTGTATGTGCAGGCATGCATATACTGTGTACGTGTATGTATTGTGCATATTTATGTATATACATATGAATGCTTGTATGCACATACATATTAGTGAGCCAGTAATACATCGGTATAATACCGGCTCACTTCACCTTCGCTCTTACCAATCAGACTGGTCTCCAATGCCGCAGTAGATAAGTTACTTACTTGCTGCACTTTGGTCTCCAGGAATCAGGCAGCTGCTTGTATGATTCAGCCCATAATACAGACACTGTAGATTAGGATTAATTCACCTGAAACGGCTGATCTGGCAAAATGTAAATGTCCTCAGCTGAATGAATATTCCTGGTGTATCGGAATCGATAGCGCTAGGTGTCGGAAGATCGCATTGCAAAAATGATACCTTAATGACCGTTAGTACCATGTGCCCCAGAGACTGATCATGCCATTCTGTTATAATCTGAGCACATAGATACTTTACTGCTTCAGAAATGTTCTAACAAATGTTATATAACATTTTTGGGGGGGATGTATCAATGGGAAAAAGTCGAAGTTGTCCAGAGCATATAATCAGCTTCCAGTTATCTAGTCCAGCTTATAAAATAAGTAGAAGCTGAGTGGTTGCTATGAGCGATGTCCCTACTTGTCCTCTAGGAAGGTGTCATATACTGTATGTCCTCTCCTGTCACTGGGCACTGATCTGGGTACTTGTGTATTATAACCATATATACCATAAGGCATGCGATGCGACGCGATATCGCGCAATATTGTACAATGTCATACAATTTTAAAATTGTTTGACATTGTGTATGGCATACAATGCCATACAATGCGATGCGATTATAAAATTGTATAAGCACCCTAATGGGTGCTTACCATGTGAAATGCACCCCCGCGCCACCCCCCCCCCCACTATAAATGTGAACCCCGAAGCGTGGCGAGCGCAGCGAGGGGCGGCGGTACGCGTCCTCCGACCTTTTCATACCCCTATTATCCATGTCGGCGTGGAGTTGAGAATAGAAAGTGTGGCGAGCGCAGTGAGCCACTTTGCCCGAAGCGTGGCGAGCGGACGCCGATACCTTCACAGGTATCCGCGTCCCCTCGCCAGACTTTCTATTCTCAACCCCTCGCCGACGTGGATAGTGGGGGTATGAAAAGGTTGGAGGATGCGTACAGCCGCCCCTCGCGGGCTCGCTGCGCTCGCCGCGATTTGGGTTCACGTTTATAGTGGGGTGGCGTGGGGGTGCATTTAACATTGTAAGCACCCATTTGGGTGCTTAAAAGCACCCTTTAGGGTGCTTATACAATGTTTCATCGCATAGGGGGCAAAAATCGCGTTGCATCGCATGCCATCGGGTGCATGGCATGCGATAAAAACATTGCGCGATGTACATCGGGGGCGCCGCTATAATACACAAGTACCCTGATCTGTTCCTGACTCCTCCTCCTGTCACATAATAGAAGGACAGACAGCAGAGCTTTTCCACCACGCCCACTAGGAACAACCTAATTGTGGTAATGAGACAAGACCATATGAAATCATGCCTTGGTGGCTTCTAATATACAGATTTATACAGATAATGTACAGTAGGCAGTGCATTGGAACATATTTTGAAGCAGAAGTTATGTATATTTATCCGTAAGCTGAACCAGTCATGTAAGTGGAATATTCTATCATAGTTGTGTTGCACCTTTCATGCCATGTTTTCTGCAGTGCTTTCTGGAGTCTCTTCCTGCTGCTGGTCTTCTATTCCCCATGAGCATTCCCTTCTCTGTTTTGCAGGAGTACAAGCTTGTCATAGTAGGGCACAGTTTGGGTGCCGGTGCGGCATCTATATTAGCTATCCAGCTTCGGAACTCATTCCCTACACTCAAATGCTATGCATTTTCTCCACCAGGTGGCCTTCTCAGGTAAGTGGTCTTCTGCTGCGATGCTGTGGTTGGGACAAATGAGGAAGCGCACCTCTTCCCTTTACCCTTTGCATGTTTCACTGATGATGTCGGTGCAGTTGAAGAACGAGACCCTAAGTCACTCCCAACAAATATGGTTTGGTCATTTTGACAATTTTTGTTTTTAGTAGATAAAGCAGTGTGGCTCGTACACCAAACCATTGCCATTGATGATACTCTAGCACGTGCTGGAAATGTTATTAGTATGGTTGTGCTCCTGATACATGTAGAGGAGCCTCAATGGACCTACTGTAGCATAGCACATATTAGCATAAAAAAAGCCTGCTGCTGTTAATTGGTGAGGTGGGAATAAGGGTGGGGCTGTTGCTCAGATTCATTCAAGAATCCCAGGTAACTATTACCCGCTCTCTCATCCACTGCAATGTCTGTTTGATACCAAGGAGCAGTTGAAGGTTACTAACAAAAAGAGGGCCCTTGACCCCTAAATATACCATTTATTATTTTACTTTTTATTTGTACGAAGAAGAAAAGTCAACATACAGCAAGTAAACATGATATTGGATTCATAGGCAGGAATGTTAACAATACCTCCATTTTAACTTCTAAACGCATAGTAAGATGTAAATAGATAAACCAACATTAGAATAACAATTGGGAGGGAAAAAGAGAGGTAAAAACAAACAAAAACCCCCAGAAACGATAGAAAGAAGGAAACTTGGATAAAAAGAAGAGAAGAACGGTCATCTTGCATAAAATAAGAAAGTGGTTCAGATAAGTAGCTAATTCAATGTGGTGTAAATCTGAATAAATCGGTCATGATAGTGAAGATCATAAACTTACTGGACAGAAGTTTAAGGCATCTGGTGGGAGGACCCAGATCCAGCTCTCCAAAACGAGACCGATGGTACCAATAATGTCCTACTACCCGATGTTGGAAGTAGGAGAACTCTGTAGTAATGTACCATTTGCTCCGCTAGGGAGTCTATTGCATATCTGCACACCAAATATTTTTTGGGATAGTTTAGAAGAACCCCAATTACATAGATCGATGGTGGGGGTGCTGTTCCTCTCAGTCAAATGTACAATATTTCTAAGAAGAAGAGAAAAGGGCTGTTTGGTGGGGAACGCACTAATAATTAATAGTATAATAAAATATAACCTTTATTGTTTTATCATTAATATTTCCTGTATTACTGTATGGAAATCAAAGTCACAGTGAAAAATAGAGGTAAAAATCACAAACGTACAGACATGTATACACATAGGGCAGTATTCAATGAGGCTGATTCGCCATGTTTTATGGCGATTTTGTGCTGTAAGGCGATTTTTTTTTTAATAAAACGGTGAATCACCCTATTCAACGACCAGATGGCGACTACATTTCAAGGTTTTTATCGCCATGATTCACAGAGTAGCAATTGCTATCTTTTTATGGTGGTGGAATGTGAACTTTTAAAATAAAGTGTTTTGTTTTTTACATTTGGTGTAAAAAAATCAGGAATTTTATTCTGAGGAGAGGGGCATGCTATTTTTATTCATGTGCTGTAAGCACATAAATATATATTTAATAAAAAAAAAAAAAAAAAAAAAATATATATATAATTTTTTTTTTTTTTTTACACAGAGCAGCCAGCAGGGGGCCGGGAGCCGAGCCGCTCATTAGATATTCATATATTCACTGCACCCGATCATTACATATGCACGATCCGGTGTAGTGAATACCCGGTCCCTTGTTGGCTATCCCAAGGAGCCCACCTCCCCCCCACAAACGTTCTGGGGCAGGCAGGGAGACTACCATCTCCCTGCCTGCCGCCGTCCTCAGGCTCCCTGAGGCACCGCCGCAGGAGTTAAAATTTGCTGATCAGGGGCAGTGAGCCCCTGACTCGTTGAATACTGGAGCCGGCGAGGCTCCAGAACGCGGTGGGCAGTGGCGAATGTGCAGCGAATCCTAAACAGGATTCACTGCACATCGTCAAAATTCTCATTGAATACTGCCCACCGTGTGCTTAAAGAAAAGAAATTAGTGTTTTAAAATTACACAGAGATCCATCTGAAAATGCTTGTTGAATTATAGCCAGTGATATTGATTTTTTACCGTGATCTCAGCAGATCAAAATGGTAAAATGATCCCCTTGCGGGTAAATTATATGCCTATTATGAGGTACAAAGTACTTATAATAGGGTACAATGTACACTGATTATAACGTGGTACAATGGACTTGTTTATTATAGGGTTTCAGAAATGTATCCCTATATTTTATTAGTCATTAACATATGTAATGGACCTTTAGTACCATCTGCTGGTCGCTAAATATATTGCGTTCAATTTTTGTGACTTACGCAGCAGTCAAGAGGATTTCTATATAGCACTTTTATTTTATATATTGTATGTCTAATAGAGTATCACATATATTTCAACTAAGCTATATATCTGTTCCTATATTTCCTTTAGGGCACAGTTATTTTGCCTCATGCTTTTTCTTTGAACACACTGTGTATATATGTCTGTACGTTTGTGATTTTACTTCTATTTTTCACTGTGACTTTGATTTCCATACAGTAATACAGGAAATATTAATGATAAAACAATAAAGGTTCTATTTTATTATACTATTAATTATTAGTGCGTTCCCCACCAACAGCCCTTTTCTCTTCTTCTTAGAAATATTGACCCATACCAATTCAAATTTGAGGGGGTAGTCATGTAGGTAATAAGTGATTCTCTCCATGTCTGCAATAAACCAGACATCATTATTTAGTGCGGAGATTGAAGGGATTAAATATACCATTTTACAAATGATCTGCTATGTACTGTATATGAGTATATTACTATACGGGTGGTTTCAGCATTGTTCTATCTCGCAGTGCTATTGTATCGGTCTAGTTATGTTAGTGATGCGAGAACCGGTGTTTTCATCTTGTATTTCCTCTTTCAGCAAAGCCCTCGCTGATTATTCAAAAAGTTTCATCATCTCCATAATAGTGGGGAAGGATCTCGTGCCAAGGTAAGAGCCCATGATTGTAACGTGTATCCTGCCACACTGCCTGCCCACAGCCTCAGTCCTACGCTACTGATGAATGTCTTGTCCTGCACAGGTTGAGCTTGCCCAACATGGAAGACCTGAAAAGCCGAATATTAAGAATGGTGGTCAACTGTAACCGGCCCAAGGTGTGTGTGTGACTGTCGGCTAAGAGCAGCTGAAACTGATGACATGTGTGTTATGATTGTGTCAGCAGGAGCCTTGGTACAGTAGATTAGATTATTGCAAAATGGCCCCAATTGTAACCTGCACCCCTTCCATGGCTTCACTCTGACCCTATGCTGTGCCATTTGTATGAATGGAAAAAGTTTTTGTAACCAGGTTTCACCTTTTATTATTATTATTAGTTTATTGTAGAGTGTGTTGTTTGTTGACCCCTTTGCTCCAGAAAGTTATTTGATGCAGGTTCCTTCCTATGTAATGTCCTCTGTTCTGGCCAGGCTATCCCTGTACATCCTAGATGACGAGTCAGGTCTGCAGAGTGTAGGTCATAGGCTAGCCGTTCAAAAAGGAAGCCAGCAGGGTCCAGCATACAAAACCACACAGAGTCCAAGTAGATTTGTAATTATTAAAGCTTACTTTCTAGACCAGGAACATAACATCATTAATCCATGACCACACATCTGTTCTCAGTGCATAACTCCCAACATTGCCGGACAGGGAGGTGCGCACCCCAAATTTTGGTGGTGTGGGCTCACGGCAAGGGGGCGTGGCCTATTGCTGTGAGGCTACGCCCCCATTTTTGTTGCTGTGGGGGCATGGCTATTGGCTCTGGGACCTGCTGGCTATGTCCCCAGACCATGGGGCTGCATGAATAGACGCATGCGCACAGCGTCTATTCACAGGGGGGGGGGGGGGGGAACTACCAACTGCCCCCCCACCGCCACCACCGAGGGACACTGCTGGCCTTAGGTGGGATGCGGGAACGACCCAAAAAAAGGGACGTTCCCGCGATAAGCGGGACAGTTGGGAGGTATGTCAGAGTACTGGTTACAAATCGGTGTCCTTTCTAATAGATGGAATTATTCTCATTAAAGGCTTTAGATCAGGCATGTCCAAACTGCGGCCCTCCAGCTGTTGTGAAACTTAGCCTTCCCTAATAGTAAAACTGTGGCAAGGCATGATGGGACTTGTAGTTTCACAACAGCTGACTGGCCATAGTTTGGGCATGCCTGCTCTAGATCTAGGTATAGAATTAAAACATTTTGTAAATATTTTTTTATGTCACCCCAATGGTGGCTGCACATTAATCCATGTGAGTCCGGAAACTTCCAGCATGTACTTAACACTTTTCCTGTTGCATACACAGTACCAGATCCTGCTGCGGGGCTGTTGGTATGAAATATTCGGTGGCAGTCCTGATGACTTCCCTACGGAGCTGGATGGACGAAATATGGCCTCTTTGTCCCAGCCTTTGCTGGCGGAACAGAGCCTACTGGTTCAGAAGTCCTCCTCGTACAATACTCTGACCGATGGGTCCCCTACCGATTCTCCTCGACACCCCCATCTGTATCTGCCTGGGAAGATCATCCACATTACAGAAGACAGCAGATCGGGCTGGTAAGCATCTTCGTCATTTGTATATAGAGCGTTAATAAGGACTCTTCCCTTTGTGTTTTCCTAGTGAGCATATCCCATTCATCACACACTTTGTATTGTTTGCAGCAGCAGAACTAGGGTTGGTGTGCCCACGTGCAAAACATAAGACGGTGCCCCACCATCACTATGCAAAATAAACGCTGTGGACACTGGAGATTACATATCTCATATCACTTACATTTATTACACCACATGTGACACCAATAATGTAATAAATGCAGCACAGTATTATAATCTTCTGAGATGAGGACAAACTCACAAGTTACTAGCCACCTCATAGTGCACACACCCCCTTACAGCTGACTTGTCATGTATAGTTCACTCTCTCCCCTCAATGCTAATGACCCCCTCATAGCTCACTCACCCCCCCTTATAGACCATTGCCCCCTCATAGCACACACTGTTCACCCCTAATAGCACAATGTTCCCATTCCCAAGCTTACAACCAGCCTCATAGTACACATTAACCCTCACAGCTTACTTAACCTCTTAGCTCACTGCCAACTTCCCTTCCTTCCGCTAACAGCTCATTTATTGCTTATAAACGTTGTAAATGTACAAGGGCAGGCAGCAGCTTCTTATATGCAGCTTCTCCCCTGATTGCTATGGCTATGCTTCTCTTGCAGGCTGTGTTTTTCTAATGTGAAATACAATGCAGCGTGGTCAAAGGAGACTTCATTCAGCAGCATTTACATCAGTCCCAGAATGATCACAGACCACATGCCGGACATTGTACTGAACGCTCTACAGAGCCTGTGTCAGGAGAGGGCCACTTGTGTCCCCTGTCAGACTCCGCAAGGCATTACACGCACCAATCGGATCTAGCCCAGGCTGCTCGGGCACGCTACGCACCTTTCGACATTTGTGGATCTGCAGAAGACTTTAAAAGTATTTTTACATTGGCAAAGAGAGAAAAATGAAAACCTTCCTTTCCCAACGTGAGGCTGGAGCAGATGTGAAGCGATCTGGGCGGAGAGGAAAGTGCTGACATTTAATATCTCTTACGCTGTCCTTCCTGTGTGAGATATAAGCCAATATTTCTCTCTCCTTTTTGTTTAATGGAAGAATTGAAGAAAAAGCAACAAAATTTAACTATTACAATTCATTAAATAATGTCCTTATGTAAGGAAACCATATGGGGGCTATACATGTGTGTGATGCAGGTTATTGTGTGTCTTGGTGATCTATCTCTGTGTGTGCGGATGTACAGTGGTCATGAATAAGAAGTATGATGGCGTCTTGTCACTGTGTTTAGTCTGGGGCATTTATTATACTGGTGCAGGTGTAAAAGGTTCCGGAATCACAGTAACCCATCTGTCTCTGGTTATAGTTTCTATTAGTACTTAGATGAAAGAGACCAGATGGTTGTCACCTTTATATTACGGATCGGTTTGTGTTTGGTTCTTTGTTTCTGAATATTGTTTGTAAATAACGGGACGCAGAGATTATAGTTCTAAGCGTAAGCTTGGGTCACCCAATACTCCGCAGTTCTATGTAAGTCTCTATAATATGAGCTCTCAGTGCCTGCACCACTCACCTGCTGCTGCTGCTTTGGGGGTAACACACACCCGTCACTAAGAGGCAATTCACTTCTGTGGGACGCGCACAATCCCCCATATATATTAGGCTCAGCATCGCTGCCTCTCCTACGCACTGATCCGGGGTACCAGGAAAAGGAAGCAGTACTGCAGCACATTGCAGCATCACAATTAATGGAATCCCCATCTAATAGGTCTCAGTCATACGTGTTTCCTGCAATAAGTTATCTCCAAACCATAGACATCAGTAATAAGGCTGCCTGTACCTCCAAGTGTACAGTAACCATTATACCCCATGTATGGAAGTAGGGAGTGTCTGTGTGTATTCTGCTATAAATAATAACCTATTAAATGTCCAGTAGCACTTATTGTCCATTACAAATTATGACTATTTATCTGACCATGCATACTGTGCTCCCTCACTTACCATGACATAGGATTGTCCGAACATAAATATATATATTAATTATAATATAACATACATACACTGGTAAAGCAGGTAATATAGGTGATCTACATCAATTCGGGTCTGCTGCCCAACTTCAGGCCCTAAACGACGTAGATCACCTACACCCACACACACACACACACACCCCACCCAGATGTATCAGGCTTAAAAAAAGTGATAACAGCCAGCCAGCCAGCCAATCAATCATCTCCTGCCTGCGATGCTACAGGCTGGGTTTGAAAAATGAAAGGTAGGAACTGATTGGATGGTTTTTTTTCACTCTCCACGTTATTACTTTTTGAATCTTGATACATCTGGCCAAGAAGAGAGAGAGACAAACTCATGTTCAACTTTTTTTTTGTGTACAGGCTGAACAGTGTTTATTTTTGGGGGGGAAGTATTCGATGATTGGTAATTCACAATATCAGTTTTTGCACTATTAAAAATTATACCAAAACACTAAACAACGCTATATTATTTATTTTCATTTTAAGAGGCCCAAGGGATGTTGGGGGACACAGTCTCATACAGCCACATGATCAGAGAAGGAAATGGTGTCATGGGAAAACATTTCCCGAAGGATGGGCGGCACAATATGTATGATGGTGACAAGTGGCTAGGCCGCTGAGCCAGTTACCAGAGATGCATTGAGGTTCTGGGACTAGCATCACAATAGCATGAGCTGTTATTCTGCACAGACCGGCTTCTTCAGGCATCAATGTGGAATCACATTACTGGCACCAAACATAGATATGTCCTAAACTTAACATTTCATTTTTGTTTTAAATCTTGTACTATGATGACGTCTGACTTTTTCCATGGAATATAACGTACAACGAACGTACGATTTCACGTCAATGAAAATCTTAATTACAATATTTTTGATACTGGTCTTCCTGGTCTAAGAATCACATTTTCCTAACCAATTTTTTTTTTAATACTTATTTTGAAAGGTTAATAAATGGAGGCCTGGCATTGATTAACATAGATCTGAAATTTATCAAAATCAACCTTAAGTAAAAATACCCCCTAATGTGTGAGATTATACACATTTATATATAAAATAGAGTTATACTACACGTTTTTTAACCTTGATCTCGGAATGTTTTTCTGTGTTTTTATATTTTGGGATGTGTTTTGTCCACATTTCACAAACCGCTTATTTGTGAATGTAAAATATTGGCGTTTCTTTGGCACAAGAGCCTGAATGCACATGTACAGTATATACATTGTGAATGTTCTGCTTTTACTGTGTAAACCTTTTATACATTGCTAAGAACCATAAATAAAGTGGTTTTTGCAAGTCTCTCCTCGTGTTGGATGCCCCGTTACTGCTGGTGTGTGCTTTGTGGGGACAGATGATTTAGGCCTCTGGAAGCGTCACCTCTACAGTATATGCACCATTCTGTGTATGGGTAGTTGGAGAGTAGGACAGTGGTACAGCATCGCTTCTCTATACAGTGTGGCCCTAGTGGGGCATTTAATTAGAAGGTGAAATGCCTTAACCCCTTCCTGACAGAGCCAGTTTTTGCGTTCCTGACAGAGCCCTTTTTTTCAAATCTGACATGTCTCACTTAAGTGGGGATAACTTTTTTTTGCTTTTACTTATCCCAGTGGTTTTGAGATTGTTTTTTCGTGACACATTGTACTTCAAATTAGTGGTAAATTTGGGTCGATACAGTCTGTGTTTTTTTGTGAAAAATACCAAAATATCGTGAAAAAATGGAAAATTTAGCGATTTGCAAAATGTTAAATTTTCTGCTTGTGAGACAAATAATCTTACCACTCAAAATAGTGAATAACTAACATAGACCATATGTCTACTTTATGTTGACATCATTATTTCAACTTCCTTTTAATTTTTTGGGACACTAGGAGGCTTACAATATGAATAGCAAATTCTCAAATTTTCAAGAAAATTTCAAACACTGATTTTTTTAGGGACCAGTTCAGTTCTGATGTGACTTTGAGGGACTTGTATGTGAGACACCCCCATAAATGATGCCATTTCAAAAACTGCACCCCTCACAGTATTCAAAACAGCATTTTGGAAGTTTGTTAACCCTTTAGGTGTTTCACAGGAATTAAAACAAAGTGTAGGTGAAATTTCAAAATTTCTTTTTTTTTGCAGATTTGCAATTTTAATACATTTTTATAAGGAACACAGTACATTTTACTAGAGAAATGTGACTAAAAATTGATTCCCCCAATTCTTTTGTTTTCATAAATATCCTATATGTGGCCCTAGTGTGCACGGTGACCAAACCACAGGCTTCATAATAGAAGGAGCACCTACTTGATTTTGGAGCCTCCTTTTTATGAGATTATTTTTTAGGCACCATGTAGGTTTCAAGGCACCATAAGATGCTAAAAGTTAGGAACCCCCCCACAAGTGACCCCATTTTGCAAACTACACCCCTCAGGGAATTCATCTAGGGGTATAGTGTACATTTCAAACCCCCAGGGGTTTCACCAATTGTGGTACAACTGGGCAGTGAAAATGAAAAATTATTTTTTTTACACAAAAATGCAGTTCTGGCTCCAAATTTGTCATTTTCAGAAGGTATGAAGGAGACAAAGCACCCCAAAATCTGTGCCCCAATTTCTCCCGAGTACGGCAATGCCTCACATGTGACCAAAAAATACCAGTTGGGTGCATGGCAGGACTCAGAAGGGAAGGAGTGATTTTTGGATTTTGCAGCTCAGATTCTGGTGGAATTTTGGTGGGTGCTATGTCGCATTAGCAAGACCCCCCAAGCACCAATACAGTGGAACCCCCCCACAAGTCACCCCATTTTGCAAACTACACCCCTCAGGGAATTCATCTAGGGGTATAGTGTACATTTCAAACCCCCAGGGGTTTCACCAATTTTGATACAAGTGGGCAGTGAAAATGAAAAATTACATTTTTTTACACAAAAATGCAGTTCTGGCTCAAAATTTTTCATTTTCAGAAGGTATGAAGGAGAAAAAGCACCCCAAAATCTGTGCCCCAATTTCTCCCGAGTACGGCAATGCCTCACATGTGACCAAAAAATACCAGTTGGGTGCATGGCAGGACTCAGAAGGGAAGGAGTGATTTTTGGATTTTGCAGCACAGATTCTGGTGGAATGAATGGTGGGTGCTATGTTGCACCAATACAGTGGAACCCCCCCACAAGTCACCCCATTTTGCAAAGTACACCCCTCAGGGAATTCATCTAGGGGTATAGTGTACATTTCAAACCCCCAGGGGTTTCACCAATTTTGATACAAGTGGGCAGTGAAAATGAAAAATTACATTTTTTTACACAAAAATGCAGTTCTGGCTCAAAATTTTTCATTTTCAGAAGGTATGAAGGAGAAAAAGCACCCCAAAATCTGTGCCCCAATTTCTCCCGAGTACGGCAATGCCTCACATGTGACCAAAAAATACCAGTTGGGTGCATGGCAGGACTCAGAAGGGAAGGAGTGATTTTTGGATTTTGCAGCACAGATTCTGGTGGAATGAATGGTGGGTGCTATGTTGCATTAGCAAGACCCCCCAAGCACCAATACAGTGGAACCCCCCCACAAGTGACCCCATTTTGCAAACTACACCCCTCAGGGAATTCATCTAGGGGTATAGTGTACATTTCAAACCCCCAGGGGTTTCACCAATTTTGATACAAGTGGGCAGTGAAAAAGAAAAATTACATTTTTTACACAAAAATGCAGTTCTGGCTCAAAATTTTTCATTTTCAGAAGGTATGAAGGAGAAAAAGCACCCCAAAATCTGTGCCCCAATTTCTCCCGAGTACGGCAATGCCTCACATGTGACCAAAAAATACCAGTTGGGTGCATGGCAGGACTCAGAAGGGAAGGAGTGATTTTTGGATTTTGCAGCACAGATTCTGGTGGAATGAATGGTGGGTGCTATGTTGCACCAATACAGTGGAACCCCCCCACAAGTCACCCCATTTTGCAAACTACACCCCTCAGGGAATTCATCTAGGGGTATAGTGTACATTTCAAACCCCCAGGGGTTTCACCAATTTTGATACAAGTGGGCAGTGAAAATGAAAAATTACATTTTTTTAAACAAAAATGCAGTTCTGGCTCAAAATTTTTCATTTTCAGAAGGAATGAAGGAGACAAAGCACCCCAAAATCTGTGCCCCAATTTCTCCCGAGTACGGCAATGCCTCATGTGTGACCAAAAAGTGGCAGGACTCAGAAGGGAAGGAGTGATATTTGGATTTTGCAGCACAAATTCTGGTGGAATGATGGTGGGTGCTATGTCGCATTAGCAAGACCCCCAAAGCACCAATACAGTGGAACCCCCCCACAAGTGACCCCATTTTGCAAACTACACCCCTCAGGGAATTCATCTAGGGGTATAGTGTACATTTCAAACCCCCAGGGGTTTCACCAATTTTGATACAAGTGGGCAGTGAACATGAAAAATTACATTTTTTTGCACAAAAATGCAGTTCTGGCTCAAAATTTTTCATTTTCACAAGGAATGAAGGAGACAAAGCACCCCAAAATCTGTGCCCCAATTTCTCCCGAGTACGGCAATGCCTCACATGTGACCAAAAAATACCAGTTGGGTGCATGGCAGGACTCAGAAGGGAAGGAGTGATTTTTGGATTTTGCGGCTCAGATTCTGGTGGAATGAATGGTGGGTGCTATGTGGCATTAGCAAGACCCCCGAAGCACGGTGAAATTATGAACCTAATATTCCATAGATGTGTGGTATATTTTAAAACACTCCTTTATACATAGGCCGGGTTTGTCGGGGCAAGTGTCACACTGGAAAATAGTTTGCTTTCTTATTCCCTTTTTATAGCAAACTTTGCACCTTTTTTGTGTCCTGACCTTTTTTCCAGTGGAGGGGATTTCATCAGGAAAATGCTGCCCTGGTACAATACGGGGGCCAGTACTAGAAGTACTGGGGCCCTCTGCCTGCTGGTTCCCAAATATTAGGCCCTTTATGACTTCCTCTTGAAAGTGCATAAATGTCCCCCTCTGGCCGGTAGAACGGAATAGCACGTAAGCGTTATACAGTGCCATCTGGATGATATACACGGCCACCTTCTTGTACCAGATTTTTGTTTTCCGCAGGGCACTGTACGGCTTCAGTACCTGATCTGAAAGATCCACTCCGCCCATGTACCTATTGTAATCCAGGATACAATTAGGTTTTGAGGTGTGGGTACTGGTACCTCGTACAGGGACGGAGGTGGTACTGTCTCCGTGAATTGTTGTCAGTATAAGGACATCCCTCTTGTCCTTATATTTGACCAACAACATATTTTCGTTGCATATTCCCCTGCTTTCACCCCTTCTCATTACTTGGGCAATGTGCGTTTTTGGGAGGCCTCTTTGGTTCTTGCGCACAGTACCGCAAGCTGCTGTACCTCTTGAACCAAGGGCCTTAAACAGGGGGATGCTGGTGTAAAAGTTATCCACATAGAGGTGATAACCTTTATCCAGGAAGGGGTGCACTAAATCCCAGACAATTTTCCCACTAACACCTACGAGGGAGGGGGGGCATTCTGGCGGTTGAATTCTTGAATCCTTCCCTTCATAAACCCTAAACCTGTGGGTGTACCCTGAGGTGCTTTCACACAGTTTATACATTTTTATGCCATACCTTGCCCTCTTACTGGGAAGGTACTGGCGGAATTTAACCCTTCCTTTAAAATGTATAAGGGACTCGTCGATACAAATAAATTTTTCAGGGATGTACACCTCTTCAAATTTGGCACTGAAATGATCAATGACCGGCCTGACTTTGAATAGCCGGTCAAAGGTGGGATCATCTCTGGGTGGGCACTGTGCATTATCGGTGTAATGTATAAATTTAAGAATTGTCTCAAATCGAGTCCGGGGCATGGCCATACGGTAAAATGGAGTACTGTACAGAACATCTGTACTCCAATATTGCCTAATTTCTGGCTTTTTTACTATGCCCATATGAAACACCAGACCCCAAAACGTCATCATCTCTACTGCATCTACAGGGGTCCACCTAGCAAATGATGACGTGGGGTTTTGAGCAATAAACTGCTGGGCATATAAATTAGTTTGGTCCACCATTAAATTTATAAAATCATCAGAGAAAAATAATTTGAAAAAGTCAATTTCTCTGAGACCTGTGGAATCAAATTGGATTCCTGGCATGGCCAAAAACTCAGGAACCTGGGGCTCAAAATTGTCTGGTGGTGGGGTCCATACTAGATCAATTATTGGGGGGGGAATCTCAGCTGATCTACGGGGGCGTCTTTGAGGGGGTCCCTCATCACCAGAGGAGGAAGAGGAGCTTAAGACGAATCCTTCAAATTCCCCACTTGCATCACTGCCTGTGTCAGAGTCAGAGGCAAGCATGGCATATGCCTCCTCCACTGAATACATTCTCCTGGATGACTGGGAGGACATTTGGGAGGACATTTGGGAGGACATTTGGGATGCCATTTTTATTTTTGTGTTACTGGTAGTGAAATGTTTCAACACGTGTATAGTGTAGGGGGGGGTACAAACTTTATTTCAATCCGGGGGGTATGTAGTGTGTAGTGTGTATGTGGTGCAGAAAAAAAAAAATACTTTATACCAATAAAAAAAAAAAAAATGAAGGGGTTAAAAATAAAAAATTGAAGGGGTTAAAAAAAAAAAAAAAAGGTCCTGCGCCAAAAATTGAGCACAGATGTTGGTCAGTAACGTCTGTCACTGAACAGCGCTCAAAGGCAACAGGAATCTGATCAAAAAAAAAAAAAAAAATTGATCAACCCTGTGCCGAAAAAGCTGATCAGTGATGTACGTCACTGATCGGCGCACAGTGGCCACAGGACACCCACAAAATCAGTGTGTGTAAAAAAAAAATTAAAAAAAGACCCCACAGCACTCACAAAAAAAAAAAAAGGTGATCAGTGATGCGACACTGATTACCAGTGAGGGACAGCAGGTGCACAACCTTTGGTGCAACTGACAGTGCAACTGGCAGCAACTGACAGGTATATATATAAAAAAAAAACCTCTGCGCCCCCAAAAAGTTGCTGATCAGCACAGATATACTGATCAGCACAAAAGGGGGGGTAGCAGACACAAAATATACACTCTCTATCACTCTCTGTCACTATCTCTCTCTATCTCTCTATCTCTCACTATCTCTCACTATCTATCACTCTAGGACACTGCAGCAGCAGCACTGACAGTTATATGTATAAAAAAAAACTGCACCCCCAAAAAGGGGGGGTAGCAGACACAAAATATACACTCTCTATCACTCTCTGTCACTATCTCTCTCTATCTCTCTATCTCTCACTATCTCTCACTATCTATCACTCTAGGACACTGCAGCAGCAGCACTGACAGTTATATGTATAAAAAAAAACTGCACCCCCAAAAAGGGGGGGTAGCAGACACAAAATATACACTCTCTATCACTCTCTGTCACTATCTCTCTCTATCTCTCTATCTCTCACTATCTATCACTCTATGACACTGCAGCAGCAGCACTGACAGTTATATATATAAAATAAAACCCCTGCACCCCCAAAAAGGGGGGGTAGCAGACACAAATCTCTCTATCTCTCTACCTCTCACTATCTATCACTATCTATCACTATCTATCACTGTATGACACTGCAGCAGCAGCACTGACAGTTATTTATATATAGAAAACCCCTGCACCCCCAAAAAGGGGGGGTAGCAGACACAAAATATAGCTCTCTCTGTCACTATCTCTCTATCTCTCTCTATCTCTCTCTATCTCTCTCTCTATCTCTCTATCTCTCTATCACACTGCAGCAGCAGCAGGAAGTCTCAGGAAGTCAGATCCAGGAAGCGTCCAGCACGCTACAAGCAGTGATAAGGTGATCAGGTAAGGTATTTGCAAGGATCAGGTAAGTATTAGCAAGGATCAGGTCGGTATTCACGGCAGGCAGGCACGGTGACCGTTCTGCACGCTATTCCAGACCGGAATGGCGTCTGCAGCGCAGTCACCGTCAGTTTAAATGTCGCGCCTTGGCTGTGATTGGTCCGTGGGTCCCACGGACCAATCACAGCCTTGGGGGCAGGTGGGGTGAGGGTGGGGTGAGGTGTCATCGTCACCGATGACCCCCTCATGCCCCCTGACGCCCGGCGGTGATTGACACCTGTGTTACCGAGCGTCCGATTCGCTGGTAACACAGGAAAACGCTGTGAATGGCTGTTCACACTGAACAGCCAATCACAGCGATCGCCGACGGGGGGGCGACATCGCAGCCCCCCCTGGGCATGCAGGGACATGTCTGCTGTCAGGGACAGCAGACATCGTCCCTCTGTCACTGCGTCTCGAGACGCAGTGACAGTTTAAACTCATGACGTACATTTATGCCATGTGTCGGGAAGTACCTCCCGGCCATGACGTAAATGTACGTCAAATGTCGGGAAGGGGTTAAAGTTGAGCATTTAGGTGTGTACAGAGAAATCATTCAGTAAAAAACATTCTAAGGAATCCTATCAGTTCTTTACCATGAGGTACCATGTAAATGTGTCCTCACCAGAGTGAATTCAGTAGCTGGTGTTCTGGGTGCTTGGAGAGAACGGAGGAGCGTGGACAGGTTGCCCAGTCCTGTAACCAGGACACCCACAGACCAACACACCAGCAGCGGCTATTATACTTCGTGGGGGTCCACGACCCACATAGAGGGTGCTTAAAATAGGTGGCGAGTGTAGCGAGCCAATGTGCCCGCAGCATGGCGAGTGCAGTGTGCCCGAAGTGTGGCGAGCGCGCAAGGGGCTTCGCTGCGCTCCCTCCCACTGTCTGCGTCCCCACAGTCAGAATTCCAACGTCGGGCTAATGACTGTCGGAATCCCGACTGTCGGGTTGTTATACCCCACCCGCAGCCGTGGTGCAGGGATAAAAGGGTTGCCCTGTCTTCTAGCTTTCTCCCATTGCCCTGGGGAGAATCGAGGAGCGTGGACAGGCTGCCCAGTCCTGTAACCAGCTGATGATCAGACTGCAGCCGTGGTGCAGGTATAAAAGTGTTGCCCTGTCTTCTAGCTTTCTCCCATTGCCCATTGAGAGAGATAGAGACCACTGACCCCTAAGCTGTGATTTCTTTATAGCAGTGTAATGTTCCTGAGTGGAGTACAGCCTGGAGTCTGACTACAGGGAGCACAGGTTATGTTTTCCTCAGTCCCTATATCCTGTTCCCATTATAGAGTTATGTTGTGTACACACAGTGAGATCCTCTTGCTCGACGACTTAAGATTCGAGTGCTATGCAATCTTTGCTATCTCTGTACTATTTACATACAATTCATACTATCTACATTAGATTTGCACTTTATAGTCATTGCTGCCCTGTCTATCTGAGTTTCGATTTGTGCTGTCACGGGAATGCGCATCGGGATTGCAAGGTAAAAAACCTGCGATCTGCATGCGATCCCGATGCGATTTTGTCTATATAGTCACAATCTCATGCTGATTGTACCCGCGTGTACACAGCATTACTCTTTTGTGCAAATCTGTCTATTCCAGTGGTTCCCAACCCTGGTCCTCAAGTACCCCCAACAGTACACGTTTTTCAGGTCACCCAGCAGGTGACACATTCAGACACATTTTAAAAGATCCACAGGTGGAGCTAATTATGTCACTTGTAATTCTGTGTGGAGACCTGGAAAACGTGCACTGTTGGGGGTACTTGAGGACCAGGGTTGGGAACCACTGGTCTATTCGATTCAAAAGGACATTAGTTGGTGTGCAGGAGCAGTACTATTATACCCCTTTCACTTCAGTTTAAATTCCCGGGTTGCGCCCGACTAGCGCGGGTTTGTACAATTCCTGAGCCATAATCCTGGGAAAATTTGCTGGAATTTCGTACCCTGCTATGGAGCTGGGTTGTTCCCGGGTTCAACCTGGGGTCCTGGCTGGTGTGAAAGGGGTAGGGGTACTCACTCAGGTTACCGGTCCTCAGTGGGAGTGGTCAGGCTGGGGATCCACTTAGGTGGCTGGCGCAGATGACAAGACAGGTGGCGGATGAAGATGACGCAGCTCTCCGGACCCTTACTGCAGCCGGAGAGCTGCGTCATCTGCACCTGCCGTCTGACCTGTCATCTGCACCCACTGCCTGTGTGGATACCCAGCCTGCACCGAGGACTGGCAACCCGGGGTGAGTATTGTTCACCGCCTCCGCCACCATCTCACCTCCTGCACACACCAGAAAATGCAGAGACTTTTCTGGTGTGAAAGGGGCCAACCCGGGAATGCCCCGGCATGATCCCTGGGCCGGATTGGTGTGTCCCTGCATTTTCTGGTGTGAAAGGGGTATTACATAACACCACCACTCATCCCATACACTAGAGAATTAGTCCTGATCCCTGCAGGATGGGAATCCCAACAGAGATCCTGATCCCTTCATGCTAGAAATCACTAGGGAAGTATGCTAAATGTTCAAGGTGCATCACCTAAGAATATTTGGTTATCACCCACAGATGTTGGCAACAAAACTTTTTTTTTTTTTTAATTCAATAATTTTTTTATTGATTTTTGTAAGAAAAGAAAAAAACCCATAACCAGGCGGACAAACACTACAGTGTACATATGACATGTAACAAATAAGCGACGAGATATATCATAAAACAAAAGGATGAAAAGTCAGTTTATATTCGTTACAGGATCTATATAGCACTGGCTGCGTGTGATATATCAGGAATACCCGAAGGCGCCATTCGGGCCAGTAAGTGGTGTAGTATAGCCGGAGTGCATACGGTAGGAACATGTCTTAATATATTGTACATAGTCACATATGTTGTATAGAAAAAATAAATCCTTACATATTGAAACAGAAGGAGATGTCAGAATATCATTAGCACTATAGTGTCAACAACCCATAGCAAAAAATAAAGATAAACCCTAAGTAAAGCAAACCATCCCTTAACCCCCAACCGAAAACAAACCTCTCCCCAGACAACCAAAACAAACCTCCCCTATAACCCCCCACCCTGTACTACCCGCCCCCAACTGAGGTGTACCTGGATCCCTTAACTGTACCCCACCCAACTATATCTAATTCTATGGGGACCATAGGAGCAAGTAAGTTAGTGGCCTCTAGCTTCTATGGTAGCTAGCTGAGCCAGAAAAAAGCTAACCTTCCTCTCCCATAATACCCATCTAACGCTAATCTAACCTACCCTACCCCGCCCCATCCCACCCACCCAAGTAAGGAAGGATATGTATACGGATATCTGACAGGGGCTAAAGTAAGAATAATTAAAAGCCCCCAACACTGCTCTGAGAAGCCCACCCATATTGTCCGGGTGTAAAGTAGCAGGGCCCTTGAAATCTAAATCGAATGAAGCTGCAAATATTTTGAGTGTACTCAGAGAGTCAAATGGATAGTAGTTTCCCTATTTTGAGTGTACTCAGAGAGCCAAATGGATAGTAGTTTCCCTAGTGCGCACCCAAGGGTACACATACAGGAAGCAGGAGTATTGCAGCAAGGAGAGCAGAGTCATGTAGTGAAACCGAGAAGATGTAAATCCTACCCCTTACTAAACTAAACTAATCTAAATAAACATACACCCCCCCCCCTCCCGTTCCAGAATATTGTAATACAGATTTATCAGGGGCAATGGACACAGACCATAAAAGTGAATGGATCGAAATCCAACTCTCCCATCATAATGCTCAACAACACCCCGTTTTATATAGAGGCAGCCAGGATATCGTCTAGGATGGGCATGGCAACAAAACTTAAAGAATGTTTTTTTTTTTTTTTTTTAAACTGAACACAAATAAGTAAAGCTGGTCCTGCTGTTGCTATAGCTTGTGTTTGTCATTACAGAGGTTCCCCTGTATAATATATTACTTGGGAGATGTCCTGGGGACATAAGAGAGCCAATGGGGGAGCAACACAGTCATGGGTGCGGGTGAGAATACAAGTGACCATATACAGGCTCAGGATCAGTATCTAACCACAGAAACTGTAGCTAACAAGTAACATCTGTATATGGTATAATTTGTTCATAAAGTAGCTGTACTATTTTAGTTATAAGATAAGGGCAGTATAGAGTAAGGAAAGGATTATTATTAACAATATTATTACAATGATACTTATTTTGCCTAAATATCATTTGATTATTTTCAATCTAATATTTACTATAACATATTTGTACTACATATTCATATGGGTTTAAATGAAACATTTTAGTTCTGGCATCTCCTTCCTTTGAGCAGCCAGCCAAACCAGCTGACATTGCCTTTATTTAAATCATCAAGTTATGGATGAGTTAAATGTAACTATCAACATTTTAAAAATAATTAGCAGCTCTTCCAACACACCCTTGAGGTGGCTGCCCAGTGTCGTTTTTTTTTATGGGGTATCGCCAAGTAGCCCTAATCCCCAGATGTTATAATCACTTCCTCCATTGTTCTCCTCCTCCTCCGTCCTCCTCTTCATCATCCGCTGTCCATCTCCATCCTCCTCCTTTGTCCTCCATACTCCTTCTTCATCCTCTGTACTCCTTCTCCATGCTCCTTGTTTGTCGTCGTCCTCCTCTGTTCTCCTTCTCCATCCTCTGTCTGCCTCCATCCTCCTCCTTTGTCCTCCATACTCCATCCTCTGTACTCCTTCTCCATGCTCCTTGTTTTTCCACCATCCTCCTTCTTAATCCTCTGTCCTCCTTCTCCATGCTCCTTCTTTGTTCTCCTTCTCCATGCTCCTTCTTTGTCCTCCTTCTCCATACTCCCTTTTGTCCTCATTCTCCATGCTCCTTTTTGTACGCCTTCTCCATGCTCCTTTTTGTCTGCCTTCTCCATGCTCCTTTTGTCCGCCTTCTCCATGCTCCTTTTTGTCCGCCTTCTCCATGCTCCTTTTTGTCCGCCTTTTCCATGCTCCTTTTTGTCCGCCTTCTCCATGCTCCTTTTTGTCCTCCTTCTCCATGCTCCTTTTTGTCCTCCTTCTCCATGCTCCTTTTTGTCCTCCTTCTCCATGCTCCTTTTTGTGCTCCATCTCCATGCCCCTTTTTGTCCGCCTTCTCCATGCTCCTTTTTGTCCTCCTTCTCCATGCTCCTTTTTGTACGCCTTCTCCATGCTCCTTTTTGTCTGCCTTCTCCATGCTCCTTTTGTCCGCCTTCTCCATGCTCCTTTTTGTCCGCCTTCTCCATGCTCCTTTTTGTCCGCCTTCTCCATGCTCCTTTTTGTCCGCCTTCTCCATGCTCCTTTTTGTCCTCCTTCTCCATGCTCCTTTTTGTCCTCCTTCTCCATGCTCCTTTTTGTCCTCCTTCTCCATGCTCCTTTTTGTGCTCCATCTCCATGCCCCTTTTTGTCCTCCTTCTCCATGCTCTTTCTTTGTCCTCCTTCTCCATCCTCTGACCTCCTCCTTTGTCCTCCAGCCTCTGTCCTCCTTCTCCAGGCTCCTTTTTGTCCTCCATCTTCATCCTCCACCTACTATACAGTATGTTCTTCTTTTTCATCCTCTCTCCTCCTCCTTTGTCCTCCATTCTATGTCCTCCTCCTTCATCCTCCTCCTATGTTCTCCTTTTTCATCCTCTGTTCTCCTTCTTTGTCCTCCATTCTCTGTCCACCTTCTCCATGCTCCTTCTTTGTTCTCCTTCTCCATGCTCCTTTTTGTCCTCCTTCTCCATGCTCCTTTTTGTCCTCCTCCTCCATGCTCCTTCTTTGTCCTCCTTCTCCATACTCCCTTTTGTCCTCCTTCTCCATACTCCCTTTTGTCCTCCTTCTCCATGCTCCTTTTTGTCCGCCCTCTCCATGCTCCTTTTTGTCCGCCTTCTCCATGCTCCTTTTTGTCCGCCTTCTCCATGCTCCTTTTTGTCCGCCTTCTCCATTCTCCTTTTTGTCCTCCTTCATCATCCTCCAGTGTATCGGTGTCTCAAACGTTGTCTCCAGTCCTTCTAGGGCTTAGAGAACATACAGTTGTTATACTCAATGATGATGGGCGATGTTATGCCACTTACCTTACTCGGGCTGACATAAGGGCCAAGGTGTTCTTAAGCGGGCTTGATGTTGTAATGCAGGAACGTAGGGCTGCCCACTCCTGTGTGTGATGTTCATTCCCTCAGCATCTGGGGAGGTGACGGTCCCTTCACTGATGGCCTGCAGGTAGAAGACAATTAAACATATTTCACATGAAAGAAGTGAAAGGAAATCTGGACCCAAGAGATAACTCAAGTGTATCTGGCATTAGTGATACATAGAAAAGCTCAGAAAATGTGTTTTTATCTATAGTTGAATCATAGCCAGTTACAGTAGTTACATTATAATTGTTTTATACATTGTCATGATTATGGTCCTGATTACTCCAAAATGATATAAGTTGTTATATCCATGATAACCCTGTGAGACGGTACTCTTAAGATTAATATATCTAGTTTAGAAGTTCCAACCGGGGGGTACAAGTACCCCTGGGGTTACACTGCGGACTCATTAGGGGTACTTGAAATGAATATTGGTAATAGTGGAGGAAGTCTAACGTTGAGGTGTAGATGAACCGCGCCACGTCACTTTACCGGTTCTGTCTGCAGTGTAATCAGTGTCACCTTGTGCTTTTGCCTGACCAACAATCCACTTGGAGCTACCCCTGCTGCCCTAACAAGGGTGGAGGAAGCAGCAACAATAATGCTACAGATTTTAGCCAGAACCCTGGAGACCGTACACAGCCAGCAGCCAGATACAGAGGAACCCAATTCCTGACTGCAGACTACTCCTCCACTACTACTCCTTAATATAAGGACACACTTCCTCTCCTCTCCTAATTCCTGTGGATATTTAAAAATGAGAGGAGGGGGTACTCAAAAATGAAAAGTCTAATCAAGGGGTGCGGGAGAGAATAAAGGGTTGGAACCGCTGATCTAAATGATCAATTTATTTTCTATTCAGAGCAGCCTAAAATCTAGCTACAAAAATAGATCAGCATGTGAATAACTGCTCATCCAGATGCTGCTACAGTATGGGAAATAGCTGTGGGCCCTCCAACTGCAGTATGACTTACAAAGTATTTTTCTTAATTCATATATCAAGAGTTCTCTGTAATCAATGTCCCTATTAGAATCGGTCATATGCCATGTTTGGTGTACTACCTTTATTCAGAAATACCCAGTATCTCCTCAAATATTGTATCTGATTATATTTGTGTATAGAAATATATGCTGTTTCATTATACTATTCTTAATACTCTGTTCTGTTTTAGAAGATATCACACCACACATGGACAGCACGGAGGGCATAGTGGTTAGCATTACTGTCTCAGAGCTGAGGTCATGAGTTAAATTATCTGTTCAGAGTGTAGATGTTCTCCCTGTGTTTTTAACACTTCAAAACATACTAGTAAGTGGATTGTCATCTACTGTGCAGTGTAAAGGGTATGATGGATACTACTAGTAATGGGAATCATGACACTACCGTGTGGTGTAATATGTATAATAAACCCTACTGTGCGGTGTAATGTGTATAACGTACCCTACTGTGTGGTCAGATAAAAGACCTATAAGGGACCTTAATGTGTGGTCTAATGTAATTTAATAATAATCAATACTGTGTGGTGTAATGTAAACTGGTACTATTCTGTGGCCACTCCCCTTCTCAATTAAGTCATGGCACTTTCCCTGTTTTGAATATGGAAGGGACGGGGGCACCAATTGCCTTAGGGCACAGGGCATCGATATGTCTAGTTCCTGCATTAGTTCTGTGTACTTACTCTGCGGGAATGAATGGGGGATGCACTTTTAGATCTTCCAATGCATCCCAGTCAATTCCCGCAAAGAAGGGATGATGACGGATGTCACCATGTTCTCCCAGACGCTTGTCAGGATCTGCACACAGGAGCTGGAAAGAGCAAAGTGAATGTAACCAAAATGTCAGTGTGATGTAATTACTCCATATATATAGCTGCCTAACAATTCATAGCAGGAACAACTATATGACAGGTAATAGGGAATGGGTGATTTATAGAAATAACACTCCGACCATTGGGACACATGATATCCTTATACCTAGTGCTGAACCCTAAGTCTCTCACCTGTTCGAGTATGTTATTCGCACATGCGCTCAGGTGGTAGCGCGACAACACGGGGAGCTTGCAGCAGAGCCGGGGCTTTCCTGTGATCAGTTGGAACAGGACCAAGCCGAAGGAAAACCAGTCCACCCCGGCATCATACTGCTGATGTGACAGCATCTCCGGGGCAATGTAGCCACGTGTTCCTGCATAGCCCGTGGCTCCTGGGATGTTCTGTATGGCCAGCCCGAAGTCGGCGATTTTGATGTGTCCGGCATCATCAATGAGTATGTTCTCTGGTTTCAGATCTCTGTAAGAGACAATTTGCCGTTAAAATGTTTATCATAAACTGTCATAGAAAACAAGCACTTATTGATTAAATACACAGTATCATATGTTAGTAAGGCTAATTTACTAATATGGGAACAAGGGGTAGCAAACACTGGCATCCATAGCATGGGCAGGAGGTATCAAACACTGGCATCAATAGCATGGTCAGGAGGTAGCAAACACTGGCATCAGCACCATGTGCAGGAGGTAGCAAGCACTGGCATCATTGCCAGAGTCCCTTCTACCTACTGCACATACTGTAAGTCTTCTGGGCAGCTGCCAGCACATAATTCTCTGGAGGTAGGGGCCGATGCAAATATCTTGTTAGGAGGTATGCCACTAGCACAGATGTCCCTTCCCTACATATCTGTATTGTCCTGCATTTTAGATTTACCTTGGGACTCCAATTGCCAAAATAAACATCATTCTAATAATTAGCACTTAATGCATTTCTATTACGTTATTTATAAAGTGATTATTTCCATTCATCTCCCAGTGTAAGAGCCGTCATGTCTGAGTGACCATGAACACAGTCATCCCAAACGTGACATTTCTGTTGTGTTATGTAAATGAGGAGACAGACACTTACCGATGAATGAAGCCCATCGCGTGAAGGTGCTGGAGACCGGAGACGATCTCTGCTGCGTAGAATCTGACAAAGAAGAAGAAATGTAAAAGTACTCTAAGGCCCAGATCCTGTTCTCCGCCAGGATTCCTAAGATACAGAACTAGTCCTGCATATGGCTTATCTCTTATATATTTAGCCAGATCTGTCAATCACCTGTGTGTATAACGCTGGGCGGAGTTACACAGGTGATTGACAGGCCCCCCAGCCAGCGTTATACACAGGGTGATTCACAGAATAGCATATTCCACCCACCGTTATACACAATGCCCCCCTACCAGCATTATAACACAAGTTACGCCCCAGTGGGAGCCAGTGTTGGTATAATCAGTGGGTGCCAGTACTGGTATAATCAGTGGGTGCCAGTACTGGTATAATCATTGGGAGCCAGTGTTGGTATAATCAGTGGGTGCCAGTGCTGGTATAATCAGTGGGTGCCAGTACTGGTATAATCAGTGGGTGCCTGTGCTGGTATAATCATTGGGAGCCAGTGCTGGTATAATCATTGGGAGCCAGTGCTGGTATAATCAGTGGGTGCCAGTACTGGTATAATCAGTGGGAGCCAGTGCTGGTATAATCAGTGGGTGCCAGTACTGGTATAATCAGTGGGGGTACCAGTGCTGGTATAATCATTGGGAGCCAGTGTTGGTGTAATCAGTAGGTGCCAGTGTTGGTATAATCATTGGGAGCCAGTGCTGGTATAATCATTGGGAGCCAGTGTTGGTATAATCATTGGGAGCCAGTGTTGGTATAATCAGTGGGTGCCAGTACTGGTATAATCATTGGGAGCCAGTGTTGGTATAATCAGTGGGTGCCAGTGTTGGTATAAGCAGTAGGTGCCAGTACTGGTATAATCATTGGGAGCCAGTGTTGGTATAATCAGTGGGTGCCAGTGTTGGTATAATCAGTGGGTGCCAGTACTGGTATAATCAGTGGGTGCCAGTGCTGGTATAATCATTGGGAGCCAGTGTTCGTATAATCAGTGGGTGCCAGTGTTGGTATAAGCAGTAGGTGCCAGTACTGCTATAATCATTGGGAGCCAGTGCTGGTATAATCAGTGGGTGCCAGTGTTGGTATAATCAGTGGGTGCCAGTACTGGTATAATCAGTGGGTGCCAGTGCTGGTATAATCATTGGGAGCCAGTGCTGGTATAATCAGTAGGGCAAATGTAACAAAGGCAATGTTTGATACCTGGTCTGCCACTGTATGTATTATCATAATGTATCTAATTGTCCACACTGTAACCCCCTGTGTGTCAGATTTCGCCTTGTACACTTCCGATCACTGATATATCTTACCTTGCCACGTCGATCTCAAGCCGGGGTCTTGTTTGGAGCAGATGGTACAGGTCTCCCCCGCTGGCGTACTCCATGGCAAAGATGATAAGTCCCTATCAGAGGACACAGACAGAACAGTCACATATCGCTATTTACTCTACAAGATAACAGTGTAGGTACAGACACAATGGGGGGATTTGCACCCCAGAAAAATAAAACAGAAAATGTGCTGGGGGCTGCAATGCAATATTCTCCTGCAGCACTGGGCTGTTGTCACAGTGGAAGAACCAGCACTGCATATGTAAGCCCCAGAAGAGAAGGGGTTAAGGCAGCCCTAACAGGCGCGCTCCAGGGCGTGGGGGGGTTAACCTGCCCGGCTAGCAGCCAGTGACTGACAGGCTAGGAGGACCCCTGATTGGAGGGGAGGAGGAGGAAGGTGGCAGCGTGGGAGCGGAAGAGAGAGGACAGGGCAGGCGAGACAGCGTGGCCAGGACCCAGCCGCAGTTGAGTCGCCGTGAGCCGGGCGGAGGAAGTGCAGCGGCGGCAGTAATACAGCAATGACCCCCGCCGACCTCTGAGCGCCGGGACTCAGGGGGTGACGTCAGGTGGGACGGGGGTGAGGCGCAGATGTGCGGCGGTGACCCCCGCCGACCTCTGCAGTCAGAGGGACGGCGAGCGCAGCGGCTCACGCACACACTGAGGGGAGATGGGCAATGAAGCAGCCCGCTCCTTCCCCCTCTGAGTGGAAACAACTGCCGGGAAGTGTAAAGGAGACAGAGGCAGCAGCACAGCGCGTGGGCGGCAATGGAAGCACCGCAGCTACACGGAGCCCAGCAGTACACTAACCCAGCAGGGTCCAGCCCAGCAGTATTCACAGAGCCCACCAGCAGCCGGAGCCACGTGCAGCTGAGTGTGGCAACGCTTAGCGCCCACACTAGCGGTCCCTGGAAGGGTGCACGGTGACCGGTGAAGGACCCCCCTATCCAGCTGGAGCTGGCATCAAAGGAAGGTATTTAAGTCGGTGACCCAAGTCCCCTTACCTCCTGGCCCCCACCTACATCCCTTACCGTTGGTTCTCTTGGAACTTTCCCTAAGCGCCCCTCCAGCAATTATCCCCTGTAGACTGACTCTGGAGCCATAACGGGTGAGGACACTCATTTGGCAAAACGCCAGTAATTTCCAAGTTTATCACTTCAGGCCTTAAATCAAGATTGTTGGAATTACAGTGCCACCCAGTGGACAGAGGGCGGAAGTGTGGCCTTCATTCAAGGGAGAGTGGAACCCTGGTTACGAGTAATTTCGTTCTTGGGCCGAAGCCCCGTACACGGGCCCTTTGCGGGACTTGCCGGCTTAAACAATAGAGTGTACCCGGGTACTTAGATTTAGTTATATTGTGATGTTATGCATGCTTAGTGTAAAATGTTAGTGACACTCATTCGTATTCGGTGGTAGTACTGTGTTCAGGTGTAACCGATTGTATTGTGCCGGTCCGTGGCATATCGGGTCTAACTCAGTAAGAGGCAGTATTAGTCCTTTCAAATCGCAGTGATACCACGAATATCGAATGACCCAGGGTTCCCGGTAACTCCATTCAGAGCCGGCCTTAGGCATAGGCCAACTAGGCAGTTGCCTAGGGCATATGGAATGCCTAGGGGCACCAGCAGCTTCTGCTGATTAAAATGATATGCAGCATGCCTATATTCTGTGTGTGAGTGAGGATATATCTGCATATGAAATAGTGTATTCATGGAAATCAATGTAACATAGCATTCCGTATGCAGGTACAGCCACAGTTGCACACAGAATATAGGCATGCCGCATATCATTTTAATCATTGGAAGCTCCTTGTGTGTCCTGGTCTCATAACAATGCAAATAAGACGAATTTTCAGAAAAAAAGGCACCCAACGTTAGCAGAACTGGCCAGGAGCTGCATGGCCTATTGAGTCAAGATGTACGAGGAAACATCTGTATTCAAGCAGAGGCAGAGGTCACAGTGTTAGCGGCTGTGTGAGTGCTGTCTGCGGGTGGGTTGGTTGTGCAATAGTGTTCGGCATATGTGTAAGGGGCATAATGTGTGTCATGTGTATAAGGGCATTAATAATGTGCAACATATGTGTAAGGTGTCATTATGTGTATGAATGGCATTAATAAAGGTTGGCATAATGTGTAAGGGGCATTATGGTTATAAGGACATTAATAATGTGTGTCATGTTTAAGGGGCATTACTGTGTGGTATTATCAGGGGTGCAGAGAGAAAGGGGTGTACAAATTACCCAGGCCAAAGTCTGGTGGAAGGGCCCAGTGGCGGCCCCGGGCCCCCTCCCCTTTAGTGACAGCAGCAGCTGCAGCTCTTCTCCTCTGCCCAGCACACACTGCTTTGTGCTGGGTTGCAGTGTGGCCATGAAGGTGCTTAAAATACAATATTTTCCCAGGATTTCTTTCTAAGGGCATAATGTGAATAATGTGAGGAGTAATGTATATAAGGTAAAGTGGTACTACTGTGTGATGTAATGTGAATAAGGGACACCATCGCATGATATAATGTGAATAAAGTTGCTCTACTGTGTGGCATAATTTAAATTGGGGGTACTATTGTGTGGCCATGCCCCTTCCCAGCAAGAACACACCCCTGTTTGGGCTGCGCACCGAATGTGTGTGCTGTTTCTATTTAAAATATTGCGGGTGGGAGCACCAAAATGATGGTTGCTATGATGAGGGTTGATGGTGCTGGGAAACGGGAGCAGGGTCAGAGGCAGAAGTAGTGGCAGTGCTAGGGGGCACCAGCCAAAATCTTGCCTAGGGCGTCATTAAGGCTAGGGCCGGCTCTGACTCCATTACCTCGTTATGGTAAATTACGTCTGAACATATATTGAATTTATTGTTGAGGTATATGTATACCGTGAATTGCATTGCACTTATAGTATTGTGGTACTGCTGAACCGTTGTTACTTTATTGTGTGAGGTAAAGCTGATGTTCCTAGTGACCGTTCTAAGAATAAAGGGTCAACGTTGTTTCCTGTGTCGACTGGTCTGTGTTCAACATCCTGCCAAAGTGAGAAGACTCCTGACCGAACAGCGGGAAGACTGGAGAGGTTGACCCCCACCGTGTCAAGTAAGGTAACCCCACTTCCGGTGTCTACACATACAGCCCAGTCTCTGGGAGCAGCCAGCATTTCCTGGGAAGTGACATAACAGTGATTCCCACTAGGCCGAGCCCCTTTATATTAGGCCACACACCCCTTTCTGGATGCAACTCTGGTAAGTGGGCAGTAATGTAGAGTAGGCACTGGGTATAACCACACCTTGTGATGCCACTACATACATGTGGGCAAGTCTACAATATGCATATATTTCCCACAGCATCGTCTATGTGGATCCTGTCCAGAATACATTTAAGCCTGCCTGGAATAAGCATATTCTACTCATGTTCCACACTCATCATTATTACCCAGAACCCCCTGGTGCGCACGACTGG
This sequence comes from Crinia signifera, assembly GCF_055691185.1. Classification (NCBI taxonomy): domain Eukaryota; kingdom Metazoa; phylum Chordata; class Amphibia; order Anura; family Myobatrachidae; genus Crinia; species Crinia signifera. Next base: position 61,763,807 of record NC_139223.1, on the reverse strand, counting down.
TATGGAGTGGTCACCTGACCACAAGGATCACGGTATGATTATGGTAATACCTTGGTCTGGAATGTCAGGAGGCCGTGTACTAGGAAAGGGCTTCCTGATGTTGCCTTCAGAACTCTCCTCTCCATCTTTGCTCTGGCCCTTTCTCTCACTGACATTCCACGTTTTTTCAGGACCTTCAGGGCTACGTCTTTCCTGGTGATGTTATCGTACGCCAGCAGGACCTGAATGTGTCAGAGATACAGATATATTACAGGGTCAGGGCACACATGGCTGTATCAGTAAATATAAAATAATGCTAAACATAATAAGGACTATTTGCACTATGGACACTTTCCATGTACTGTATTAGACGTTACATGTAAGTGGATGCTGCTTACACAGTCTGTCTGCCTGTCCTCAGTCCCACCCACATTCACACTGTTACTATCTGCACTGGCGACCACCCAATGCTCAGTGAAAACTATACATACAGATGGGTCTTCTCCCATCTTGGCAGGGGATGGCGCTGGCGTCGCCAGCCGCCATCCCCCGCCAGCGCCATGGCGATGGTGAGAAGGGGACGCGCGCGCACGAGCGGCGCGCGCGTCCCCTTCCGACGGCGCTTCCATCCGTTCCCCCGGGTCCCCGCTGGCTTGCCGGCGGTAACCCGGGGTCCCCGCCGCCTGCCCGCACCCCCCCCCTAACCCCCCTAACCCTGTCCGTCTCCCTGAGGCGGAGACAGACAGGGTTTCCGTCACTGGCGTGGCAGCTGGCGGGTCGCCAGCGCGTACGTTCTGGCGACCCGCCAGCAAGGATGGGACCTGCCCCATCTGTTTGAAACAGCCGTCTCATCTCCATCCACCTAGATGCCATGCCAATCCTACTAGAACTAGAACAGATGCATGAATTTGCATATAAGAAGCAATAGGTAGCCATAATACAGTCATGACACTTACCACTCCAAAGCCGCCCCGGCCTATCTCATGTCGGATGGTCAGCCTCTTGATAGAATCCGAGACATTGCCGGGGCAGGGTGCTGACTCGCTGCTTGTTCCTTGTGGGGTAAAATTACAGACAGTTTATATATTGTATAACAAAATGGTGTAATAAGGAGACAGTAAGACAGGGTTGTTGACTTTGTGTCTGCTCTCTCTGGGAAAGGGCAGCCAGCTCCAGGAGGTAGGGGCAGGGGCGAATTTAGGGGTCAGGCCGCCCCTAGGCACAAAATGTTTGGCCGCCCCCCCCCCCCCACACCATTTTAACATATGTAAGAAAACACAATAGAAACGCAATAGATAAACTGCATAATTAATAATAATAATATAATATTAATATAACCAATATTACCCTCTGCTGTCACTAACTAAGGCCTTTATTCAGATCTGATCGCAGTACAAATTTGTTTGGAAAATGGGCAAAACCATGTGCACTGCAGGTGGGGCAGATGTAACATGTGCAGAGAGAGTTAGATTTGTGTGTTATTTTGTTTCTGTGCAGGGTAAATACTGGCTGCATTATTTTAACACTGCAATTCAGATTTCAGTTTCAACACACCCCACCCAAATGTAACTCTCTCTGCACATGTTACATCTGCCCCACCTGCAGTGCACATGGTTTTGCCCATTTTCCAAACAAATTTGAACTGCAATCAGATCTGAATAAGGGCCATAGAGAGCTCTCTATGGACAAGGGGAAGAAAGTGACTCCGCTGCAGTCATATCCCTCCTTCCTTTGTCAGCCCAACTCCTCTCCTTACCTCCCTCACTCATCCTATGTTCCTCTCCCTCCCTCTGTCTGCAATACACTTCTCCTTTCCTCCCTCTCTCTCTCTCTCTATGGGGTATATTCAATGACTTTTGCATGCTGTGACAGCGAGCAGTGATGCCTGCTTGCTGTTACAGCGAGCAGGGTCAGTATTCAACTCACCCCCTGCACACGCCATTTTCACGTCGCTGCATTTTTGCAGCGAGGGGGAAACGACATGTGCGGCCACAAAAACAATGAGTCTAGCGGCTAAATGCATTAGCCACAAGCCTGACTCTTTGGGGGAATCCTCACTGGCATCTGACAGCGAGGGTTCCCGGTTGCTCGCCGGTCACATTGAATACAGGCCTATGTACCTCTCCCTGATAAATATATATATCTCTCCTTCCCTCACTCACCCCATGTAGCTCTCCCTCTCCTTGATAGCCATGTATCGCTCCATCCCTCCCTCTCTCATACTATGTACCTCTCCCTCTCTGACAGCCATATACCTATCCAACCCTCCCTCTATCCTTCTGTCTGACAACCATATATCTCTCCATCTCTGACCTGATATACCTATCCCTCTCTCTTTTTCTCTCTGACAGCCCTACACATCTATTTCCCTTACTATGTGACCCTATGTACCTCTTACTTATCAATACAGCACCTTTCACTAGACTGTACCTTACTTCCTGCAGAGGGATGAAGGACAGAAGGGTTTGGCAGCACAGGATGATGGAAGAGGTGCTGTGCAGGAGCTCCGTGCCCAGTACCTGTCACTCGTTTTCATGAGGTGGGGGGAGTGGGGGGTTGTGCGGAGCGGCAATGGATACTCAGTGTCCAGTACCCGGTACTTACATGCCGGGCTCCTCCAGTGGTGACTTGGGCGGCAGGCGCATGTATGCAGGCACTGGCCGGGTGGCTCTGTTTTTAGCTATAATATATATGCTGGGCTCCAACGCTCCTCTGTGGGGGAAAGGACAGTCCATGGCAGCGTTACAGGTGCACCAAACACTGGGGCTTGTGCGGTGCGCATCACAGGAGCTGCCTCCTCTCCTGCTGCTGGCCACTCCCCGCAGCTGACACTGAGGACTGAGCAGTGAGCACCCGCTGCCCCACCATCCTCCTTTCTCCCACAGAGGAGCGTTGGAGCCCAGCATATATATTATAGCTAAAAACAGAGCCACCCGGCCAGTACCTGCATACGTGCGCCTGCCGCCCAAGTCACCTCTGGAGGAGCTCGGCATGTAAGTACCGGGTACTGGACACCGAGCATCCATTGCCGCTCCGCACAACTCCCCCCCCCCCCCCGCCTCATGAAAACGAGTGACAGGCACTGGGCACGGAGCACCTGCTTCTGTCTCACACCTGCCTGAGTCCAAGTCAGCAGCACGTCGCACAGTAGCTTGCTTACGAGTCACATGGGAATTGTCCCTGACTGACCAGGCAGCAAGAGGCGTCTGCCAGCTGCCGGCCCTAATAGGAGCCACCCCTAGGCCCGTGCCTCACAGGCCTAGTGATAAATCCGGCCCTGGGTAGGGGGCGATGGTGGTGGAGGACCTGCAAATGGAGTGGAGCCAGGGGTGGGGCTATTTAAATAAGTGTACAAGTGGGCGTGGCCAATGCTATTGCATCATCGTGGCAACTGCTGTGTAATGCCGGTTTTACAGACATTACACAATGGGGAGGAGGGCCACAATGATGAAATTTGCATCATCTGGTCTCCATGGACCCTCCCATTGGACACTTTCACCATTCTAGGGGACGGGAGGTGATCCCGAATATCGGGGGCCTCCCGGTCATTCCAGGAGGATAGGCAACTATGCAGTAAGATGATGATTACTGAACTGGGATAATTGGGAACACTAAATACACGCCTATCTCTTTAAACTCTGTATTATCCTATGTATTGTTATGAAATTCCAGTTCCTACTAGGTATGTACATGTGCATTTGTCTAATGTCAGCTCCTCAGCCATCAATTCACTAGAACAGTGGTTCTCAACCTCGGTCCTCAAGGAACCCCAACAGTGCACGTTTTCCAGGGCTCCACTCAGAATCATAGATGGAATAATTAGCTCCACCTGTGATCTATTAAAATGTGACAGTGAATAATGAGTGCACCTGTACAACTGCCAGGAGACATGGAAACCCTGCACTGTTGGGGGTCCTTGAGGACCGATGTTGAGAACCACTGCACTAGGTTTGAAAAAACTCAGGAGCCCGAGGTGTGCTCCCCACCACCAGTGCTGTGCCTAAACACGTGCAAAGGAGGCCGTGCGACCGAATGGGTCCGTCTCCGAAGAGACAGGGCCCCGTTTTTCCCCTAACCCCTCTCAACCATAAGGCCGAAGAGGGGAAAATAGGGAACGGTGGGTCCTCTTCGCCGAAGCTCAGAGAGACCCTCATTCCTCAACCCCCGAAAGGGTTAGGACGGTGGGTCCTCCGCACCCCGTGGTTTGGAGAGACCCGCTGTGGACTTCCCTCCGCCTTGCGGCTCGGGGTCGTCCTCGGGGGGGCACGAAGCTCTCCCCAAAAGGCGAGAGCTTCGGCACGTTGGGGAAATGGAAGGCCCGAAAGGGTCGACCACACTGCCCAAAAAAACGTGACAAACTACAAAAAACAAGGAACGTGAAAAGTGACAAACGTGAGAGGGGAAGAGAAATAAATAATAAAGGACCCTAGCCAGAAGGCCAGGGTGGGGGTGTGAAAAATTGTCCTACCCCATCCAAAAGGACGAGGTAAGGACGTGAAGCGCATACCTAGAGGGAAAGTGCGCAGTGCTAGTGCCATACTAGTGCATGGTGATTTCGGGATCACCCGTGCATGTTCGGCACCCCCGAGTTTCCCCGGGGGCACAGTGCAGCCTCGGACTCCAAGCAGCCAGCCAGTCAGCGTCCGACCAAGTGTTTCTCCGTCTCAACAGCAGGCATTTTCCAGCCCCTGGCATGGGAATAGGTACTCCACTGGGCTTTTCGAAAGACTCCCTTAGGGGCTGCACCCCCCTCGGAAGAGCAATCTACTCAGTCCCAGTGTTTCTCCGCTCCCAGGGTTAAGATACTAAGCTGAGCTTTTCGCTGTGCCCAGGCTGTCGGCTTGGCCAACCTGGACCAATCTACTCGGTCTCAGCTTTTCTCCGCTCCCTGGGAATGGATACTAGACTGAGCCTTTCGCTGTCTCATCCTTCGGGGGCTACGAACCCCGTCAAGAGAGTCAAACTACTAGGCCCAGTGTTTCTCCCCCCCTCTTACCAGTGGATTTACGGAAACAACACCTCCTACCAAAGGCAGAGGTGAAGATACTCAGTGAGACTTTTCACCACTCCCAGGCAAAAAAGAGGGGTCCCACACCCTCCGCCCATAAGAGCAGCTACTCAGTCCAACCTTTCTCTATTCTCTGCCAGAGGCCAGTCCATACCCACTGATAAGAACAGATACTACACTTGATCTTAGCCAAAAGGCCGAGAAGCGATAATAATTAGCTCCACCTGTGATCTATTAAAATGTGACAGTGAATAATGAGTGCACCTGTACAACTGCCAGGAAACATGGAAATCCTGCACTGTTGAGGGTCCTTGAGGACCGAGGTTGAGAACCACTGCACTAGGACATCAGCAGAAGCCTCAGACCGCAATATACTGGTAGTAGCGATGCTGCTTATTGCCATGTTCTCATACCTCCCAACTGTCACAATTACAGCGGGACAGTCCCGATTTTCGGGTCCTGTCCCGATGTCCCACCCGCGGCAGGCATTGTCCCGCTGCGGGGGGATGGCAGTTGGGAGACCCCCCAATCTAATAGAATAGACGCTGTGCGCATGATTCTCGTATGAAAATGAGATTGCGGCTAATTAGCATAAGCTGCTCCCTCATTTGCATACGCCCGCCCCCTTTTCGGGCGAGTGTCCCTATTTCCCCGACACAGAAGTTGGGAGGTATGGACCACTCACTGTCACCAGTGTGGAAAACTCAGATTCCACCGCCTGGTAACTGCTGTCCTATCCTGCAGTGAGCAGCTGGGCACCTGTCGTTGCAGCAGCGCAATCATCTGAGTGCCAGGAAGCCTGCACGATCCCTATCCACTGGCTCCATGTCATGTAGTTCAACTGGAGCCAATCCAGGGCTCCGAACACTAAAGAACAGCTGGTAATGTGCAGAAGGTTGCCATTGGCTACAGCAGAGCCTTAAGTCCGGGTGACAGTTTAACTATTGAAACCCCTTCATTAACAGAGTAGTCACATGACATCACATGGTAAGCACCCGAGCTGTACATTCACTCTGTATTTCTACTAGGAGAGACTAATACCAGCTAAATCCCAACTTCACTCCATCTGCCCCCACCCGACTGTTTTCCCATTATCTACAGTAGGTGTCTCATCCGGTGCTTGTACACACAGAAATTGCATTCCTGTTCCTCATGATCTGATAATGTTCTATGTTTCCTAACCTCCCTGTGTATGTGGTCAGTGTCAGACTGGGGCATGAATGGACCACCGGGTGATTGCAGTGGTAGAAGCCCATGCTTAGGGCTGTGGCCTGTCTCCAGAGGGGGTGTGACTAGCCAACATTTAGGGGGTATGGATCATTAGGTCGACATGCATTTAGGTTGACATGAGTTGAGTTTGACATGACTTTAGTTCGACAGGGTCATTAGGTCGACATGGGTAAGGTCGACAGGGTCATTAGTTCAACATGGGTAAGGTCAATTTTTTTTTAACCAGAATGTTAACACAGTCAACATAAACACTAAAATGTAGCACAGCGTCCCCTCGCATGGCTCGTTGCACTCTGTATGCTTCGGGCCCAGTGCCTCACTGTGTTCGGCACACTATTTTATTCTCCCACCACACCCTAGTGCAGGGCTGGGCAACACCGGCCCTCCAGATGTTAATGAACTACACATCCCAGCATGCCTTGCATCAGTTTCAGCATGGCCACATAGCAATACGAATGCAAAGCATCCTGGGATGCGTAGTTCATTAACATCTGGAGGGCCGGTGTTGCCCAGCCCTGCCCTAGTGGATGGTAGGGCATGAAATACCGCCTGTCGGCATATGTCGGCTCAAAAAAGCAGTAAAAAACCCCATGTCGGCCTATTGACCCTGTCCACCTTACCCATGTCGACCTAATGACCCTGTCGACCTAACCCATGTTGACCTTAAGTCATGTTGACCTTCCTGCATGTCAACCTAAATGCATGTTGACCTAATGGTGTCAACCTAATGCTTGTCGACCATCATGCTGGAGACCAATGACCGTGTCCCCACTGAGGCTTGGCTAACCACTAGAGAGTGCATAGTCTGGGCCCATTTATACATATATTCCATGCATGATAATAAGTATGGTATCTGTGCACTGGTGTCTCCACCCATTCCCCTTCCTTACATATATAATGATCATTTACAGATTATTGCACTGTAGAATATGCACCATAGTCAGTGGCGTAACTAACATTTTTGCGCCCCCAACGCCGAAATTGACATCATGTGTCATGTGTAAGGGGCATTACTGTGTGGTATTATCAGGGGTGCCGAGAGAAAGGGGTAGGGGGTGCAAATTACCCAGACCAAATTCTGATGAGAGGGCCCAGTGGGGTCCCTGGGCCCCCTCCCCTTAAGTGACAGCAGCAGCTGCAGCTCTTCTCCTCTGCCCAGCTCACACTGCTTTGTGCTGGGTTGCAGTGGGCCATGGAGGTGCTTAAAATACAATATTTTCTCAGGATTATTTTCTAAGGGTATAATGTGAATAATGTGAGGAGTAATGTATATAAGGTAAAGTGGTACTACTGTATGGTTTAACGTGAATAAGGGACACCATCGCATGATATAATGTGAAGTTGCACTACTGTGTGGCCTAATTTCAATTGGGGGTACTATTGTGTGGCCAAGCCCCTCCCAGCAAGAACACACCCCTGTTTGGGCTACGTACCGAATGTGTGCACTGTTTCTATTTAAAATATTGCGAGTAGGAACACCAAAATGATGACTGCTATGATGAGGGTTGATGGTGCTGGGAAAGGGGAGCAGGGTCAGAGGCAGGACTAGTGGCGGTGCTAGGGGGCACCAGCCAAAATCTTGCCTAGGGCATCATTTATCCTAGGGCCGGCTCTGAATTTAGCACTGTGTAATACATACACATTATTGTGTAGATGTGTACTGCCTCCTGTGATAACTGGCTTATTCCATGCCTTCTACCACACTCTTCATGGAAAATTCCATACTTTTGTTCAATTAAATAAAATAGAACATTTTATGCACCTTTAAGTCTGCACGCGTTTACATTTGTACTTGTGCTATTTTTGCTATCTTCATGTATGTATGTAGTTTTCAGTCAACCTTATTAGTGGATCATCATCACATCGCTTATGCAGAAGTATAATAAGTCTATTATTGTTTACATTCTTATTCCTGTATCATTGTACATCTTATGCAACCCATGTAGTGCAGGAAAGGACGGCAACTCTCCCGCATTGTCCGTGGGGGGGGTCCGTGGGGGTTCCGTGGGTCAAATGACGCAATCGCGTCACTTAAACCACGCTCCCCGCAGTGCAATGCATAAAATACTGGCATTGCACGGGGGCGTGGCTAAAATGACGTGATCGCTCTAGCCACGCCCCTAAATGGGTCATCACAGCTGTGGCTCCGCCCTTTTTTCTCCCGGCTTTGGGCCCGCCCCCCTGCCATACTGAGCTGGCTGCTCTCTCCTGGAGAGAGCAGCCAGAAAGTCGGCAACCATGATGTAGTGGCTTCAAATATATTTCAAGCAAGTCTCCCGCATTGTAGTCAATTTCGGGGGTCTGCGGGGAGGGGGGGGGCTAAAATTAGGTAAATTACATCATTTTGCGCCTTTTTAGCCCCTCCCCCATCTATGAACCCGCAAATTAATGCGACTGCCGGTCGTGGGGGCGGGGCTTGGTGACGTTAGCATCGCCCTGCTCCCAAAACGAAGCCTCGTCCAGCCACCCTTTCACTCCTCCTGGGCTTCTCCCGGAGAGGAGTTTTAAAAAGTCGGCTAGTTTGGGCCTCACAACATACTACATATCTCTGCACAAGATGCGACCTAGACAAATCCCTTGCAATATACCTTTAAGAATTACCAGGCAATAAAACAACTTTAAAAGGAAGCAATATAATTAGTAAATTTCCATAAAAAATTGCTGAATCTAGGACAGGTGTCTTTAAATCAACAGCACTATTCATCATGAGTGTTACAGATAACTCAATGTCCCAGTACTGTAACTCCATAATTGTGCGACACACTCCTTAAACAAGATCTAAGATTTATTATTTGTCTTTCGTGTTTTGACTTTTCTGTAGATTTGGAGTCCTTTGTTGAATAAAACATATGTCTTTAGCTAGTGAGCAGTCTCTAGGTTAAGAATTAGTTTTATGGTCTAGTCAGTGGTGGAACTACCGAGGGGCAGCATAATGTGTAAGGGTATTACAGTGTGTCGCATATTGTGTAAGGGGCATTGCGGTGTATTGCATAATGCGTAGGGTATTACAGTTTGTTGCATATTGAGTAATGGGCATTGCAGTGTATTGCATAATGTGTAGGGTATTACAGTGTTTGGCATAGATTGTAATGGGCATTACAGTGGGCTGCATAATGTGTTTTTGGGCTTGTAGTGTCTCACATAATGTGTAAGGGTATTACGGTGTGTTGCATATTGTGTAAGGGGCATTACGATGTGTTGCATAAAGTGTAAGGGGCCTTGCGGTGTGTCACATAATGTGTACGGGGCTTTGCGGTGTGTCACATACAGTATTGTGTTAGGGTATTACGGTTTGTCGCATAATGTGTAAGGGGCCTTGTGGTTTGTCGCACATTGTGTAATGGGCATTGCCGGGGGGGGGGAGGAGGGGGCATTTTAAATTTTGCTATGGGGCCCACAAAGTTCTAGTTACGCCTCTGGGTCTAGCCTGATGCTGTCCTGGTATATATTTAGTGATAAATCATAGTCAATATAGAAATAAAATAGAGAAACTTCCTATTTAGTGCTTAGATTTCAATGTGGGTGAGTTATTTTTAAAGTGTCAGATTCGGAGGATGTAGTTATTGTTGTCCCGCTATTTCAATAAGAGTAACATTTATTTAGTGATATATCACCATCGATATAGAAATGAAATAGAGAAAGTTGCTATGTACAGTAGTTGTGCTTGGATTTTTAATAGATGTGAGCTGTGGTGGTTTTTACCTTTGGGCTGCAGGGCTGCAGCCCACCAGGTAACATCCGCTGCTGTTCTCTGCCTATGAAGCCAGATGCAGTGTGTGAGACTGCTCTGGCTTCAATGTGACTAGCAGGGACTTCCTATTGGAAGTCCGACCTGCCAGTCACTCAAGGCAGTCCCATTGGGAGGTGTTCCCTCCCTCCGGAATGCCTCTTTGTGCGCAAATGCAGGGCAGCCCCAAAAACGTGTTTTACGCATGTACAGTACCATGGACGACTGCGCATTCGCTGGACTCAGGAACCTGATCAAGCCTCTGGGGGCTGCTGCAAAGGCAGCCCATGGAGACTTGGGCCAGGGCATGCGCAGTACGTATGAAGTTGCTGTGCATGCACTGGCCCCGTGCAGGGGACCGTCAGCAGCATGGAGCACAGCGGTGGCAGCAGCCCCCTCCTCCGCAAGGGTAAGAGCCACCACTGCATATGTATAATGTATAAATTAACTGCACAGTCTGGGACCTGATTCCTAGAGCAGGGGGTGGGTCTTCAGGCAGTGGGGCCCACCGGGGGTTTCCCCTGTACCCCTGTGGGCATGTCCAACAGTGTATATGCTCATTTGTTACTGCTCTATATGTAGGCTTATGGATATTCCCTCTTCTGTGGCACTGCAGGGGGCAGCTGTGATCGGCGATCCCAAAAATATCACCCACCAGCCTGGGCTGTCTGCACTGCAGCAGCGCTACCTCCCCTGCTATCGCCCCCTCCTGGCCAGCCGTGAGCAAAGTATTTTTTTTATACAGAATAAATCATTTTTTTCCAGAAATGACCCATTTTTTTTATTCTCAAATTATGTAAATACAAGTTATATAATCTTTGTTCACTATAAGCAGCATATTTGTAATACAATTATACTGAATTGGGTGTAAATTGCTATAAGGAAGGAACCAAGAAATGCAGCATCAGGTGAACACTATAGCAGCTAATGGGCCAGATGTACTATGCATTGAGAAGTGATAACCTGGAGAAAGATTAACTAAAATCCAACCAGCTCCTGTCAGTCTGTATCATGGCAGTTAGGAGCTGATTGGCTGGTACATTATCACGCTCCACTTTATCAGTTTTCAAGGCTTAGTACATCTGATTTGTTACAAATGTTTTTAAAAACATGCAGCATTTTATCTCATTATGTAATACTGAAGAAAAATAATAAGCACAGGTAGTTCCTATAATACCCTAACATTCAAGAAATGTAGTAAAGAGCGTTCCCTATAATGCCTAAAGCAGGAGGTAATCCCAATAATGTCTATGTACCAAATATTGGTTCTCTAGTAACATTTTAAAGATACAACTTTGTCAGTATAACACTCATTAAATATATCAGGCCTCCAACTGACACTGCTGGGTTATTACAAATGCCCCGTACTAAGAAACACTTTGCCTAATAAGGTCACTTTCCCCTCTGTACCTGGTCTAGGCTGATCTCCATGATCAGCCTCTTTCGGTGCACTTGTCCTCCTTTTCTTCTCTCCAATGGTCAAATCCGGTGTGTGTCGTCTTTTTGGGGTGATCTTTATCCTCCTCTTCCCTTTGCCGACATCAGGACGCAGTCTCTTCTGTGTCGGCTCCGAGGTCTTCTCATTCTCACTCTCCCTGCTTCGCTTTCTTCCGTCCATCGTCTCTTTCCGCTGTGATGTCTTCTCCATCTTCTCACTGGACACCATCTTCATCAGAAACGTCAGTTGGAAGTGGCATGCGGCAGTTGGAAGTGGCATGCGGCAGTTTGAAACGTAAACAAGGTGTCATGTGATGTGGCCAGCTTGCTGCTCACCCATATACATTATACTGTATACTGTATACTGTATATTATCCATGAGGATACCTGTATGATGGCTGGTGAAATATATGGATAAATAGTCCAATATTTATTGGGCATATTATTGGAAGTGGGTCCAATGTTCTTATTACTTCTTTATTTATATCTATTTATAATGGCAATAAAGGAATATAGGTTACAATGTACATTTGTATATGAATTGCCAGCATGGTAACTGATCCTAAAAGCTGATACAACAATAAAAAATGAATAGGCAAAACCTGGAGTCACACAGTGACAAGCCACGGACTTAACAGGTGGGGACTAGTAAAATTATTATTTCAACATGGGCCAGAACAGGACACTAGTCTTTGCTGCGCTTGCCCCACCCCCTAAACCATGTGATGTCATCATGTCACCCATAGGGGGCAGGTCACTGACTAGAAGTAGAGCAGTGCTTGGAGCATCATACGAATGCTTTGGGCAGCCCCACTAGCTGCAGGCTGCTGCTGCAGGTGCTATTGGCATCAGCTAATCACACTGGTACAGACATAACTGACACATAGGCAGCTGTTACCAAGGAGCTTAGCACTACCCCTAGGCTAATACTGACCCCAATGCTAATGTCAACATTTAACAATGTCGACTCTTACATTCTGGTACTGATATCATGAATGTCTATTTACTGGTTATATACAGGAGCATCACCAGCTAGGCTGGGCCCCAGCAAACTAATGAGGGTGTGTGTGGCTATCGGTCCTTGACAAGGAGAGAGATGACAGGCTGCTGCTGCTGCTGCAGTTGTCTCTCTCTCTCCAGCTCAGCACACAGCAGCAGGATTTGAGCTGGGGAGAGAGGCTGTGCTGCGGAAGCCTATACTCTCTGCTTCCCACTGCCAGGCTCCCTGCAAAGTGGGCGGGCCCCGGGCCCCTCCAGCAGACCGGGGCATGGGTGGAATGTACCCCCCCCCCCCTCTCAACGGCCCTGGCTATATACTGTGTCACACACAAGGACAGTGACCACTGCAGTTTTGGGACCTTGACAGTCATAATGACTGAGCAGCACATTACATGATGTATTGCAGCAGTGTATGGCCATTAGGGATGCCAATCGCGGGGCACTTTTTCAATCCCAGGATTGGCATTCCTAAAAGAAAAACTCCCCTGTCCCGCTTAGTGGAGCTCGGCAGCAGGAGGCGGCTGGGGATGCAGCTTAAATCCCAGCGGTCGGGATCCCGGCGTTCAAAATCCCGACGCCGGAATCCCGAACGCCGAAATCCCGAACGCCGAAATCCCGACACTTTCTCCCCCCGTTCGTGTCTACGACACCCTCGGAGGGAGAATAAAGTAGTGTGCCGAGCGTAGCGATGCACTGGGCCTGCTGCGTGGCGAGCGCAGCGAGCACGCAAGGGGGGGGGGGGCGATCCACGTCCCCCCTTGTTGGGATTTCGGCGTTCCGGATTCCGGCGTCGGGATTTTGAACGCCGTGATCCCGACCGCCGGCTTTTCATGCCGAATTAGGCGGCTGTAACTGTCCTGTGTGAGAGGTTGGGGGTGCCGCGAGCAGTTTCCAGCACCGGAGGTGCATCGCTGAGGCCTGCGCAGCGTGACCCATAGGTCGCGCTACGCAGGCCGCAGCTCTGCACCTCCTGTGCTGAAACACGCTCACTGCCCGTGCCCTCCAGTGTCGCACCCGCTCGCACCCACGGGACCCGCTCACCGCCAGATGGTGAGTGACAGTGGCTGAAGTCTTGCGACTCTGCCGCACGCTGGGTCGGGAACAGCCGGGCACCGTCTGAGCGGGTGCTCAGACGCTGCCTGGTAACTTACTATGCAATCCCGAAATCCCGGGATTGAAATCCTGGACATATTGTGGCCAAGTCCCGGGATCCGGCCGATCCCGATCCTGGGATTGGCCACCCTAACTAGGGGGATACGGTCATTAGGTCTACACCAACAAGGTCGATAAGCATTGGGTCGACACCACTAGGTCGACATGGATTTAGGTCAACATGGGTCAATGTCGACATGTGTCTAGGTCGACATGGGTCTAGGTCGACAGGTCATTCGGTCGACTCAAGCATTAGGTCAACATATGCTAGGTCGACAGGCAAAAGGTCGACATGGGGTGTTTCACTGTTTTTTGAGCTGACATGTGCCAACAGGCGGTATTTCATGCCCTACCATGCACTAGGGTGTGGTGGGAGAATAAAATAGTGTGTCGAGCATATCGAGGCCCCGTGCCCGAAGCATTGCGAGTGAAGTGGTGCACTTCAAACTGTGTCCATGTTCACTGTGTCGACATTCGGGTCAAAAAACTGGGAAACACCCCATGTCGACCTTTTGACTGTCGACATTGCCCATGTCGACCTAATGCGTGTGTTGACCTAATGTCCTGTCGACCTAGACCCATGTCGACCTAGACCCATGTTGACATTGACCCATGTCGACCTTGCTGCCTGTCGACCTAGTGGTGTTGACCCACTGCTTGCCGACCTAGTTGGTGTAGACCTAACAACCCACACCCCCTCTAGGGCATGGAGGGAGAATGAAATAGTGTGCCGAGCACAGCGAGACACCGTTCCCGAAGTGCGAGGGGACACGTTGCTACGTTTCACTGTCTATGTAATCAGATCTGAATCAGGCCCAATATAATGTGCATTGTTTGGTAGTTTGGTTGGTAATGATATATGAGATATAAATGTAGGTAATGACAGCCTCAGTTTGAGCAGCATGTAGGGCTGAACAAAAGACGCGGTGAATAATGCATGTCGACCTAATGGTGTCCACCTAATGCATGTCGACCATCCTGCTGTAGACCTATTGACCGTATCCCTCTCCGGGAGGGGGTTTGATAAATAAGCAAAAGCTGAAGTGAATTTTCTCCAGGATTTAGAGCTTTTTTCCTGGGTTAAATAGCTCCAAAGTGGTGATAGAGAAAGGTTGTTTTCCGGCGGAACGGCCACTCGGTACTAGGGATGCCAATCCCGGGGCACTTTTTCAATCCTGGGAATTGGGATTGAAAAATGCTCAATCCTGGGATTCCCGGGATTGGCTTCCCTAAAAGAAAAACTCCCCTGTCCCCCTTACTTAGTGGAGCTCGGCAGCAGGAGGCAGCTGTAACATTCCTGTGTGAGAGGTTGGGGGTGCCGCAAGCGGTTTCCAGCACCGGAGGTGCAGCGCTGAGGCACCCATCCCCTCCAGTGTCGCACCCGCTCGCACCCGCGGGACCTGCTCACCGCCAAACGGTGTGTGACAGTGGCCTAAGCCGCTCATCTTCCGGCCGCACGCCGGGTCGGGAACAGCCGGGCATTGTCTGAGTAGGTGCTCAGATGCTGCCTGGCAATTTACTATGCAATCCCAAAATCCTGGGATTGGATAGTCCAATCCCGGGATTAAAATCCCGGACATTTAGTGGCCAGATCCCGATCCCAGGATTGGCCACCCTACTCGGTACTCAGGAAACTGTGATCTTTGCAGGTTACCAAATCACCCAGAATCAGGCCCTTTGTGTATTGAAGACCCTGGGCAGCAGCTTAAACTGCGCAAATTGGTTCTACACATTTACAATGTCACAGATTAAGAAATAAATTAAACTTTTAACAGAAACTAGGCCCCTATTCAGATCTGATCGCAGTACAAATTGTTCTCAAAATGGGCAAAACCCATGTGCACTGCAGGTGGGGCAGATGTAACATGTGCAGAGAGAGTTAGATTTGTGTGAGTTATTTTGTTTCTGTGCAGGGTAAATACTGGCTGCATTATTTTTACACTGCAATTTAGATTTCAGTTTCAACACACTCCACCCAAATTTAACTCTCTCTGCACAAGTTACATCTGCCCCACCTGCAGTGCACTTGTATTTGTCCATTTTGAGAACAAATTTGTACTGCGATCAGATCTGAATAAGGGCCCTAGTGTGAGGAAACTGCGTTTATTCGCATCGGAATCCTTTTTGTACAGATGCAGATGTACAAATGTCTGCTTACACTAATAATACCGTTTGGACACCTCCAGTAGCTTTTTTTTTTTTTTTTTCTTGTAACTGGTTCAATTTTATTATCATCTTCCTTTTTTTAATTTGCAAATTACATTATCCTGTGGTTAAGCCCCAGGAGACCCGTAATATTCTCAGCACCATTACAGATTTAAAACTACTATTATTGAAGTCCTCATTGCAGTCCTGATTGTAAAGTACTGTATATGAAGCCGAATTCAGCATGGATTGCTTTTTTTTTTTTCAAACAAATTTTATTAATGAGATGCCAAGGATACATGTATGAAAAACATAAAAAGAATGTAAGATATAAAGACATTATAACGGTCCAAATGAGTACAATCAATACAATATTGAAGGATCTATGTAAAGGTTCGACAACCTGGACCAAATATAGAGGCATCTCTTTTTGTTTTTAAGGGTGATATTATATAATACTTATAAACAGATATAAATAATACAAGATATATATACATACATACATACATACATGCATGCATACATACATAAATTACATATATATACACATATACACGCACACATACATACATACATAGATACATACATCTACTTCTATATATACATATCCATGCATACATACACATATAAAATTACATAAAAATACTGTTATAAGTTACAGAAACCATAATGAGAAAGAATTTTAGAAAGTTAATAGGAAAGAAAAGGTGGGTGAAAGAAAGAGAGAAGGAAAACCAGAAGAAGAAAAGAGGGAGGGGGGGGGGGGGGGGGGGGGGGGGGGCGGAAAGAAGGGGTTCCTACCCGACTGGTTTTTCTAGTGGAAGGCTGGGGGTATATTGAAATACGAGGTCCAGGGTTCCCGGATCTTGATAAATTTTGCGGAAGAACATTTTAAGATACTAGTTATGTACTCCATTGAATGAATATGCCAGATCTTAGCAGTTATTTCATCCAGAGACGGTACAGAGACACCTCCAGTAGCTTTATTTGTACATATAGGATACACATTTTAAATGAAAATCTGCCCCACTCAGAAGTGTTCTGGGATCTGGCGCACCAGGAGAGGCTGCTTAGTGCGACTGGAGCAACACTGTATGTAGGCACACTGTACTTTCAGAATCCTTAATAATTGAACACTGTAATTATTATAGAACACATACTATATTGTAGTTGTAGGAAAATAAAGCAGTAGTCAACAAGGCAAAAATAGTATTTATTTTTATCATTTATTTTTATAGTGCCACTAGTTTTACACAAAAGCACTATATAGAGCAGGGGTGGCCAACTCCAGTCCTCGAGAGCTACCAACAGTTCACATTTTCTGGATCACCTAGCTTTGGCACATGTGCATTCATTACTCACTGACACATTATAAGTGATCCACAGGTGGAGATAATTTCTTCACTTGTGATTCAGTGAGGAGACCTGGAAAACGCGCACTGTTGGTAGCTCTCGAGGACTGGAGTTGGCTACCCCTGATATAGAGAATAATGTCAATTATTTTAATCCCTGCCCCATTGGAGCAGTAATGCTAACCACTACACCACCCACGCTGATGCAGATGTCTTATTTAGACATTGTTGCAGAGACAATGTGTGTGGACTTGTTAGTGTGTACACATTTGTTACTTTGTACACATTTGTACACACATTATTATTATTATAATTTTATTTATAAGGCGCCACAAGTGTTTCGCAGCGCCGTACAAAGGAACAATACAGGGAGACAAAACTTGGCATAACATTGAATAAATAACAAAAATACAGTACAAATAAAGAGCACCACAGTTCAATACAGATTACAGCTTAAATGTAAGTAGTGAGGACCCAATCAAAATACAACTAGAGGCTTGAGGCCAATGATGGAGATGAGTATGAAGATGGTCACTGAGTGTTGGAGTAAAGGAGAGCTGTGAGTGAAATGTGAAGAGAAGTGGGCTTTGACAACAGGAGGGAAGAGGGCCCTACTCGGAGGAGCTTACAATCTAGTAGGAAGGGGAGACTACAGGGCCGGCGCTACCCACTCAGCAGCTCCTGCAAAGCAGGGAGGCGCCATGCTGAAAAGGCGCTGTCTCCCTCCCTGCTCTGCTAAAGCTGCCTCAGCCCTCACTGTCACTGCCTCCTGCACGCCGCCCGCAGTGCCTGTCTGACAGCGGACGGCAGTATGGAGAGGCTGAGCAGCTCCCTGCACCGCGCACACACTGTCCTCCTCCTGAGAACTGCCCCCTCTTCCTCACGGACACTTGCGCTGAGGCATGTAGCACTGTCTGTGAATGCCTGGATGACATGTCTTGTCCAGATCCTCCCCCTACCCATTGCTCCCTGTGCCTGTCAGCTTTCAATCCATCGACGGACAGGCAGCAGCACCGCCTCACCTTCCTTCCCTCTTCTCAGTGTGCTGTGCCAGTGCCACTGCCAGTCCTCAACACTCCGCCCTCTCTATCTCCTCCCCTCTTTTCCCATCTCCTCCTTCTCTCCCCTCCTTTCCCTCTCAGTCACGAGAGGGGTGTAATGTGCTGCACATACTTTTTGTACTGCTTTAGGATCGCATCCCATCGCACACACACATGCCGTGCGATGCGATCTAGCCCATAACGTGATTCTCGCAGTGTGTATGGGAACCTTTAGTGCCTGCAACATTTTGCGGACGCAGCATTGAGATGGTGTATGCATACATGTACATGCACCCGAGATCCTCAATAGGATTGGATGTTGCATATATTCCCACAATCGGGCTGCAGCTTGTTGCAATGGCAATGTGAAAGGGTGCAAAATGTATGGTTTGCAGGAGGGCGCCAGACACCTTAGCCCCGGCCCTGGGGAGACAGACAGATTACAAGAGGTGCAAGCGAGGGGGTGGTGGTTAGATAGCAGGATGTAAACAGGCAAGGGGTCGAAGAACCAGCTGGTTTATGCAGTGGAAGGGTATGCTTTGATAAATAGGTGAGTTTTCAGTGCCCGTTTGAAGCTTTGCAAGGTCGGGGAGAGTCTAATGGAGCGAGGGAGTGCTGTGCGTTCCACTGAAGGGGTGCAGCACGGGCAAAGTCCTGTACTCTAGCATGGGAAGCAGTCATCAGGGTGGAGGAGAGACGACATGTACCTGCTCTGATCTTGTGGTCTCCTCAATGGCATTTCCCAAGAGAAGAGATAATCGGTTTCTTTCTTGACATTTAATGTAGAATTTTTGAAGCACAATTTGAAGTGTTTATGACATTAGCCAGTTACCTGATCATCGTATATGTATCTGTTATACAGTACAATCATTTAAAATAAAGTAGAATCTTGTCAAGTAGCCAATATATTTATTACTACTATTCTTTGGTTTATGTTTGGGAAACAATCCTTTTTCTCCACTATTGGCAATTGTTAGAATTTGAGCTTCACTAGGTCACTTATAGAGGATTCGTTATCCACCACATTGGTTAGCTGCCATCTTGTGGTAATTATACATTTGTCAATTTGAACAGAACAAAATGTTCAGAGGGATTTTTAAGGGCCTGTACCAGATCAAATTTAAATTGCAGTAAAAAATAAAGCTCCCCACCATGTCTGGGCTACATGCAAAAGCAGCCAGTATTTACCCTGCATGTAAAAAATATATATATATTTGCAACCATTGTAGATGTCCATCTAGAGAGGAAGAGGCCTGTGTGCAGAATTTCTGGGCTTCCCTCCTCTCTATATATATATATATATATATCGCTCAGTGTCCCGTTTGCATCTCTGGTTGCTGATGAAAAAGAAACTGCCGGGGGAGCCTGGCAGTGGAAATCAGCTGGTCGCAGGAGCATGTTCCTGCGACCAGCGATCACTACGGGGGAGAAAATGGGAGCATGAACCCGGCGATATATCGCCGGTGCACTCTCCCATCGCGGGCAATATGGTAGCTCATATTACACAATCGCCCCCGTGTGAACACAGCCTTACCGGCAAAGCTGTATACTCTGGGCACTATGGTCACTAGAGGACCCCAATGCTGTCCCAGAGTCTACTGCGCTTGCAGGTCCCTGGAAAATGGTCCAGCGGCCATTTTCCCAGTGACATTCCTACGGCACATGCACGAAATGCAGGGAAAATGTTCGCCGTATAATTTTCCTGGTGAACTTTGCAGTACTGCTGCCAATGCAGGACTCCAGAGGGTAAGTATTGAAAAAGATAGGTGCAGGGTGTGCACCCATAGTAAATACGCCAGTGAACACTTGTATTGCAACATGGTGAACATGGTTTATCCAGGAGCACTGTTAAACTGAGTACACACTGGCTGATATATATATCAATGATATGCACGATACCGATAAAGCTATATCACGAACATCTATAATTGTGTATGCTCAGTATTATTAACGGCCCCCCTATCGCCTGTACATGCAGCTCAATTTGTCAGTATCACCAGGGACTGCATGTACGGAGCGGAGGTCCCGGTGACATAAATGCAATTCTCCTGCGGTACTGCCGATACAGCTAGCAATATCTTCGGTGCCAGTAATTGTCCAGTGTGTACCCAGCTACACTCTTAAAAAAAAAAAAACTGTTAAAACTTTAATAAAATGTCATATAATTCATTCCCGCTGTATAGTGTATAAATGATTAGTTCTAACATTTCTTTTTTAATAAACTTTTACTTGAAGCTTCACTTGTGCAATAAATCACACGATACAGCAAGATAATAATAATAAAAGGCAATGTTAACACATATCAGAAACAACAATGACAATGACATTAACATAGTAAGAAATAGTACAACAATAACAAAGTAAAAACAAAGTAGAGCGCCTGCTCAAGAAATAATCATAAAGCATTCAGATCAAAGAAATAAATTAAACTGTAAAAGAAAAAAAGAAAAGGAAAATAAATTAGAGAAAATTCCAGGCCAATAGTAAAATGGAGAAGTAAAGGACAATCACTCATTTTTTTTTTTAAATTAAGTAATTTTTATTGAGATTTTTGAGAAACAAGACGAAAATCAAAACAAAACTCCCATAACAAGTAGCAGGAGTATCAGACACATATTGTAAATATCACAATTGACACAATCGTAGGCAACTAGGATAGCATGGTAGAGAACAAAATATTATATCAGGAAGTGGTCGTGAATTGAGTCACCCAACCCACCCCCAATGTTAAGAGAATAGCCATAGAGATGTCAGAATTATAGATCAACATTGCAATAGCTATTAAATATATATCGCCAAATCCTGTCAGATCAACCGGATTAAAAAAAATATAGAAATAGAGTTAAATAAAATAAAACTTCCCAACACAAACCTCCCAAAAAAAACCTCCCTGTATGGCCTAACCCAACCCTAGGCATACTTGGATCCCAATAAACTGTAACCTTCCCCAACCTATATTAAACGACATTGGCCCTTATTCTGATCGGTGCGGCCGGAGCCGCATATGCGGCTCTGACCGCACCAGGCGAATCCCCGCCTTCCATACGGATCGCCACGGCCGTCCGTACGCGGACATGTGGCGATCCGCATGAATGTGTACGGGGATACGCCTCCTCCATGGTGGGAGCAGCCCCTGCATTCGATGGTCGCCGAACATCGAATGCAGGGCCGCACGCTCCACCAGGTCCCGCAACACAAGACCACACGGACACTTGTCCGTGTGAAATCTTGTATGGGGGCGGGCAGCTGACATCCGGCGATGTCAGATGCCTGCCCTGTACCCACGCGTCACAGCCTCATTACCATGCATACGCCCCGCGTTTGCATGGGAACGCCCATGAAACGCGGGGCGTATGCATATGTAAATGAGGCTTAGTAGCCCCTCACGCCCCTATCCACCCCCTTTGCGGCGGTCAAAAAACTTGTGCGGCGTTTTCGCCTGCACATGCGCAGAGTGCCCTCTGCACATGCGCAGACCGAAAACATCGGCGGAACGGCCGCAAGCGGCCGTTACCGCTTCAATCAGAATAACCTCCATTAACTCAAGAGGGATTAGATTAGTGGCCATCAGCTAAATATTAACTAATATAGCCCAAGTAGCTAATCTAGCCCTCTATTCCCTATCTACCCCCCCCCCCTTCCCCATAAAGGATAAGAGAAACGGATGGCTGACAGGGGCAATACAAGACAGGAGCAAATTATTTTAAGACCCAAGGGCATAATATTCAACCACTGCTCCCCCGGTGCCAATGGTGAGAAAGGAGTAAACATAAGATAAAAAAATACGTTTGCCACACAACCCCAATATTTTGTCTGCAGGATGTGTAAAAATACATTTACATAGCATTAAGGTTTACTCAAGGATGGGACTGTCAATGCCTAATTTTTCCCAGCATATAATTTCCATAATTATAATTATAACCATGCCCATAACATTAATATAGTCGGGGATACATAATCATTTTATCCCATAAGCCAGGAAATATTGCATATCAAGTTACACATTCCAGCACACGTCATGTTTAGTCTCTAAATGTGTAGAATTATATTGGCTGTCAGATGACAGTTATTAGAATTTCATATCATATTGCACTCACATGTTATAACAAATTATAAGCTCACACTAGATTAAGGTACAGTAACAAAGGGGCGTGTCTATAGGCTATTGATAGAGTGTGATGAATGGTCTCTGGAAAGACAAAGGGATTCACCTGAGCCAGTCACAGGATACCGTAAACAAATGTGAATGAATGGATTCTCCCCTCCCCCGAGAGTTCTCTTGAAAAGCAAGGGAAAATCCACTAGTTCAGTGTGTGTGTTTTTAGCAGCAGACGGAAGGAGTTATGGGACTGAATTCGCCAGGACATGATTGAGGAATAAGTATCAAATGTTTATTTACTGTGTATCAGGCATGGCTCGGAATATTGATAAGGGATAGAGCTTATTCATGAGAGTATGGTTCAGGTATGGAGTGTTGAAGGTCTGAGAAGGTCAAATGATTGGAAGGTATGTGAAACGTGACTGTAAGAGATAAAGTGATGACTGGAATCTGAGATATATATATAGGTATTTGTAGCTGTTATGATTTGTGAGCAAGGATATGCTTAAATTGGTAGAGATAGCTGTGTACGTTTACATGTGGACAAAGTGTAGGCCTATCGGCTGTGTGCCATGTGCTCAGCCATGTGATATCATCATGGGTTGTATTGTGTTTCACAATAGCTACATATAGCAGCGGTTGGTAGATTATGGATAAACATATAGATTGGTATTTGAAAGGATAAGCTGTAGTGATTAAACTGATTTGAACATGGTGGATGCTATTACTATGTAAGCAGAATGAGGCCTAGAATCAATAGTAGACATGTGCTCAGGCCCCGGCCTGCAGTGTGTCCTTTGTGTAGGTAAACGGTTAACATTGGTGTTTGGACTGGCCCTTGTGTGTCCTAGTGTGGTTGTAAAGGAGTTTTGTAGTATATTGTATGGACTCTTTGTATGAAAGTGAGTGTGTTTGCTCAAAGGGACGCATGTATTTGAACGCATGTGTAAGGCTATGCGTGAGCGTGTATGGACTCTTTGTATTGAAGAGTGTGAATGCTTTGTGTAATATCCAGTGAGAATATCTAGATAAAATAGCAGATAAAACCAACTTATATGTAACAAGTGTTGTTAGCATGTGATGCTCGGATGGTGTGTGTGTAATGGCATGTGATGTGATTATGATATAGCTAGGCCTTGAAGTGTATAGTGCCATTTAACTGTTCTGTACAGAAGTACATTGTAGCTTAATGATATTTAAATTGTGTATGCTACAGGTTTAGTGTGTTTGATGAATGTGCAAGTTATATTCAGGATTGTGAGTATCGCATGATGCAAGTTAGTGGTAATTTGGAGTAAATGTTGTGGATAGAAATTATGAAAGTACAGTCAGTTTATGTTTGATTGCCATGATTGTTAAGGTTCCTTTGTGTGCCATGTGGAGGAATCTAAGATGGCGGAATGCCAAGCGGCATCTTGAGGCCCAGTGTTTTGTGTTACCTTTGTGGTGCATAAGGCTTGGGCTAAGATGGCCGACAATTAATTATTATAAAATGGCTGCTGCCTCATAGCCACGCCCCCCCACAGCACTGTATTCACATTCATATATATATATATATATATATATCACTGAGGTTAGCTTTATTTAAGGATGCTGGAGTAATAATCGTTATTAAGTATAATACCTGTATTGTTATATTTATTATCCATGATACAGTTTCATCTGGTTACACTTATAAATAATATTCATTGATTGTAAATCTGGACATTCACTTATTGATTGCGTGCGACATGAATAAATTAGATAGACTTTGCATATATAAATAAATGGACTTCCATAGATGCGTGCTCGTCATGGGATATTATATACTTAAAGATATGCAATATTATGCAGATTTGAGCCAATCAGCAAGGGAGGGATCACATATAAAATAGAAATAATTATTTTAAATTTTTCGGTTTTGTTTTGGGTTTTTTCTAATGCTGATAGTCCGGGCTTGCATATGCATAATCTGTAAAATACTAATTTGAACTTTGGGACAAATGGAAAAACATTTATTTATATTTAAATACCAAGATGCGATACTATAAGTATATATGTTATAATAATTTGTTTTCTCTCATGGTATCTCCTTTTGATGTTTATCTTTTAAATAATAGTCAGATATGATTAACAAGGGCTGAGTCAGGTTGAATTGTTTTTTTTAAATTTGAATTGTTTTATAAGCAGTGCAAATTTTAAATAAATGCACATCTTTTATAATTGCCGCAGAAGCAGATTATAAAGGAATAATGTATAGCCATAAATTGCAGGTATTTTACTGCAGACCATCTCAACCTGAGAAAGCCATTGTATAGTTGTATGTTGCAAAGAACTCTGGGTAAAAATGCTATTTCTACTAAATAAATTTATTTTATTTTAGTATACCTTTCAACATATGGTAATGAGAATAGTAGGCAAGGTGGAAAGCATTGCCAGTGTTAAAGTGTACAGTGCTAAGAGTGTTTAATGGTAAACTTTCATTCCCATAATTGATAGGATTGAGTCATAAGTATTTTAATTTTAGAAAGATAAAAGTAGAGAGAGATAAAATACCAGTCAATAGAAAAATCAGGTAAAAGTACAGTTAAGCTAACAAATTCCAAGCAGTATGAAATTTGAATGTTACTCTAAAGTATTAAATTTGAAACTGAAACTAATTGTTACCAAATATGATATATAACATTTTTCTTTTTCTATTCCAGGCTAAAAGACAGATTTCCCCTAAGCATATAACACAGCAAAGAAAGATTCCTTAACTTTAAAAGGGCCAGCCAGAGGGTATTTAGATGTAAATTAAGGTGTTGAGACAATAGACTTACAACCATAGCCAAAAAGTAGAATTTGAATATGAATGGCTCATTTATACTCTCCCAGCAGAGACTGTAGTTTCAATAGTTCACAATAGAAACAAAGTTTTTTTTTTCTGTTGTGATCTGTTACCCCAAATGCATAGGTGGATGAAAACTGGTAAGAGGTATTGTACTGTGTGGAGTTTGTACGTACCTGTTAAGAGTCAAATTGCATTTGTTTTCCCCTGTGAATGTGAGATATCTACAGTATTGTAAGAGGTGTTAAATTCATAGTGCCATATCATTGCTAACCACAAATGTTATAGAAAGAGTGTGCTGTTTGGATTTCTTGAATAGTTCAGTTAAGTAGAAGTGCAAATATGTTTGCGAAGTATGCAAAAGAAGGCGGGACTCGGACACATGGGTGTCAACGTCTGCCGCTCAGTGAGACACTGTTTGCGTGATGGACACATGTGCTGGCGCGTGTGATTGCCTAGGTACGCTGTACAGGTAAATGCCCAATGATGGGTAGTGATAATTAATTGTGTGATAATTACAATTAAGATAAATTGAGTAAGACTCCTGTTGAGTGACAAACAGGATTCTTTTATTATTATTGATCAAAATTCAAGAAATTCAAATAGTATTGATTAAATTCCCATTGATAGTCAAGGGAACACTCGTGTGACATCCAGTAGAAGAGCTGCCAACCATGGGATGTTTCTGTACAGAAATATAGATAGTAAAGTTAAGTGAATGGTACCCAGATGTGGAAATTCCTGGGTGGTGAAAGGATTGCCCTTAGCGCTAAGGATTGTGTGTTGAAATAGGACACACGGGGATACGCGACGACATACGAGTCGACGTACCCATTTTTACTGCCCCTTCCGTAGACCTACCTATTTTGGTCTACCGGAAGGGTATAGGAGCGAAAATTGGAACTTCGAATTCCGCTGAGCTCCTCCGGTTTTTGGGGGTACAGGAAAACAAGTTTGTTGTGCCCTGGAAAAATTGGCCGCGCCTTGCAAGTTGACTAGGAGTTCGCTGCTAGTTGAAAAACTTGGTGATTGAGTATCGTGCCTCGTAGCCTTCGCACCCGCTTGATTGTGGGACTGTTCTAGGACGCTGAGAAGTGAGTGTTTGGGGAGCTCTCAGACAAGTAATGCCCCACCGGTATCTACTAGCTGTGAACGTTTATTCCTGTAATTATGGGTAATAACGGGTCACGCAGTGATAACGTGATACGTAGGGATAGAGATGTCAGGTAGACATACAGGTGAGTAATGCAGTAACTCACCACAAGATATAGATAGTAGGATTTCCAGGTACTGGCAGCTTCGAACCGGATGAATTACACAATAAGAATTGAAAATATGTCTGCTCTCATCAACGCGAGGTAAGAAGAGGCATAGTGTTTGTTTAAAACTGTGGTATAGGAAAATGGCAATAGGGAAAAGTGATGGTACAAGTGCAATTAGACTGTTAATGCAGAATAGCATACCCCCCCATTCGTATATAATGGGACCAGTTATTCTAAAGTGTCTGATGTAATTGTGAAACTGACTAACCTATACCCTGTGTCAACTCCTTGTTAAGGATTAGTAAGTGTTAACGTAATATTCCAGACCGCTGTCATCTCCGAGACGAGATAAGTCGAATGTAAGGCGGAGTCAAACAGCCAGAGAGGATGCTGTTTTTCCCAAGTGGTAAGAGACGGTACGGTCGATGCCAAATTGACACAGCTGGAGAAGTAGGTATACTGGTTTCACACTGACTCAGGTAATAAGTATTAAGGTAACAAGATAAATTGAGAATGCCAAATTGTATTTGAAGTTAATTACATCCCCAGGTTAATAACTGCTGTAGGTATAGAGAAGCAGAGATGTCGCACAAATGAAGAACGGTAACTAGCAAGACTCCTAAACTTTCTTTCTCCCCTTTTAGCAAGTAGATTAAAGATTTAAGAGTAGAACACAATATTACAGCGAACACATGAAGGTTTAGACTATGGTAAGACATACAGGTATAGAACACAAGGAAAGGTAGAGAACAAGATAACATGTTCTATTCAAAGGAGTACTGCATACGATCCGCCCTTGGTACCAGGGATGACGTATTGGGAAATTTGTTTTTGAAACATGCTTGTTCATTACATGACATATAGTTCCCATGACACATATGTATGTGAACACATAGATACCGGGAAGTGGTTAAAAGTTAATAGCCACCTAGTGGTGACTTGTATGTGATGTAATTGTCAGTCCAGGTTCTTAGGAATCAAGTAAGGAGAAATGGAAGATAGTCTATACGTACTCTCTTTTGTTTGTTTGATTGTCATTGTTTGTTTTGATGGTTCGCAGAATCAGACATATGTCGTGTAAGGTGTCTAAAGATTTGTTTTTCTGTTTGTTGTTTAGTTAAGCCGGAAAGAGCTGTGATTGGACCCGGTCAAATGTGACGCATTGGATTTGGAAACCCCTATGGCTCCTAATTGGAGAGCGTATGGACCTAACATTGAAAAAGTTTCATCCCCTAGACAACGAAATATATTACAGTGTTTTTAAATGAGATTTAAAAATCTCAAGATATTGATAGTGTTAGGTCCAGATCTCAAGTAACTGATAGTCCCTAGTGATTGGACAGAGAAGAGGAAAATGAGAAATTGAATATTGGAACGGAAGCTGAACATCTCAGATTTCCTCTAGTCACATTTTTCCGAAGAAGAACGCAGATTATTTGGCTCAGACAACTGTATTTGTAATATATGGAGTGGTATAGAGGTTAAATTGAAAGAAGTTTGGTAGTACAGGGTAGAAATATCCTTAAATAAATTAGAGCGCCACCTAGTGTCAAAAGACAGTAAGGCGAGGGTTAAACTATAGCACTCTAGAGTGTAGAAGCTTCGCAGATGTGGGAGGCGGGATACCTTTTAACGCTTGGGAAGTTCTTTCTGTTTATGTCTCTGCAGGGAAACAAGTCGACGACAGAACTATCGGAAGTCTACAAGTGGATCGGATGGAATACAAGAAGCCAAGAATGGTAGGGAAAATAGGTGAAAATGCAAAAATATTGATACTTCTTTTTCCTACAGATGCAATGGAGAAGGAGAGACGAGCCCAGCCGTAGACAGATGATGGTCCTCGAGATGACGACTTGGATACCGACAGATGACTGGACAGGAACCCAGCTAGAAAGCCCCAAGAGCCGACGAAATACACAAGCCAACCAAGAGAATGATGACCCCTAGACGACCCCACGTCGTGATGAGCAGAAGACCCACTAGAGACTTTTTAGCCCTTAGTTTTAATGTCAAGAGGCACTAGGAATGACCCAAAAGTGCGTTAGACGGTTTTTATCCTGGGAGGTCTAGCCAGGTTTTTAGTCCACTAACTGCACTAGGAGAAATGACTGTTCTCCACTCTTTCAGGAGACCTTTATAATACTCTGTTAGAATTGTTTTTTTGTTATGTTGTTCATCCATGTTTTCCCAGCATCCTTTGTAGGACATATGAAAGTGTTCACCCCTGTACATCCTGCGGTAGGTAACACAACACCTATGCAGGAACACTACACCCACCTAAACAGCTACACATACACTCCCCAAATGTATCATTCAGTCGTGTGTGTCTGGGCTGTGGCCCTACAACTATTGTGAGGTCATGGTCTGGACATGCCGGCGTTAAGTAAATGCACTCCCCCATTTATTATTAATCTAGGATTAAGCCATTGCGCAAAAATGATACATCCCCTTCTTTCTACATATACACATAAGTTCCACCCTTTAAAAAAAATCTTTTTTTTATCAATGAAAAATATTTTTATGAAAAATATTGAAATTTTATGAATTATGAAAATTAATGCGGAAATTATGCATTATTAATTTTAATGTGACAGTTTTATATACTGTCAAAGGGACGACTGTCAATGCCTAATTTTTCCCAGCATATAATTTCCATAATTATAATTATAACCATGCCCATAACATTAATATAGTCGGGGATACATAATCATTTTATCCCATAAGCCAGGAAATATTGCATATCAAGTTACACATTCCAGCACACGTCATGTTTAGTCTCTAAATGTATAGAATTATATTGGCTGTCAGATGACAGTTATTAGAATTTCATATCATATTGCACTCACATGTTATAACAAATTATAAGCTCACACTAGATTAAGGTACAGTAACAAAGGGGCGTGTCTATAGGCTATTGATAGAGTGTGATGAATGGTCTCTGGAAAGACAAAGGGATTCACCTGAGCCAGTCACAGGATACCGTAAACAAATGTGAATGAATGGATTCTCCCCTCCCCCGAGAGTTCTCTTGAAAAGCAAGGGAAAATCAACTAGTTCAGTGTGTGTGTTTTTAGCAGCAGATGGAAGGAGTTATGGGACTGAATTCGCCAGGACATGATTGAGGAATAAGTATCAAATGTTTATTTACTGTGTATCAGGCATGGCTCGGAATATTGATAAGGGATAGAGCTTATTCATGAGAGTATGGTTCAGGTATGGAGTGTTGAAGGTCTGAGAAGGTCAAATGATTGGAAGGTATGTGAAACGTGACTGTAAGAGATAAAGTGATGACTGGAATCTGAGATATATATATAGGTATTTGTAGCTGTTATGATTTGTGAGCAAGGATATGCTTAAATTGGTAGAGATAGCTGTGTACGTTTACATGTGGACAAAGTGTAGGCCTATCGGCTGTGTGCCATGTGCTCAGCCATGTGATATCATCATGGGTTGTATTGTGTTTCACAATAGCTACATATAGCAGCGGTTGGTAGATTATGGATAAACATATAGATTGGTATTTGAAAGGATAAGCTGTAGTGATTAAACTGATTTGAACATGGTGGATGCTATTACTATGTAAGCAGAATGAGGCCTAGAATCAATAGTAGACATGTGCTCAGGCCCCGGCCTGCAGTGTGTCCTTTGTGTAGGTAAACGGTTAACATTGGTGTTTGGACTGGCCCTTGTGTGTCCTAGTGTGGTTGTAAAGGAGTTTTGTAGTATATTGTATGGACTCTTTGTATGAAAGTGAGTGTGTTTGCTCAAAGGGACGCATGTATTTGAACGCATGTGTAAGGCTATGCGTGAGCGTGTATGGACTCTTTGTATTGAAGAGTGTGAATGCTTTGTGTAATATCCAGTGAGAATATCTAGATAAAATAGCGGATAAAACCAACTTATATGTAACAAGTGTTGTTAGCATGTGATGCTCGGATGGTGTGTGTGTAATGGCATGTGATGTGATTATGATATAGCTAGGCCTTGAAGTGTATAGTGCCATTTAACTGTTCTGTACAGAAGTACATTGTAGCTTAATGATATTTAAATTGTGTATGCTACAGGTTTAGTGTGTTTGATGAATGTGCAAGTTATATTCAGGATTGTGAGTATCGCATGATGCAGGTTAGAGGTAATTTGGAGTAAATGTTGTGGATAGAAATTATGAAAGTACAGTCAGTTTATGTTTGATTGCCATGATTGTTAAGGTTCCTTTGTGTGCCATGTGGAGGAATCTAAGATGGCGGAATGCCATGCGGCATCTTGAGGCCCAGTGTTTTGTGTTACCTTTGTGGTGCATAAGGCTTGGGCTAAGATGGCCGACAATTAATTATTATAAAATGGCTGCTGCCTCATAGCCACGCCCCCCCACAGCACTGTATTCACATTCATATATATATATATATATATATCACTGAGGTTAGCTTTATTTAAGGATGCTGGAGTAATAATCGTTATTAAGTATAATACCTGTATTGTTATATTTATTATCCATGATACAGTTTCATCTGGTTACACTTATAAATAATATTCATTGATTGTAAATCTGGACATTCACTTATTGATTGCGTGCGACATGAATAAATTAGATAGACTTTGCATATATAAATAAATGGACTTCCATAGAATGTAAGCAACATTACAATATGACACATATAGAGAAACATGAAGGCTCAAATAGGATATTTGGTTATATAACAGAAAGCAGGCAAATAAAAATGTAGAAATTCACAGAAATTATAAATGCACATCTGCATGAAGAATAATAGACGTGGTGATTTGTGGTAGTGATCGACATATCAAATTTAGCACAATCAGTCCGGCCAACTCTCGACATCCCGTCCCAAAACGGATAAGGTACCACCCCTGCCCTGAGGACCTCCAGAGCAGAGGCACGAGGTGTACCACCTCAGAGGCATGTCCACCAAGTTCCAAAGTCCCATGACATCCAGTAAGTGAACAGGAGAAAATTTTAGACAGTCCACGACGACTTTATAATAATTGAATATGTAATAATCAGACACTGTATTGTTATGCATAGGTACAGGCAGGGGCATGTCCAAGATGAAGTCAGCTATTGGGAGTCGAAGAGTGGATGGTTCACAGGGTATACATATCTCCGATTTAAACTCCGTCACAGGAGTGTAGGAGGATGGAGACGTATCCACTGTAGGTTCCTCAAACATATTAAGTAGCCTTTGCGTAGAGGCATGGCCTACTAACCGCATCCTGTATAAGAAACGAGTTTTCCCTTGGTGGGCCTGACCATTGGAGGAACATCAGGCTGGCATAGGGCAGGAAGTTGGTCATCCCCACTGCTCCTTACCTTAGGAAGGCATGGCTGACCTTGTGTGTGCAGCCCCAGCATCATGATCCTGGTGCCACCGCTAGCTCATGAGCGGGAATGGAGTTTGCAAACAAACGAGGGCTCAAAATGTGTCACTAGTGTAGTTTTGCGGCGGCAGCTACGTAGTTAGCATAGCGTCCCTTTCAGAATCCACGTCGCACACCCACAGGAGTTGGAGGCTGACTATATCTCTTTTGTACCTTTTAAGCACACATATGTGGAAGTGACCCCTGTGGTTGAGCAGTTTACCTCAAGCTATTACCGGCAGAAATTGGGCTTTTTGAAGTCCTATACCTCTGCAGGACAGAGGTTTTATCAAAACTGACGTGGTCAGTAACTTTTTATATCCATACTTGCTGTTGGAAGAAGTTTTTCTTTATGGTACATCTCAGATTGGATCCCCATTTACCCCTGATGAAGTCCTAAGGGACAAAACGCGTAGGGTTTCGTATCCTAAGAAGTTTTGCACATCTTGAAGCTGGATCTGTTATCATTCCCTTGAACAAGATTGTACCTGAATCTGTAACCTGTATCGAATGTTGTACAAACTCATTGTTTACTGATACTTTGTCATTGTAAATTAGAATAAACACAAATCTTATGTACCAATGTATGATCATTAATGTACAAAAGTGGTGAAATAGACAGAGCGCACATCTACCTCTTCTTCCTTCCATCTTTCCCACCTGGTACCTATATTAACAGCTAGGTACGGTAGAAGTGCAGCCCACTAACCAGCGCAGAAAAAGGACCACACTCCCCCCAATTTTAATATATATATATATATTTATATATATATATATTCCAGTACAAGGGAGGTAGATTTCCTAAAGCTTCTAAAAATTAAAATAGGTGATGTTGCCCATAACAACCAATCAGATTATATCTATCATTTGTATGATGCTATAAGAAAATGAAAAATCCCTAATAATTAGATTTCAGGGGTTCCAATTGTTAATAATAAAATATTAGGGGGAGGGGGGCACAGTATTGAATAAGTATTACGTATAAGGGGGGCACAACATTGAAGAATTATATAATAGGGACCTCATGTAATAATAATAAGTTATACAGAGGCAACACAATAAATAGAGATATATAGGGTACTGTCAGTCTCTGCTTACATAGATTTGTGGCGTCCTGCTCCAAGAGCTGGGCGGGTGGCTGACGTCCAGTTACATCAGCCGATTTCCCCCAGCAGGCAGGTTTCCGACTGCGTTTGCCTGGGGATGCCCAACGTTTTGATGGGTATGCATACGAGTGCCACGGAGACTATGCAAGTCTCCGAAGGCGAATGCACAGAAGCGAACACATGCACAGAAGAAGTCCTCCTCGTACAATACTCTGACCGATGGGTCCCCTACCGATTCTTCTCAACACCCCCATCTGTATCTGCCTGGGAAGATCATCCACATTACAGAAGACAGCAGATCGGGCTGGTAAGCATCTTAGTCATTTGTATATAGAGCGTTAATAAGGAATTCTACCTTTGTGTTTTCCTAGTGAGCATATCCCATTCATCACACACTTTGTATTGTTTTCAGCAGCAGAACTAGGGTTGGTGTGCCCACGTGCAAAACAGAAGAATCACTATGCAAAATAAACGCTGTGGACACTGGAGATTACATATCTCATATCACTTACATTTATTACACCACATGTGACACCAATAATGTAATAAATGCAGCACAGTATTATAATCTTCTGAGATGAGGACAAACTCACAACTTAATAGCCACCTCATAGTGCACACACCCCCTTACAGCTGACTTATCATGTATAGTTCACTGTCTCCCCTCAATGCTAATGACCCCCTCATAGCTCACTCACCCCCCCTTATAGACCATTGCCCCCTCATAGCACACACTGTTCACCCCTAATAGCACAATGTTCCCATTTCCAAGCTTACAACCAGCCTCATAGTACACAAAAGCAACAAGATTGAACTATTACAATTCTACATTAAATAATTTAGAAGAAATGTCCTTATGTAAGGAGACCGTATGGGGGCTATCCATGTGTGTGATGCAGGTTTTTGTGTGTCTTGGTGATATATCTCTGTGTGTGCAGATGTATAGTGGTCATGAATAAGAAGTATGAAGGCGTCTTGTCACTGTGTTTAGTCTGGGGCATTTATTATACTGGTGCAGGTGTAAAAGGTGTAGTTTCTATTAGTACTTAGAATTCAGGGCTGGGCAATTGCGGCCCTCCAGATGTTGATGAACTACACATCCCAGCATGCCTTGCATCAGTTTCAGGATGGCCACATAGCAAAACTAATGCAAAGCATCCTGGGATGTGTAGTTCATCAACATCTGGAGGGCCGCAATTGCCCAGCCCTGACAGATGAAAGAGACCAGATGGTTGTCATCTTTATATTAGGGATCGGTTTGTGTTTGGTTCTTTGTTTCTGAATATTGTTTGTAAATAACGGGACGCAGAGATTATAGTTCTAAGCGTAAGCTTGGATCACCCATTACTCCGCAATTCTATGTAAGTCTCCATAATATGAGCTCTCAGTGCCTGCACCACTCACCTGCTGCTGCTGCTGCATTGGGGGTAACACACACCCGTCACTAAGAGGCAATTCCCTTCTGTGGGACACGCACAATCCCCCATATATATTAGGCTCAGCATCGCTGCCTCTCCTACGCACTGATCCGGGGTACCAGGAAAAGGAAGCAGTACTCATAGGCGTGCGCACATAGAGGCCAGTATTCAATGCCTCTAATTCGCCATATTATCTGGGGAATCAGGCAATTCCCCGGGTTTACAGGGAATTTTCTCACAGGAAAAACAATTCGCCCTATTCAATGGACACAATTCTCTGCAAATGAAGAGCCAATGTCTGGCGATTCTCTGTTTGTGATTCTCCGCGATTCGCCAATGGTTTTCAATGGGGTTTTTAGTGGAATTCGCCGAGAGTGTGATCAATGCTGAAGTGGAGAACTGCTTTTGTTTGCAGCACATGAATATATGTTAATTTTTTTTTTTAAACAATATATATATTATTTTTTTTAAAACATTCACCAGCAGGGGGCCGAGCCGGGAGCCGCTCATTAATATTCATATATTCACTGCACACTGATCCCGATCATTACAGATTGGGACCAGTGTGTAGCGGCTCCCTAACACAGCCCCCTGCCAGCTCTGGGGGGCTCTCCCTGTGTCCCCCGCAGCCCTCCTTCACCCCCACAGTGTCCGGCGCAGGCAGGGAGGCTTCCATCTCCCTGCCTGCAGCCGACTCCCAGCTCCCCGGCGGCATTCGCCGGGGGGGTTAAAATTCGCCGCCAGGGGCAGCAAGCCCCTGAGGCGTTGAGTAGGGGGTAAAGGAAAGGCTGGCAGCGAATGCTGCAGCCCTTCCGGAACCCGGCGACTGTGCAGCGAATCCAAAACAGGATCCGCTGCACAAGGTGAATTAAAGTATAGAATACCTGCCAGAGTGTTACGGGTGCACAGGCACCCCCTAATGCTGTGCCCGCCATTATCTCCAAACCATACACATCAGTAATAAGGCTGCCTGTACCTCCAAGTGTACAGTAACCATTATACCCCATGTATGGAAGTAGGGAGTGTCTGTTATGTGTGTATTCTGCTATAATGAATAACCTATTAAATGTCCAGTAGCACTTATTGTCCATTACAAATTAGGACTATTTATCTGTCTATGCATACTAGAGATGTGCAGACTCGGATTCCAGAGATCCGAGCCCCCACGGACATCATCATTCCGAGCCCGATTCCGAGCAGCGCTCTGAGATTCCCGCCTGACTCGGGTCCGTCTGCGTGATTAGAACGTCATCTCCCGGCGCCGGATTTCGCTAGGCTTTATAAGCGGCTGCTTTGCCCGCCATCTTCACTCCAGTCAAGTAGTGGGTTGGGAGAGGGTGTGTTGGTGCTGCTGCTGGGGCTTAAACTTGAGCTTAACCATGAGCGCAATATTTTTCAATTGCTGGTGCTGTCTCTCAGTGCTGCTGTGTAGTCTAACTGTGCACTTGTAGTACTACTGTCTCCTCTGTGCGGTCTACCTCTGGTGTGCTGTGCTGTAATTAATTATTTTATTCGCTGGGGCTGTCTCCCTCAGTGCTGCTGTGTACTCTGTTCTCCTCTCTGCTTAGGAGAACAGTCTAACTGTGTACCTGTAGTACTACTGTCTCCCATACTTGCCTACCCTCCCGCATTCAGCGGGAGACTCACACTTTTTGCAGGAGCCTCCCGCTGCCCCGCAAACCTGCCCCCACCTCCCGGTTTTTGTGGGGACTCCTGCAAAGTCCTTACTGCGCATGCGCGCGCACGGATCCCCGGGGGGCGCCGGGCGCTGCCTGCGCGCTACTACATGACAGCCAGCCGATGTGCTGTGGGAAGTCTGTGTAGCAGAAGGAGCAGAAGGTATGAGGGGCCGTTCAAGTCAAAATTACAACTTCCTGTCTATGACATATCACGATCTGAATATAGTGTATGGCGAGCTGAATATGACATATAACGGGCTGAATATAGTGTATGACGAGTTGAATATGACATATAACGGGCTGAATATAGTGTATGACGAGTTGAATATGACATATAACGAGCTGAATATAGTGTATAACGAGTTGGATATAATGCATGACGAGCTGGATATGGTGTATAACGAGTTGGCTATGAATATGACCAGCTGCGTATAGTGTATAGCAGGGGTTCCCAATCTTTTTTGATTCATGGCACCCTAGAGAATCAGAATTTTTTCACGGCACCCCTAGGTTCAAAAAAAATTAATTTGATTGGGTTTATATGCGATTCTTAGTGGCAGTTATGTGGTAAAGGGCAGGATTTGCTTCTGTATGTACACATTCTATGATTGGCAGCCACCAGCACTGGTTTTGCTCATAAATAATTAACCATTAATAATTTGAGTTGGTCCTGGACCACCAAGCCGCGGCACCCCTGCATGTGTCCCAAGGCACCCCAGGGAGCCACGGCACACAGTTTGGGAACCACTGGTGTATAGCGAGTTGGCTATGAATATAACGAGCTGAATATGACGAGCTGGATCTAGTGTATAGCAAGATGGCTATGAATATGACGAGCTGAATATAGTGTATACCGAGTTGGCTATGACATATAACGAGCTGAATATGACGAGCTGAATATGACGATTGCGTTTTATTTATTTATTTATTTTTTAAGAGGCCCCGGACACTGTATATACTAATAGGGCTGGGCTGCCTGCTAGATAGGCTGTATGCCCGCCCTTGTCTGTGAGGATTGGACACATGTACACATGACCTGTGATTGACAGAGGAGCCGATACGCGTGTGCCGCCTCCCAGCTGCCCCGTCTTCCAGATCACAGGACAGTGGACGCGTACTTCCGGGAGCTGCGCCGCCGCCTGGACCACAGGAGGAGACTGGTCAGCCCTGCAGCGCTGCCCTGGTGTGGACCGTCTGGTGGTGAGTACAGTCAGACTGCTGCATGATGTCGCCGGCTACCCCCGCTGCCACCATGTCCTGACTGCGTCTCCTTCCTCCACCCTCCCACGCTGCTGCCTCGGCCTCCCGTTTACTGCTGCACCAGCCGCCCTCCTCCATTTCTACATACAGTATAAGGGTGACATTTTGATGGCTTACAATTTAAGGGGCTGTTGTGATGAAAGACAGTGTGGGGCTGGTGCGATGGTGACAGTGTGGGGCTGTTGCAATGGGGAGACTACAGTGCGGGCTGGAGCAATGGGGAGACTACAGTGTGGAGCAGGTGCAATGGGGAGACTACAGTGTGGGGCTGGTGTGATGGGGACAGTGTGGGGCTGGTGTGATGGGAGACTACAGTGTGGGGCTGGTGTGATGGGAGACTACAGTGTGGGGCTGGTGTGATGGGATACTACAGTGTGGGGCTGGTGCGATGGGGACAGTGTGGGGCTGCTGCGATGGGGGACAGTGTGGGGCTGCTGCGATGGGGGACAGTGTGGGGCTGGTGCAATGGGGTTAGGGTTTTTTCCTTGAAATGCCGCCTGCCACCGCTGGGAATAAAGAATATCCGCGTGGCATTTTGTGAATTTTGGCTCAATCCGCGTGGCATTATGTGAATTTTGGCTCAATACGTTTGGCATAATGTGTAAGGGGCAAGTATAATGGGGTCTATTATTTTGTTGCAGAATGTGTAGAAGTGGTATATGGTGTGGAACACTACACAATGCCAATTTTGAGTGTCCACACCCTCTTTTCCTGAGCGCTCGCGCACAAATGTGTTGACAATATTGACACCAAGGTGGGCCTGTGTACTTTAAATGCCAGGACCTATTTTGAATCCCATTCCTGCCCTTTATTTGCTCTCTGAGCGTGCACACTGGCACCATCTCTTTGCAAGTTTTTGAACAGGATTCTCCTAAACTCACTATGCCGCTATTTTTACATACTGTTGTAGACCAGCATTTTTTTTTTTAAATATGGATGTTTTCCTCATCTTCCCTCCCCTTCAGGATGCTACTAAAACCTTGCTGCCACTGAGGACCCGCAGGACGTTGCTCAGGACACCGCCCAACATAGACGGGAAGGATACAGGCGGGGAGACAGCTGCCCCAACTCCGCCCCCAGGGCGCTGCGGCAGAGAACACAGCCCAACGCTGCTGGGAACGACGCTGAGGAGGAGAGAGGTGCCCTATCCGACAGATGCTGCAGTACCACCACCTGCGACCGATTCTATGTGAGTGCACTCTTCGGTCACGACTGGCGAAGAGTATGTCTTGGGGGGGGGGGGAGCGAGGGAGGGGAGAGGAGGTGCAAGATTAATCTGCTTTGGGCTAAGGGAAGAGGTGTGGCATGATGCTAGGTGGTGGGTTGTGATTACATGTAATGGGCATTAAGGGGTTTAGCAGTGGTGTCAAACTCATGGCCCTCCAGCTGTTGTGGAACTACACTTCCCAGCATGCCCTGCCACAGATTTTAGCGATCCATTATATAAAATCTGTGGCAGGGCATGTAGGGATGTGTACTTCCACAACAGCTGTAGGGCCGTGACTTTGACACCACTGGGTTAAGGCATACTTTTTAAATATGTTTTAGGTACACGGTAACACCATAATGTCCCCCCTTATGTTATTTTGTTTGTTTAAAATAAAATTGATGGCGCCATCTGTGTGTGTGTGTGTGCTGTGTATATATGTATATGTGTGTATATATTCGCTCCCATACCACCGTAGCAAGCGCAGCGAGCCCGCAAGGGGGGACGATCCACGTCCCCCCCTTGTCAGGATTTTGAACGCCGGGATTTCATACTGAATCCTCGCTCCCTTACCACCTCCTTCTCTTCCGATTCCCCTCCTCTGCTTCCCTCCTCCTTTCCTATGCTTCCCTCCCTCTCCCCCTCCACTGCTCTTCTGCTCTCCCTTCTAATTCTTCCTCTACTCTGCTCCCCATCCTCCTCTGCCCCCCCTCCTCCTCACCTCCACTCCTCCTCAGCTCCTTCTTCTCTGATCCCCCTCCTCTCCTCCACTTCCCCCTCCTCCACAACCCCATATCTTCCTCTCCCCTGCTCTCTCTTTCCCCTCTATCTCTCTCCTTCTCACCAATTGTCCCACACTTCTCTATCTCTCTTTCAGACTGCCGGTGACCCCGTGCTGGGGTGCAGGAAGAGAAGACTCGGCGCCATGGAATTGGAGCAGGAGATGATGACTAGCACTGGGGAAAAAAGAGTGCAGAAGACCCATGAGCAGGGGCCGAAAACATGGTGTTTCCATCACTGCTGATCATGTAGAATGAAGCATCGATGACAAGAGGTACATAGCACCTGTGTATACTGCTCTCCCTTCGCCGCTCCTTCTCCACATGTCCGCTCCTTTTCCACACCTCCTCACTCCACCTCCTCTCCTCCACTTCCCATCCTCCTCACCCCCTCTCTTCTGCTCCCCCTTCTCCTCTCCTTCACTTTCCCTCCTCTGCTCCTGCTCTCCCTTCTTCTCTCCTCCTCCTCCTTTCCTCAGCTCCCCCATCACCTTCTCATCTACTCTCCATCCTCCGATCCCCCCTCCTCTCCTCTGCTTCCCCTCCTCCTCCGCTTCCTCTATTCTGCTCCCTCTCCTCTTCCGCTCCTTTGCCCCCTCTCCTCTTCCACTCATCCGCTCCTTCTTCCCTTATCCCCCTCCTCTCCCCTGTTCTCTTTCCCCTCTATCTCTCTCCTCCTCACCAATTTCCCCACACCTCTCTCTCTCTCTCTCTCTCTCTCTCTCTCTCTCACTGCTGATCATGCAGCACCGATTACAATAGATACACAGCGCCTGCATATACTGCTCTCCCTTCTCCGCACGTCTGCTCCTTCTCCACACCTCCTCAGCCCCCTCCCCTTCAATTCCCCTTCTCCTCACCCCCTCTCCTGCTCTCCCTTCTCTGCTTTCACCTCTCCCCCCTCTCCTATGCTCCCCCTCCTCCTCTCTTCACTTTCCCTCCTCTGCTCTTGCTCTCCCTTCTCCTCTTGCTCTCCGTTCTCCTACTCCTTCCCTTAGCTCCCCCACCTCCTCCTCATCTACTCTCCATCCTCCGCTCCCTCCTACTCTCCTCCCCCCCTCTCCTCCCCCACAACTTCTCTTCAGCTTCCCTTCCTCCGCGCCTCCTCTCCTCTGCTCCTCCTTTCCTCTGCTTCCCCTCCTTTCTTCTGCTTCCAATCCTCTTCACCCCTCCCCTGCTTTCCCTTCTCCTTGTCTCCGCTCCTCCTCTTCTCCTCAGCTACCACATCTCTTTCCCTCCTCCACTACCCCTCCTCCTCCTCTCCTTTGCTTCCCTCCTGCTCTCCTAATCTCCTCCGCACCCCCTCCCATTCTCTCACTTCTCCGCTTCCCCTCTCATCCACTCCCCCTCTTCTCCTTCACTTCCCCTCCTCCTCACCCCTCTCCTCTTCTCCTGCTCTCCCTTCTCCTCTCCTCTTCTACTCTGCTCCCCCTCCTCTTACTCCTCTCCCTCCTCCTCTTCTCTGCTCCCCTTCTCTCTCTCCTCCACACCACTTTTCGTCGTCGGAGGAGGAGCATTTCAATCACTGCTGATCATGTACCATGCAGCACCAATGACAAGAGGTACACAGTGCCTTCTGTGCTACTTCTCTACATGTCCGCTTCTCTCCTCCTTCACTCCTTTGCTCCTTCTCTGATCCCCCTCCTCCACTCCTTTGCTCCTTCTTCTCTGATCCCTCTTCTCCTCCTTCCCCTCCTCCTCTCCCCTGCTCTCCCCTTGCCCTCTTTTGCTCTCCTCACCAATTTCCCCACACTTTTCTCTCTCTGACTGCCAGTGAACCTGTGCTGGGGTACAGGAAGAGAAGACCCAGCGCCGGGGAGATGGAGCAGGAAGAGATGACTAGCACAGAAGAAGAGAAAGTGCAGCAGACCCAGTCTGCCCAGGAGCAGGGGCAGCAAAATCATCGCTACCATCGCTGCGGATTGTCACAGGAGGTACCCAGCACCAGCTTGCACTGCGCTCCCTTCTCTGCACCTCCTCCATGCCTCCTCTCCTCCTCCTCTCCCCCTCTTCTTGTCTGCTCCTGCTCTCTGTTCTCCCCTCCTCCTCAGCTCCCCAACCACCTCCTCCGCTCCCCCTCCTCCTTTCCTCTGTTTCCCCCTCCTTTCTTTTGCTTCCAATACTCCTCACCCCCTCCCCTACTTTCCTTTCTTCTTTCCTCTCACTCCTCAGCTCCCCTTTCTCTTCTGCTTCCCCTCCTCCTCTCGCTTCCCTCCTGCTCACCTCCTATACTCCGCACCCCCTCCTCTTCTCTGCTCCCCCTCTCCTCCACTCCCCCCTCCTCTCCTTCACTTCCCCTCCTCCACACCCCCTCTCCTTTTCTCTCTCTCTCTCCACCCTCTCTCTCCACCCTCTCTCTCTCTCTCCACCCTCTCTCTCTCTCCACCCTCTCTCTCTCTCCACCCTCTCTCTCCACCCTCTCTCTCTCTCCACCCTCTCCCTCTCCACCCTCTCTCTCTCTCTCCACCCTCCCTCTCTTCACCCTCTCTCTCTCCACCCTCTCTCTCTCTCTCTCTCTCTCTCTCTCTCTCCACCCTCTCTCTCTCTCCACCCTCTCTCTCTCTCTCTCTCTCTCCACCCTCTCTCTCTCTCCACCCTCTCTCTCTCTCTCCACCCTCTCTCTCTCTCTCTCCACCCTCTCTCTCTCTCCACCCTCTCTCTCGCGCTCTCCACCCTCTCTCTCTCCACCCTCTCTCTCCACCCTCTCTCTCTCCACCCTCTCTCGCTCTCTCGCCTCACCCTCTCTCTCTCGCTCGCCTCACCCTCTCTCTCTCGCCTCACCCTCTCTCTCTCGCCTCACCCTCTCTCGCTCGCTCGCCTCACCCTCTCGCTCGCTCGCCTCACCCTCTCTCTCGCCTCACCCTCTCTCTCTCTCGCGCCTCACCCCTGTTCTCTCTCTCTCTCTCGCCTCACCCCTGTTCTCTCTCTCTCTCTCGCCTCACCCCTGTTCTCTCTCTCTCGCCTCACCCCTGTTCTCTCTCTCTCGCCTCACCCCTGTTCTCTCTTCCCATTCTGTTTCTCTCTCCTCCCCACCACTTTCCTCACACTTTCTCTCTCAGACTGCCGGGGACCCAGTGGTGGGGTGCAGGAAGAGAAGACCCAGCACCGGGGAGATGGAGGAGACAACTAGCACTCAATGAGATCTTAGGCTTGCATTGTGTTTTACAATCATTCTCCTTTTGTCTAGATTGTATTGTTTAATCATACTGTCTGCATGGTATGCTTGTATTTTGCTTATTGTTGCTATTATGTTTCTAATGATTGTGTAGTGCTGTGCGTCAATAGCAACTAATACATGTTGGTGGTGTTCAAGGCTGTGTGATGCACATCACTGTTTATGTGCTGATTACGGCAGCGTGGTGACATGTGGACGTAGGTGCAGTTGCGCTGTGATGGTGCAACGCTCAGATGACGCTGGTAACGCTGTGTGCTTGATATGTATAAATATGTTCAATATTGTACTGTTTTTTTATGTCCTGATGAAGAAGCTAATAAATGTTGCCTTTCAAAATAGCTGGGTGCACGCATAGGTTATATGACTAGCTACAGCGGCGCCTGGCAGCTCCTTCTTCTGCTGTGCCCAGGGACAATGGGTGAGGGTGATCCAGCACATTTTACCAGGCAGCACGGCATGGGTCTGGATGGCTGCTGGCTGTACACACTGAACTCAGTGACCACAAACAAGTAACTTGCTGGGATGCCAGCGACCCCCTCCCCCCCAGTCAAGTGTCAGCCTGCAGGCCCTTCCTTGTCCCTGCAGGGGACAGCCTGTCTGCCCACCCAGCCTGCCATCTGCTCCCTCCTGTGACTGCGGACCCCTCCCCCATAGCCCTGCAGGTGACAGCCTGCTCCCTCCTGTACCACCCCCTCCTTGAAGGTGACATCATGCCCCATACTTCCTCCTCTGCCTGCGAACCCCCCCACCCTTTACAGGTGACAGCACCCCCCCTTTGCCCCTGCAGGTGACCGCATGCTCGCTCCTGTTCCTGCAACACCTCCCCCATTGCCCACCAGCCACTGCAGGTGACAGCACTATACTGCCTCTTAAGGGGCATTGTAGTGACAACAGTGTGTGTGTGTGTGTGTGTGTGGCCCTATGGAGATTTTGCTGTGGGGCCCACAAGGTTCGAGTTACGCCCCTGCCTAAAACCTTTTCGATCTACTTCTGAACAAGTGCTAATTTTACTGATTTAATGCTTTGAAAATGCAATGAAATTGCCTCGTGTAGGCCCCTTAAAGACCTGTACACACAATGCAATTTCAGCCTTTATCGCAGAAGATATGGTCGCTGTCAAGCAGCTTCCCCCGGCAATCGGCTCTTTCCCCGTGAGACTTCCCCTGGCAGTGTTTTCTTTCATCAGTGACCATCTCTGGTCGCTGATGAAATCAGGACACTGAGCAATATATTGCTCACTAATATATTGCTCCGTGTGTACAATCTGTACAAACCCCATGATGTTAGACAAACCCCATGATTGCAGTTATGAGTGGCTTCATGGGGAAGGGGTGTGGCCACAAAATACCAATTTATATTATGGAGCACAATTGTCTCCAATATTCAAATTAAGGCAACAGAGTTCCACATACATAAAA
Source organism: Crinia signifera (assembly GCF_055691185.1). NCBI lineage: Eukaryota > Metazoa > Chordata > Amphibia > Anura > Myobatrachidae > Crinia > Crinia signifera. Next base: position 61,720,153 of record NC_139223.1, on the reverse strand, counting down.
TGCCCCCACAGTGCAGGTACTCTGCGGACAGAATACACTCTTCCCGGCATACTGTTTCCTAGGTGGCTGGTACGGCGATGTGGGTGCTGCAGCCGCAAATTAGCAAGTTAATATGGCGGCCCAGCAGCGGGACTCAGGCCCGTGGGTGCTCATCATTTTCCGTGGGTGCTCGGGCCCTTGTGCACCCACAGAATCGGCACCTACAGTATGCACCTGAGCAGCATTTAATTGCAAAGCATGGCCTGTTACTAATCCAAATTTAACCTTTGATTTAAAGAAAAAGAACTTAAGCACACAAAAATAAATCCATTTTGCAAGTTTGCTTAACACTTAATGTTTAAGATATTTGTAAAAAAATGTTTTGAATATATTTGAATAGCAATATCACAGCAAAAGTACATATGAAGTACTACTTTGACAAACTATGACAAATCACATATATCAATATAGAGCTATTACATAATTATAAACGTTTTTATTGAATATGCCTCAATATGTGTATGATTAAGGTACAGATGGAGCCGGTCGCAGCTTTGCAGGGTATGGCGGAAGAATTGCCAGCCGCCATCCCCCGCCAGCCGATCTGCGAAAGGGGATGCGCGCGCGTCCTCTTCCGACGGCGCTTCCCCCGGTATAGCTAGTTTCAACTATACATTCTACAGTATATAAGACAAAATCGTGTATTCAATGTGCAGACACACGGGCGGAGAGGATGGAATTTTTTGGCGAGGAAATGCCATCCTCACGTCCAGCCACCTCACCGCTTTCTACGTTCCAGGAATCTTCGCCGTCAGAGGACGGCGAGGCTTCCCCTAAATGGTGAGGTTCGCTGCAAATGCAGTGAGCCCACCGCATTTTGTGGCAAACCTCACTGTTTTGACAGCCACACTCGCCATTTCCACCTCATCTCAAGGAACAGGCAAGGTGGAAACGGTGAGTGAGGGGGAAGCGTTAAATACTGATGGCAGGCTATCAGCGCTGCTCACCGTATAGTTACCTCTCCCGTATTGAGTACACCCCTTAGTTTCCAGCTAAGAAACTGTTGGAGTTGTAACTAGGTAATAAAAAAAGAGACAACGTACACAATGTGTAGCTATGTAAAGCTTTAATAACTGTCGTTAGCATAACACTTATGGGAGCTATTGAAATGTCTGTATTCCACTTCCTCTTGCATTAATACTCAGTCTAAATAAAGGCTCAGTGGGATTGCGTTGACCTGGCTGGGGATGAGGGTGTTATACCATAGGATGGATATTTCCTCTGTTGGGAAGTAGTATTCATTTGTAGGTATTGAAGAATGCAAATACACTTCAACAGGTGCGATTGCATGTATAGAAGAATCTGTCCTAGGATAAGGAATTTCTAATCTCTGGTTTCCGAGATTTTCAACTTGAGTCGGCCTTCCACTATCCAAAATTTGTCTAAGACTGTAGGTTTTGACAGCAAAGCATGTACAGTATGATGTCACACAGTGACTTTTTATGATTTTTCATTTTTGTTCCTGTAAATGAAACAAAAGCATTGTGATTAAAAAGTACTCCAATTATCTAATAATATTGGGGTTGATTATATTCTTCGCGCTGTGTATACTGCCGGGAGAGAGGTCACAGAGCTATTCTAATCAGCGTAATGCTATATTGGAGAATGCCGGTACTCGTGTGTTTGATCGCTTAAAAGTGCATCGCCACTCTAGTTTTGTCATATTTCTGCTCACAAACTGGGAGGAGTGCAAGCAGAAATCTACTTGTCATTATTGGCAGTCCCTGGAGACTAACCCCCCCCCCCCACAGCAAACCAAAGCCCGACCCTCCACCACCAACGCCCCACCGGACTCACCCCATGCCACATCACACCCACACCCCTACCGTCACCCACGCACACCCCCAACTCCTACACCCCCTGCACACACACACCTAAACCACCATTGCACCCATCCCTCCATCACCAAAACAAGAGCACACACACAGCCCCCCCCCCCCGCACCTCTACTACCTGCAGCACACCCACACCTGCCCCTCACGCACCACCACCAAACACTCTCCCCCACCTGCCGCAACCCCACACCTGCCAATAACCCCCACCCATGGTACTATTGCTCCCTCCCACGGCACCCCCCCAACCCAGACCTCCACAACATGCAGTACCCCTGCACCCAGCCGCACCAACACCGCACACCCCCATTCCCCACGTGCAGTACCCATGCATCCATTCCTCCCCCATACACACCTCCCCCGCTCCCACAGCACACCCCCTCTCAGTCCACCCGTGCACCCCTGCTCCTAACCAACCCACATGGCCCACCCCTGCACCTGCTATTCCACACACAGTATCCCCACACCAACAACTCTCCCACCCACACCACCCCCAAGCACTCTTGCACCCGACCCTCACCCACCGCACCACCACACCTACCCCTCTGCCACCCGCAGCACCCCCATATCCACCACAGGCAACATCGCACCCGCCCCCCTCTCCATCCTGCAGTACACCCACCCCTACATAAAGGGGCTCACAGGTTAAGAGCGCCCGCGATGAATCACCTAGTCTCTTATATATTTGGCTACATCTGTCACTCAAAGTGTGTCTGGAGCTGTAACGCTGGGTTGTGGACTTCCATCTCAATTTAGGATTGTCATCACCTGTTTTAAACAGGGTAATTGATAAGAAAGGTGTTTAAGCACTGGTGATGGTAATCCATAAATTAAGAAGAAAGTCCAGAAACAGAGCAATGTGTCCCTCCTGGAGAGGGTCATGTTGGGAGGTATGCACCTCCCTCCCTCCCTCCCCCCCCCCCCCCATTCACGGCATCCCCACGATTATATGGCACATGCAAAACACTGACATGGCTATGGTCGACAATGAAAAAGGTTGACAAGATTTATTTTTCACTTTTTCAATGTTTTCATATTCATTCTCATGTGTCGACATGGACACCAATGAAGTGCCACACTTATGTCAACATTTACATGTGTTGACCTTTCTGTGTTGATTTTTTCTTGTGGCAATTCGCGGCACCCCCGCAACCCCCCTCCCGCGATTTGCAGCACACCCCCCGCAATTCGCGGCACCCCCGGTAACTCCCGCGATTCGCGGCCCCACCCCGTGACACCCCCCCTCCTGCGATTCGCGGCACCCCGCGACCCCCCCTCCCACGATTCGCGCCAACCCCCCGGGCCCCCCCTCCCGCGGTTCACGGTGCCCCCCACGACCCCCCCTACCGCGATTCCCCACCCCTGCCATTGAGGCACCCCCCCGCCCCCGCGACCCACCCTCCCGCGATTCACTGCAACCCCCCGCGCCCCCCTCCCACAATTCGCGGCACCCACACCCCCCCCCCCCCGCGACCCCCCCTCCCGCAATTCACGGCATCCACCCACGACCCCTCCTCCCGTGATTCGCGGACACCCCTCACCTCCTCCCTCCCCCCCCACCCCCGCGCGCGATTCACAGCAACCCCAGGATTAAATGGCACATGCAAAACACTGGCACGGCTATGGTCGACAATGAAAAAGGTTGACATGAGTTTTTGAAGATTTATTTTTCTTTTTTTAATGTTTTCATATACATTCTCATGTGTCGACATGGACACCGATGAAGTGCCACACTTATGTCAACATTTACATGTGTTGACCTTTCTGTGTTGATTTTTTCTTGTGGCAATTCGCGGCACCTCCCGCGATTTGCAGCACACCCCCCGCAATTCGCGGCACCCCCGGTAACTCCCGCGATTCGCGGCCCCACCCCGTGACACCCCCCCTCCTGCGATTCCAGGCACCCCGCGACCCCCCTCCCACGATTCGCGCCAACCCCCGGGCCCCCCCTCCCGCGGTTCACGGTGCCCCCCACGACCCCCCCTACCGCGATTCCCCACCCCTGACCCCCCCTCCTGTCATTGCGGCAACCCCCCGCCCCCGCGACCCACCCTCCCGCGATTCACTGCAACCCCCCGCGCCCCCCTCCCACAATTCGCGGCACCCACACCCCCCACCCCCCGCAATTCACGGCATCCACCCCCGACCCCTCCCTCCCGTGATTCGCGGACACCCCTCACCTCCTCCCTCCCCCCACCCCCGCGTGCGATTCACAGCAACCCCAGGATTAAATGGCACATGCAAAACACTGGCACGGCTATGGTCGACAATGAAAAAGGTTGACATGAGTTTTTGAAGATTTATTTTTCTTTTTTTTTAATGTTTTCATATACATTCTCATGTGTCGACATGGACACCGATGAAGTGCCACACTTATGTCAACATTTACATGTGTTGAACTTTCTGTGTTGATTTTTTCTTGTGGCGATTCGCGGCACCCCCCGGCGACCCCCCTCCCGCGATTTGCAGCACACCCCCCGCAATTCGCGGCACCCCGGTGACTCCCGCGATTCGCGGCCCCCACCCCGTGACACCCCCCCCTCCTGCGATTGCGGCACCCCGCGACCCCCCCTCCCACGATTCGCGCCAACCCCCCGGGCCCCCCCTCCCGCTGTTCACGGTGCCCCCCACGACCCCCCTACCGCGATTCCCCACCCCTGACCCCCCCTCCTGTCATTGCGGCAAACCCCCGCCCCCGCGACCCACCCTCCCGTGATTCGCTGCAACCCCCGCGCCCCCCCCCTCCCACAATTCACGGCATCCACCCACGGCAGCACCCCTAAGCCCCTCTTTAGTCCCCCGTATACTCACACACCCCTATCACTACCCAGCTTCCTGCTCTCCTGAACCGTAACTTCCACCACTGGGGAGTCGCTGACAATGTTTTGCCCACATGCCCCTATCATGCCTCATAGCCCAGCCTCCTGCTCTCATGCACCCGAACTCCCACCCAGTAGGAGGAGACACTGACTAAGGGCCACCATACTGTACTGCCACGCTGGACCCTCACTCACTGGCAGAAGCTGCACAGTATCTCCCACCCTCCTCTTTAGTCTCCCTTGTGCCCACACACCCCTATCACTACCCAGCCTCCTGTTTTCCTGTGTCGTGACCTCCACCAGTGGGGAGCCGCTGACTCAGAAACACCCTACTATACTATTGCACACACACACCTAAACAACACGAACACACAGCCCCCCCCCCACACCCACAAATGTCACTGTACCATCCACACTATCAATGTACATCTTACTCTGTAACCGCTTTTTAATTAAACAAAACAATACACACCCCCTTCCACATCATATGCTCTCTATTTAACACATTTCACCTATAACTCAAGTTGCAATGCAGGCATCTTTCATACAATTCTAACCATTTTTCTCATATACAAATGTTCACAAATTAAGGGGGCGCAGCCCCTTACGACGGTGTGAAGAGCGCCCGTAGGGCGCGATGAATCACCTAGTATATAATATTCACCTTGTGCGTTTTTTTAAACACAGAAATGACAGAAGGTCGATGCAAGCCTAAGGTTGACATGGGCATGGTCGACAAGTTATTCAGGTAAGACCAAATGCAAGATTTGTAGAGGGGCGTTTCCAGGATAGATTATATATTACAATATGGGTGGGGGTAGATCCCTTAATAGGGAGAACGCTCACCACACAGCACTCCAAGGTCTTTCAGAGTCAGTGATGACTGTTTATTGCAACGTTTTGGAGCACACATATACACACATATGGGGGTATGGTAAATGTTGGCTATGGTGCTACGGAGAATGAGCCAAAATTCACATTATGCGACAGTAAGAATGAAGGGACAGCGATTATGACAGCGAGGATGCAGGGACAGAGATCATGAAATCAGGGGACACAGGGTCAGAGAGCTTGACAGTGGGGATGCAAGGCAGAGAAAATGCACTATAGGGCAGAAAAGAAGCACTATAGCAGGCTATTTACTTTGCCAGCCTACCATGGGTCCAGCAGCGGTGGGGATGAAAGCCGGGCATAGCCTACAGGGTGTCATTGAGAGAAAGGGAGAGAGACAGGGAGAAATAATTATATAGAGAGAATGTCAGGGGAGAGAAGGGGTATCAGGGAGAGACATGGAGTAAGAGGGTGTCAGGTAGAGAAAAGGGGAGAAACGGAGTAAGAGAGGGTGTCAGGGAAAGAGATGGAGAGAGAGAGAGAATGATAGGGTGTCAGAAAAGAGAAAGGGGGAGAGAGAATAAGTGAGAGATACAGAGAGAATCAGGGAGAGACAGGGAGTAAGACAGAGAGAGTGTGTTTCAAGGTGAAAGACAACGTCAGGTAGAGACTGAGAGAAAGGAGAAATGTGGGGAAGGTGGTGGGGTGGAGAGCTTTAAAGGGGAAGAGAGCAGGGGAGAGAAAAAGGGGAGAGGGGGAGAGCGGAGGAGGGGAAGCAGAGGAGAGGAGGAATAAAGGGGAGCAGAAGAGGGAGAGCGGAGGAGAGGAGGGGGTAGCGGTGGAGGATAGTAGGAAGTTGAGCAGAGGAGAGGATAAAGCAGACATAGGAAAGCAGGAGAGGGGGTGAGGAGGGGAAGTGAAGGAGTGGAGGAGAGGTAGTGAACAGAGGAGAGGAGAAGGGAAAGCAGTGGAGGGGTTGAGGAGTAGCGGGGGAGGAGAGGAAGCAGAGGAGAGGTGGTGGGAAAGGAGAGGAGGAGGGGGAGCGGAGACGGTGGTGGGGGAGCTGAGGAGCGTTGGAGAACGGAGAGTAGGAGCAGACAAGAGGAGGAGAGGAGGCGTGGAGGATGAGTGAAGAATGGAGAGAAGGGGAGGGGGTGCGGAGGAGAGGAGGTAAGCAGGAGGGAAGCAAAGGAGAGGGGGAGTGGAGATGTTGGGGGAGCTGAGGAGGAGGGGAGAATGGAGAGCAGGAGCAGACAAGAGGAGCAGAGGGGGAGAGGAGTAGATAGGGGAAGGAGGAGGTGTGGAGGAGTGAGGAAGGGAGCGCAGTGCAAGCCAGCGCTGTGTACCTCCTCTCAGGATCAGCAGCGATGGTAGCGATGGTTTTTCTGCCCCTGCTCCCAGGTCTGCAGCACTCTCTCTCCTCGGTGCTAGTCATCTCCTCCTGGACAAGGTCACCGGCAGTCTGAGAGAGAGAAGTGTGGGGAAATTGGTGAGGAGGAGAAAGATAGAGGGGAAAGAGAGAGCAGGATGGGAAGTGGAAGAAAGAGTGGGATAAGTGAAGAAGGAGCAGAAGAGTGGAGGCAGAGGACAAGGAGCAGAATATAGGAAACGTACGAGGAGGGGAAGGAGAGGAGGGAGCGGAGGATGGAGAGTAAATGAGGAGGAGGTGGGGGAGATGAGGGAAGGAGAAGGAGGAGTGGAAGGGAAGGAGAGGAGAAGGGAGAGCAAGAACGGAGGAGGGAAAGTGAAGGAGAGGAGGAGGGGAGCATAGGAGAGGGAGAGGTGAAGCAGAGAAGGTAGAGCAGGAGAGGTGGTGAGGAGGTGTGGAGAAAGAGTGGAGAAGGGAGAGCAGTATACGCAGGCGCAGTGTACCTCTTGTCATCGGCGCTGAATGCTACATGATCAGCAATGGAATGCCGGGTTTTCTACCCCTGCTCATGGGTCTGCTGCATTCTCTTTCCCAAGTGCTAGTCATCTTATCCTTCATCTTCCCGGCGCTGGGTCTTCTTTTCCTGCACCCCACAGCTGGGTCCCTGGCAGTCCGAGAGAGAGAGAAGAGAGAGAAGAGGGGGAGAGGAGAGGAGAGGAGAGAAGAGAGAGAAGAGGGGGAGAGGAGAGGAGAGGAGAGGAGAGGAGAGAGAGAGAGAGAGGTGTGGGGAAATTGGTGAGGAGGAGAGAGATAGAGGGGAAAGAGAGAACAGGGGAGAGGAGGGGGATAAGGGAAGAAGGAGCGGATGAGTGGAAGAGGAGAGGGGGCAAAGGAGCGGAAGAGGAGAGGGAGCAGAATAGAGGAAGCGGAGGAGGAGGGGAAGCAGAGGAGAGGAGGGGGGATCGGAGGATGGAGAGTAGATGAGAAGATGGTGGGGGAGCTGAGGAAAGGAGGAGAGGGAAAGGAGGAGAGAAGAAAGGAGAGCAGGAGCAGAGGAGGGAAAGTGAAGGAGAGGAGGAGGGGGAGCAGAGGAGAGGGGGTGAGGAGGATGGGAAGTGGAGGTGTGGAGAAGGAGCGGAGAAGGGAGAGCAGTATACACAGGTGCTATGTACCTCTTGTCATCGATGCTTCATTCTACATGATCAGCAGTGATGGAAACACCATGTTTTCGGCCCCTGCTCATGGGTCTTCTGCACTCTTTTTTCCCCAGTGCTAGTCATCTCCTCCTGCTCCAACTCCATGGCGCCGAGTCTTCTCTTCCTGCACCCCAGCACGGGGTCACCGGCAGTCTGAAAGAGAGATAGAGAAGTGTGGGGAAATTGGTGAGGAGGAGAGAGATAGAGGGGAAAGAGAGAGCAGGGGAGAGGAAGATAGGGTTTGTGGAGGAGGGGGAAGTGGAGGAGAGGAGGGGGATCAGAGAAGAAGGAGGTGAGGAGGAGGGGGGGCAGAGGAGGATGGGGAGCAGAGTAGAGGAAGAGTTAGAAGGGAGAGCAGAAGAGCAGTGGAGGGGGAGAGGGGGTGCGGAGGAGGGAAGCATAGCAAAGGAGGAGGGGAAGCAGAGGAGGGGAATCGGAAGAGAAGGAGGTGGTAAGGGAGCGAGGATTCAGTATGAAATCCCGGCGGTCGGGATCCCGGCGTTCAAAATCCCGACCGCCAAAATCCCGACAAGGGGGGGACGTGGATCGCTTGCCACGGTGGTGAGGGAGCGAATATATACACACATATACATATATACACACACAGATGGCGCCATCAATTTTATTTTAAACAAACAAAATAACAGAAGGGGGGACATTATGGTGTTACCGTGTACCTAAAACATATTTAAAAGGTATGCCTTAACCCAGTGGTGTCAAAGTCACGGCCCTCCAGCTGTTGTGGAAGTACACATCCCTACATGCCCTGCCACAGATTTTATATAATGGATCGCTAAAATCTGTGGCAGGGCATGCTGGGAAGTGTAGTTCCACAACAGCTGGAGGGCCATGAGTTTGACACCACTGCTAAACCCCTTAATGCCCATTACATGTAATCACAACCCACCACCTAGCATCATGCCACACCTCTTCCCTTAGCCCAAAGCAGATTAATCTTGCACCTCCTCTCCCCTCCCCCCCCCCCCCAAGACATACTCTTCGCCAGTCGTGACCGAAGAGTGCACTCACATAGAATCGGTCGCAGGTGGGGGTACTGCAGCATCTGTCGGATAGGGCACCTCTCTCCTCCTCAGCGTCGTTCCCAGCAGCGTTGGGCTCTGTTCTCTGCCGCAGCGCCCTGGGGGCGGAGTTGGGGCAGCTGTCTCCCCGCCTGTATCCTTCCCATCTATGTTGGGCGGTGTCCTGAGCAACGTCCTGGGGGTCCTCAGTGGCAGCAAGGTTTTAGTAGCATCCTGAAGGGAAGGGAAGAGGAGGAAAACATCCATATTTAAAAAAAAAAAAAATGCTGGTCTACAACAGTATGTAAAAATAGCGGCATAGTGAGTTTAGGAGAATCCTGTTCAAAAACTTGCAAAGAGATGGTGCCAGTGTGCACGCTCAGAGAGCAGATAAAGGGCGGGAATGGGATTAAAAATAGGTCCTGGCATTTAAAGTACACAGGCCCACCTTGGTGTCAATAGTGTCAATACATTTGTGCGCGAGCGCTCAGGAAAAGAGGGTGTGGACACTCAAAATTGGCCTTGTGTAGTGTTCCACACCATATACCACTTCTACACATTCTGCAACAAAATAATAGACCCCATTATACTTGCCCCTTACACATTATGCCAAAATTCACATAATGCCACGTGGATTGAGCCAAAATTCACATAATGCCACGCGGATTATTTTTTATTCCCATCGGTGGCAGGCGGCATTTCAAGGAAAAAAACCCACACCCCATTGCACCTACCCCACACTGTCCCCCATCGCAGCAGTCCCATACTGTTCCCCATCGCAGCAGCCCCACACTGTCCCCCATCGCACCAGCCCCACACTGTCCCCATCTCACCAGCCCCACACTGTAGTCTCCCATCACACCAGCCCCACACTGTAGTCTCCCATCACACCAGCCCCACACTGTAGTCTCCCATCACACCAGCCCCACACTGTAGTCTCCCATCACACCAGCCCCACACTGTAGTCTCCCATCACACCAGCCCCACACTGTAGTCTCCCATCACACCAGCCCCACACTGTAGTCTCCCATCACACCAACCCCACACTGTAGTCTCCCATCACACCAGCCCCACACTGTAGTCTCCCATCACACCAGCCCCACACTGTCCCCATCACACCAGCCCCACACTGTAGTCTCCCCATTGCACCTGCTCCACACTGTAGTCTCCCCATTGCTCATGCCCGCACTGTAGTCTCCCCATTGCAACAGCCCCACACTGTCACCATCGCACCAGCCCCACACTGTCTTTCATCACAACAGCCCCTTAAATTGTAAGCCATCAAAATGTCACCCTTATACTGTATGTAGAAATGGAGGAGGGCGGCTGGTGCAGCAGTAAACGGGAGGCCGAGGCAGCAGCGTGGGAGGGTGGAGGAAGGAGACGCAGTCAGGACATGGTGGCAGCGGGGGTAGCCGGCGACATCATGCAGCAGTCTGACTGTACTCACCACCAGACGGTCCACACCAGGGCAGCGCTGCAGGGCTGACCAGTCTCCTCCTGTGGTCCAGGCGGCGCAGCTCCCGGAAGTACGCGTCCACTCCACTGTCCTGTGATCTGGAAGACGGGGCAGCTGGGAGGCGGCACACGCGTATCGGCTCCTCTGTCAATCACAGGTCATGTGTACATGTGTCCAATCCTCACAGACAAGGGCGGGCATACAGCCTATCTAGCAGGCAGCCCAGCCCTATTAGTATATACAGTGTCCGGGGCCTCTTAAAAAATAAATCTCTTATATATTTGGCTACATCTGTCACTCAAAGTGTGTCTGGAGCTGTAACGCTGGGTTGTGGACTTCCATCTCAATTTAGGATTGTCATCACCTGTTTTAAACAGGGTGATTGATAAGAAAGGTGTTTAAGCACTGGTGATGGTAATCCATAAATTAAGAAGAAAGTCCAGAAACAGAGCAATGTGTCCCTCCTGGAGAGGGTCATGTTGGGAGGTATGCACCTCCCTCCCTCCCCCCCCCCCCCCCCCCCCCCATTCACGGCATCCCCACGATTAAATGGCACATGCAAAACACTGACATGGCTATGGTAGACAATGAAAAAGGTTGACAAGATTTATTTTTCACTTTTTCAATGTTTTCATATTCATTCTCATGTGTCGACATGGACACCAATGAAGTGCCACACTTATGTCAACATTTACATGTGTTGACCTTTCTGTGTTGATTTTTTCTTGTGGCAATTCGCGGCACCCCCGCGACCCCCCTCCCGCGATTTGCAGCACACCCCCCGCAATTCGCGGCACCCCCGGTAACTCCCGCGATTCGCGGCCCCACCCCGTGACACCCCCCCTCCTGCGATTCGCGGCACCCCGCGACCCCCCCTCCCACGATTCGCGCCAACCCCCCGGGCCCCCCCTCCCGCGGTTCACGGTGCCCCCCACGACCCCCCCTACCGCGATTCCCCACCCCTGCCCCCCCCTCCTGTCATTGAGGCAACCCCCCGCCCCCGCGACCCACCCTCCCGCGATTCACTGCAACCCCCCGCGCCCCCCTCCCACAATTCGCGGCACCCACCCCCCCCCCGCGACCCCCCCTCCCGCAATTCACGGCATCCACCCACGACCCCTCCTCCCGTGATTCGCGGACACCCCTCACCTCCTCCCTCCCCCCCACCCCCGCGCGCGATTCACAGCAACCCCAGGATTAAATGGCACATGGAAAACACTGGCACGGCTATGGTCGACAATGAAAAAGGTTGACATGAGTTTTTGAAGATTTATTTTTCTTTTTTTTAATGTTTTCATATACATTCTCATGTGTCGACATGGACACCAATGAAGTGCCACACTTATGTCAACATTTACATGTGTTGACCTTTCTGTGTTGATTTTTTCTTGTGGCAATTCGCGGCACCTCCCGCGATTTGCAGCACACCCCCTGCAATTCGCGGCACCCCCGGTAACTCCCGCGATTCGCGGCCCCACCCCGTGACACCCCCCCTCCTGCGATTCCAGGCACCCCGCGACCCCCCCTCCCACGATTCGCGCCAACCCCCCGGGCCCCCCCTCCCGTGGTTCACGGTGCCCCCCACGACCCCCCCTACCGCGATTCCCCACCCCTGACCCCCCCTCCTGTCATTGTGGCAACCCCCCGCCCCCGCGACCCACCCTCCCGCGATTCACTGCAACCCCCCACGCCCCCCCTCCCACAATTCGCGGCACCCACACCCCCCACCCCCGCGACCCTCCCCTCCCGCAATTCACGGCATCCACCCACGACCCCTCCTCCCGTGATTCGCGGACACCCCTCACCTCCTCCCTCCCCCCCACCCCCGCGTGCGATTCACAGCAACCCCAGGATTAAATGGCACATGCAAAACACTGGCACGGCTATGGTCGACAATGAAAAAGGTTGACATGAGTTTTTGAAGATTTATTTTTCTTTTTTTTTAATGTTTTCATATACATTCTCATGTGTCGACACTTATGTCAACATTTACATGTGTTGAACTTTCTGTGTTGATTTTTTCTTGTGGCGATTCGCGGCACCCCCGGCGACCCCCCTCCCGCGATTTGCAGCACACCCCCCGCAATTCGCGGCACCCCCGGTGACTCCCGCGATTCGCGGCCCCACCCCGTGACACCCCCCCCTCCTGCGATTGCGGCACCCCGCGACCCCCCCTCCCACGATTCGCGCCAACCCCCCGGGCCCCCCTCCCGCTGTTCACGGTGCCCCCCACGACCCCCCTACCGCGATTCCCCACCCCTGACCCCCTCTCCTGTCATTGCGGCAACCCCCCGCCCCCGCGACCCACCCTCCCGTGATTCGCTGCAACCCCCCGCGCCCCCCCCCTCCCACAATTCGCGGTACCCCCCCCCCCCCGCGCGACCCTCCCGCAATTCACGGCATCCACCCACGGCAGCACCCCTAAGCCCCTCTTTAGTCCCCCGTATACTCACACACCCCTATCACTACCCAGCTTCCTGCTCTCCTGAACCGTAACTTCCACCACTGGGGAGTCGCTGACAATGTTTTGCCCACATGCCCCTATCAGGCCTCACAGCCTCACAGCCTCCTGCTCTCATGCACCCAAACTCCCACCCAGTAGGAGGAGACACTGACTAAGGGCCACCATCCTGTACTCCTGTACTGCCACGCTGGCCCCTCACCCACTGGCAGAAGCTGTACAGTATCTCCCACCCTCCTCTTTAGTCCCCCTTATGCCCACACACCCCTATCACTACCCAGCCTCCTGTTTTCCTGTGTCGTGACCTCCGCCAGTGGGGAGCCGCTGACTCAGAAACACCCTATTATACTATTGCACACACACACACCTAAACAACATGCACACACAGCCCCCCCACACCCACAAATGTCACTGTACCATCCACACTATCAATGTACATCTTACTCTGTAACCGCTTTTTAATTAAACAAAATAATACACACCCATTTCCACATCATATGCTCTCTATTTAACACATTTCACCTATAGCTCAAGTTGCAATACAGGGCATCTTTCATACAATTCTAACCATCTTTCTCATATGCAAATGTTCACAAATTAAGGGGGCGCAGCCCCTTACAACGGTGTGAAGAGTGCCCGTAGGGCGCGATGAATCACCTAGTAAATAAATAAAACGCAATCGTCATATTCAGCTCGTCATATTCAGCTCGTTATATGTCATAGCCAACTCGGTATACACTATATTCAGCTCGTCATATTCAGCTCGTCATATTCATAGCCAACTCGCTATACACTATACGCAGCTGGTCATATTCATAGCCAACTCGCTATACACTATATCCAGCTCGTCATACATTATATCCAACTCGTCATACACTATATTCAGCTCGTTATATGTCATAATCAACTCGTCATACACTATATTCAGCTCGTTATATGTCATATTCAGCTCGCCATACACTATATTCAGCTCGTTATATGTCATACTCAGCTCGTTATATGTCATATTCAACTCGTCATACACTATATTCAGCTCGTTATATGTCATATTCAGCTCGCCATACACTATATTCAGCTCGTTATATGTCATATTCAACTCGTCATACACTATATTCAGCCCGTTATATGTCATATTCAGCTCGCCATACACTATATTCAGCTCGTTATATGTCATATTCAACTCGTCATACACTATTGTGGGGCTATGTGGGGAGGGGGGCTGTAATTACTGTGGGTACTCTGTGTAGTGTGTGGGGGGGGGAGACTGTGTAATGTAATATGGGAGGCTGTGTATAATGTAATATGGGGCTGTTTATAATGTAATATGGGGGACTGTGTATAATGTGTATAATGTAACATGGGGGTAATGTGTATAATGTAATATGGGGGGGCTGTGTATAATGTAATATGGGGGCTGTGTATAGTGTAATATGGGGGACTGTGGGGGGACTGTGTATAATGTAACATGGGGGTACTGTGTACAGGGCTGCCAAGAGAAATCCTGGGCCCCGGTACAACAATTCCCCAGGGCCCCCATGGGGGTGTGTGGCCACAGCATGTTGGGGGCGTGTTTAGCACATAAGACGAACCCACTCACAGGAGCATGGAGAACCTTGGTATACACGAGAAGGCACCCAGGCAAGCTGCATTACCCCCCTGCATGGAACCAGTGAGTGCCGGCCCACCGCAAACATATACATATATATATATATATATATATATATATATATATATATATATATATATTCCAAAATTTTGTTTGGCACTCCGGACAATAGATTTAGACCAATATATATATATATAGGTGGAGAATTGGGTAGCACTCTCATGGATTTCAAAATGAAAACACTACCAGACGGGTGTAGTGGTCAACGTGTGGATAATCCAGGGGTGAGGGCGGCACTCAAAATAAAGACATCACAGCATCATGCGTGTGTATTCAGTGCCTAGCGCTTTCAGGGTTACCCCTATCCTCAGGGCAGCAGGTACACAGGAGAGAAGCAAATCAACAATCAACAGTGAACACTTACCCCAATAAGTACCCACAGGGTCCCGCGTCTGGTTCTCTCGCCGTCCGGCACCGCCATCCCCTCTGCCGGATGTTCAGCAGACGTCACTTACGGGTTCGCGGCACCTGAAAGCCGGAACTCACACACGCTGAATACACACGCATGATGCTGTGATGTCTTTATTTTGAGTGCCGCCCTCACCCCTATATATATATATATATATATATATATATATATATATATACACACACATACATATATATATACACACACATACATATACACACACACTATATATATATATATATATATATATATATATTAATTTATATACTGGTAAATCAAATCATACATTATTAGTCAGGCACAGGCAGCCAGGAGACAAATGGTGCATGCACTTACTAGTAGCGTGGGTCAGTCTGACTTTTCAGAGAAATTTTCAGCGAGCTCAGGCTGAGCTGCTCAGCCTCTGAGCTCCTCCGGCTCCACACCGCACGCACCGACCCTCCCCTTCCTGGTGTCCTGTCACAGGCAGCAGACTGCAGCATCCGGTCCCAGCTGCTGGCCTGTGCAGTCTGCTGATCCACAGTCAGGAGACGGTGACCTGCGAGATGATGACATCATCTCATCTCGCGGGAGTCTCTTGACGGAAGCTCCGCAGCGGCAGTGTAACGTCTCTGCCGGCACACACAGCAAGACAGTCTCCTGACTGTGGATCAGCACACTGCACACACCCGCTCCCCGCCCGCGTGCGCCCTCTCTCCTCCCTTGATATACCGGCGCCGCCCGCGCTCCCGACCCCGCTACTCAGAGTCACATCATTCGCACCAGCTATTAAAAAAAAAAAGTTATGTTGTGAGTTGTCGGCCCCGGGCCCCCTGATAGGCCCCGGGCCCAGGTAAAATGTACCCGCTCCCCCCCTCTCTCGGCGGCCATGACTGTGTATAATGTAATATGGGGGGACTGTGTAATGTAATATGGGGGGCTGTGTATAATGTAATATGGGGGGCTGTGGGGGACTGTGTATAATGTAACATGGGGGTACTGTGTATAATGTAATATGGGGGGAACTGTGTAATGTAATATGGGGGGGCTGTGTATAATGTAATATGGGGGGCTGTGTATAATGTAATATGGGGGGCTGTGGGGGGACTGTGTATAATGTAACATGGGGGTACTCTGTATAATGTCACATGGGGGGCTGTGTATAATGTAATATGTTGGGGCTGTGTATAATGTAATATGGGGGGGCTGTGTATACTGTAATATGGGGGGCTGTGTATAATGTAATATGGGGGCTGTGTATAATGCATACTTGCCTACCCTCCCTCATTTAGTGGGAGTCTCCCGTTTTTTTCAATCCTCCTCCCGCTCTCTTGCAAATCCCTCGGTTCCTCCCGCATTTTTGTCCCCTCTCCCAAAATGTTTTACTGCGCATGTGCGAACGGCATGTTCCGTGGGCCACCGCGGGGCTGTGTGGGTAGCCATGGTGCGTCACTGGGCAGCAGTAGCAGCGCTGAAGTGAGCGGCAGCAGCAGTGTGAGCGGGAGCCGGAAGCACCAGGAGCTAGAGATGGACAAAACGGGTCACTGAGCGGATCCGGGTCCCATCGGGACAGTTAGTGAAAAGATACGTATCTTTTAGACGGAACCTCGGCTCACTTTAAAAAAAAGGGGGAATATACATGACCGAATAAAAACACTGATCGATGGCTGGGTGCAGAATCGCCATCGATGGCAACCATCGATGGCGTCTGCACCGAGGGCTATCCCTGGCGGCAGCAGCAGCTAATCTTTCTATCACTTGTAGTCACAGCACTGTACTCAGTCTACAGAGGTAGTACATCTTAGCTGCCACAGGTGGCAGCACTGAGATCAGGAAAATGCATTGTAAACTGAAACGGATCACCTTTTTTGGGATCGGCGGGTCGTTCGTTCTTTAATGGGATCCGTTCAAAAGATCCGGTTCGTTCGCGAACGACCCATCTCTACCAGGAGCAGGAGGGCAGCGGAGAGGAGGAACTGAGGTGCGGCAGCAGCATTGAACAGTGGCAGTGAGCCGGGCAGCGGGAGCCGGGAGCAGCAGTAAGTATAACATTATCTGATTCTTTATCCTCTCTCCTACCCACTAAGCCTGATCCTTATTGATCCTCTCTCCCACCACCCCCGGGCCCCGACTGGCACCCAATACATGCTCCACTCCTCCTGTCATGCTCAGTAATTTACTAGCTGAATGCCTGCCTCACTGATTATTCCAACAAGGGGCACTTACCTATTGCTTTAATATTTGGTTGTTGTATATTTTTTCATACTATTTTATATTTATGCTGCACATTTTCTGTATAGGATCCCCCATTAGTTGCTGGCCAGTGATAAATAGACGCCTCGTGTGACACCGCGATTATAGGCCACACCCCCTCCCACGACAAGCCACGCCCCCTAATTTCAGGCGCGCGCAAGTGTGCCTCCTCTATTGTGATGTATGCTTTCATTTTGCTTCCATCTAAAATCTCGGTACTTATGTATTATCTGGACTCCCATGTTAAATGCACCCCATTTTTTCATACCCCTACTATCCAACTACGCATGGAGTTGATTTTATATAGTGTTGGAGCGCAGCGAGCCACCGTGCCCGAAGCGTACAAGTACATACTAGTCTGCTATATCTAATTTAATAAAAAAATAATACTTGTGCTGTGTGGGACTGTAAAAAATAATTCCATGCTGCTTGTGCACTGACGTGTGCCACTGAGTGCCACTGCCAAGCAGTACCTAATAATAAAATTAATTATAAATTCTGCTGGTGCACAATACTAGTATTGCTGACGTATCTACCTGTCTTGTGCCTAGTACTGTCTTATCTACCTGTCTGGTGCCTAGTACTGCCATATCTACCGTCTGATCTGGGGCTCACTGCCTAATACTGCCATGTCTACCTCTGGTCTGGGGCTCACTGCCTAATACTGCCGTATCTCTACCTGTCTGGTCTGGGGCTCACTGCCTAATACTGCCATGTCTACCTGTCTGGTCTGGGGCTCACTGCCTAATACTGCCGTATCTACCGTCTGGTATGGGGCTCACTGCCTAATACTGCCGTGTCTACCTGTCTGGTCTGGGGCTCACTGCCTAATAATCTACCTGTCTGGTGACTAGTAATGCCGTATCTACCGCTGCAGTGCCACTCTTACATGAGCCACGTGTTTGTGCCGCACACTTGTGTGGCTTAGCATAGTTATCCAGCTACCTCGGTGCAACCTTTTGCCCTAAAAACAATATTGTGAGGTGTTCAGAATAGACTGGAAATGAGTGGAAATTAATGTTATTGAGGTTAATATAGCGTAGGAGCAAAAAAAAAAAAAAAAGCCCAAATTCTGCGATTTTAACAGTTTTTATGCTTTTTTAACAAAAAAAATCAGAACCCAAAACCCAAGAAATCCAAACACAAAACACTTAGGAGGTGTTTTGGCAAAACCCATTAGAACCCAAAACCTCAAGGTAATCAGAACCCAAAACCCGAAAAGTGGCCGATGCACATCCCTAATGCATACTGTGCTCCCTCACTTACCACGACATAGGATTGTCTGAACATTAATTATAATATAACATACACTGGTAAAGCAGGTAATATAGGTGATCTAAGGATTTTTGGGTCTGCTGCCCAACTTCAGGCCCTAAACGACGTAGATCACCTATATATACACACACACACACACACACACACACATATACACACCCCACACAGATGTATCAAGCTTGAAAAATGTGATAACACAGCCAGCCAATCAGTCATCACCTGCCTGCAATGTTACAGGCTGGGTTTGAAAAATGAAATTTAGGAAATGATTGGTTGGTTTTTTTTCACTCTCCATGTTATTACTTTTTGAATCTTGATACATCTGGCCCAGAAGAGAGAGGGAGACAAACTAATTTTCAACTTTTTTGAAGGATGGGCGGCACAATATGTATGATGGTGACAAGTGGCTAGGCCGCTGAGCCAGTTACCAGAGATGCATTGAGGTTCTGGGACTAACATCACAATAGCATGAGCTGTTATTCTGCACAGACCGGCTTCCTCAGGCATCAATGTGGAATCACATTACTGGCACCAAACATAGATATGTCCTAAACTTAACATTTCATTTTTGTTTTAAATCTTGTACTATGATGACGTCTGACTTTTTCCATGGAATATAACGTACAACGAACGTACGATTTCACGTCAATGAAAATCTTAATTATAATATTTTTGATACTGGTCTTCCTGGTCTAAGAATCACATTTCCTAACAAAAGTTTGTTTAATACTTATTTTGAAAGGTTAATAAATGTGAGTTATCCATGGAGGCCCGGCATTGATTAACATAGATCTGAAATTTATCAAATCAACCTTAAGTAAAAATACCCCCTAATGTGTGAGATTATACACATTTATATATAAAATAGAGTTATACTACACGTTTTTTAACCTTGATCTCGGAATGTTTTTCTGTGTTTTTATATTTTCGGATGTGTTTTGTCCACATTTCACAAACCGCTTATTTGTGAATGTAAAATATTGGCGTTTCTTTGGCACAAGAGCCTGAATACACATGTACAGTATATACATTGTGAATGTTCTGCTTTTACTGTGTAAACCTTTCATACATTGCTAAGAACCATAAATAAAGTGGTTTTTGCAAGTCTCTCCTCGTGTTGGACGCCCCATTACTGCTGGTGTGTGCTTTGTGGGGATAGATAATTTAGGCCTCTGGAAGCGTCACCTCTACAGTATATGCACCATTCTGTGTATGGGTAGTTGGAGAGTAAGACAGTGGTACAGCATCGCTTCTCTATACAGTGGGGCCCTAGTGGGGCATTTAATTAGAAGGTGAAATGCCTTAAAGTTCAGTAAAATACATTCTAAGGAATCAGTTCTTTACCATGAGGTTCTCTCAAAACTATGTAAATGTGTCCTCACCAGAGTGAATTCAGTAGCTGGTGTTCTGGATGCTTGGAGAGAATGGAGGAGCATGGATAGGTTGCCCAGTCCTGTAACCAGCTGATGATCAGGCTGCAGCTGTGGGTGCCAGAGGACACCCACAGACCGACACACCGGCAGCGGCTATTATACTTCGTGGGGGTCCACGACCCATATAGAGGGAGCTTAAAATAGGTGGCGAGTGTAGCGAGCCAATGTGCCCGCAGCATGGCGAGCGCAGTGTGCCCGAAGTGTGGCGAGCGCGCAAGGGGCTTCGCTGCGCTCCTTCCCACTGTCTGCGTCCCCACAGTCAGAATTCCAACGTCGGGCTAATGACTGCCGGAATTCCGACTGTTGGGGTGTTATACCACACCCGCAGCCGTGGTGCAGGGATAAAAGGGTTGCCCTGTCTTCTGGCTTTCTCCCATTGCCTTTGGAAAATCAGGTGTTATGCTGTGTACACACGGGGGAGATATATTGCTCAGTTTCACCTTTTCATCAGCGACCAGAGATGGTCGCTGATGAAAAAGAAACTGCCGGGGGAGCCCGGCAGTGGAAATCAGCTGGTCGCAGGAGCATGTTCCTGCGACCAGCGATCACTACAGGGGCAAAAACGGGAGCGCGCACCCATTGCGGGCAATATGGTCGCTCAGCGACCATATTTCCCGCGATTTTGCACAAAATCGCCCCCGTGTGTACGCACCTTAAGGTTAATGTTTGCATGAGAGAGAGATAGAGACCACTGACCCCTAAGCTGTGATTTCTTTATAGCAGTGTAATGTTCCTGAGTGGAGTACAGCCTGGAGTCTGACTACAGGGAGCACAGGTTATGTTTTCCTCAGTCCCTATATCCTGTTCCCATTATAGAGTTATGTTGTGTACACACAGTGAGATCCTCTTGCTCGTCGACTTAAGATTCGAGTGCTATGCAATCTTTGCTATCTCTGTACTATTTACATACAATTCATACTATCTACATTAGATTTGCACTATATAGTCATTGCTGCCCTGTCTATCTGAGTTTCGATTTGTGCTGTCACGGGAGTGCGCATCGGGATTGCAAGGTAAAAAACCTGTGCGATCTGCATGCGATCCCGATGCGATTTTGTCTATATAGTCACAATCTCATGCTGATTGTACCCGTGTGTACACAGCATTACTCTTTTGTGCAAATCTGTCTATTCGATTCAAAAGGACATTAGTTGGTGTGCAGGAGCAGTACTATTATACCCCTTTCACTTCAGTTTAAATTCCCGGGTTGCGCCCGACTAGCGCTGGTTTGTAAAATTCCTGGGCCATAATTCTGGGAAAATTTGCTGGAATTTCGTACCCTGCTATGGAGCTGGGTTGTTCCCGGGTTCAACCTGGGGTCCTGGCTGGTGTGAAAGGGGTAGGGGTACTCACTCAGGTTACCGGTCCTCAGTGGGAGTGGTCAGGCTGGGGATCCACTTAGGTGGCTGGCGCAGATGACAGGACAGGTGGCGGATGAAGATGACGCAGCTCTCCGGACCCTTACTGCAGCCGGAGAGCTGCGTCATCTGCACCTGCTGTCTGACCTGTCATCTGCACCCACTGCCTGTGTGGATACCCAGCCTGCACCAAGGACTGGCAACCC
Source organism: Crinia signifera (assembly GCF_055691185.1). Lineage (NCBI taxonomy): Eukaryota > Metazoa > Chordata > Amphibia > Anura > Myobatrachidae > Crinia > Crinia signifera. The sequence goes on along the minus strand of NC_139223.1, from coordinate 61,698,549 downwards.
GGGGTGAGTATTGTTCACCGCCTCCGCCACCATCTCACCTCCTGCACACACCAGAAAATGCAGAGACTTTTCTGGTGTGAAAGGGGCCAACCCGGAAATGCCCCGGCATGATCCCTGGGCCGGATTGGTGTGTCCCTGCATTTTCTGGTGTGAAAGGGGTATTACATAACACCACCACTCATCCCATACACTAGAGAATTAGTCCTGGTCCCTGCAGGATGGGAATCCCAACAGAGATCCTGATCCCTTCATGCTAGAAATCACTAGGGAAGTATGCTAAATGTTCAAGGTGCATCACCTAAGAATATTTGGTTATCTCCCACAGATGTTGGCAACAAAACTTAAAGAATGGGATTTTTTTTTTTAAACTGAACACAAATAAGTAAAGCTGGTCCTGCTGTTGCCATAGCTTGTGTTTGTCATTACAGAGGCTCCCCTGTATAATATTTTAATTGAGAGATGTCCTGAGGACATAAGAGAGCCAGTGGGGGAGCAACAGTCATAGGTGCGGGTGAGAATACAAGTGACCATATACAGGATCAGTATCTAACCACAGAAACTGTAGCTAACAAGTAACATCTGTATATGATATAATTTGTTCATAAAGTAGCTGTACTATTTTAGTTATAAGATAAGGGCAGTATAGAGTAAGGAAAGGATTATTATTAACAATATTATTACAATGATACTTATTTTGCCTAAATATCATTTGATTATTTTCAATCTAATATTTACTATAACATATTTGTACTACATATTCATATTGGTTTAAATGAAACATTTTAGTTCTGGCATCTCCTTCCTTTGAGTAGCCAGCCAAACCAGCTGACATTGCCTTCATTTAAATCATCAAGTTATGGATGAGTTAAATGTAACTATCAACATTTTAAAAATAATTAGCAGCTCTTCCAACACACCCTTGAGGTGGCTGCCCAGTGTCGTTTTTTTTTATGGGGTATCGCCAAGTAGCCCTAATCCCCAGATGTTATAATCACTTCCTCCATTGTTCTCCTCCTCCGTCCTCCTCTTCATCATCCGCTGTCCGTCTCCATCCTCCTCCTTTGTCCTCCATACTCCTTCTTCATCCTCTGTACTCCTTCTCCATGCTCCTTGTTTGTCGTCGTCCTCCTCTGTTCTCCTTCTCCATCCTCTGTCTGCCTCCATCCTCCTCCTTTGTCCTCCATACTCCATCCTCTGTACTCCTTCTCCATGCTCCTTGTTTTTCCACCATCCTCCTTCTTAATCCTCTGTCCTCCTTCTCCATGCTCCTTCTTTGTTCTCCTTCTCCATGCTCCTTCTCTGTCCTCCTTCTCCATGCTCTTTTTGTCCTCCTTCTCCATGCTCCTTTTTGTCCTCCTTCTCCATGCTCCTTTTTGTCCTCCTTCTCCATGCTCCTTTTTGTCCTCCTTCTCCATACTCCCTTTTGTCCTCATTCTCCATGCTCCTTTTTGTACGCCTTCTCCATGCTCCTTTTTGTCCTCCTTCTCCATGCTCCTTTTTGTCCGCCTTCTCCATGCTCCTTTTTGTCCGCCTTCTCCATGCTTCTTTTTGTCCGCCTTCTCCATGCTCCTTTTTGTCCGCCTTCTCCATGCTCCTTTTTGTCCTCCTTCTCCATGCTCCTTTTTGTCCTCCTTCTCCATGCTCCTTTTTGTCCTCCTTCTCCATGCTCCTTTTTGTGCTCCTTCTCCATGCCCCTTTTTGTCCTCCTTCTCCATGCTCTTTCTTTGTCCTCCTTCTCCATCCTCTGACCTCCTCCTTTGTCCTCCAGCCTCTGTCCTCCTTCTCCAGGCTCCTTTTTGTCCTCCATCTTCATCCTCCACCTACTATATGTTCTTCTTTTTCATCCTCTCTCCTCCTCCTTTGTCCTCCATTCTATGTCCTCCTCCTTCATCCTCCTCCTATGTTCTCCTTTTTTATCCTCTGTTCTCCTCCTTTGTCCTCCATTCTCTGTCCACCTTCTCCATGCTCCTTCTTTGTTCTCCTTCTCCATGCTCCTTTTTGTCCTCCTTCTCCATGCTCCTTTTTGTCCTCCTCCTCCATGCTCCTTCTTTGTCCTCCTTCTCCATACTCCCTTTTGTCCTCCTTCTCCATACTCCCTTTTGTCCTCCTTCTCCATGCTCCTTCTTTGTCCTCCTTCTCCATGCTCCTTTTTGTCCGCCTTCTCCATGCTCCTTTTTGTCCGCCTTCTCCATGCTCCTTTTTGTCCGCCTTCTCCATGCTCCTTTTTGTCCGCCTTCTCCATGCTCCTTTTTGTCCGCCTTCTCCATTCTCCTTTTTGTCCTCCTTCATCATCCTCCAGTGTATCGGTGTCTCAAACGTTGTCTCCAGTCCTTCTAGGGCTTAGAGAACATACAGTTGTTATACTCAATGATGATGGGCGATGTTATGCCACTTACCTTACTCGGGCTGACATAAGGGCCAAGGTGTTCTTAAGAGGGCTTGATGTTGTAATGCAGGAACGTAGGGCTGCCCACTCCTGTGTGTGATGTTCATTCCCTCAGCATCTGGGGAGGTGACGGTCCCTTCACTGATGGCCTGCAGGTAGAAGACAATTAAACATATTTCACATGAAAGAAGTGAAAGGAAATCTGGACCCAAGAGATAACTCAAGTGTATCTGTCATTAGTGATACATAGAAAAGCTCAGAAAATGTGTTTTTATCTATAGTTGAATCATAGCCAGTTTAAGTAGTTACATTATAATTGTTTTATACATTGTCATGATTATGGTCCTGATTACTCCAAAATGATATAAGTTGTTATATCCATGATAACCCTATGAGACGGTACTCTTAAGATTAATATATCTAGTTTAGAAGTTCCAACCGGGGGTACAAGTACCCCTGGGGTTACACTGCGGACTCATTAGGGGTACTTGAAATTAATATTGGTAATAGTGGAGGAAGTCTCACGTTGAGGTGTAGATGAACCACGCCACGTCACTTTACCGGTTCTGTCTGCAGTGTAATCAGTGTCTCCTTGTGCTTTTGCCTGACCAACAATCCACTTGGAGCTACCCCTGCTGCCCTAACAAGGGTGGAGGAAGCAGCAACAATAATGCTACAGATTTTAGCCAGAACCCTGGAGACCGTACACAGCCAGCAGCCAGATACAGAGGAACCCAATTCCTGACTGCAGACTACTCCTCCACTACTACTCCTTAATATAAGGACACACTTCCTCTCCTCTCCTAATTCCTGTGGATATTTAAAAATGAGAGGAGGGGGTACTCATAAATGAAAAGTCTAATCAAGGGGTGCGGGAGAGAATAAAGGGTTGGAACCGCTGATCTAAATGATCAATTTATTTTCTATTCAGAGCAGCCTAAAATCTAGCTACAAAAATAGATCAGCATGTAAATAACTGCTCATCCAGATGCTGCTACTGTATGGGAAATAGCTGTGGGCCCTCCAACTGCAGTATGACTTACAAAGTATTTTTCTTAATTCATATATCAAGAGTTCTCTGTAATCAATGTCCCTATTAGAATCAGTCATATGCCATGTTTGGTGTACTACCTTTATTCAGAAATACACAGTATCTTCTCAAATATTGTATCTGATTATATTTGTGTATAGAAATATATGCGGTTTCATTTTACTATTCATAATACTTTGTTCTGTTTTAGAAGATATCACACCACACATGGACAGCACGGAGGGCATAGTGGTTAGCATTACTGTCTCACAGAGCTGAGGTCTTGAGTTAAATCATCTGTTCAGAGTGTAGATGTTCTCCCTGTGTTTTTAACACTTCAAAACATACTAGTAAGTGGATTGTCATCTACTGTGCAGTGTAAAGGGTATAATGGATACTACTAGTAATGGGAATCATGACACTACCGTGTGGTGTAATATGTATAATAAACCCTACTGTGCGGTGTAATGTGTATAACGTACCCTACTGTGTGGTCAGATAAAAGACATATAAGGGACCTTAATGTGTGGTCTAATGTAATTTAATAATAATCAATACTGTGTGGCACTTTCCCTGTTTTGAATATGGAAGGGACGAGGGCACCAATTGCCTTAGGGCACAGGGCATCGATATGTCTAGTTCCTGCATTAGTTCTGTGTACTTACTCTGCGGGAATGAATGGGGGATGCACTTTTAGATCTTCCAATGCATCCCAGTCAATTCCCGCAAAGAAGGGATGATGACGGATGTCACCATGTTCTCCCAGACGCTTGTCAGGATCTGCACACAGGAGCTGGAAAGAGCAAAGTGAATGTAACCAAAATGTCAGTGTGATGTAGTTACTCCATATATATAGCTGCCTAACAATTCATAGCAGGAACAACTACATGACAGGTAATGGGTGGTTTATAGAAATAACACTCCGACCATTGGGACACATGATATCCTTATACCTAGTGCTGAACCCTAAGTCTCTACTCACACTTACCTGTTCGAGGATGTCATTCGCACATGCGCTCAGGTGGTAGCGCGACAACACGGGATGCTTGCAGCAGAGCCGGGGTTTTCCTGTGATCAGTTGGAAAAGGATCAAGCCGAAGGAAAACCAGTCCACCCCGGCATCATACTGCTGATGTGACAGCATCTCCGGGGCAATGTAGCCACGTGTTCCTGCATAGCCCGTGGCTCCTGGGATGTTCTGTATGGCCAGCCCGAAGTCGGCGATTTTGATGTGTCCGGCATCATCAATGAGTATGTTCTCTGGTTTCAGATCTCTGTAAGAGAAAATTTGCCGTTAAAATGTGTATCATAAACTGTCATAGAAAACAAGCACTTATTGATTAAATACACAGTATCATATGTTAGTAAGGCTAACATACTAATGTGGAAACAAGGGGTATCAAACACTGGCATCAATAGCATGGTCAGGAGGTAGCAAACACTGGCATCAGCACCCTGTGCAGGAGGTAGCAAGCACTGGCATCATTGCCACAGTCCCTTCTACCTACTGCACATACTGTAAGTCTTCTGGGCAGCTGCAAGCACATAATTCTCTGGAGGTAGGGGCCGATGCAAATATCTTGTTAGGAGGTATGCCACTAGCACAGATGTCCCTTCCCTACATATCTGTATTGTCCTGCATTTTAGATTTACCTTGGGACTCCAATTGCCAAAATAAACATAATTCTAATAATTAGCACTTAATGCATTTCTATTACGTTATTTATAAAGTGATTATTTCCATTCATCTCCCAGTGTAAGAGCCGTCATGTCTGAGTGACCATGAACACGGTCATCCAAAACGTGACATTTCTGTTGTGTTATGTAAATGAGGAGACAGACACATACCGATGAATGAAGCCCATCGCGTGAAGGTGCTGGAGACCGGAGACGATCTCTGCTGCGTAGAATCTGACAAAGAAGAAGAAATGTAAAAGTACTCTAAGGCCCAGATCCTGTTCTCCGCCAGGATTCCTAAGATACAGAACTAGTCCTGCATATGGCTTATCTCTTATATATTTAGCCAGATCTGTCAATCACCTGTGTGTATAACGCTGGGCGGAGTTACACAGGTGATTGACAGGCCCCCAGCCAGCGTTATACACAGGGTGATTCACAGAATAGCATATTCCACCCACCGTTATACACAATGCCCCCCTACCAGCATTATAACACAAGTTACGCCCCAGTGGGAGCCAGTGCTGGTATAATCAGTGGGTGCCAGTACTGGTATAATCAGTGGGTGCCAGTGCTGGTATAATCAGTGGGTGCCAGTGCTGGTATAATCAGTGGGTGCCAGTGCTGGTATAATCATTGGGAGCCAGTGTTGGTATAATCAGTGGGTGCCAGTACTGGTATAATCAGTGGGTGCCAGTACTGGTATAATCATTGGGAGCCAGTGTTGGTATAATCAGTGGGTGCCAGTGCTGGTATAATCAGTGGGTGCCAGTACTGGTATAATCAGTGGGTTCCTGTGCTGGTATAATCATTGGGAGCCAGTGCTGGTATAATCAGTGGGTGCCAGTACTGGTATAATCAGTGGGTACCAGTGCTGGTATAATCATTGGGAACCAGTGTTGGTGTAATCAGTAGGTGCCAGTGTTGGTATAATCATTGGGAGCCAGTGCTGGTATAATCATTGGGAGCCAGTGTTGGTATAATCATTGGGAGCCATTGTTGGTATAATCAGTGGGTGCCAGTACTGGTATAATCATTGGGAGCCAGTGTTGGTATAATCAGTGGGTGCCAGTGTTGGTATAAGCAGTAGGTGCCAGTACTGGTATAATCATTGGGAGCCAGTGTTGGTATAATCAGTGGGTGCCAGTGTTGGTATAATCAGTGGGTGCCAGTACTGGTATAATCAGTGGGTGCCAGTGCTGGTATAATCATTGGGAGCCAGTGCTGGTATAATCAGTAGGGCAAATGTAACAAAGGCAATGTTTGATACCTGGTCTGCCACTGTATGTATTATCATAATGTATCTAATTGTCCACACTGTAACCCCCTGTGTGTCAGATTTCGCCTTGTACACTTCCGATCACTGATATATCTTACCTTGCCACGTCGATCTCAAGCCGGGGTCTTGTTTGGAGCAGATGGTACAGGTCTCCCCCGCTGGCGTACTCCATGGCAAAGACGATAAGTCCCTATCAGAGGACACAGACAGGACAGTCACATATCGCTATTTACTCTATAATATAACAGTGTAGGTACAGACACAATGGGGGGGATTTGCACCCCAGAAAAATAAAACAGAAAATGTGCTGGGGGCTGCAATGCAATATTCTCCTGCAGCACTGGGCTGTTGTCACAGTGGAAGAACCAGCACTGCATACAGCCCAGTCTCTGGGAGCAGCCAGCATTTCCTGGGAAGTGACATAACAGTGATTCCCACTAGGCCGAGCCCCTTTATATTAGGCCACACACCCCTTTCTGGATGCAACTCTGGTAAGTGGGCAGTAATGTAGAGTAGGCACTGGGTATAACCACACCTTGTAATGCCACTACATACATGTGGGCAAGTCTACAATATGCATATATTTCCCACAGCATCGTCTATGTGGATCCTGTCCAGAATACATTTAAGCCTGCCTGGAATAAGCATATTCTACTCATGTTCCACACTCATCATTATTACCCAGAACCCCCTGGTGCGCACGACTGGTATGGAGTGGTCACCTGACCACAAGGATCACGGTATGATTATGGTAATACCTTGGTCTGGAATGTCAGGAGGCCGTGTACTAGGAAAGGGCTTCCTGATGTTGCCTTCAGAACTCTCCTCTCCATCTTTGCTCTGGCCCTTCCTCTCACTGACATTCCACGTTTTTTCAGGACCTTCAGGGCTACGTCTTTCCTGGTGATGTTATCGTACGCCAGCAGGACCTGAATGTGTCAGAGATACAGATATGTTACAGGGTCAGGGCACACATGGCTGTATCAGTAAATATAAAATAATGCTAAACATAATAAGGACTATTTGCACTATGGACACTTTCCATGTACTGTATTAGACGTTACATGTAAGTGGATGCTGCTTACACAGTCTGTCTGCCTGTCCTCAGTCCCACCCACATTCACACTGTTACTATCTGCACTGGCGACCACCCAATGCTCAGTGAAAACTATACATACAGATGGGTCTTCTCCCATCTTGGCAGGGGATGGCGCTGGCGTCGCCAGCCACCATCCCCCGCCAGCGCCATGGCGATGGTGAGAAGGGGACGCGCGCACGAGCGGCGCGCGCGTCCCCTTCCGACGGCGCTTCCATCCGTTGCCCCGGGTCCCCGCCGGCTTGCCGGCGGTAACCCGGGGTCCCCGCCGCCTGCCCGCACCCCCCCCTAACCCCCCCTAACCCTGTCCGTCTCCCTGAGGTGGAGACGGACAGGGTTTCCGTCGCGCCAGCGACGGAGACTGAGACGCGCGTGCGCGTGAGACGCACGCGCGTCTCAGTCTCCTCGCTGGCGTGGCTGCTGGCGGGTCGCCAGCGCGTACGTTCTGGCGACCCGCCAGCAAGGATGGGACCTGCCCCATCTGTATGAAACAGCCGTCTCATCTCCATCCACCTAGATGCCATGCCAATCCTACTAGAACTAGAACAGATGCATGAATTTGCATATAAGAAGCAATAGGTAGCCATAATACAGTCATGGCACTTACCACTCCAAAGCCGCCCCGGCCTATCTCATGTCGGATGGTCAGCCTCTTGATAGAATCCGAGACATTGCCGGGGCAGGGTGCTGACTCGCTGCTTGTTCCTTGTGGGGTAAAATTACAGACAGTTTATATATTGTATAACAAAATGGTGTAATAAGGAGACAGTAAGACAGGGTTGTTGACTTTGTGTCTGCTCTCTCTGGGAAAGGACAGCCAGCTCCAGGAGGTAGGGGCAGGGGCGAATTTAGGGGTCAGGCCGCCCCTAGGCACAAAATGTTTGGCCGCCCCCCCCCCCCACCATTTTAACATATGTAAGAAAACACAATAGAAACGCAATAGATAAACTGCATAATAAATAATAATAATATAATATTAATATAACCAATATTACCCTCTGCTGTCACTAACTAAGGCCTTTATTCAGATCTGATCGCAGTACAAATTTGTTTGGAAAATGGGCAAAACCCATGTGCACTGCAGGTGGGGCAGATGTAACATGTGCAGAGAGAGTTAGATTTGTGTGTTATTTTTTTCTGCGCAGGGTAAATACTGGCTGCATTATTTTAACACTGCAATTCAGATTTCAGTTTCAACACACCCCACCCAAATGTAACTCTCTCTGCACATGTTACATCTGCCCCACCTGCAGTGCACATGGTTTTGCCCATTTTCCAAACAAATTTGAACTGCAATCAGATCTGAATAAGGGCCATAGAGGGCTCTCTATGGACAAGGGGAAGAAAGTGACTCCGCTGCAGTCATATCCCTCCTTCCTTTGTCAGCCCAACTCCTCTCCTTACCTCCCTCACTCATCCTATGTTCCTCTCCCTCCCTCTGTCTGCAATACACTTCTCCTTTCCTCCCTCTCTCTCTCTCTCTATGGGGTATATTCAATGACTTTTGCGTGCTGTGACAGCGAGCAGTGATGCCTGCTTGCTGTTACAGCGAGCAGGGTCAGTATTCAACTCACCCCCTGCACACGCCATTTTCACGTCGCTGCATTTTTGCAGCGAGGGGGAAACGACATGTGCGGCCACAAAAACAATGAGTCTAGCGGCTAAATGCATTAGCCACAAGCCTGACTCTTTGGGGTAATCCTCACTGGCATCTGACAGCGAGGGTTCCCGGTTGCTCGCCAGTCACATTGAATACAGGCCTATGTACCTCTCCCTGATAAATATATATATCTCTCCTTCCCTCACTCACCCCATGTAGCTCTCCCTCTCCTTGATAGCCATGTATCGCTCCATCCCTCCCTCTCTCATACTAGATTAAGCAAGGGCTGCCTAAGCCGGAGCGTACGTAAGAGACTTACATTTTTTGGTTTGGCAGGAAAGGGTTAATGACTGCTAGTGTGTTTAAAGTTGGTTTCAGTTTTGTTGAAGTAGCCTTTGGGTGAACTGGAGGGGGGGGCGTGAGCTTAGGGAGAGGGGTATATATAGGCAGGTCCTTACAGGGGTACTTCCTCTTGCAGATTTTCTTCAGCTTGCAGTCGTACAGTCACAGCCCAGCAGCTTCTACCCAGCTAAGTGCTTGTCTGTATACCTTTGATTTATTCCTTTGTGCTCCCTGCAGCATGTCCCGTCCCCGTCGCTCAGCTCCCCCTCCCCGGCGCTTCCTGGATGACTTTCTGCCCATCCAGCCTCCCTGTAGGTCTACCCCATCCATGCAGCCCCCCAGTATGCCTCCTGCCTCAGGGGCGGCCCCGGCCTGGGAATCCGTGTCCACTTCCGCCCCCGGGCCTCTCAGCCTGCTCCCCCCCCCTTCTGGGGTCTTTCCTCCCCCCTTCGTACTACCGGGGCCTGATCCGGACTCACCCGGAGCAGGCCCGTCCGTGGCTGGCTTCGCGGTGGCCCCGGCTCCCCCTCCCTCCCCCTCGTTGGCTTCAGCGGGCGCGCTCTCGGCGCCCGCTGCATTGTCACCCGCTCCCCCGCCGGCTAGGCCGGAGTTCGCGGCGGACGCCGCCGCAGCACGGAAGGGGGTGCCGCCCTATGACGCGACGGACGTCACTCCCGTCCGCGCGTCAGCACCCGATCCCGGCTTCTCCGGGACGGGCGCCCCCGCACCACAACAGCGAGGCGCAGGCACATCGGGCGCCCTGTCTCCCTCATTGTCCTCCACTAGTGGGCATGGGGTAGCCGGCGCCAGTACACAGGGTGCCGGCCCCCGGCCCCCGGGTGCATGGTCACCCAGGGGCGCCACCGCCCGTCAGGCCCCGCCCCCACCCCTGTCCCCGGCTTATCAAATAAGGGGCCTCATTCAGCTCCCAGCCGGGGCCGGCCACAGCATCGCTGGGGCAGCCTTACAGCCCACTGTGCCAACCACCCATGAAAGCCCGGTGTTCCAGGCCCCTGCAGTGCCAGGGGACGGGTACCCCTACCCGTCCACCCCACTAAGGGGGCTATGGGCGCCACCAGCGCCCGTCCCTGCCCCTGGGGGAATACAGGCTCCGATGTCCCTCACCACCGCTGCCCAAGGCGCGCCGGACATTCCTGCCCTCCCCCCCCCCGGCTCCCTCGTCCCCAGCCGGGGAGCCGGGGGTCCGCCCCCCGCACCACAACGTCCCCCAGCGGGCCCGGTGTGGAACGCCCCGGCCCCCGCTGCGCCAGCCTCTGGCGTGGTACAGCTGGTGTCTGCCCAGTCCTCCGTGTCTGCCACTTTTGCTATCCCCCTCCGTCCTTCACCTGCGCAGGGATACGGGCAGGGGGAGTGGTTCCAACCCAGCATGGCTGCCTGGCAGACTTACTCCTCCCAGCAGCAGTCCCTCCCGGTGTCAATGACACCTTCCTTTGCCCGGTCCCATTACCCGCGCCCCCCCCCTCACTACGGTCCCCAGCCCACATGGTCCTTCAACTCCCAACTGGGGGCCGCGCATTCGCAGTCACCCCCGGGTTACCCCGGTTACGGGCCCCCCGGTTCCTGGCATCAGCAGAACTTTTGGCAGCAGCCCCACCCTTTTGGGCCCCCTTCTGCCGCTGCATATCCCCCTTGGGCCCCGCCGTTCAATCCCCATGTGGGAATCGGATCCGCAACGGCTAACGCCCTCAACATACCCCCCACGCTGCAGTCCATGGCAGGGCCGCCGCCGCGGTCCTTCGATAGCGCGGTTAATTCATCAGTTAACTTTTCATCTTTTGTCTCCTCAGAAGCTTCTTCCAGGTCGCCGTTTCCAGCCACCACTACCTCCTTACCACCCACCATGGATCCGAATGGGAATCTTGCTCCACCTACACCCGCGATCCTCCCCGGGGCCCAGCCGGCCCTCTTGCCTTTGCCTCCCGTGATCCCGGAGGCAGCTGTCGAGGGCGTCGGGTCTGCACGTCCGTCTGCCGAAGTCCAGACATCCGGTACATCCGCCGTCCTTCCTTCCCCTGTGAGGTCGGGAACCGCCGATGCGGTTGAGGCCGGGACTTCCGCTTTGCCAGCAGCAGAAGTGCTCCCGTCAGGAACAGGTGAGATTACTGCTGCGCGCACATCCACATCTGGGTCATCGGGTACTGACAGCTCAGCCAGCAGTGACGAGTCAGGCCTAGAGGGGCGCCCGCGTAAAATTAGAAAGTTGATCGCGCGGGCGGTGGCAAACAAATTAGGGAAGGCCAGCGCGCCTAAGAAGGCGGCGGTTCCGAAGGAACCGCCCTTGCATGCGGAGATGGTTCATTGCTCCAATACGGCGGTTACCAGGGGCCTGCGCAAAAGGGTACGCGATAAGATCAAGGAGGGTAAATTTGTAGACGTCTTTGCAATTACCGAAGACCTGAAGGAGGGGCTGGACGAGGCTAAGAAGCCTGGGGGGGTTGGCGAGCATGCGTATCGCAGCTTCAACCACTGGCTAAAAGGTTTCATGGTTTTCTCCTCCTGTTATTTGGATGAAAAGCCAGAGGAACATCCCAACATGGTCAGATACATCTTCATGATAAATGAGATGTATCTGAAGTACAAGGGGTATGCCTGGAGGGATTACGACACCAAGTTCCGTCGCAACCAAGAGGGTAACACCACCTTACCCCTCGGTTACAAGGACGTGGAGATCTGGCTGGAAGTCACCGGCCAGATCACCACGTCCGAATCATCGGTCAAGAAGCCCTTTCCAGGGAAGAAGGGGGCCACGCCCCCTTCCAACAAGGGAAAGTGCTTCGCATACAATGATTCCAAATGCACACGCGGCGCCAGTTGTCGTTTTAGACACGCCTGCCGAGTGTGTGATGGAGGCCACCCCTCTAAGGATTGTAAGTCCGCCGCTGCCGCAGCGTCCCACAGCGAGCCCGCTTCAGTCGCTAAGTAAGGCACAATCACCTGTTCGGGTGCCCGCGTTGGCTCTTTGGCTGGCACGGTACCCCAACAGGCCGGACGCGGAATTCCTCCTAGAGGGTTTCACTTCGGGTTTTCGTTTGCCCATAGGGGAGGGAGTGACGGTTATCTCACACAGGAATTTGCGTTCGGCTACGGAGTTGCCCCGTGTGGTGAGACAGAAGGTGGACGCGGAGATCGCATTGGGTCGCATGTGCGGCCCATTTGTCTCTCAGCCTTTAACCGACTTGTGCATTTCCCCAATAGGGGTGGTGCCCAAGAGGGTGCCCGGTAAGTACCGGTTAATCCAGCATTTGTCCTACCCACACGGGCGGTCCGTTAATGACGCCATTCCTGCCGAGCTTTGCCGGGTTCGTTACCAGCTTTTCGACGAAGCCCTGGACGTAATCCGGGGTTTCGGCCCAGAAGCCCTTTTGGCCAAACTTGATGTGGAATCCGCTTTCCGCCTCTTGCCCCTCCATCCCACGTCATTTCGATTCATGGGTTTCCGGTTTGAGGGTCGTTTCTATATTGACCGTTGCCTGCCCATGGGTTGTTCCATCTCGTGTGCCTACTTCGAGAAATTTAGTACTTTTCTCCACTGGTGTATCCAGGAGGGCACCGGCCATAGGGGCATCGCCCATTACTTGGACGATTTTCTTTTTGTGGGCACACGAGATGGTTCGGCTTGCCAGGAGTTGCTCGCCTTCGCGGGGTCGCTATTTCAGGACCTGGGAGTGCCCGTGGCGGATGACAAGACGGAGGGCCCCTCCACTTGTTTGTCCTACCTGGGGATTGAGGTGGATACGGCTGCTGGTTGTTGCCGTCTCCCGGCTGACAAGGTCTCTCGTCTTCAGGGACAGTTGAGCGAATGTCTTCGGTCAGCTAGAATTAGGCTCCGCCAAGCGCAGTCCCTGCTGGGGTCCCTGAATTTTGCTTGCCGGGTTATCCCCATGGGGCGGGTTTTTTGTAGGAAACTTGAGAGGGCCACGGCGGGGATTTCCAACCCTCACCACACCATTCGCTTGTCTGGCGAGATTAAGGGCGACCTCCGAGTGTGGTCCCCTTTTTTGGAGGATTTCAATCGAGAGTTGTTGTGGCCATCACGGCCGGTGTCCAGCTTACGGTTGCAGCTACACACGGACGCAGCCGGTTCAGCCGGCTTTGGTGCATACTTCCAAGGCGAATGGTGCGTTGGGTCTTGGCCCCCTTCGTGGGTCTCTCGGGGCTTTACCAGGAATCTGCTTCTTCTTGAGCTGTTTCCCATTATTGTTGCAGTAGAATTGTGGGCAACGCAATTGTCCGGCAGGACGATTGTTTTTTGGTGCGACAACATGGGGGTAGTTCAGGCGATTAATAATCAGCGGGCGTCCTCGCCGCAGGCTTTGCGGCTGCTGCGTTATCTAGTACTTACATGCTTGCGTGCCCAGATTGATTTTTCTGCATCCCACGTGCCAGGCGTGGATAATTGTATTGCCGATGCCCTTTCCCGTTTTGACTTCCCGCGCTTTCGGGAGCTAGCGCCAGCAGCGTCTTCGGTAGGTCTTACATGCCCGCATTCTGTCTGGCAGATTATAGAACAGGGATGACGGACTTAGCCCGGCAATCCTTGGCCCCTTCTACCCGTCGGGCCTACTTTGCTGCCTGGCAAGACTGGGAAGCACATCGCCTTAGGTTTACGTTTCAGGGTAAGTCTGAGGAGGACTGCTTGCTGGCGTTTGTTTGGGATCATTTCTGCCGGGGTAGGTCCAGGGCAGCCATGGGTGCCGCTTTGGCGGGTATTGCGTTTCATGCACGTTTGCGGGGAATGCAAGATCCTACTAGATCCTTCGTGCTTAGTAAGGCCTTACGAGGTTGGGCTAAAGAGCGCCCCCCCAAGGCTGATACGCGCAGGCCCATAGATTTACACCTATTGGGTAGCTTGATAGGGGCATTATCAGAAATCGCTGACTCCCCATTTGAGTCTAGTCTGTTTGAGTTAGCCTTCTCCGTGGCCTTCTTTGGCGCTTTCAGGATCAGCGAGCTGGTTGCAGCCAGTAGGGCTTCTGCGAGCACAGGAATACTGTTCACGGATGTAGTATTGTCGCAGAGTGATCTTAAGTGCAAAATTCCTCGGTCTAAGACCGATCAGCTAGGCCGAGGGAAGTGGGTCACCATGCAGGCTCACCCGGAGCCAAGGTTGTGCCCCGTGGCTTTGGCCACCATTTAAGCGGCTGCTAGACCTCAGGGCGGGCCCCAATGGCTGCTGCATAGTGACGGGACTCCGCTTTCCAAGTTTCAGTTTGGAGCGGTATTTAAGCGTTGCTTGCACCATCTAGGTCTGAGGGAGGGCGAATATGGTACACACTCCTTCCGCATTGGGGCAGCCACATGCGCAGCGGCCAGCGGACTTCCTGACTCTTCCATTCAAGCAATGGGGCGATGGAAATCCGCTGCATTTAAGACTTACATAAGGTTAGATAAGGTTTAGTTGTATTGCGCCTTACGCGCTGACCCAAAAACGTTGTTTACTCGCTGGTTTTGGAACAGCTAGTGTTCCGGAATCAGGGGTGTGAAGGACTTTCTTGCTTTTTTTACCTCCGTGGGTCCTCAGTAATTTCAATTCGGCCCACCTCCCCCTTCCGGGACACACGAGAGGTTTTTATCAAGTTTTCGACTTCACTTGGGTCCATTGTTACTAACTTACATGCTGTACTAATCTTTGTAATGTATAATTTCTGATGCTAGGACCTTTTTCTTTCAGCTTCCCCTTCAATACCCCCAGGACAGATGTGGGTAGTGGGACATTCTTTTGTATTCTGGGCCGAACGGCACCCTTTAGCTAGGAGAGCTTCTGAATTGTCCGGTGGACGGCTAGTGAGATGGTTTGGGGTCAGGGGTCTTAAGTGGTCCGGTCTATTGCCCTTATTGCTGAGTGAAGAGAGGGCTTGGGGTCGCCCCGCCATAATAGCCATTCACCTGGGTGGGAACGACTTGTGCCAGACGAAGGGCATGGCCGTTATATTAGCAATCAAGGCGGACCTCCTCGAGGTGATGCGCCTTTGGCCGTCGGTCCACATAGTCTGGTCCGATATCGTCCCCCGTACAGTTTGGCGTGGTTCCATTAATGTCTCCGCAGTTGACAAAGCTAGGAAGAAGGTGAACTTCGCGGTGTCGAAATTTGTCTTAAGTAAGGGGGGATCAGCAGTTCGCCACCCCTTGCTCGTGAGATCTAGTACCCAGTACTTTGCCAGCGATGGGGTCCACCTATCTAACTTGGGGTTAGGGGTATTGTTGGGGGATATTTTTTCCTGTTTAAATTAAGTTAGCGGACACCTAGGTCAGTTTTCGTTCGGGTGGCATGCGGCGGCTCTTCGAGCCTATTTTTAGTTTGTCTCTTAGAGCCTGGCGGTGGCGGTAGGGCGTCACGGTCCAGCGGTCACTTGTGGCATGAGAGGGCGCTGGGAGGCACTGCCCCCTGGAAAGACGGCAGGGTGTCCTGCCTTTGCGGGGGGGCGCGGTGGGCACTCCGTCAGCGGAGTGTCCACACCGGCCAGAGCGGGGGTGGTGAGACTTCCCAGCGTTAGGTTGTGCCTTAGACAGATGGGCCGTCTCAGTCGTCCCATATTTAATATAATCAGTTGGGGCGTTTTAGTCGCCGCCATTTTGAGATGTGACTAGAGCTGGGCATTCCGTGGCGCCTTATTGCCAGCCCTTTACGAGAGGGTCATACCACGTTAATAAATATACTTATGGCCTTTAAATCTAATTGTTACGGTGTCCGTGTCTTTATTGTCTCAGCGTGAGTTATTTTTAGTTAAGCTAGCTTAAAGGGTGTGTTAGAGTTTCAAGCCAAATAAATGTATAGACGCCTTAGATTAAGCAAGGGCTGCCTAAGCCGGAGCGTACGTAAGAGACTTACATTTTTTGGTTTGGCAGGAAAGGGTTAATGACTGCTAGTGTGTTTAAAGTTGGTTTCAGTTTTGTTGAAGTAGCCTTTGGGTGAACTGGAGGGGGGGGCGTGAGCTTAGGGAGAGGGGTATATATAGGCAGGTCCTTACAGGGGTACTTCCTCTTGCAGATTTTCTTCAGCCCCACCCACCCTCCCTTGCCTTCGGCATTTCAATTTATAGTCAAATTATTGGTACATTTACCATTTTTCTCAGCTAAGGCGGTAGGGCGTCACGGTCCAGCGGTCACTTGTGGCATGAGAGGGCGCTGGGAGGCACTGCCCCCTGGAAAGACGGCAGGGTGTCCTGCCTTTGCGGGGGGGCGCGGTGGGCACTCCGTCAGCGGAGTGTCCACACCGGCCAGAGCGGGGGTGGTGAGACTTCCCAGCGTTAGGTTGTGCCTTAGACAGATGGGCCGTCTCAGTCGTCCCATATTTAATATAATCAGTTGGGGCGTTTTAGTCGCCGCCATTTTGAGATGTGACTAGAGCTGGGCATTCCGTGGCGCCTTATTGCCAGGGCTGCCGAGAGAAATCCTGGGCCCCGGTACAACATCTTACCGGGGCCCCCATATAAATAAATAAATATATATATATATAGCTATATATAGCAGAGAAAGTGCGCTTAATGGTGCATTAAACGATAAACAAGTTAATAGAAAAAACAATCTCCAAGGTGCATAAGTCATAGTCTCGTACCACATAAAACAACATTGTGGACTGGGTACCACAAGGTATTAGCATAAAGCCAAGGGCAAAGCTGCTCACGGTCAACCAGGACGGGTAGCCAGACAAATCCACCAGAAAGCCGCAGCGCTGGCTTGCTATGCAGCTAGTAGGGACGCCACAGACCGCAGGAAGCCGGCGAGAGTTCAGCTGGAGGAGCACGTCGTAGGCCATGTACTGATGCGTTTCGTCATAACACTTAGTCAAAAAGCCCCTGTAAGTGCCGCCATCTGGATTCCTATTTGCTGCCACTGTGGTGGTATGTCTAGGAATAAATGAAAGGGTGGGCACCATGACAGGAAAAAAAAAGGTGAGGGGGTTGCACGCAGATGGCGAGCATGCCACTAGGAAATTGGGCTTGGCCTTGCAACAAGGATGTGGCTTTTCAACAAGGGGTGTGGCCCTAAAGGGAATGCAGTATTCGTATTATGGGGAGAGGATGATACCTTGGAGAGGCAGAGGGTGACAGGACAGAGACGATGACGGGGGGATAGTGACACAGGGGAAAGTCAGAGGGTGATAGGTAGAGGCAATGGGTGAAGCCTGGGAATAGGTGAACGTGTGAGAAAGTGGGTGATGCCAGGGGGAAGCAATGTACTGTATAATGTAGAGGATGATGGTAAAAAGCAGTGGGTGTCAGGTAGAGATCGTGGGAAATGGAGAGACAGCAGATGAGTGGGAGAGGCAGTGAGTGACAAGGAGTGTAAAAGGGTGATGGTAGAGTGTGGGAGGCAGAGGGTAACAGGCAGATAGTGGGTGACTGGGGAGGTAGCCGGTGATGTAGTTGGTAGAGAGAGGCTGAAGTGAAGGAAAGGAAGAGATTGTCTGGAAGATAGTGGGTGAAATGGGAATAGTGGGTGACAAAGAGAAGCAATGGGTGAATGGCATATAGTGGGTGACAGGGGAGGCAGCAGATGATGTAGGTGACAGAAAGGCATGGGTGTCACTGAAAGAAAGAGGGTGACAGTGAGGAAGTGGATAACATGGAGGCAGTGGGCGACATGCAGAGGGAAAGGGGGGCAAGAAAGATAGTAGGTAGCATGACTTGGAAAGGTTGACAGTGAGATAGTGGGTGACATGGAGGTAGTAGGTGACAGGAAAATAATGGGTGATATGGAGTCAGTGGTGACACAGAAAGGGTGACAGGAAGATAGTGGGTGACATGGAAAGGGTGACAGGAAAATTAAGGCAGTGGGTGGCATGGTGAGGGAAAGGGTGACAGGGAGATAGTGGGTGACATGGAAAGGGTGACAGGAAAATGAAGGCAGTGGGTGGCACGGTGAGGGAAAGGGTGACAGGGAGATAGTGGGTGACATGTAAAGGGTGACAGGAAAATGAAGGCAGTGGGTGGCATGGAGAGGGGAAGGGTGACAGGGAGATAGTGGAAAACAAGGGGACAGAGAGAGAGAGATAGCACCAGCCTCCTAGCATTCACCTACTGCTCCTTTTGTATCCTCTGGTTCTCCCCCACACCATGCCGCTGTTCTTAACTGCACCTACTCCCCTCCTCAGCAGCATCAATCTCCTCCCTCACCTGCTCCAGGCTCCGCTTCTCATCTGATCCAGGCTCCGCTTCTCACCTTCTCCGTGCTACCCGCAGATGCAGTG
Source organism: Crinia signifera (assembly GCF_055691185.1). Taxonomy (NCBI): domain Eukaryota; kingdom Metazoa; phylum Chordata; class Amphibia; order Anura; family Myobatrachidae; genus Crinia; species Crinia signifera. Next base: position 61,679,928 of record NC_139223.1, on the reverse strand, counting down.
CAGACCTCTGCCCACATCCGATCCAGGCTCCGCTTCTCACCCGCTCCATGCTCGTCTCACCAGCAGCCACTCGGCTCTTCTGCCCGCACCCAGCAGTACTGCTATTCACCCGGCACCATGTTCTGCTTACACATGGGGTCCTCTGGCTGCGGCACAACATCCTCCCTGTGGTCTCAGTGGCCTCCCGGCTGAGAGTCCTAGCATTAGCATCTGGTCTACTCTCCTCAGCAGTGAGTGCAGTCAGCACTCGGCACCGCACCGACTGGCTGCCTATCAAAGAAGGCAGCTATTTTAAAAATCTGGCATTAGCCAATCACTTCTCAGGGAGGGGCATGCCGGTACCTGCTCTCCTTCAGACACGGCACCCGGCCCCCAATCACGCGGCTGCCGCTACACAGCCGACCCTGGTCCCCACTCTCCTTCTGCACCCGCTGCCGCCAGACAAATATATATATTTTTTAAAGTGTATGTGTCTGGACCCGGGCCCCCTGACAGGCCCGGGCCCAGGTAAAATGTACCCTCCCCCCCTGCCTCTCGGCGGCCCTGCTTATTGCCAGCCCTTTACGAGAGGGTCATACCACGTTAATAAATATACTTATGGCCTTTAAATCTAATTGTTACGGTGTCCGTGTCTTTATTGTCTCAGCGTGAGTTATTTTTAGTTAAGCTAGCTTAAAGGGTGTGTTAGAGTTTCAAGCCAAATAAATGTATAGACGCCTTATGTACCTCTCCCTCTCTGACAGCCATATACCTATCCAACCCTCCCTCTATCCTTCTGTCTGACAACCATATATCTCTCCATCTCTGACCTGATATACCTATCCCTCTCTCTTTTTCTCTCTGACAGCCCTACACATCTATTTCCCTTACTATGTGACCCTATGTACCTCTTACTTATCAATACAGCACCTTTCACTAGACTGTACCTTACTTCCTGCAGAGGGATGAAGGACAGAAGGGTTTGGCAGCACAGGATGATGGAAGAGGTGCTGTGCAGGAGCTCCGTGCCCAGTACCTGTCACTCGTTTTCATGAGGTGGGGGGAGTGGGGGGTTGTGCGGAGCGGCAATGGATACTCAGTGTCCAGTACCCGGTACTTACATGCCGGGCTCCTCCAGTGGTGACTTGGGCGGCAGGCGCATGTATGCAGGCACTGGCCGGGTGGCTCTGTTTTTAGCTATAATATATATGCTGGGCTCCAACGCTCCTCTGTGGGAGAAAGGACAGTCCATGGCAGTGTTACAGGTGCATCAAACACTGGGGCTTGTGCGGTGCGCATCACAGGAGCTGCCTCCTCTCCTGCTGCTGGCCACTCCCCGCAGCTGACACTGAGGACTGAGCAGTATGCACCCGCTGCCCCACCATCCTCCTTTCTCCCACAGAGGAGCGTTGGAGCCCAGCATATATATTATAGCTAAAAACAGAGCCACCCGGCCAGTACCTGCATACGTGCGCCTGCCGCCCGAGTCACCTCTGGAGGAGCTCGGCATGTAAGTACCGGGTACTGGACACCGAGCATCCATTGCCGCTCCGCACAACTCCCCCCGCCTCATGAAAACGAGTGACAGGCACTGGGCACGGAGCACCTGCTTCTGTCTCACACCTGCCTGAGTCCAAGTCAGCAGCACGTCGCACAGTAGCTTGCTTACGAGGCACATGGGAATTGTCCCTGACTGACCAGGCAGCAAGAGGTGTCTGCCAGCTGCCGACCCTAATAGGTGCCACCCCTAGGCCCGTGCCTCACAGGCCTAGTGATAAATGCTGCCCTGGGTAGGGGGCGATGGTGGTGGAGGACCTGCAAATGGAGTGGAGCCAGGGGTGGGGCTATTTAAATAAGTGTACAAGTGGGCGTTGCCAATGCTATTGCACCATCGTGGCAACTGCTGTGTAATGCCGGTTTTACAGACATTACACAATGGGGAGGAGGGCCACAATGATGAAATTTGCATCATCTGGTCTCCATGGACCCTCCCATTGGACACTTTCACCATTCTAGGGGACGGGAGGTGATCCCGAATATCGGGGGCCTCCCGGTCATTCCAGGAGGATAGGCAACTATGCAGTAAGATGATGATTACTGAACTGGGATAAATGGGAACACTAAATACACGCCTATCTCTTTAAACTCTGTATTATCCTATGTATTGTTATGAAATTCCAGTTCCTACTAGGTATGTACATGTGCATTTGTCTAATGTCAGCTCCTCAGCCATCAATTCACTAGAACAGTGGTTCTCAACCTCGGTCCTCAAGGAACCCCAACAGTGCACGTTTACCAGGGCTCCACTCAGAATCATAGATGGAATAATTAGCTCCACCTGTGATCTATTAAAATGTGACAGTGAATAATGAGTGCACCTGTACAACTGCCAGGAGACATGGAAACCCTGCACTGTTGGGGGTCCTTGAGGACCGAGGTTGAGAACCACTGCACTAGGACATCAGCAGAAGCCTCAGACCGCAATATACTGGTAGTAGTGATGCTGCTTATTGCCATGTTCTCATACCTCCCAACTGTCACAATTACAGCGGGACAGTCCCGATTTTCGGGTCCTGTCCCACCCGCGGCAGGCATTGTCCCGCTGCGGGGGGGGTGGCAGTTGGGAGACCCCCCAATGTAGTAGAATAGACGCTGTGCGCTAATACCCCTTCTCCCCCTTCTCCCCCATACCGACCGTTCATACATCTGCCCCACTGTTCTATGTTTCCTAACCTCCCTGTGTATGTGGTCAGTGTCAGACTGGGGCATGAATGGACCACCGGGTGATTGCAGTGGTAGAAGCCCATGCTTAGGGCTGTGGCCTGTCTCCAGAGGGGGTGTGACTAGCCAACATTTAGGGGGTATGGATCATTAGGTCGACATGCATTTAGGTTGACATGAGTTAAGTTTGACATGACTTTAGTTCGACAGGGTCATTAGGTCGACATGGGTAAGGTCGACAGGGTCATTAGTTCAACATGGGTAAGGTCAATTTTTTTTTAACCAGAATGTTAACACAGTCAACATAAACACTAAAATGTAGAACCACGTCCCCTCGCATGGCTCGTTGCACTCTGTATGCTTCGGGCCCAGTGCCTCACTGTGTTCGGCACACTATTTTATTCTCCCACCACACCCTAGTGCAGGGCTGGGCAACACCGGCCCTCCAGATGTTAATGAACTACACATCCCAGCATGCCTTGCATCAGTTTCAGCATGGCCACATAGCAATACTAATGCAAAGCATCCTGGGATGCGTAGTTCATTAACATCTGGAGGGCCGGTGTTGCCCAGCCCTGCCCTAGTGGATGGTAGGGCATGAAATACCGCCTGTCGGCATATGTCGGCTCAAAAAAGCAGTAAAAAACCCCATGTCGGCCTATTGACCCTGTCCACCTTACCCATGTCGACCTAATGACCCTGTCGACCTAACCCATGTTGACCTTAAGTCATGTTGACCTTCCTGCATGTCAACCTAAATGCATGTTGACCTAATGGTGTCAACCTAATGCTTGTCGACCATCATGCTGGAGACCAATGACCGTGTCCCCACTGAGGCTTGGCTAACCACTAGAGAGTGCATAGTCTGGGCCCATTTATACATATATTCCATGCATGATAATAAGTATGGTATCTGTGCACTGGTGTCTCCACCCATTCCCCTTCCTTACATATATAATGATCATTTACAGATTATTGCACTGTAGAATATGCACCATAGTCAGTGGCATAACTAACATTTTTGCGCCCCCAACGCCGAAATTGACATCATGTGTCATGTGTAAGGGGCATTACTGTGTGGTATTATCAGGGGTGCCGAGAGAAAGGGGTAGAGGGTGCAAATTACCCAGACCAAATTCTGATGAGAGGGCCCAGTGGGGTCCCTGGGCCCCCTCCCCTTAAGTGACAGCAGCAGCTGCAGCTCTTCTCCTCTGCCCAGCTCACACTGCTTTGTGCTGGGTTGCAGTGGGCCATGGAGGTGCTTAAAATACAATATTTTCTCAGGATTATTTTCTAAGGGTATAATGTGAATAATGTGAGGAGTAATGTATATAAGGTAAAGTGGTACTACTGTATGGTTTAACGTGAATAAGGGACACCATCGCATGATATAATGTGAAGTTGCACTACTGTGTGGCCTAATTTCAATTGGGGGTACTATTGTGTGGCCAAGCCCCTCCCAGCAAGAACACACCCCTGTTTGGGCTACGTACCGAATGTGTGCACTGTTTCTATTTAAAATATTGCGAGTAGGAACACCAAAATGATGACTGCTATGATGAGGGTTGATGGTGCTGGGAAAGGGGAGCAGGGTCAGAGGCAGGACTAGTGGCGGTGCTAGGGGGCACCAGCCAAAATCTTGCCTAGGGCATCATTTATCCTAGGGCCGGCTCTGAATTTAGCACTGTGTAATACATACACATTATTGTGTAGATGTGTACTGCCTCCTGTGATAACTGGCTTATTCCATGCCTTCTACCACACTCTTCATGGAAAATTCCATACTTTTGTTCAATTAAATAAAATAGAAAATTTTATGCACCTTTAAGTCTGCACGCGTTTACATTTGTACTTGTGCTATTTTTGCTATCTTCATGTATGTATGTAGTTTTCAGTCAACCTTATTAGTGGATCATCATCACATCGTTTATGCAGAAGTATAATAAGTCTATTATTGTTTACATTCTTATTCCTGTATCATTGTACATCTTATGCAACCCATGTAGTGCAGGAAAGGACGGCAACTCTCCCGCATTGTCTGTGGGGGGGGGTCCGTGGGGGTTCCGTGGGTCAAATGACGCAATCGCGTCACTTAAACCACGCTCCCCGCAGTGCAATGCATAAAATACCGGCATTGCACGGGGGCGTGGCTAAAATGACGTGATCGCTCTAGCCACGCCCCTAAATGGGTCATCACAGCTGTGGCTCCGCCCTTTTTTCTCCCGGCTTTGGGCCCGCCCCCCTGCCATACTGAGCTGGCTGCTCTCTCCCGGAGAGAGCAGCCAGAAAGTCGGCAACCATGATGTAGTGGCTTCAAATATATTTCAAGCAAGTCTCCCGCATTGTAGTCAATTTCGGGGGTCTGCGGGGAGGGAGGGGGGGGGCTAAAATTAGGTAAATTACATCATTTTGCGCCTTTTTAGCCCCTCCCCCATCTACAAACCCGCAAATTAATGCGACTGCCGGTCGTGGGGGCGGGGCTTGGTGACGTTAGCATCGCCCTGCTCCCAAAACGAAGCCTCGTCCAGCCACCCTTTCACTCCTCCTGGGCTTCTCCCGGAGAGGAGTTTTAAAAAGTCGGCTTGTTTGGGCCTCACAACATACTACATATCTCTGCACAAGATGCGACCTAGACAAATTCCTTGCAATATACCTTTAAGAATTACCAGGCAATAAAACAACTTTAAAAGGAAGCAATATAATTAGTACATTTCCATAAAAAATTGCTGAATCTAGGACAGGTGTCTTTAAATCAACAGCACTATTCAGCATGAGTGTTACAGATAACTTAATGTCCCAGTACTGTAACTCCATAATTGTGCGACACACTCCTTAAACAAAATCTAAGATTTATTATTTGTCTTTCGTGTTTTGACTTTTCTGTAGATTTGGAGTCCTTTGTTGAATAAAACATATGTCTTTAGCTAGTGAGCAGTCTCTAGGTTAAGAATTAGTTTTATGGTCTAGTCAGTGGTGGAACTACCGAGGGGGCAGCATAATGTGTAAGGGTATTACAGTGTGTCGCATATTGTGTAAGGGGCATTGCGGTGTATTGCATAATGCGTAGGGTATTACAGTGTGTCGCATATTGTGTAAGGGGCATTGCAGTGTGTTGCATATTGAGTAATGGGTATTGCAGTGTATTGCATAATGTGTAGGGTATTACAGTGTTTGGCATAGATTGGAATGGGCATTACAGTGGGCTGCATAATGTGTTTTTGGGCTTGCAGTGTCTCACATAATGTGTAAGGGTATTACGGTGTGTTGCATATTGTGTAAGGGGCATTACGATGTGTTGCATAAAGTGTAAGGGGCATTGCGGTGTGTCACATAATGTGTACGGGGCCTTGCGGTGTGTCACATAATGTGTACGGGGCTTTGCGGTGTGTCACATACAGTATTGTGTTAGGGTATTACGGTTTGTCGCATAATGTGTAAGGGGCCTTGTGGTTTGTCGCACATTGTGTAATGGGCATTGCCGGGGGGGGGGGGGGGGAGGAGGGGGCATTTTAAACTTTGCTATGGGGCCCACAAAGTTCTAGTTACGCCTCTGGGTCTAGCCTGATGCTGTCCTGGTATATATTTAGTGATAAATCATAGTCAATATAGAAATAAAATAGAGAAACTTCCTATTTAGTGCTTAGATTTCAATGTGGGTGAGTTATTTTTAAAGTGTCAGATTCGGAGGTTGTAGTTATTGTTGTCCCGCTATTTCAATAAGAGTAACATTTATTTAGTGATATATCACCATCGATATAGAAATGAAATAGAGAAAGTTGCTATGTACAGTAGTTGTGCTTGGATTTTTAATAGATGTGAGCTGTGGTGGTTTTTACCTTTGGGCTGCAGGGCTGCAGCCCACCAGGTAAAATCTGCTGCTGTTCTCTGCCTATGAAGCCAGATGCAGTGTGTGAGACTGCTCTGGCTTCAATGTGACTAGCAGGGACTTCCTATTGGAAGTCCGACCTGCCAGTCACTCAAGGCAGTCCCATTGGGAGGTGTTCCCTCCCTCCGGAATGCCTCTTTGTGCGCAAATGCAGGGCAGCCCCAAAAACGCGTTTTACGCATGTACAGTACCATGGACGACTGCGCATTCGCTGGACTCAGGAACCTGATCAAGCCTCTGGGGGCTGCTGCAAAGGCAGCCCATGGAGACTTGGGCCAGGGCATGCGCAGTACGTATGAAGTTGCTGTGCATGCACTGGCCCCGTGCAGGGGACCGTCAGCAGCATGGAGCACAGCGGTGGCAGCAGCCCCCTCCTCCGCAAGGGTAAGAGCCACCACTGCATATGTATAATGTATAAATTAACTGCACAGTCTGGGACCTGATTCCTAGAGCAGGGGGTGGGTCTTCAGGCAGTGGGGCCCACCGGGGGTTTCCCCTGTACCCCTGTGGGCATGTCCAACAGTGTATATGCTCATTTGTTACTGCTCTATATGTAGGCTTATGGATATTCCCTCTTCTGTGGCACTGCAGGGGGCAGCTGTGATCGTCGATCCCAAAAATATCACCCACCAGCCTGGGCTGTCTGCACTGCAGCAGCGCTACCTCCCCTGCTATCGCCCCCTCCTGGCCAGCCGTGAGCAAAGTATTTTTTTTATACAGAATAAATCATTTTTTTTCCAGAAATGACCCAAAATTTTTGTCATTTTTTTTATTCTCAAATTATGTAAATACAAGTTATATAATCTTTGTTCACTATAAGCAGCATATTTATAATACAATTATACTGAATTGGATTTAAATTGCTATAAGGAAGGAACCAAGAAATGCAGCATCAGGTGAACACTATAGCAGCTAATGGGCCAGATGTACTATGCATTGAGAAGTGATAACCTGGAGAAAGATGAACTAAAATCCAACCAGCTCCTGTCAGTCTATATCATGGCAGTTAGGAGCTGATTGGCTGGTACATTATCACGCTCCACTTTATCAGTTTTCAAGGCTTAGTACATCTGATATGTTACAAATGTTTTTAAAAACATGCAGCATTTTATCTCATTATGTAATACTGAAGAAAAATAATAAGCACAGGTAGTCCCTATAATACCCTAACATTCAAGAAATGTAGTAAAGAGCGTTCCCTACAGGGCCGGCGCCACCACTAGGCAGAACTAGGCATTTGCCTAGGGCGCCGGCCGCTGGAGGGCGGTAGTGAGCCGCCGAGGTACCCGAAAGCAGGGAGCAGGGAGCAGGTAAGTCTGTGATTCTTCATCCTTCCTCCCCCCGCTCCCCGCTCCCCGCTCCCATACCGCCCGTGGCATGAAATAATGCTGCTCCCCCCGCGCCGCCCGCTCCCCTCTCCTATCCCCGTGTTATAAAAATCGCTGCTCGCGCCGCCCGCTCCCCTCTCCTCTCTCCTATCCCCGTGTTATAAAAAAAACGCTGCTCGCGCCGCCCGCTCCCATCCCGCCCGTGCCATGAAACTACTAAGCTCCCCGCCAAGGAGATTTCTGTGCAGCACTACCTGCGCTCCGGGGGGGGGGGTACACCGCAGTATCACCCGCCACCCCCCCCCCCGGCAGGCGGGCGGGCGGCGCACGTTTTTTTTGCCTGGGGCGGGCGGGGGGCTTGCACCGGCCCTGGTTCCCTATAATGCCTAAAGTAGGAGATAACCCCAATAATGTCTATGTACCAAATATTGGTTCTCTAGTAACATTTTAAAGATACAACTTTGTCAGTATAACACTCATTAAATATATCAGGCCTCCAACTGACACTGCTGGGTTATTACCAATGCCCCGTACTAAGAAACACTTTGCCTAATAAAGTCACTTTCCTCCCTGTACCTGGTCTAGGCTGATCTCCATGATCAGCCTCTTTCGGTGCACTGGTCCTCCTTTTCTTCTCTCCAATGGTCAAATCCGGTGTGTGTCGTCTTTTTGGGGTGATCTTTATCCTCCTCTTCCCTTTGCCGACATCAGGACGCAGTCTCTTCTGTGTCGGCTCCGAGGTCTTCTCATTCTCACTCTCCCTGCTTCGCTTTCTTCCGTCCATCGTCTCTTTCCGCTGTGATGTCTTCTCCATCTTCTCACTGGACACCATCTTCATCAGAAACGTCAGTTGGAAGTGGCATGCGGCAGTTGGAAGTGGCATGCGGCAGTTTGAAACGTAAACAAGGTGTCATGTGATGTGGCCAGCTTGCTGCTCACCCATATACATTATACTGTATACTGTATACTGTATATTATCCATGAGGATACCTGTATGATGGCTGGTGAAATATATGGATAAATAGTCCAATATTTATTGGGCATATTATTGGAAGTGGGTCCAATGTTCTTATTACTTCTTTATTTATATCTATTTATAATGGCAATAAAGGAATATAGGTTACAATGTACATTTGTATATGAATTGCCAGCATGGTAACTGATCCTAAAAGCTGATACAACAATAAAAAATGAATAGGCAAAACCTGGAGTCACACAGTGACAAGCCACGGACTTAACAGGTGGGGACTAGTAAAATTATTATTTCAACATGGGCCAGAACAGGACACTAGTCTTTGCTGCGCTTGCCCCACCCCCTAAACCATGTGATGTCATCATGTCACCCATAGGGGGCAGGTCACTGACTAGAAGTAGAGCAGTGCTTGGAGCATCATACGAATGCTTTGGGCAGCCCCACTAGCTGCAGGCTGCTGCTGCAGGTGCTATTGGCATCAGCTAATACCACTGGTACAGACATAACTGACACATATGCAGCTGTTACCAAGGAGCTTAGCACTACCCCTAGGCTAATACTGACCCCAATGCTAATGTCAACATTTAACAATGTCGACTCTTACATTCTGGTACTGATATCATGAATGTCTATTTTAATTCAATAGTTTTTATTGAAATTTTTTGCAAAAAACATACAAAATAACACCCCAAACGAGCATAAGTATAGCCACAGCAGTGACCCATAGAGCTGGCAAGTTTAGGAACATATGGAACATAAATACATGGTGCTTGAACATATATAGGCAGGGCTTACACAACATGTTGTCACAGGATATCGCTATAGGGTAGATATGTTTATTTCAGTACCCGAAGGCGCCATTCGGGACCGAACCTGCAGCAGTATTGCAAAAATTGTAACCAAATAGTAAGCTTATATTGTATTATACAATGCCCTCCCATACAGTAAAAAATAGACATATACTGTTCCTTAGTCACTGCAGTAACCAGATAAAGCTAGAGTAATATATATATATATACCCATCTATCATACAATAAAAAAAAAAAAAATAAACTCTAATGGACCCAAAACAAACCATCCCCAAAAACCCCCCACCCTGTATGACCTACCCCCAACTTAGGTATACCTGGATCCCTTAACCGTTACCCCCTATCCCGCTAACTAATCTACCTAGTACTTAATCCTACCTATACCCACCCATTTATGACTAACCCCCCCCCCCCCCCTCAAATAAGACCACCGGATGTCAGCATCAGGATCTGCCAAGGGCTATGCATATATGACCCTGCACACCATTCAAAATGCAATAACCATTCCACTAGGTATATAGGTTTGTGGGAGAATAATATTCGTCAAAATGTTATGTGATATATAGAGAACACAGCATATTATTACATTATTGACAGGATAAAAAAAGAAAAAAAATACAACAGTGGATTGTGGTTCAATAAGGAGAGCAACATAATATCAACATAGTATAGGATAAAGTTATTTGAATACTGATATCATAACCCCCCCCCAAATAGAAAGACAAATGGGTAGTAACTGGTGCAGGATTGTCAGGATAAGTGAGCTAGTTAAAACCCGGCCTACCCCAAACAGTTGTAGATAAAGCGGTCTGCCTAGCTTATGTCATTAAAAAGAGAACTGTTGACATAGTGCTAAAGCCTGGTGGATTGTAGACGACAGAGATATTATAACATTATGAGCAAACAATGCAGTGCGGGAAAGCAGTATAGCGAATATAACATGAATTGACAATTTGGTGTAAGTAGGCTGCTAATCTGGCCATTTCTCAGTCTCGTAATATAGCAGAATGGGAGTAATGTAGAAAGGATTAGTCTCACGTGTACAGCTAGGGTGACATCCAAAGCAAATGTAGTACCATGAATAGAGAGCAACCATAGTCTGCAGGATCTTAACAAAAAACTGGAGGCAAACTGTAACTTCATCTGTGCAAACAGGAGCAGTAACCCAATCAATCACAGGCATGCACAGGTCTACATAGAAGTGTGAGTCCATTGCAGTAGCAATGTCCGTGGCAGGATATGACAGAGGAATTATAGACCTGCATGCCTCCTTCGCAATTTTTTTCTTGCATCTTCCGTAGTGAAATAAAGGGGATAGATCCCCCTTCCGACCTACACACAGGATTTCAGAATCCAGGGTTGCAGCAGAAGGGGCCAGAGGTTCCATGCGTATTGGGATATCACCCATATCGACCACAACACGATTACCAACGGGATACTGGGGAAATGAGTCACCACTGATTAGTACATCCAGCTGCCGGCATAATCTGGTAGAGGATTCCTGTATCTCTTGCAGGATCTGTAGTAAAGGGAGATCCATATTTATCCAGGCTGGTAGTTGTTTGAAGTGTGTTACTAAAGGCAGTGGTAAATATAGACTGATGATGCAGTCACAGGAGGCAGAGCTTTGTAACCAGATCCGCAGCCAGGCTTCCAAACAGAGAATATGGCGTCTTCGCGCCAAATATGTGATCCCTGTCACTACTCACCACCGTAGCAATTATTGCAGTATATCAGCTGTACGGCAATGGAGAGATGTGGAGTCACTTCTTGTAGTGTCTGACAAAGCAGACTTTTTGCTAATGTCCGCGCAGCCCCGCCGCCTGATGACTCCGTGAGTCAGGCAAGATGGCGCCGGCTCTCCCCGTGCGGACCGCGGCAGCAAGTCACTTAAGAGACCGCTAGCCGCTTCCCCCGCCAAGCAAATCCGGAGAGGTCGCCAGCCCCAGTCCCCCAGTCCACTTCGCCACCTGCGGTCAGAGCGTCACGCTCCGTGCAGGACAGTTGGCCGTGAGTGACAGAGCCGGAGGAGCAGTAGGCCGCAGCCGACGGAGTTCCCGGAGCGGCAGATAAGACAGCGGCAGCGATTTAGCAGGGAGCACCAGGTGATCAGGTAAGTATTCTCTCAGCAGCGCCGATATCATGAATGTCTATTTACTGGTTATATACAGGAGCATCACCAGCTAGGCTGGGCCCCAGCAAACTAATGAGGGTGTGTGTGGCTATCGGTCCTTGACAAGGAGAGAGATGACAGGCTGCTGCTGCTGCTGCAGTTGTCTCTCTCTCTCCAGCTCAGCACACAGCACTGAGCAGCATGATTTGAGCTGGGGAGAGAGGCTGTGCTGCGGAAGCCTATACTCTCTGCTTCCCACTGCCAGTCTCTCTGCAAAGTGGGCGGGCCCCGGGCCCCTCCAGCAGACCGGGGCATGGGTGGAATGTACCCCCCCCCCTCTCAACGGCCCTGGCTATATACTGTGTCACACACAAGGACAGTGACCACTGCAGTTTTGGGACCTGGACAATCATAATGACTGAGCAGCACATTACATGATGTATTGCAGCAGTGTATGGCCATTAGGGATGCCAATCGCGGGGCACTTTTTCAATCCCAGGATTGGCATTCCTAAAAGAAAAACTCCCCTGTCCCGCTTAGTGGAGCTCGGCAGCAGGAGGCGGCTGGGGATGCAGCTTAAATCCCAGCGGTCGGGATCCCGGCGTTCAAAATCCCGACGCCGGAATCCCGAACGCCGAAATCCTGAACGCCGAAATCCCGACACTTTCTCCCCCCGTTCGTGTCTACGACACCCTCGGAGGGAGAATAAAGTAGTGTGCCGAGCGTAGCGATGCACTGGGCCTGCTGCGTGGCGAGCGCAGCGAGCACGCAAGGGGGGGGGGGCGATCCACGTCCCCCCCTTGTCGGGATTTCGGCGTTCGGGATTCCGGCGTCGGGATTTTGAACGCCGTGATCCCGACCGCCGGCTTTTCATGCCGAATTAGGCGGCTGTAACTGTCCTGTGTGAGAGGTTGGGGGTGCCGCGAGCAGTTTCCAGCACCGGAGGTGCATCGCTGAGGCCTGCGCAGCGTGACACATAGGTCGCGCTACGCAGGCCGCAGCTCTGCACCTCCTGTGCTGAAACACGCTCACTGCCCGTGCCCTCCAGTGTCGCACCCGCTCGTACCCACGGGACCCGCTCACCGCCAGATGGTGAGTCACAGTGGCTGAAGTCTTGCGACTCTGCCGCACGCTGGGTCGGGAACAGCCGGGCACCGTCTGATCGGGTGCTCAGACGCTGCCTGGTAACTTACTATGCAATCCCGAAATCCCAGGATTTAAATCCTGGACATATTGTGGCCAAGTCCCGGGATCCGGCCGATCCCGATCCTGGGATTGGCCACCCTAACTAGGGGGATACGGTCATTAGGTCTACACCAACAAGGTCGATAAGCATTGGGTCGACACCACTAGGTCGACATGGATTTAGGTCGACATGGGTCAATGTCGACATGTGTCTAGGTCGACATGGGTCTAGGTCGACAGGTCATTCGGTCGACTCAAGCATTAGGTCAACATATGCTAGGTCGACAGGCAAAAGGTCGACATGGGGTTTTTCACTGTTTTTTTGAGCCGACATGTGCCAACAGGCGGTATTTCATGCCCTACCATGCACTAGGGTGTGGTGGGAGAATAAAATAGTGTGCCGAGCATATCGAGGCCCCGTGCCCGAAGCATTGCGAGTGAAGTGGTGCACTTCAAACTGTGTCCATGTTCACTGTGTCGACATTCGGGTCAAAAAACTGGAAAACACCCCATGTCGACCTTTTGACTGTCGACCGTGCCCATGTTGACCTAGTGCTTGTGTTGACCTAATGTCCTGTCGACCTAGACCCATGTCGACCTAGACCCATGTCAACATTGACCCATGTTGACCTTGCTGCCTGTCAACCTAGTGGTGTCGACCTAACAACCCACACCCCCTCTAGGGCATGGAGGGAGAATGAAATAGTGTGCCGAGCACAGCGAGACACCGTTCCCGAAGTGCAAGGGGACGCGTTGCTATGTTTAACTGTCTATGTAATCAGATCTGAATCAGGCCCAATATAATGTGCATTGTTTGGTAGTTTGGTTGGTAATGATATATGAGATATAAATGTAGGTAATGACAGCCTCAGTTTGAGCAGCATGTAGGGCTGAACAAAAGACGCGGTGAATAATGCATGTCGACCTAATGGTGTCCACCTAATGCATGTCGACCATCCTGCTGTAGAGCTATTGACCGTATCCCTCTCAGCAAAAGCTGAAGTGAATTTTCTCCAGGATTTAGAGCTTTTTTCCTGGGTTAAATAGCCCCAAAGTGTTGATAGAGAAAGGTTGTTTTCCGGCGGAACGGCCACTCGGTACTAGTGATGCCAATCCCGGGGCACTTTTTCAATCCCGGGAATTGGGATTGAAAAATGCTCAATCCTGGGATTCCCGGGATTGGCATCCCTAAAAGAAAAACTCCCCTGTCCCCATTACTTAGTGGAGCTCGGCAGCAGGAGGCGGCTGTAACATTCCTATGTGAGAGGTTGGGGGTGCCGCGAGCGATTTCCAGCACCGGAGGTGCAGCGCTGAGGCACCTATCCCCTCCAGTGTCGCACCCGCTCGCACCCGCGGGACCTGCTCACCGCCAAACGGTGAGTGATAGTGGCCTAAACCGCTCATCTTCCGGCCGCACGCCGGGTCGGGAACAGCCGGGCATCGTCTGAGCAGGTGCTCAGATGCTGCCTGGCAATTTACTATGCAGTCCCGAAATCCTGGGATTGGATAGTCCAATCCCGGGATTAAAATCCTGGACATTTTGTGGCCAGATCCCGCCGATCCCGATCCCAGGATTGGCCACCCTACTCGGTACTCAGGAAACTGTGATCTTTACAGCTTACCGAGTCACTTAGAATCAGTCCCTTTGTGTATTGAAGACCCTGGGCAGCATCTTAAACTGCGCAAATTGGTTTTACACATTTACAATGTCACAGATTAAGAAATAAATTAAACTTTTAACAGAAACTAGGCCCCTATTCAGATCTGATCGCAGTACAAATTTGTTCTCAAAATGGGCAAAACCCATGTGCACTGCAGGTGGGGCAGATGTAACATGTGCAGAGAGAGTTAGATTTGTGTGAGTTATTTTGTTTCTGTGCAGGGTAAATACTGGCTGCATTATTTTTACACTGCAATTTAGATTTCAGTTTCAACACACTCCACCCAAATTTAACTCTCTCTGCACAAGTTACATCTGCCCCACCTGCAGTGCACACGTATTTGTCCATTTTGAGAACAAATTTGTACTGCGATCAGATCTGAATAAGGGCCCTAGTGTGCGGAAACTGCGTTTATTCGCATCGGAATCCTTTTTGTACAGATGCAGATGTACAAATGTCTGCTTACACTAACAATACCGTTTGGACACCTCCAGTAGCTTTATTTGTACATATAGGATACACATTTTAAATGAAAATCTTCCCCACTCAGAGGTGTCCTGGGATCTGGCGCACCAGGAGAGGCTGCTTAGTGCGACTGGAGCAACACTGTATGTAGGCACATCTGTACTTTCAGAATCCTTAATAATTGAACACTGTAATTATTATAGAACACATACTATATTGTAGTTGTAGGAAAATAAAGCAGTAGTCAACAAGGCAAAAATAGTATTTATTTTTATCATTTATTTTTATAGTGCCACTAGTTTTACACAAAAGCACTATATGAATAATGTCAATTATTTTAATCCCTGCCCCATTGGAGCAGTAATGCTAACCACTACACCACCCACGCTGATGCAGATGTCTTATTTAGACATTGTTGCAGAGACAATGTGTGTGGACTTGTTAGTGTGTACACATTTGTTACTTTGTACACATTTGTACACACATTATTATTATTATAAATTTTATTTATAAGGCGCCACAAGTGTTTCGCAGCGCCGTACAAAGGAACAATACAGGGAGACAAAACTTGGCATAACATTGAATAAATAACAAAAATACAGTACAAATAAAGAGCACCACAGTTCAAAACAGATTACAGCTTAAATGTAAGTAGTGAGGACCCAATCAAAATACAACTAGAGGCTTGAGGCCAATGATGGAGATGAGTATGAAGATGGTCACTGAGTGTTGGAGTAAAGGAGAGCTGTGAGTGAAATGTGAAGAGAAGTGGGCTTTGACAACAGGAGGGAAGAGGGCCCTACTCGGAGGAGCTTACAATCTAGTAGGAAGGGGAGACTGTGACAGACAGATTACAAGAGGTGCAAGCGAGGGGGTGGTGGTTAGATAGCAGGATGTAAACAGGCAAGGGGTCGAAGAACCAGCTGGTTTATGCAGTGGAAGGGTACGCTTTGATAAATAGGTGAGTTTTCAGTGCCCGTTTGAAGCTTTGCAAGGTCGGGGAGAGTCTAATGGAGCGAGGGAGTGCTGTGCGTTCCACTGAAGGGGTGCAGCACGGGCAAAGTCCTGTACTCTAGCATGGGAAGCAGTGATCAGGGTGGAGGAGAGACGACATGTACCTGCTCTGATCTTGTGGTCTCCTCAATGGCATTTCCCAAGAGAAGAGATAATCGGTTTCTTTCTTGACATTTAATGTAGAATTTTTGAAGCACAATTTGAAGTGTTTATGACATTAGCCAGTTACCTGATCACCGTATATGTATCTGTTATACAGTACAATTATTTAAAATAAAGTAGAATCTTGTCAAGTAGCCAATATATTTATTACTACTATTCTTTGGTTTATGTTTGGGAAACAATTCTTTTTCTCCACTATTGGCAATTGTTAGAATTTGAGCTTCACTAGGTCACTTATAGAGGATTTGTTATCCACCACATTGGTTAGCTGCTATCTTGTGGTAATTATACATTTGTCAATTTGAACAGAACAAAATGTTCAGAGGGATTTTTAAGGGCCTGTACCAGATCAAATTTAAATTGCAGTAAAAAATAAAGCTCCCCACCATGTCTGGGCTACATGCAAAAGCAGCCAGTATTTACCCTGCATGTAAAAAATATATATATATTTGCAACCATTGTAGATGTCCATCTAGAGAGGAAGAGGCCTGTGTGCAGAATTTCTGGGCTTCCCTCTTCTCTAAAGCCCCGTACACACGGGGGGGATATATCGCTCAGTGTCCCGTTTGCATCTCTGGTTGCTGATGAAAAAGAAACTGCCGGGGGAGCCTGGCAGTGGAAATCAGCAGGAGCATGTTCCTGCGACCAGCGATCACTACGGGGGAGAAAATGGGAGCATGAACCCGGCGATATATCGCCGGTGCACTCTCCCATCGCGGGCAATATGGTAGCTCATATTACACAATCGCCCCCGTGTGTACACAGCCTTACCGGCAAAGCTGTATACTCTGGGCACTATGGTCACTAGAGGACCCCAATGCTGTCCCAGAGTCTACTGCGCTTGCAGGTCCCTGGAAAATGGTTCAGCGGCCATTTTCCCAGTAACATTCCTACGGCACATGCACGAAATGCAGGGAAAATGTTCGCCGTATAATTTTCCTGGTGAACTCTGCAGTACTACTGCCAATGCAGGACTCCAGAGGGTAAGTATTGAAAAAGATAGGTGCAGGGTGTGCACCCATAGTAAATACGCCAGTGAACACTTGTATTGCAACATGGTGAACATGGTTTATCCAGGAGCACTGTTAAACTGAGTACACACTGGCTGATATATATATCAATGATATGCACGATACCGATAAAGCTATATCACGAACATCTATAAGTGTATATGCTCAGTATGATTAACGGCCCCCCTATCGCCTGTACATGCAGCTCAATTTGTCAGTATCACCAGGGACTGCATGTACGGAGCGGAGGTCCCGGTGACATAAATGCCGATACAGCTAGCAATATCTTCGGTACCAGAAATTGTCCAGTGTGTACCCAGCTACACTATTAAAAAAAAAAAAAAAACCTGTTAAAACTTTAATAAAATGTCATATAATTCATTCCCGCTGTATAGTGTATAAATGATTAGCTCTAACATTTCTTTTTTAATAAACTTTTACATTGAAGCTCCGCTTGTGCAATAAATCACATGATACAGCAAGATAATAATAATAAAAGGCAATGTTAACACATATCAGAAACAACAATGACAATGACATTAACATAGTAAGAAATAGTACAACAATAACAAAGTAAAAACAAAGTAGAGCGCCTGCGCAAGAAATAATCATAAAGCATTCAGATCAAATAAATAAATTAAACTGTAAAAGAAAAAAAAGAAAAGGAAAATAAATTAAAGAATTTTTTTTAAATTAAGTAATTTTTATTGAGATTTTTGAGAAACAAGACAAAAATCAAAACAAAACTCCCATAACAAGTAACAGGAGTATCAGACACATATTGTAAATATCACAATTGACACAATCGTAGGCAACTAGGATAGCATGGTAGAGAACAAAATATTGGGGGACATTTACCAAAATGGATTCGTAGAAAAAAGGTGTATTCGTAGGCAGAAATACACCTTTTTTTTACGAATTTGTATTTTCGGGATTTACAATCCCAAAAATACAACAATTCGTAGTCCTAAAGATGGAACATTCGTATTTGTAGTTACAAATACGAATGTCTACACCATCGATAGAATACGACAGAAATCACCATTCAAAAGAATGGTGGTTTCTGATTTACTAAGCAGCCGTATGGATAATACGGCTGCTTAGTGGTGTAAAACACCCACGCAAATACGACAGGAAAATAGAACACCATTTTCATGTCGTATTTGCGTTTTTGCCTGCACGAATCAGTCAGATCCGTGCAGGCTTCGGTGTAAAAAAATAGAAAAATTAAATAATTAAAAAAAAAAACGGCGTGGGGTCCCCCCCACAGCCGTAACCAGCACCAGGCTGACGGAGCCTGGAGCCGGTAATTAAAAATCAGGGAACCCGACAAATAGGGTTTCCCCGATTTTTAACAACCAGCCCCAGGCTCCTGCTCTGGGGCTGGTTCCCAAAATACGGGGGACAAAATGACTAGGGGTCCCCCGTATTTTAAGAACCAGCCCCAGGCAAAACCAGCCAGCGGGTAATGCCACAGCCGGGGGGAGACTTTTTATGCAAGTCCCCCCGGCCAAAGCATTAACCCTACCGACCA
Organism: Crinia signifera; assembly: GCF_055691185.1. Lineage (NCBI taxonomy): Eukaryota > Metazoa > Chordata > Amphibia > Anura > Myobatrachidae > Crinia > Crinia signifera. The sequence goes on along the minus strand of NC_139223.1, from coordinate 61,661,088 downwards.
GTCAGCCTGGCCAGGGGCCCTGGGGGAGTGGGGACCCCCCCAATAAAGTGGTCCCCCCCCTCCAGGACTTACCTGACCAGGCTGAAGCCTGGTGCTGTCCTCGATGCCCCTGGGCGGTGGGCATCGAGCTGATGGTTTTGTGTAAAAAATAGAATAAAAACCATTGTCTTTTACTGGTGAACTATGAGTCCCAGCAAGCCTCCCCCGCAAGCTGGGACTTGGAGAACCACAAGTCCCAGCCTGCGGGGCATTAAAGGGCCCGCTGGGTCTTGTAGTTCCACAGTAAAAGAAAGAGTTAAATAAACACACTGACACCCGTTTTAAATAAAAGTTTAATACACACATTACATACATACTGATACTTACCTTTCTTGATCCCGTAGGTAGCCCTGGTCCTGATGTCCTGTGTCGTCCATGTCGGCTGTCTGCGTCGTCCTCCAGGTCCATGTCGACGGTCCGTGTCGTCCTCCAGGTCCATGGCGGTGTCCGGGTCCGAAGAAATCCATGTTGGAGCTGTGGAAGGAAATCCTACTCACCTGGTCCTGCGCTGAAGAAGTCTTGTCTTGATCCGACGTAGTCCAGGTAATCTTCCTGCTGTCGCCGGTCCCCGCTGTCTGCGCTGTCCGTGCATCGCGCTGAGGAGAGATGCTGAAGTTTCATATTCGGCGCCTCTCCTCAGACTGAATTCTATTGGCCGCCTAGCAGGCCAATCAGGAGCCGACTTTCTCGGCTCCTGATTGGCCTGCTAGGCGGCCAATAGAATTCAGTCTGAGGAGAGGCGCCGAATATGAAACTTCAGCATCTCTCCTCAGCGCGATGCAGAGACAGCGCAGACAGCGGGGACCGGCGACAGCAGGAAGATTACCTGGACTACGTCGGATCAAGAGAAGACTTCTTCAGCGCAGGACCAGGTGAGTAGGATTTCCTTCCACAGCTCCAACATGGATTTCTTCGGACCCGGACACCGCCATGGACCTGGAGGACGACACGGACCGTCGACATGGACCTGGAGGACGACGCAGACAGCCGACATGGACGACACAGGACATCAGGACCAGGGCTACCTACGGGATCAAGAAAGGTAAGTATCAGTATGTATGTAATGTGTGTATTAAACTTTTATTTAAAACGGGTGTCAGTGTGTTTATTTAACTCTTTCTTTTACTGTGGAACTACAAGACCCAGCGGGCCCTTTAATGCCCCGCAGGCTGGGACTTGTGGTTCTCCAAGTCCCAGCTTGCGGGGGAGGCTTGCTGGGACTCATAGTTCACCAGTAAAAGACAATGGTTTTTATTCTATTTTTTACACAAAACCATCAGCTCGATGCCCACCGCCCAGGGGCATCGAGGACAGCACCAGGCTTCAGCCTGGTCAGGTAAGTCCTGGAGGGGGGGGACCCCTTTATTGGGGGGGTCCCCACTCCCCCAGGGCCCCTGGCCAGGCTGACTGGTCGGTAGGGTTAATGCTTTGGCCGGGGGGACTTGCATAAAAAGTCTCCCCCCGGCTGTGGCATTACCCGCTGGCTGGTTTTGCCTGGGGCTGGTTCTTAAAATACGGGGGACCCCTAGTCATTTTGTCCCCCGTATTTTGGGAACCAGCCCCGGAGCAGGAGCCTGGGGCTGGTTGTTAAAAATCAGGGAACCCCTATTTGTCGGGTTCCCTGATTTTTAATTACCGGCTCCAGGCTCTGTCAGCCTGGTGCTGGTTTCGGCTGTGGGGGGGACCCCACGCCGGTTTTTTTTTTAATTTATTTTTTTTTCTATTTTTTTTACACCATGCAGCCTGCACGGATCTGACTGATCCGTGCAGACTGCTAGAAATAATTCGTATTAGCAGCCGTATATACGGCCGCTAATACGAATCATTACACCATCGGAGGGTTACAAAGCAGTCGTATATGACTGCTTTGTAACTGATCCTCCGGAATACGACTTTGCATACGACTTAAACAGTCGTATGCAGTCGTAGGGAAAATACCAATACGAAAAACTAGGTTTTTCATATTGGTAAATTTCCCCCATTATATCAGGAAGTGGTCGTGAATTGAGTCACCCAACCCACCCCCAATGTTAAGAGAATAGCCATAGAGATGTCAGAATTATAGATTAACATTGCAATAGCTATTAAATATATATCGCCAAATCGTGTCAGATCAACCAGATAAAAAAAAATATAGAAATAGAGTTAAATAAAATAAAACTTCCCAACACAAACCTCCCCCAAAAAAAACACCCTGTATGGCCTAACCCAACCCTAGGCATACTTGGATCCCAATAAACTGCAACCTTCCCCAATCTATATTAAATGACATTAACTCAAGAGGGATTAGATTAGTGGCCATCAGCTAAATATTAACTAATCTACCCCAAGTAGCTAATCTAGCCCTCCCATCCCACCCACCCTCCCCCCCAGCTATTTAAATATTCCCTATCTAACCCCCCCCCCCCTTCCTTCCCCATAAAGGATAATAGAAACGGATGGCTGACAGGGGTAATACAAGACAGGAGCAAATTATTTTAAGACCCAAGGGCATAATATTCAACCACCGCTCCCCCGGTGCCAATGGTGAGAAAGGAGTAAACATAAGATAAAAAAATATGTTTGCCACACAACCCCAATATTTTGTCTGCAGGATGTGTAAAAATACATTTACATAGCATTAAGGTTTACTCAAGGATGGGCTATGTAAGCAACATTACAATATGACACATATAGAGAAACATGAAGGCTCAAATAGGATATTTGGTTATATAACAGAAAGCAGGCAAATAAAAATGTAGAAATTCACAGAAATTATAAATGCACATCTGCATGAGGAATAATAGACGTGGTGATTTGTGGTAGTGATCGACATATCAAATTTAGCACAATCAGTCCGGCCAACTCTCGACATCCCTTCCCAAAACGGATAAGGTGCCACCCCTGCCCTGAGGCCCTCCAGAGCCGAGGCACGAGGTGTACCACCTCAGAGGCATGTCCACCAAGTTCCAAAGTCCCATGACATCCAGTAAGTGAACAGGAGAAAATTTTAGACAGTCCACGACGACTTTATAATAATTGAATATGTAATAATCAGACACTGTATTGTTAGGCATAGGTACAGGCAGGGGCATGTCCAAGATGGAGTCAGCTATTGGGAGTCGAAGAGTGGATGGTTCACAGGGTATACATATCTCCGATTTAAACTCCGTCACAGGAGTGTAGGAGGATGGAGACGTATCCACTGTAGGTTCCTCAAACATATTAAGTAGCCTTTGCGTAGAGGCATGGATAGCTTCCAGGATATGGGATATGTTATAAGACATAATATATGCGGATATTGCACAGGAGATGTCCAGCTCAATAATCAGACCACACAGCAACTGCAGAAGTGGTGGTGGCTAGCACACCGCAAACAGAGTAGGGCAACAGACCGGTGAGGAGCTGCAGGTCTTGTAAATACGGAGTAGCAAAAGGCAGTTGGAGACAGCGGTAGGGCAGTCACTGAGGGGGTGGATCGGAGCTACCCAATCACTCATTATTTTGTAGATATGTTTATGAACACTTGTTTTGGGGTTACTGGGCAACAGGAAAACCCACTGGGTGCACCATTAAACAGGAAATCATTTTGTGTTTTGCCAGTAAGACTTGGTTTCACCCAAAGCTCCATCAAAGCTTAAAGCTACAGAAGTGGGAGCTGCTGTGGGTATCAGAGCCCTTCTGATTGGACCCTGCAACAGGTAGGAACGTGTACGGATTGGAAATTTGGGCACACATGATAATGTGTACGGTGGAATGGTGCACCTGGTTCTAATTCCTAAAACATCATACAGCGGTTGCACACTTTTTTTAAGCTTAAAAAAAATCTAAGATTCTCTGTCTAAAGGGGATACAAACCGATAACTGGTGGGCGGGATGCCTCCAACCATAACCCCCTACCCCGCAACCAAACCATAACTAGAGATGTGCAGGCTGTGATTTACTCTGATTTCAAAGCAGATTGGGATTGGGAAAGCTTGGCTACAGACAATCTTAGCCCCCGTCATCATCGGGTCATTGCCAATTGTGGCCCACCCCACACCATCGCAATTATTTGAGGATACCCTCGCAATCACACCTGGGATTGGACCATCTGAAATATTGTGTGGTAACTATTAGCCCGCTGGGCCTATTTGACTTTCTCCATTCATTGTCATACCCCTTCATTCATTGGGACTGTATCAATTAATTATTTCATCAACTCAGCTTCCGGTCTAGATATATTAATGTATTACTCAATTGTTTTACACCATTATTTTCATTATTTTTTTTTTTTTTAATTCTGTGTAATTGTACCTTGACTTTTTATTGCTATTAAATGTTATATACCCTTTCATCAAACTAGCGCCACTTCATCTTTTTCTTTATCTGTATAATGACTTCCAGCATCCTGGCCGCTGGCACTGGCCTACTAACCGCATCCTGTATAAGAAAAGAGTTTTCCCTTGGTGACAGGGCCGGATTAACAATGGGGCTGATGGAGCTACAGCTCCAGGCCCATTCTCCAAATAGGCCCATTCTGTAGCTGAGTGCCAGAGCTTTCCAATGAGCCCAGCCCCGTGTCAGTAGCCCCCTGGGAACCGGAGATACCGACAGGCAAACCTGGAACGTTTTCCCCATAGGATAACATGGGACCTGCTAATTCCGACCTCCACCTGGTTCCAACGGCTGCCAGTTCCCCCTCCGGCATCACAGAAGCTCGAGGTTGATCTCAGTCGAACCCAAATAGCTGGGCCTTCAATCTGATACCTGGTCCATATGGGTTCATTGGTTCTACAGATATTGCGGGTAAACCAATTTTTTTTTCATTTCTGAAATGCAATTTCATGGCTGTTCATGTTGTTTGACAGATTTCTCTGGAACCAAATGGCCCAGTTTCACGGGACCAAAATCATTTGAAGCCTACATGTAAATCGGTCAGTTGGTTGCGAAGATGTAGCTGGTTGTTTAAAGGGGGACTAGGCTGGTGTAAAACGGTCCAGTCCGGGAATGTCCCTGCATGATCTTGGGGTCATATTCCCGGGTAAATCCCTGCATTTTCTGGTGAGAAAGGGGTATTATTTCAAATAGCCGGGACATGCAGTGCTCTGAATACAGCCAGAATACAGCTCTCTGCCCAGCTGTCAATGGCTGTTATTTCTGCCCGGCGGCGGCTATCCCCCAGTTACCGCAAGCATGTATTCCCCCTTGGCAATGAGCATGTAATCCAACATGGCAATGAGCATATAATCCCACATGGCAATGAGCATGGAACGTCTGGCAATAAGCATGGAACCCCTGGCAATGAACATGTTGGTAAGCAACACTTAAGTAGCATCATTTTTCATAGGCATTTTGGTGTTTGGCATAATGCGTAATGGAGAATATGGTGTTTGGCTTAACATGTAATGGGCATTATGGTGTAAATTTTTAATGCGCGCCTTCAGCGCGCAATGCCCCTATTTATGAAGCATATTGTGCATTATTGCTCAATCTGTTTGGTATAATAATGTGTATTTTGGCTCAATCCATGTGGCAAAATGTGTATTTTGCCTTAATCTGTGTGGCATAATGTGAATTTTGACTCAATCTGTGTGCCATAGTGTGAATTTTGGCTCAGTCAGTGTGAATTTTGGCTCATTCCATGTGGCATAATGTGTAAGAGGCAAGTACAGTATAAGGGGGTTATTGTGTTGCCTGATTTGTATAAGGGGTACATGGTGTGGTCAATTTAGGTAGCCACATAAAAGGTGCTGAAATGTTGTCTACCAAGTTTCGGTTTTCAGTATTTTTTATGACTGCAGTGCCGCCTCACCCCGCAAGTATCTTAGAACATCGGTATCCTGCATGTGCACCTTTGGAGGGCACCCGCCAATATATCTCCCTGCATTTTTCTTGTGCCAGCCCCCTGCCTTTTCCAGGCATATATAATTATTTGAAAGTATTTACACAAATACAGACACACCCATGAGCAGAACACTGGTCACACCCCCCACAATATTAGGTGCTGGCCACAACCCCTATTATTGTGCAAAATAGGCCATTGATAATTTTCAGCTCCAGGCCCATTTAGACCTAAATCTGGCTCTGCTTGGTGGGCCTCACCATTGGAGGAACATCAGGCTGGCATAGGGCAGGAAGTTGGTCATCCCCACTGCTCCTTACCTTAGGAAGGCATGGCTGACCTTGTGTGTGCAGCCCCAGCATCATGATCCTGGTGCCACCGCTAGCTCAGGAGCGGGAATGGAGTTTGCAAACAAACGAGGGCACAAAATGTGGTACTAGTGTAGTTTCGCCGCGGCAGCTACGTAGTTAGGATAGCGTCCCTTTCAGAATCCACGTCGCACACCCGCAGGAGTTGGAGGCTGACTATATCTCTTTCGTACCTTTTAAGCACACATATGTGGAAGTGACCCCTGTGGTTGAGCAATTTACCTCAAGCTATTACCGGCAGAAATTGGGCTTTTTGAAGACCTATACCTCTGCAGGACAGAGGTTTTATCAAAACTGACATGGTCAGTAACTTTTTATATCCATACTTGCTGTTGGAAGAAGTTTTTCTTTATGGTACATCTCAGATTGGATCCCCATTTACCCCTGATGAAGTCCTAAGGGACGAAACGCGTAGGGTTTCGTATCCTAAGAAGTTTTGCACATCTTGAAGCTGGATCTGTTATCATTCCCTTGAACAAGATTGTACCTGAATCTGTAACCTGTATCGAATGTTGTACAAACTCATTGTTTACTGATACTTTGTCATTGTAAATTAGAATAAACACAAATCTTATGTACCAACATATGATCATTAATGTACAAAAGTTGTGAAATAGACAGAGCGCACATCTACCTCTTCTTCCTTCCATCGTTCCCACCTGGTACCTATATTAACAGCTAGGTACGGTAGAAGTGCAGCCCACTAACCAGCGCAGAAAAAGGACCACACTCCCCCCACTTTTAATATATATATATATATATATATATATATATATTCCAGTACAAGGGAGGTAGATTTCCTAAAGCTTCTAAAAATTAAAATAGGTGATGTTGCCCATAACAACCAATCAGATTATATCTATCATTTGTATGATGCTATAAGAAAATGAAAAATCCCTAATAATTAGATTTCAGGGGTTCCAATAGTTAATAATAAAATATTAGGGGGAGGGGGGCACAGTATTGAATAAGTATTAAGTATTAGGGGGGCACAACATTGAAGAATTATATAATAGGGACCTCATGTAATAATAATAAGTTATACAGAGGCAACACAATAAATAGTGATATATAGGGTACTGTCAGTCTCTGCTTACATAGATTTGTGGCGTCCTGCTCCAAAAGTTGGGCGGGTGGCTGACGTCCGGTTACATCAGCCGATTTCCCCCAGCAGGCAGGTTTCCGCCTGCGTTTGCATGGGGATGCCCAACGTTTTGATGGGTATGCATGTGAGTGCCACGGAGACTATGCAAGTCTCCGAAGGCGAATGCACAGAAGCGAACACATGCACAGAAGAAGTCCTCCTCGTACAATACTCTGACCGATGGGTCCCCTACCGATTCTTCTCGACACCCCCATCTATATCTGCCTGGGAAGATCATCCACATTACAGAAGACAGCAGATCGGGCTGGTAAGCATCTTAGTCATTTGTATATAGAGCGTTAATAAGGAATTCTACCTTTGTGTTTTCCTAGTGAGCATATCCCATTCATCACACACTTTGTATTGTTTTCAGCAGCAGAACTAGGGTTGGTGTGCCCACGTGCAAAACAGAAGACAGTGCCCCACCATCACTATGCAAAATAAACACTGTGGATGCTGGAGATTACATACCACTTACATTTATTACACCACATGTGACACCAATAATGTAATAAATGCAGCACAATATTATAATCTTCTGAGATGAGGACAAACTCACAAGTTACTAGCCACCTCATAGTGCACACACCTCCTTACAGCTGACTTATCATGTATAGTTCACTGTCTCCCCTCAATGCTAATGACCCCCTCATAGCTCACTCACCCCCCCCCCCCTTATAGACCATTGCCCCCTCATAGCACACACTGTTCACCCCTAATAGCACAATGTTCCCATCTCCAAGCTTACAACCAGCCTCATAGTACACAAAAGCAAAAAGATTGAACTATTACAATTCTACATTAAATAATGTCCTTATGTAAGGAGACCATATGGGGGCTATCCATGTGTGTGATGCAGGTTATTGTGTGTCTTGGTGATCTATCTCTGTGTGTGCGGATGTACAGTGGTCATGAATAAGAAGTATGATGGCGTCTTGTCACTGTGTTTAGTCTGGGGCATTTATTGATACTGGTGCAGGTGTAAAAGGTTCCGGAATCACAGTAACCCATCTGTCTCTGGTTATAGTTTCTATTAGTACTTAGATGAAAGGAACCGGATGGTTGTCACCTTTTTATTAGGGATCGGTTTGTGTTTGGTTCTTTGTTTCTGAATATTGTTTGTAAATATCGGGACGCAGAGATTATAGTTCTAAGCGTAAGCTTGGATCACCCATTACTCCGCAGTTCTATGTAAGTCTCCATAATATGAGCTCTCAGTGCCTGCACCACTCACCTGCTGCTGCTGCTTTGGGGGTAACACACACCTGTCACTAAGAGGCAATTCACTTCTGTGGGACGCGCACAATCCCCATATATATTAGGCTCAGCATCGCTGCCTCTCCTACGCACTGATCCGGGGTACCAGGAAAAGGAAGCAGTACTCATAGGCGTGCGCACATAGAGGCCAGTATTCAATGCCTCTGATTCGCCATATTTTCTGGGGAATCAGGCAATTCGCCGGGTTTACAGGGAATTTACTCACAGAAAAAACTATTCGCCCTATTCAATGGACACAATTCTCTGCAAATGAAGAGCGAATGTCTGGCGATTCTCTGTTTGTGATTCTCCGCGATTCGCCAGTGGTTTTCAATGGGGTTTTTAGTGGAATTCGCCGAGAGTGTGATCAATGCTGAAGTGGAGAACTGCTTTTGTTTGCAGCACATGAATATATGTTAATTTTTTTTTTTAAACAATATATATATTATTTTTTTTAAAACATTCACCAGCAGGGGGCCGAGCCGGGAGCCGCTCATTAATATTCATATATTCACTGCACACTGATCCCGATCATTACAGATTGGGACCAGTGTGTAGCGGCTCCCTAACACAGCCCCCTGCCAGCTCTGGGGGGCTCTCCCTGTGTCCCCCGCAGCCCTCCTTCACCCCCACAGTGTCCGGCGCAGGCAGGGAGGCTTCCATCTCCCTGCCTGCAGCCGACTCCCAGCTCCCCGGCGGCATTCGCCGGGGGGGTTAAAATTCGCCGCCAGGGGCAGCAAGCCCCTGAGGCGTTGAGTAGGGGGTAAAGGAAAGGCTGGCAGCGAATGCTGCAGCCCTTCCGGAACCCGGCGACTGTGCAGCGAATCCAAAACAGGATCCGCTGCACAAGGTGAATTAAAGTATAGAATACCTGCCAGAGTGTTACGGGTGCACAGGCACCCCCTATTGCTGTGCCCGCCATTATCTCCAAACCATACACATCAGTAATAAGGCTGCCTGTACCTCCAAGTGTACAGTAACCATTATACCCCATGTATGGAAGTAGGGAGTGTCTGTTATGTGTGTATTCTGCTATAATGAATAACCTATTAAATGTCCAGTAGCACTTATTGTCCATTACAAATTAGGACTATTTATCTGTCTATGCATACTAGAGATGTGCAGACTCGGATTCCAGAGATCCGAGCCCCCACGGACATCATCATTCCGAGCCCGATTCCGAGCAGCGCTCTGAGATTCCCGCCTGACTCGGGTCCGTCTGCGTGATTAGAACGTCATCTCCCGGCGCCGGATTTCGCTAGGCTTTATAAGCGGCTGCTTTGCCCGCCATCTTCACTCCAGTCAAGTAGTGGGTTGGGAGAGGGTGTGTAAGGCGCCTAGAGAATTATGCTGTTTTATCTTATATCTATTACTTAACACTTAAGCCTAGAAATAACTCACACTGACACCTTAACTAATAAATAAGACACGGACACCAACTGCGTAAGTTTAAAGGTCATCTAGGGTATTTATTTAAAGATGGTATGACCCTAATTGTTTAGGGATGGCAAGTAGAAGCACTTGAGACCAGCACCCTCAAAACGCGGATGCCCCTCATGGCGGCGACCAGGTCGCCCCACTCGCTGGCATCACTCAAATAACTTGTGCGTACAGCCCGCTCCGCAGCGGCATGCCACGCCCCTCCTAGGGCCAGACGCGGGCACTTCCAGGAAGTGTCCAGCGCCCCACCGCGTTGAGTCGGGACTCGCCTACCTTCTTGGCAGAGGGGCGGGCCCTACCCCACGGAGACCACCTGTCACCACACTTGAGTGCTGGTCGAGAGCGCTCAACCGCCGATTGTAAATCAAACTAAATTCAAATTTGGTGAAGGCTCAAAAAGCCCATGTAGCACTTTAAAAGGGGAGGGAGGGTGGGAATCCAGACTCAAAGAGGAAGTCCTTCCTGCATGTTTGCCTATAAGTACCCCTCTCTAAGCTGACGCCCCCCAGCTACCCCATAGGGCAGATCTACCTGCCACTCATTATTTGCCTCCGGCCTTATCTTGACATTCACAACTTTATTTAACTACTGCAAATTCACAGGCTCTTAATTACACTCGAGCCTATGCAGCCCTCGTTACATCTAAGGCGCCTAGAGAATTATGCTGTTTTATCTTATATCTATTACTTAACACTTAAGCCTAGAAATAACTCACACTGACACCTTAACTAATAAATAAGACACGGACACCAACTGCGTAAGTTTAAAGGTCATCTAGGGTATTTATTTAAAGATGGTATGACCCTAATTGTTTAGGGATGGCAAGTAGAAGCACTTGAGACCAGCACCCTCAAAACGCGGATGCCCCTCATGGCGGCGACCAGGTCGCCCCACTCGCTGGCATCACTCAAATAACTTGTGCGTACAGCCCGCTCCGCAGCGGCATGCCACGCCCCTCCTAGGGCCAGACGCGGGCACTTCCAGGAAGTGTCCAGCGCCCCACCGCGTTGAGTCGGGACTCGCCTACCTTCTTGGCAGAGGGGCGGGCCCTACCCCACGGAGACCACCTGTCACCACACTTGAGTGCTGGTCGAGAGCGCTCAACCGCCACTGCCTTGGCACTCCTACCCCGCCGGGTTAACCTGTGCCACAAGGCCCGCCACCCTAAAACAACAACCTACGCCCTAACTACACTAAACTAGTGAAAATGTCCTGCAGGAAAATTGCCATACCGGGGTCCGATAGGTGAACCCCGTCTGGCCTATATAACATGGGGTTAGTTTTCACAATGGTGGGATGCCTGACTGCTTTACCACCCTTCGCCACTATGTACCTGGACACTGCGTGGTTCACTTTCTTCCTGGCCTTCTCAACAGCCTCTATGCTCCGACACCCCCGCCACGTGAAACGGGGCACCATGTCTGACCACACCAGTAATACACCTGGCCAACGCTCCTGTAACCTCGCCATGTCCTTCTCGATTTGTATTGTTAATGCAATGCCTGTCCGCTTGACCAGGTCATTGCCTCCCAGGTGTATTACTAAAACATCAGGTACGCCTAATCTCCTAGCTTTGGAGACTAGCAGGTCCCACAGGCCATCCCACTGAAAACCCCTAATGCCCAGCCAGTGCACCTCCCGTGCCCGAGACAGCACCGGGGCCGCGGCTGCCAATGGGTGCCTAGCAGCCCAATATATGTATGAGTGCCCCACTAACCAAACCCTGCCCAGAGTCCGTGAGGAAGGGGGAGGGGCTGAAAAAGATAAAGCCTAAGGTTAGCATATAACATTATACTGTAAGACACAACTGGAATGCATTGACTATAGACCCGAGTGAAGGGGAAAAATCTTAAAAAACCTCTGGTGGACTGTTGGGGGGAGCCAATTGTAATTAAGTCCCCTGCAGAGGAAAAAGTAAAAAAACTCCCTTCACACCGTCGATTCCGGAACGCTAAAGTTCCAAAACCGATTGTAAACAATATGTTTTCGGGTCAGCGCAACAGGCGCTATCTACAACTTATCTAACCTTATATATTTCTTATAGGCGGCTGACTTCCACCTCCCCACCGCTTGAACTGAGGATGGTGGAAGCCCCGCTGCGGCTGCGCAAGTTGCCGCCCCGATTCTGAACGAATGCGTTCCATACTCTTTCTCGGGGAGACCCAATGCCGCGACACACCTCCGAAACACAGCCGCAAACTGGAATCGGGTAAGTGGCCCCACCTCTTTGTGTGCCAGGAACTGTGCCGCGGTGCCCGGTCCGCCCGAGACATACACCTCAGCCAGGGATACAGGGCATATCGCCTTATTGCAGTGCGCTCTCAATGTAATCCAGGCGCCCTTACCCGCTTGGTCTGTCTTAGACCTCCCTATCTTGCAGAGTATCTTCCCCTCACGGAAAACCACATTTTCTTTGAGGAGCCCAGAAAGCGCGCGCTTGTTCGCTGCCACTAATTCGCTTACTCGAAAGGCCCCAAAGAATGCAAAGGAAAAGGCCACCTTGAAGAGCGCCGCTTCATAACCATTCTCTGCCACTCCATTCAGACACTGCATAAGGTCCCCCAGCATGCCCTCATCTACCGGGCGACGTGAGTCTGGAACCCCTGGCTGTGTCCTAGCCCACCCTTTTAGAGCTTTGGATAGCACAAAAGACCTGGTAGGGTCTGGCTCGCCTAGTAACTTGGAATGGAACGCTATCCCAGCCAAAGCCGCCGCCATAGCCGACTTTGACCTGCCGCTTTTATAATGTTCCCAGACGAAGGCCAGTAACCGGTCCTCGACCGACTTACCCTCTGCCTCCGGTGAAACCCGAAAGGCTGACCAATCCCTCCAAGCCGCCCCATAAGCTCTACGTGTGGACGGGGCCAAAGATAGCAGGGCCAGCGACTTCATGCCGACTCTATGACCTGCCATACAAGAGGGGGACATCTGAGCCCAGTGACGGCCGCCTCTGGTGCCAGTTCGCGAAATCTCTCGAACTGGAACCTCGAGAGTGCGTCCGCTATGCTGTTGTCGACACCTGGGACGTGTCGGGCCCTAAAGTGTATATTGTGCTGCAGACAATGCAAAACTAGGTGTCTTAGCAGGCGCAATGCTTCTGGCGAAGTGGCCCTCTGGTTGTTAATCGCATGGACAACTCCCATGTTGTCGCACCAGAACACTATGTTCCTGTCCGCCAAATGGCTGGCCCACAGCTCGACCGCTACAATTATGGGAAAGAGCTCCAGCAGTAACAGATTGACCGTGAAACCGCGGTCCATCCATGACTGTGGCCATGGTGCGCAGCACCATTCTCCCTGCAAGTAGGCCCCAAATCCCGTCGAGCCCGCAGCATCCGTGTATAGCTGTAGTTCCACACTGGAGGCTGGGTCCGCCGGCCACAGCAGCTCCCTGTTAAACTGCTCCAGGAAAGTGGACCAGACCGCTAGGTCACCCTTTATCTCTCGCCCTAGCCTGACTGTATGGTGTGGGTCTCTTACCCCCGCTGTGGCCCTCTCCAGCTTCCTGCAGAACACCCTCCCCATAGGGATGATGCGGCAAGCGAAATTGAAAGATCCCAGCAGCGACTGAATCAGCCGCAGCTGGACCCTCCCCTTCCGCCGGCACTCCTCGATCAGCGCCTGCAGCTTTACCACTTTATCCTCTGGCAGCCTGCAACATCCACCCTCAGAGTCTATTTCGATACCCAAATATGATATCACCCTGGTGGGACCCTCTGTCTTGTCAGCTGCTATGGGAACCCCCATGGCTGTTAATATATCTTTGGCCCTTTCCAGAATGCGCTCGCATGTGTCGTCATCTCCTGGTCCCACAAAAAGGAAATCATCCAAATAGTGAGCCACCCCTTTGCAGCTCGCACTTTCCTGTATGCACCAATGCAGGAAAGTGCTGAATCTCTCAAAGTAGGAACAGGAGACCGAACATCCCATGGGCAGGCATTTGTCAATATATATGCCCCCCTCTAACCTGAAACCCATAAAGCGGAATGAAGTGGGGTGCAAGGGGAGCAGCCGGAAAGCGGACTCAATGTCCAGTTTCGCCATTAGTGCCCCTTGACCAAAACCCTTCACTATCTCCAGAACTTCATCGAAGAGCTGGTAATGCACACTACACTGTGATTCCGGTATGGCGTCGTTGATCGACCTTCCGGGGGGGTAAGACAAGTGTTGTATCAACCTGTACTTCCCCGGCGTCTTCTTAGGGACCACGCCTAAAGGGGAGAAGCACATGTTGGGCAAGGGTTCGGCCGCAAAGGGGCCCGCCATCCTTCCCAGCTCTATCTCCGCATACACTTTTTGCCTCACAACCCCTGGGAAATCCCTGGCCGATTTTAGGTTTTTATGGGATCTCACTACAACAGACTCGGGTATGGGTAACTGAAAACCAAACTTAAAACCCTCAAATAAAAACTGTGCCGCCTCCCTATCGGGGTAAAAGGCTAGGAGGCGAGCCAACTCGTCCAGGACTATGGGGGAGTGTGCCTTACTTGTTGCTAGGCCCTGCCTCACCCTGTTCCTGGGCCCTTCCAGACTTGCAGGCTTTCCCTGAGTGTCCTGCCCCACACCAACGGCACTCGTGCCTGTAGCGGCATTTTGCCCCTCTCTCACATTTCCCGTCGTTAAAGGCAAAACACCTGCCCTTGCCCGGGGTCTTCGCCCCGGGTTTCCCCCCGAGAAAGGGCTTCCTGCCTGTCTGCTCAGTGGATGGCTGACCTTTCCCAATGACCTCCAGCCATATCTCTACATGTTTGCACCCCATGGGCATGGTTGTTGACCCCTCGTGAGCCCTACGAAACTTCTCGTCATAGTCCCGCCATGCGCCATTCCTGTAGCTGATGAATGTCTCGTTTACCAAGAATAAGTAGCGGAGAACATTCAAGTGCTCATCTGGCCTGGTGCTCAGGTAGCACGAGGAAAAGATGAGGAAACCCCTGAGCCAATTGTGGAAGCTCTTGAATGCGAGCTCCCCATTGGCTGAGGATTTCTTGGCCTTGTCGAATTCCTTTTTCATATCGGCCGTCAAAGTGAAGAAATCCACAAACTTCCCCCTCTTAATCCTCTCTTTAACTCCCCTACGGAGCCCCCTGGCTATAGCTGTATTAGAGCAGTGGACCTTATCCCCAGCCGTATCTGTAACGGGGGGTGGTGGCGCCTCCCTCTGTTTGCGCTTTGTGCCTTTGACCCTCTTAGCCACGGCTCGCGCAACTAACTTTGCAAGCTTGCGCGGGCGCCCAGACTGACCCTCATCCCCGCTACTAGCTGTGGAGTGGTAAGATGATGATTCACATAACGAATTGTCAGTGTTCTCACCATCCGTGGATTCGGCCCTATCCTCAGGTTCAGGCTCTGCTTCTTGCGCCGGCTTCTCTGAAGGCCTGGGCCTTGCTGACCCGCCAGACAGCCCCTCATCGCCGGAGGCGCCCCCGGTGTCCCTGTCGCTTGTGACCGCCATGGCGACCGGGGTAGATGACCTCTGACCCGACCCGGAAACTTGTAGGAGTCCTTGCGTGGCTCCCTGTGCCGAGCTCGAGGCCCTCCCGGCCCGGTCTGGACCTGTAGACATTTCGGGAGACAAATGCAACGTATTACCACCAGAGCCTGACGTCGCAGAAAAAACAGCCTCTCCCCCGGGTGCCCTACCCGTGTCTGCACTCCCCGCGCGTGTATAGTGAGAGCGCGTAGGGGTGAAGTTTGGCTGCTGCCCGTATGGGTGTGGCTGGACCCCACTCTGATAGGGATGCTGTAACCCCGATGCCCAGCTAGGAGTGGGCTGGTGCTGGAATACTGGCCAAGCCGACCCGTAAGGCCCCTGCCCCGCCCCACCGTGTTGGTGGAAATATGGGAAAGGTGTCTGCTGTCCCCAGGTAGGCTGGTGTGACATTGGTTGCTGCACCGGTGTGTACCCTGTGTGGCCGGTGGATGCCGCCGTCGGGAAAGGCCAGGCCCCCTGCTGGTGTGTAGTGCCCGTGGGCTGCTGAAACTGCTGGAAACCAGGGTAGAACGCTGGTTGATTTAAACCCTGGTGTCCCTGCTGTAAGGGAGCTGAGTGAGGGAACATCCCCTGTGGCGCCTGGTTCAACCCAGGGCCGTGGTGCCACGCTGCCTGCTGCCCCTGGCAAAACTGAGCTGTGGTAGGCCCCGTGCCATCCCCGCTGCCGCGGGTTAAGGCCGGTGGCCCCCCAGAAAAAAACCCCGACTGTGGGACAAAACTGCCAGGCAGTATAGGCTCCCCAGTGTGTGCCAGGGAGGCCTGCAGCGTGACCAGTGGCGGCCCCCTTAGTAACGCAGGGAGCCTTGCTGGGCCCCCTGTAATCACCTGCATGGGGCTGGAGCTGATTGTGTGAGGGGTAGATGGCCCCCCTCTGTCCCCATAAGGCAGCGCGTACACGGGGGCCCCAGGAGCTGGAGGAGGTGTACTCATCCCCCCTTGTCCCTCTTCGCGGTGGACCTGCACTCTGTGTACCCCAGTGCCTGGTGACATAGTGTGGGCAGCCAGCGCCTCGGCCGAGGTGCCTGGCATGCCCCCGCGTGTTGGTGTGCTACCTGCCTCGCTAGGCGCGGACTGGCGCTGTGCCCTTGTAGCCGCCAGGGACCGCGTGATCCCCGCGACGTGAGCTCCGCTGCTGCTGGGACTGACTGCTGACAGGGGAACAATTCCACGCTGCAGCGCCGGGGAGAGAGGGCGCACAGCCTCGCGCTGGCGCTCTGTGGCCTCTGTGTACTGGGCCCTGGCCGGCGTTTTACCACCCCCACGCCCTGCTACAGTGATCAGGGGACGGGCGGCGTCTGCCAGCCAACGGGGGGGGGGGGAGCGCTGCGCTTGGGACGCCCTGACATCTTTTAAGTAAAGTAACTAGCTGCAGAACAGAGAAAGTAGAAATACTTAGCTTCGTTTGTCCTTGCGCTTGGTCACACAGGATAGTCTCAGCAGAAATCCAGACTCAAAGAGGAAGTCCTTCCTGCATGTTTGCCTATAAGTACCCCTCTCTAAGCTGACGCCCCCCAGCTACCCCATAGGGCAGATCTACCTGCCACTCATTATTTGCCTCCGGCCTTATCTTGACATTCACAACTTTATTTAACTACTGCAAATTCACAGGCTCTTAATTACACTCGAGCCTATGCAGCCCTCGTTACATCTTGGTGCTGCTGCTGGGGCTTAAACTTGAGCTTAACCATGAGCGCAATATTTTTCAATTGCTGGTACTGTCTCTCAGTGCTGCTGTGTAGTCTAACTGTGCACTTGTAGTACTACTGTCTCCTCTGTGCGGTCTACCTCTGGTGTGCTGTGCTGTAATTATTTTATTTTATTCGCTGGGGCTGTCTCCCTCAGTGCTGCTGTGTACTCTGTTCTCCTCTCTGCTTAGGAGAACAGTCTAACTGTGTACCTGTAGTACTACTGTCTCCCATACTTGCCTACCCTCCCGCATTCAGCGGGAGACTCACACTTTTTGCAGGAGCCTCCCGCTGCCCCGCAAACCTGCCCCCACCTCCCGGTTTTTGTGGGGACTCCTGCAAAGTCCTTACTGCGCATGCGCGCGCACGGATCCCCGGGGGGCGCCGGGCGCTGCCTGCGCGCTACTACATGACAGCCAGCCGATGTGCTGTGGGAAGTCTGTGTAGCAGAAGGAGCAGAAGGTATGAGGGGCCGTTCAAGTCAAAATTACAACTTCCTGTCTATGACATATCACGATCTGAATATAGTGTATGGCGAGCTGAATATGACATATAACGGGCTGAATATAGTGTATGACGAGTTGAATATGACATATAACGAGCTGAATATAGTGTATAACGAGTTGGATATAATGCATGACGAGCTGGATATGGTGTATAACGAGTTGGCTATGAATATGACCAGCTGCGTATAGTGTATAGCGAGTTGGCTATGAATATAACGAGCTGAATATGACGAGCTGGATCTAGTGTATAGCAAGTTGGCTATGAATATGACGAGCTGAATATAGTGTATACCGAGTTGGCTATGACATATAACGAGCTGAATATGACGAGCTGAATATGACGATTGCGTTTTATTTATTTATTTATTTTTTAAGAGGCCCCGGACACTGTATATACTAATAGGGCTGGGCTGCCTGCTAGATAGGCTGTATGCCCGCCCTTGTCTGTGAGGATTGGACACATGTACACATGACCTGTGATTGACAGAGGAGCCGATACGCGTGTGCCGCCTCCCAGCTGCCCCGTCTTCCAGATCACAGGACAGTGGACGCGTACTTCCGGGAGCTGCGCCGCCGCCTGGACCACAGGAGGAGACTGGTCAGCCCTGCAGCGCTGCCCTGGTGTGGACCGTCTGGTGGTGAGTACAGTCAGACTGCTGCATGATGTCGCCGGCTACCCCCGCTGCCACCATGTCCTGACTGCGTCTCCTTCCTCCACCCTCCCACGCTGCTGCCTCGGCCTCCCGTTTACTGCTGCACCAGCCGCCCTCCTCCATTTCTACATACAGTATAAGGGTGACATTTTGATGGCTTACAATTTAAGGGGCTGTTGTGATGAAAGACAGTGTGGGGCTGGTGCGATGGTGACAGTGTGGGGCTGTTGCAATGGGGAGACTACAGTGCGGGCTGGAGCAATGGGGAGACTACAGTGTGGAGCAGGTGCAATGGGGAGACTACAGTGTGGGGCTGGTGTGATGGGGACAGTGTGGGGCTGGTGTGATGGGAGACTACAGTGTGGGGCTGGTGTGATGGGAGACTACAGTGTGGGGCTGGTGTGATGGGATACTACAGTGTGGGGCTGGTGCGATGGGGACAGTGTGGGGCTGCTGCGATGGGGGACAGTGTGGGGCTGCTGCGATGGGGGACAGTGTGGGGTAGGTGCAATGGGGTTAGGGTTTTTTCCTTGAAATGCCGCCTGCCACCGCTGGGAATAAAGAATATCCGCGTGGCATTTTGTGAATTTTGGCTCAATCCGCGTGGCATTATGTGAATTTTGGCTCAATACGTTTGGCATAATGTGTAAGGGGCAAGTATAATGGGGTCTATTATTTTGTTGCAGAATGTGTAGAAGTGGTATATGGTGTGGAACACTACACAAGGCCAATTTTGAGTGTCCACACCCTCTTTTCCTGAGCGCTCGCGCACAAATGTGTTGACACTATTGACACCAAGGTGGGCCTGTGTACTTTAAATGCCAGGACCTATTTTGAATCCCATTCCTGCCCTTTATTTGCTCTCTGAGCGTGCACACTGGCACCATCTCTTTGCAAGTTTTTGAACAGGATTCTCCTAAACTCACTATGCCGCTATTTTTACATACTGTTGTAGACCAGCATTTTTTTTTTAAATATGGATGTTTTCCTCATCTTCCCTCCCCTTCAGGATGCTACTAAAACCTTGCTGCCACTGAGGACCCGCAGGACGTTGCTCAGGACACCGCCCAACATAGACGGGAAGGATACAGGCGGGGAGACAGCTGCCCCAACTCCGCCCCCAGGGCGCTGCGGCAGAGAACACAGCCCAACGCTGCTGGGAACGACGCTGAGGAGGAGAGAGGTGCCCTATCCGACAGATGCTGCAGTACCACCACCTGCGACCGATTCTATGTGAGTGCACTCTTCGGTCACGACTGGCGAAGAGTATGTCTTGGGGGGGGGGGAGCGAGGGAGGGGAGAGGAGGTGCAAGATTAATCTGCTTTGGGCTAAGGGAAGAGGTGTGGCATGATGCTAGGTGGTGGGTTGTGATTACATGTAATGGGCATTAAGGGGTTTAGCAGTGGTGTCAAACTCATGGCCCTCCAGCTGTTGTGGAACTACACTTCCCAGCATGCCCTGCCACAGATTTTAGCGATCCATTATATAAAATCTGTGGCAGGGCATGTAGGGATGTGTACTTCCACAACAGCTGTAGGGCCGTGACTTTGACACCACTGGGTTAAGGCATACTTTTTAAATATGTTTTAGGTACACGGTAACACCATAATGTCCCCCCTTCTGTTATTTTGTGTGTTTAAAATAAAATTGATGGCGCCATCTGTGTGTGTGTGTGTGCTGTGTATATATGTATATGTGTGTATATATTCGCTCCCATACCACCGTAGCAAGCGCAGCGAGCCCGCAAGGGGGGACGATCCACGTCCCCCCCTTGTCAGGATTTTGAACGCCGGGATTTCATACTGAATCCTCGCTCCCTTACCACCTCCTTCTCTTCCGATTCCCCTCCTCTGCTTCCCTCCTCCTTTCCTATGCTTCCCTCCCTCTCCCCCTCCACTGCTCTTCTGCTCTCCCTTCTAACTCTTCCTCTACTCTGCTCCCCATCCTCCTCTGCCCCCCCTCCTCCTCACCTCCACTCCTCCTCAGCTCCTTCTTCTCTGATCCCCCTCCTCTCCTCCACTTCCCCCTCCTCCACAACCCCATATCTTCCTCTCCCCTGCTCTCTCTTTCCCCTCTATCTCTCTCCTTCTCACCAATTGCCCCACACTTCTCTATCTCTCTTTCAGACTGCCGGTGACCCCGTGCTGGGGTGCAGGAAGAGAAGACTCGGCGCCATGGAGTTGGAGCAGGAGATGATGACTAGCACTGGGGAAAAAAGAGTGCAGAAGACCCATGAGCAGGGGCCGAAAACATGGTGTTTCCATCACTGCTGATCATGTAGAATGAAGCATCGATGACAAGAGGTACATAGCACCTGTGTATACTGCTCTCCCTTCGCCGCTCCTTCTCCACATGTCCGCTCCTTTTCCACACCTCCTCACTCCACCTCCTCTCCTCCACTTCCCATCCTCCTCACCCCCTCTCTTCTGCTCCCCCTTCTCCTCTCCTTCACTTTCCCTCCTCTGCTCCTGCTCTCCCTTCTTCTCTCCTCCTCCTCCTTTCCTCAGCTCCCCCATCACCTTCTCATCTACTCTCCATCCTCCGATCCCCCCTCCTCTCCTCTGCTTCCCCTTCTCCTCCGCTTCCTCTATTCTGCTCCCTCTCCTCTTCCGCTCCTTTGCCCCCTCTCCTCTTCCACTCATCCGCTCCTTCTTCCCTTATCCCCCTCCTCTCCCCTGTTCTCTTTCCCCTCTATCTCTCTCCTCCTCACCAATTTCCCCACACCTCTCTCTCTCTCTCTCTCTCTCTCTCTCTCTCTCACTGCTGATCATGCAGCACCGATTACAATAGATACACAGCGCCTGCATATACTGCTCTCCCTTCTCCGCACGTCTGCTCCTTCTCCACACCTCCTCAGCCCCCTCCCCTTCAATTCCCCTTCTCCTCACCCCCTCTCCTGCTCTCCCTTCTCTGCTTTCACCTCTCCACCCTCTCCTATGCTCCCCCTCCTCCTCTCTTCACTTTCCCTCCTCTGCTCTTGCTCTCCCTTCTCCTCTTGCTCTCCGTTCTCCTACTCCTTCCCTTAGCTCCCCCACCTCCTCCTCATCTACTCTCCATCCTCCGCTCCTCCTCCTCTCCCTCCCCCCCTCTCCTCCCCCACAACTTCTCTTCAGCTTCCCTTCCTCCGCGCCTCCTCTCCTCTGCTCCTCCTTTCCTCTGCTTCCCCTCCTTTCTTCTGCTTCCAATCCTCTTCACCCCTCCCCTGCTTTCCCTTCTCCTTGTCTCCGCTCCTCCTCTTCTCCTCAGCTACCACATCTCTTTCCCTCCTCCACTACCCCTCCTCCTCCTCTCCTTTGCTTCCCTCCTGCTCTCCTAATCTCCTCCGCACCCCCTCCCATTCTCTCACTTCTCCGCTTCCTCTCTCATCCACTCCCCCTCTTCTCCTTCACTTCCCCTCCTCCTCACCCCTCTCCTCTTCTCCTGCTCTCCCTTCTCCTCTCCTCCTCTACTCTGCTCCCCCTCCTCTTACTCCTCTCCCTCCTCCTCTTCTCTGCTCCCCTTCTCTCTCTCCTCCACACCACTTTTCGTCGTCGGAGGAGGAGCATTTCAATCACTGCTGATCATGTACCATGCAGCACCAATGACAAGAGGTACACAGTGCCTTCTGTGCTACTTCTCTACATGTCCGCTTCTCTCCTCCTTCACTCCTTTGCTCCTTCTCTGATCCCCCTCCTCCACTCCTTTGCTCCTTCTTCTCTGATCCCTCTTCTCCTCCTTTCCCTCCTCCTCTCCCCTGCTCTCCCCTTGCCCTCTTTTGCTCTCCTCACCAATTTCCCCACACTTTTCTCTCTCTGACTGCCAGTGAACCTGTGCTGGGGTACAGGAAGAGAAGACCCAGCGCCGGGGAGATGGAGCAGGAAGAGATGACTAGCACAGAAGAAGAGAAAGTGCAACAGACCCAGTCTGCCCAGGAGCAGGGGCAGCAAAATCATCGCTACCATCGCTGCGGATTGTCACAGGAGGTACCCAGCACCAGCTTGCACTGCGCTCCCTTCTCTGCACCTCCTCCATGCCTCCTTTCCTCCTCCTCTCCCCCTCTTCTTGTCTGCTCCTGCTCTCTGTTCTCCCCTCCTCCTCAGCTCCCCAACCACCTCCTCCGCTCCCCCTCCTCCTTTCCTCTGTTTCCCCCTCCTTTCTTTTGCTTCCAATACTCCTCACCCCCTCCCCTACTTTCCTTTCTTCTTTCCTCTCACTCCTCAGCTCCCCTTTCTCTTCTGCTTCCCCTCCTCCTCTCGCTTCCCTCCTGCTCACCTCCTATACTCCGCACCCCCTCCTCTTCTCTGCTCCCCCTCTCCTCCACTCCCCCCTCCTCTCCTTCACTTCCCCTCCTCCACACCCCCTCTCCTTTTCTCTCTCTCTCTCCACCCTCTCTCTCCACCCTCTCTCTCTCTCCACCCTCTCTCTCTCCACCCTCTCTCTCTCTCCACCCTCTCTCTCTCTCCACCCTCTCTCTCTCTCCACCCTCTCCCTCTCCACCCTCTCTCTCTCTCTCTCCACCCTCCCTCTCTTCACCCTCTCTCTCTCCACCCTCTCTCTCTCTCTCCACCCTCTCTCTCTCTCCACCCTCTCTCTCTCTCTCTCTCTCCACCCTCTCTCTCTCTCCACCCTGTCTCTCTCTCCACCCTCTCTCTCTCTCTCCACCCTCTCTCTCTCTCTCTCCACCCTCTCTCTCGCGCTCTCCACCCTCTCTCTCCACCCTCTCTCTCTCTCCACCCTCTCTCGCTCTCTCGCCTCACCCTCTCTCTCTCGCTCGCCTCACCCTCTCTCTCTCGCCTCACCCTCTCTCTCTCGCCTCACCCTCTCTCGCTCGCTCGCCTCACCCTCTCGCTCGCTCGCCTCACCCTCTCTCTCGCCTCACCCTCTCTCTCTCTCGCGCCTCACCCTGTTCTCTCTCTCTCTCGCCTCACCCCTGTTCTCTCTCTCTCTCTCGCCTCACCCCTGTTCTCTCTCTCTCTCTCGCCTCACCCCTGTTCTCTCTCTCTCGTCTCACCCCTGTTCTCTCTCGCGCGCCTCACCCCTGTTCTCTCTTCCCATTCTGTTTCTCTCTCCTTCCCACCACTTTCCTCACACTTTCTCTCTCTCTCTCAGACTGCCGGGGACCCAGTTGTGGGGTGCAGGAAGAGAAGACCCAGCACCGGGGAGATGGAGGAGACAACTAGCACTCAATGAGATCTTAGGCTTGCATTGTGTTTTACAATCATTCTCCTTTTGTCTAGATTGTATTGTTTAATCATACTGTCTGCATGGTATGCTTGTATTTTGCTTATTGTTGCTATTATGTTTCTAATGATTGTGTAGTGCTGTGCGTCAATAGCAACTAATACATGTTGGTGGTGTTCAAGGCTGTGTGATGCACATCACTGTTTATGTGCTGATTACGGCAGCGTGGTGACATGTGGACGTTGGTGCAGTTGCGCTGTGATGGTGCAACGCTCAGATGACGCTGGTAACGCTGTGTGCTTGATATGTATAAATATGTTCAATATTGTACTGTTTTTTTATGTCCTGATGAAGAAGCTAATAAATGTTGCCTTTCAAAATAGCTGGGTGCACGCATAGGTTATATGACTAGCTACAGCGGCGCCTGGCAGCTCCTTCTTCTGCTGTGTCCAGGACAATGGGTGAGGGTGATCCAGCACATTTTACCAGGCAGCACGGCATGGGTCTGGATGGCTGCTGGCTGTACACACTGAACTCAGTGACCACAAACAAGTAACTTGCTGGGATGCCAGCGACCCCCTCCCCCCCAGTCAAGTGTCAGCCTGCAGGCCCTTCCTGTCCCTGCAGGGGACAGCCTGTCTGCCCACCCAGCCTGCCATCTGCTCCCTCCTGTGACTGCGGACCCCTCCCCCATAGCCCTGCAGGTGACAGCCTGCTCCCTCCTGTACCAACCCCCTCCTTGAAGGTGACATCATGCCCCATACTTCCTCCTCTGCCTGCGAACCCCCCCACCCTTTACAGGTGACAGCACCCCCCCTTTGCCCCTGCAGGTGACCGCATGCTCGCTCCTGTTCCTGCAACACCTCCCCCATTGCCCACCAGCCACTGCAGGTGACAGCACTATACTGCCTCTTAAGGGGCATTGTAGTGACAACAGTGTGTGTGTGTGTGTGTGGCCCTATGGAGATTTTGCTGTGGGGCCCACAAGGTTCGAGTTACGCCCCTGCCTAAAACCGTTTCGATCTACTTCTGAACAAGTGCTAATTTTACTGATTTAATGCTTTGAAAATGCAATGAAATTGCCTCGTGTAGGCCCCTTAAAGACCTGTACACACAATGCAATTTCAGCCTTTATCGCAGAAGATATGGTCGCTGTCAAGCAGCTTCCCCCGGCAATCGGCTCTTTCCCCGTGAGACTTCCCCTGGCAGTGTTTTCTTTCATCAGTGACCATCTCTGGTCGCTGATGAAATCAGGACACTGAGCAATATATTGCTCACTAATATATTGCTCCGTGTGTACAATCTGTACAAACCCCATGATGTTAGACAAACCCCATGATTGCAGTTATGAGTGGCTTCATGGGGAAGGGGTGTGGCCACAAAATACCAATTTATATTATGGAGCACAATTGTCTCCAATATTCAAATTACGGCAACAGAGTTCCACATACATAAAATGCCCCCACAGTGCAGGTACTCTGCGGACAGAATACACTCTTCCCGGCATACTGTTTCCTAGGTGGCTGGTACGGCGATGTGGGTGCTGCAGCCGCAAATTAGCAAGTTAATATGGCGGCCCAGCAGCGGGACTCAGGCCCGTGGGTGCTCATCATTTTCCCGTGGGTGCTCGGGCCCTTGTGCACCCACAGAATCGGAACCTACAGTATGCACCTGAGCAGCATTTAATTGCAAAGCATGGCCTGTTACTAATCCAAATTTAACCTTTGATTTAAAGAAAAAGAACTTAAGCACACAAAAATAAATCCATTTTGCAAGTTTGCTTAACACTTAATGTTTAAGATATTTGTAAAAAAATGTTTTGAATATATTTGAATAGCAATATCACAGCAAAAGTACATATAAAGTACTACTTTGACAAACTATGACAAATCACATATATCAATATAGAGCTATTACATAATTATAAACGTTTTTATTGAATATGCCTCAATATGTGTATGATTAAGGTACAGATGGAGCCGGTCGCAGCTTTGCAGGGTATGGCAGAAGAATTGCCAGCCGCCATCCCCCGCCAGCCGATCTGCGAAAGGGGATGCGCGCGCGTCCTCTTCCGACGGCGCTTCCCCCGGTATAGCTAGTTTCAACTATACATTCTACAGTATATAAGACAAAATCGTGTATTCAATGTGCAGACACACGGGCGGAGAGGATGGAATTTTTTGGCGAGGAAATGCCATCCTCACGTCCAGCCACCTCACCGCTTTCTACGTTCCAGGAATCTTCGCCGTCAGAGGACGGCGAGGCTTCCCCTAAATGGTGAGGTTCGCTGCAAATGCAGTGAGCCCACCGCATTTTGTGGCAAACCTCACTGTTTTGACAGCCACACTCGCCATTTCCACCTCATCTCAAGGAACAGGCAAGGTGGAAACGGTGAGTGAGGGGGAAGCGTTAAATACTGATGGCAGGCTATCAGCGCTGCTCACA